>NC_133538.1:370773641-371384266 GCF_048544455.1 Silene latifolia
CTTCTATTTTGTTTTGTAGACCGCTTTTATTTCTCAATAACAATAGCCGCACCAAACACCAACGCAAACACTATCACTTATGTTTCATGGCTCCGATCCTTTATGGATCGATGTAAAGCTGAAAAAAATGGGTCAAATTTCTCCGATTGGGATGCCCAACTCAAATTAGCCGCTCAAGGTGACGACAAGCTTCGTTACCTCATTGAGGCCTCTCCACCCGAACCTAATGCTCGGTCAAGTACCACCACTAAGGAAACATATGAAGCTTACCACAAAGAGTCCGCCGCTATCAAAAATGTATTGAGTTTTGCTATGGAGGCGGATCTCCAAAGGAGAGCCTTTAAGATGGGCACCGCCTATGAAATCTACTCTAAGCTTGTGACAATGTTTTCACAAACACCGAGGATCGTCCAATATGAGGCGGCCTCGGCATTCTTTGATCTCGACTTCAAAGAGGACCAAAACGTTAGCCCTCATGTGCTCAAATTGTTGGAGCATGTCGAGACATTAAAGATTCAAAAGGTTGAAATTCCCAAAGAACTCATCATTGATAGAATTCTTCACTCCTTAGGCAAAGTCAAAGCATATGTGCAATTCCGGGTGAATTTCAACATGCAAGACAAGGATGCGTCACTTGAAGAGTTGCACAAATTACTTGTGCAAGCCGAAAGGGACATGGGGCAAAATGCTAGGTCCCCTAAGGATGTGCTCAATATAAGCAATAAGAGCAAGACAACCTTTAAGAAGAGTTGCAAACAGGACAAGAGGCAAGCTCCTATGAAAACCAAGGATATGACTTTTGAAACTAGCACTTCCAAACCCAAGAAGGGTCCCCTTGACAAGTGCCATTATTGTAATGGAATTTGACATTGGAAGAGGAATTGTTCCAAATATCTTGGTGACATCAAATGTGGAAAGATCACTCTAGTAGGTAAATGACTATCCCTTCTTTTATGTTTCTAATTCAACTTTGGTATTTTGATACAAGTTGTGATAAAGTATCCCCATTTTATTGAAATTAGGGCCTCCTCCAAGCAACAACAAGGGCAAGGAAACGCATGCTTAAGAGATCGTGAGGGAGCTAGGAGTAGCCACCCATAAAGGTTGGCTTTATTTATTGTCTTTATTATCATGTTGTATTTTGAATTTCTAGAACTATTTCAATTTCCTTGTTTGACATGGAAATTTGTTTTAATCCTTTAAACAATGGTTGTAATTTTGGATTAATGGTGACTTGGTTGCAGCCCAAGTTACTACGTTTATCGTATATTTAATTGTTATGAAATTCATCTTTATATGCTTGACATAGAAACATATGAACATCTACTTAAAATTGATCCAATAGACAATTATAATGATAGATTCATTATATGTCCATGAACTTGATGTTTGTGTATGATCGATTATAAAGTGATATTGAGTTAATGAACTCACTTAAGGGAAACTTAATAACCTACGTACACCCATTAAATCTATATAAATAAGTCCATTAATCTATATGATATCTCTCTTTCTTCACCGAAACATCATTTGTGTCACGGAAGCTATCTTTTGAATATTTAGGGTATTTATTCTAAAGATAGAGTGGGAGTAATTAACACACAAATAATGCTTTGAGTTTTGTATACCTATGATTTGTATACCTTGAGTAGATGAGATCTAAGTAAGAGACAATGATCTGTATACATTACTAATCATAGTAACTACGTGAGGAAACCAAAAGCAGACGTTCTTAAGGTAACTACATGAGGACACCAAAAGAAGACGTTCTTAAGGTAACTACGTGAGGAAATCAAAAGAAGTTGTTCTACTACGTGAGGTGACCAAAATAAGATGTTCTTAAGGAAACTACGTGAGGAGACCAATAGAAAGTACTTAAAGGAACATGACTAATGAAAAGACTTAATATAAAGATTCAACGTTAATGTTTACTTAAGAGCCTAATGAAACAAAATGCATCCTTGAATATAAATGAGATTTATGATTAAGAGTTGCATCGAAAGACATATCGATGTCTATAAATAGCTAAGTTAATGGTTAACTATGCTAGAGTCATTGCTAAACTTCATGAAAATGGACAAGTTGTACCTCTTTCCGACATGAGTATTTTGAGAGGGGCATATGAACTCCATGTTGAATTTTACTTTTTAGTAATGACATTGCTTCGCTTCATTTTAAGAATGAATAAGTTAGAGATTAAAGTCTCTTTCCATTGTTAGAGATCGAAACCTCTTTGAAAATAGGAATTTTGAAAGGATATGTTGATAATATATGTGGTTTTGTCAGAACAACATAGAAAAGCAAAATGATTTCAATTCATGAAATGTTTCGATTGAGTGGTCAATCGTGAAACATGTGGAATTGAGTGGGAGTTTGAAAATTTCATATGCAGACATGAGATTTAGTGGGAGTAATCATCCTCTATGAATTTTACAACTTATTACTCATTGAGAATGACGAGCATATACTATCTTTAATAAAGGAAGCACTTAAGTTTTCAATTCTGGATGAATATGGACTAAGATGAATCCAATTAAAACATGGGATGTTGGATTGGCATTAAGATGCGCACATCAAATCAACAAGATAAGTAGGTTATTCATATTGATGAGGATGGAATTACCATGAGATGGTCATGGTCATTCATTGAACCTAAGAACTGTTGACTACATAATTGAGATCACTAATGTTTCCGCCATTAGAATAATCATGCACATGCCCTAAATAAATCATATGCTTAGAGCATGATGACTCATTGGTAAGCCATATAAGAATCGTCATGAATTCTCGAGGAGAACTAATGAGCTATTCTAGAGTTTGGAAGAACACTCAGTTGTGTGATAAGAAGTTACACATGCTAGAGTTTCCAAACACATCAGGATTTATGAAGATCCTAAGTCAATTACGATAAGAGAGAAATAAGAATTTGGAAGGATACTTAGTTGTGGTAAGAATTTACACAAAACTAATATTTTTCTAAAAGGGAAGGATTTGTGAGAAGTCCCAGACCTATCATCTTGACAATTGTTACAGGATCCTACAAAACATATACCTAGTACATTGTGATTTGGTGGAACACTTGACTAATACAAGTTGTATCATCCACCATAATCCAAATTGTTGGTTATGAGATAACAACAAAAGGGTTTCTTACAAGTTTAAAGACCCAAGAGTCTAGTTTGAAGACTAGACATGTGCTTGGTAGAGTTAATGCTATGAGAGATGACATAAAAATAAGGGAACTAGCAATTCGAAAGGTTGAGCACGTGGACACATGGTGTGCAAAACTTTTATTGCATCAACAAGTGTTAACACACTTTTAAGACATATAGTAGTAATACGGTATTGACTACTCAAATGAAATGTCTACATTTATCGTTTGAGTTATCTTTAACTCATCTTGTACTTTGTTACATCCAAACGGGTTGTAGAGACAATATTGAACCCCGTTAAAGTGAACCCAGATTGACATGGTATTCGTCCATAGTCACTTGTAAGAGGTGACGTCTCGAAGTGACTAGAGTGTGATGCGATTGATGGCAAGTTCAAGTGCCATAGAGTCATATAAGATGACTAGTCGATCACATAGGCAGACTGTTATGAACACTTTGTCGGGCCTAATGAGCGCTTGTAGAGTTCTGGCAAATTTATATAGCATGGTCGTGGCAAGAGCTACTATAGTATTCTAATGAGTTGATTCTTTTGACTAAAGAATGTTCGCCCAAGGTGGCACAGTTTCAGATTAACTTTGATTTATGATCCTACGACCTTCGTAAATGGGGTTAAAGGGCTTATTTTGGGTAACAATGAGTTGTGGCTAGTCGAAGGGAATAGTGCGATAGGAATTGTCCACCCATTTGTCAGGGTTAAAACAATATCTTAGGGCCACTTGAGGAGTAATGAACTGGAAATGCGTGGCCACGCTCGGAAGGTATCTATGGTAGATAACTCCGGTCAATCAGTTATTCTCCAGATCGAGGAAACCACTCTCGATATGATCACTTGCAAGTACGACCCGAAAGACACCTTGCATTGAGCGGGAGATAGTAATAGGACAAGAGAATTGGTGACGCACACTTGTCGAGGACAAGTGGGAGATTGTTGGAGTAAGTGTCCCCGACAATAATGCGATCACAATTGTCGATCATGATGATCACATGTTTAAATCTCATATTTAAGGATACATGAGGGAAATTAATATTTTACAGTCAACAGATCCACACATATCGGTAATGATTGGCTGACTAGAGTTTAACATTACTGTCGTGCGACGGTGGTGATCAGTTGATACCCTGAGGTCATACCTATAGGGTAATACTCTTAATTGATAATTTAATTAATCGTATGCCGATACGAGTTAATTAAATTGCTTAAAATTGACGGATGATTTTGTGAGTAAAATTAACGTGTCTCATTGTAATTCGATTAAATTAGACACGGTCTAAGTAATCGAATTGTTTTATTACTTAGATTAAATTATTGTTTACGAAATAATTGAAACAGATTGAATAATTTATTATAAATACAAGTCGTTGTAATTTATAATTCGATAAACCACTTTGGTACTACTAATCAAGAATTACTAATTAAATTTTGTATGTGACATATTTTATTAATATGTTGATTTTTAATATGTTAAAAATACACTATAGTGTAACATGTCATGTAACATGTGACACATGACAAAATTGACAAATGACAAAATAAAATGGACCTTCCATTTTAGGTTAAGTGTACCGAAAATGGAGAGGGTTAGGGTTTAAAATTGTGTTGATTATTTTAAATAAGAAAACACAATGATTACTCTATCTTATAGCCATGCATACCTAGTTTGCCTTGGGTAGAATGTGAAGCTCATGCATTGGCTCACTTCCCTCCCCTCAACCAGTTTTATGCAAAGAAAAGTCAAGGGCTTTTCTCTTTTAATTCATATTTTTTCACTACATAATTTTTCTAGTGTTAGAAAAATTATCACTCTCTACAATTTGTGAAACATTTTAGAGAAAGAAAACTCATAAAAACACTTCTCTCTTGACCGAAATACAAGAGAACAGAACACCATTTTTTGTGTCAAATTTTAAGCTTGTTTTAATTAATACTAGTCTTATATTAATTAAAATAATTAAGGGGTTACCTTGGGTATAATTCCTTAGGAGAGATTCTCAACTTGAATCTTATTCTTCCATTTTGGAAAGCTCAAGAACTAGTAAAAAGGTGAACTTACTAGTGCCCATTTATCCGATATTATCAATGTAAGAATTGATTTTTCTCCTTATACTTTGTAATAGTTTTCCATGCAAAAGATCCGATTTAATTTTATGACTAAATTAAACTATCATACTATGAATATGTAAACATATGAGATTATTGAATCCCAACAATATCCTTATTCCAGAAAAGATTAGTAATTTAATAATCTGTTTATTACTTTTTTTTAAATTAGAGTTGATGTTGTCTTGCTTGCTGCTATACCATGATGATGCTATGCTAAATGATGTATGTTGTTACAATAATATCTTGTCTTTGTTTTTTCCGCAGTATGTAATCAACGCGCCACAAGTACCTCAGTACAAAGGCACCAAATAGACGAGGTAAGGGACATGTTGGGCAAATACGTCTTAGAACATTGCAATGAAGACTAAATCCATGATACTTAGAGCTTAGATCAGCTTAGTAATTTTTTTGTTGAAGTTAGGGAATGATCTTTGTAGATATAGCTAGGGGGATGCACGGTTTTAGGAATCTTAGTTCATGTAAAGTGATCAAATTGTAAGTATATATGATGTTGCTGTTGTGGTTGAATTGAATCTATTGAGTTCTCATGAACCCAGCTGTGATTTATGCTGGTGCTTATATATGTTGCTGCTGATATATGCAAGATTTTGAATGGCATGAAACAAATTTAATTTTTAAAAAAATTACGAAAATGTAACAAAAATGGTTACTAAAACAGAAATCGTTGTAAATATCTTTCACAAATACACGCACATAATATTCAACAACAAGTTTTAAAAAAAGAACCGTTGTAAATACCTTTCACAAATACCCGCGCATAATATTCAACAACAGGTTTTAAATGAAGAACCGTTGTTACTAACAGTTTCAACAACGGTTATTTTACGTATACCCGTTGTTAAAAGACTTCACAATTTTGGTGGGAAAGATACAACAACAGTTTTTTATATGATAACCGTTGTTATATCCTTCCCACCAAATTTTTTTCAAACTTTCCACAACGACATACTCCCAACAACAACGGCTTTTAACCATTGTGAATAATTTCCACAACGGCTTTACTAAATAACCTAACTGTTCTAAATACCTTTTACAATGGCCGCTTTAACAACGTCCGCTTTTTGTTTAACGACGGTTTTTACCCGTTGTTATAGCTTGTATCTGTAGTAGTGTTACCAAGAAGAGGTCCATAAGGAAGTTTGAAACCATTGCCTTCAAAAAGATTAGTAGTTCAATTATTCAATGGAATTCCCCACCTAAGCTCAAGGATCCGGGATGCTTCTCCGTTCCATGTACCATTGGTTACACCACAATCAACAAGGCACTATGTGATCTAGGTGCAAGTGTGAGTGTCATGCCATATTCGGTATGTGAAAGACTAGGAGTGGGAGAACTAAAATGCACTACCATGACCTTACAAATGGCTGACCGGACAACAAAGAAACCACTAGGAGTATGGGAAGATGTGCTTGTGAGAGTTGGAAAGTTTTTCATACCGGTGGACTTTGTTATTGTTGATATGGGGGAAGATTCCAACATTCCAATCATCCTAGGAAGACCATTCCTACACACTGCCGGAGCGGTGATTGATGTAAAGCACGGGATGCTCACACTTGAAGTCGGTGATGAAACAATCACCTTTAATCTTGACATGACTATGAGAGCTCCCAACTTGCTTGAGTCATGCTTTATGGTTGATCACTATACTCGGGAAGGAGACAAAAAGAAGATAGAATCACCATTCCAAGGATAAGTGAAAGATGGAAATCTAATAGAGGAGGGGAAAGACACACCACAAAATTGGAAGAAAGATATTGATGATGTTGAAATGGCTCTATTCGGAGAGCATGTAATTTTTCACAACAAGAATCAGAGCTTTCAAAGCCCAGCCATGATAAGTATAGATGGAGGCCTCATTGGCCATGTTAACGAGGAAGAGGAGTTGCTCTTGTCAACTCATGATCCACCCAACATAGGGAAAGAAGCAAGGGAAGTTTGTGGTCTATAGGATTACGAGTTTTAAGGACTTATTAACACATACATTTGGAATGCTATGACTCCAGACCAAGGCTATGTAGACCCTTATCACC
Organism: Silene latifolia; assembly: GCF_048544455.1. NCBI lineage: Eukaryota > Viridiplantae > Streptophyta > Magnoliopsida > Caryophyllales > Caryophyllaceae > Silene > Silene latifolia. The sequence continues at coordinate 370,780,967 of NC_133538.1, forward strand.
TCTTTGACTCGGACTACTACATGGATGAAGACAACAATGTGCTAAGGTCAATGTAAGATCTCTATCATCATAATGAACAAACATTTGACTACTTCTTCAAGGCGTTGAACAACACCGACAACGTCCTTGCTTTTCCCCCTTAACACTTCTCAAAAAAGGAGAGTTTAGTGGAGTCCTTCCTAAACCACCACTTGTAAATATTCTAACCCTTTAACTTGCATTTCCTTTAACTTGTACATTATTCAATTTTTGCAATGCATTTTATATGCTTTGTTGTTTAACTTGTGTGACAAGAGAATAAGTGAGGGAGGGATTTTAATGTTTGTTGAATGTGTAGTGTTTGATGATCAAGTGTGAGGAAGCCATTGCCTAGGCTAATCAAGCCTTTGTAGTGCAACCCATAAGAATTGAAGAAGAAAATGACACAGGAAAGAAATCCACACGAGCATACCTGAGCTCGTGCGAATTGGAGCAAGGCAAAAATCAAAATTGTGTGTTGGGAAGAAATATGCCCGTCTCCAGGTGAAGACGAGTGTCTCAAGGAGAAACCCGCTCGAGCCAAACTCGAGACGCCCGTCTCCAGAGTACAATTTTTGCACTGTCTGAAAATCTACCCGTCTCCACAAAAATCGGACCACAATCAGATGCAGACTTGCTAATAATCCAAACTAATCACTCCTTTAGTAACAAAAAGACCATTCAATCATCAAAATCTCCACAAATTCAATCAAAAATTCTAGGGTTAGGGTGAAATTCGAAAACCCCAAATTGGTTGAGCATTTGATTGAAATTGGAAGGAGAAAGGAGCATTCAAGCATTATCTAGGTTTTTTGATATCAACTTGAAGGGAGAATCATCATGGCAAGGACGAAAGGCAATAGTAAGGCACCCAAAGTCCCAAATTTATCCAAAAGGCAACAAGATCTCGCATCAAAGGAATTAGTAGTGGTTCATCAACAAAGGGAGCAAGCTAGGGAGACCATTGGTGCTATTGGAGAGGTTACTACCATTGTCCCCAAGGTTGATCAATTAAAAAATTTCTGAAGGTAACTTTTATTTCCAATAAGCATAGGAGTCCATTCGAATCCCTAGCCAAGAAAAAGATTATTGCTACTAAATTTGTGTGCCAAGATACCTTGGATAAATTGGATGTGATTGAACAAACTAAGGTATTTTTTGTATCCATGGGGTTATCTACCCTTTTTGAAATGAGTGAGTTAACATACCTCTCCTTAACAATGGAATTCATAAGCTCTTTGAGGGAGTATAACATTGAGGCTAGGAAATATGTCGATTTTCTCCTTGAAAACAAAAGTAGAACAATGTACAAAAGCGATATAGGTGAGGTATTCGGGCTTAAAGATCATCGAAGTTTCTCAAAGAAGCCTACAACGTTTAATGCCGAGCCCCTTTGGAAAGCCATTGCCGGCCGTGAGTTGACCACCTTCAAAGAATGCCATGCCTTATACATTCATCATCCGGGCATTAGGTATTGGCATAAGTTTTTGGCTAACACCTTGATAGCTCGAAAAGAAGCTAATCACATGACCGAACTAGATCTTGTCTACCTTGAATCCTTCATGAATTTCAATGGGAAGTCCTACAAAAACTACAATATTCTTCACTTGTTGATTAAAAGATGGTTGGATATTGAAAATGGGAAGGATGGCGCGACCTTTATCATGAATGGAGGTTTGATAACTAGGTTTGCAAATCCCTTTAACCCACAATTCAACAAAGACAAGACATATAAACCAGTTAAAGGAAGCAATCTCCTTGATATGCAATCATTGATTCAAAAATTTCATTGGGTAAAACATGAGAATTCCGCCCAAAGTTATGAATGGATCATCAAGGATGCCGACTCAACTTTCTTACCAAGTAAGATTTGCCGCATTTCCGTTCACCAGAACAACTACCTTCTCCCCGTCTCAACAAATGCCAACAGTATCATCAAGCAACAACAACAAGTTCCTAGTAAAAAAACCTCTTCCCTAGTGGTACCTCCTTACCCATTTGCCTAAAAAGAGTTCACAAAAAATTAACCTAGTGTTGTGACGGGCAATAACTACATGGTGCAATTCATGAAACATATCCATAAAGAGGCCTACAATGATCGGGTAAACGGTTATTATGCCTAGTATCCGCCCCTCTACCACATTCCTAGGCAAGGACTCCTTGATCCCACGAGTTCTTTGCCGGATTGGGCTGATAGGAAAGTGTTATTTCCACAAGCTTCTAGAGATGAAGAAGGATATGCCCGAGAAACTAGGGAGAGTGAGGAGGTCGTTGATGATGATGAAGGGAGTGGGTCTAATGATGATGGTGATGATAATGAAGAGCAAGGTTCAAGTTCAAATAAAGACAAAGATGATGGTGAAACCTCCGGCTCCATGGAGATGAGTGATGATGATATGATTGAGGATTGATGGTTGAACAAAGCATGAAGGAGGACACACAAGTGCGGGGTTTATGGCTTATGCTAGCATATCAACCTATTCCATTGTGAGTCTCGTACCCCTCCTTTTGCTTTGTTTTTTTATCTCTTGACTACATTGATAACATGACTTGTATAGCTTATATAACATTTAGATTAGAGCATCTTTAGTGTCATGTTGGGCTCTTTGGTAGTTATGAGTTTTGAGTCCTAGCACCATTCAAAGGACTCACACCTCGGCAACATTCAGGTGTCTATCTTTTTTATGCCACTACAAAGAATCCAAAATGACAAATTCCATTCATACATTTCATTTCATGCCTTGTGAATGAACTTCCCTCTTTTTGCACTAGTAATAATGTTTTGACCGGTTTGGGGAAGTTCACTCATAAGGAATGCGAGTTAATCTAAATTAGCTCTCCGAACAATAGAAAGCATGCATCATATAGCTTAGTTACTTTGAATCACTTGTATATACTCTTCACATGTACATATGTCACATATAGTTTGCATTTAGTATAGAATCATGCATCATTTCATATCATTACATTTGTATAATTCCCTATTGCTTTGTCCACTTGGGATAATGTTCATTCTAAGTGTGGGTATGAGGAATTCTAACACTTATTAACACTTATTTAAAAAATGATAAAAATTTGAAAAATTTGAAAAAATCCAAAAAACATGTTCTTCCCTTTGTAGTGTAGAATTGTGTATATTGTATATATTTGTTTGTTTGTATTAACTCCTATCACTTGAGACCGACTACGCCACATTCGAGGCATGAGGAATATGAAGACCGCGTGGTATGATCTTTCCATATCCCCTTTTTCCCCTTATATGTTAATGACAATGTGACTTCTTTTTGTTTGATGCGGTACAAACCATTGTGTTGTTAGGAGTTGCATTTAGATTAAATGACATACTAGTGATAGAAGCATTTCCATTAGGTTGTATATATGTTAGTTACATCATGGCATGTAGTTGCATATTAGGAAAAAAAATTTGTGAAAATGTCTAGTTGGGATGATTGGCAAGTGTATATAGGCCCTTGTAGATAATTTTTCTCCTTGAGACTTTATTTGCTAGAATACCCTCAAGACACCCTGGATGTGTCATACTAGTATCTTTTAACCCATGCACTAAGGCCTAGTCAAGAGTGCCTTGTGGTGTGATAACTCCTTGGCTGTCGTTTATTCCAAGGTGACCTTTGAAGCCATGCAACTATTCTTTCATTTCTATCATCATGTTTTGCAAGCAAAAAGGGAATAGGCATAAAAATCTCCAATTTGAGTTCAAAGTACAAAAGTGAAAGTAAAAAAGTTTGCAAAAATTGCATCAATGAAAAGAGGAGCAAAAATAGACTCCTATGCTTTAATAAAAGTACCCTTGCTACAAAATGGGGTTACTTTAAAAATAATCAGAAAGAATGCAAAATCGGAAAAATTGCCAAGTATAAAAATGCCAAACATAAAAAATGGCAAGGAATGTTCTCAAAAGACAAATGCTTCAAGAAATTGGGGGGAAAAAAACAAATCAAAAGCAAACTACCATTGTGAAACTCAAAGAATATTGATCCCTTTTATCCATTGATCTCATTTTTGTTGAATGGTGGAGAGGGGACGACCCTTCTTCTTGTCTAGGCAAGAAGTGGAATTCCGCGATCCTAAAGTGTTTCTAACACCATAGGGAGTCTACTCTTGATGAAAGCAGTTAGCGATTGTGGACGAAAGTACCCTTGTTTGACACAACTTGGAGGAGATTTGGTGGTATCCTTTAAGACTTAGTAACTTGGAGAAATAATATCTATAATGGACTGTGTACCCATAGATTGTTTCCCATTTAGATGATTTCCGCCACTTAGATGAGAAAAGTGGCTATTCTTTTTTTAGATTCATCCTTTACTTGATCTTGTGTGCTTAAATGTTAGGATGCATAGCCATTTTTTCAAGCCCCACCTTGCCTTGCAAGAAGGCATATTACCTCATAGGTGTCTTATTGTGAGTTGAAGGGGTGGAGTGAGACACGCTAATTATCTCACATCGGCTAGTAGTATTAATAAGGATCTTAATTTTAGTCACCTCTTTACTCGGGATGAGCAAAGTTTTGGTTTGGGGATATTTGATGTGACTCATATTTGCACATTTTTAGTCCCCGAACTAACCTCGTTCCTTTGCTTTCTTGCATGTATTAGGATCGTTTCTTATCTTTAGCTTCCCACTTTGCATATTCTTTGAGGTTTTGTGTCCTTAGTAGGAGAGGAACGCTAACCTTGCATTTCAGGAGCAATATGGAGCTAAATGGATCGCATCTAACGACCAAGCAACAAGGAAGAGACCAATACTAAAGGCCTAAGTAGATAGAACAAGTAGAATGGGCAATGATGAAGACCCCCACTACCCCTCAATAATCCCCACGGTTCTTGAGGCAGTAAAAGAAGAGGAAACTATGCTGATCTATGATCCGGGCGTCCCAGGAGCAGCCTGAGCGGCCCGAGGCTCAGACCGGGCGTCCCAAGAACAAACCGGGCGTCTCGAAGCTCAGACCGAGCGAGCGTCTCACACTCAGACCGGAAGGTTCCTTATCCAGTATGAACGTCCAGCATAATGAGGTCGTGAGGCTCCTTAAGGACTTGGAAGGCGTTAATCTTTTTTTTTAGGGACTTAATCTTCATTTAAGCCCTTAGTTACCCTAATTTGTACTTAGTATAAATACCCCATTGTACTAGGGGATTAATCACCAATTCCTAATCAAGTTAGTTTACCATTTTTCCTAATCAAGTTCTAGTAGGTTAATTACATTATAATCCTTAATTCAGTCTTAATCAAATCTCAATCTTTCTTTAATCATTTAAGTGTTCTTTGATTTAGTTGGGTAATTTGAATACTATATGGGTTTATTGAAGAATTGACAACTCTTCATCATTCATCAAGTGTTCTTCTATTATTTTTTGCTTATTATTTGGATCATCCTTAATTTGGTATAATCCCTTTTACCCTTAACTTAATTATTGTTTATTGTTGTACTTATTCACTATGTTTAATCTTGTTAGTATGATTGACACCCTTATTAGCTTGTTTACCATGATCATGACTAAGTAGTCTTCTAGCTAGGGTTAATGGGGGATTAGGGGAACTAATCGTGGGGGTAGATCCATATTTAATCTAATATGTTTTTATATGAATGCTTGCTTGTTGAAGTCACAACTTATGCACATGTTATGCTTGATGAATTTCTTGATTGACAACCTAGCATGAATCTCCTATCCATTCAACAAGACTTGTAAGATATAAACTAACTCAATCCTTGTTAGACCATGTGACAAGGCAGTCGTATACCTATCAAAAATAACCAACAGGCTCTAACTAATATAGCTAGGGAAGTCGGGTCGATCTCCACAGGGAGATGGGAAAATGTCAACTTTGTCTAAGTTCGTCACGGTAACCAATTTGGGGGGTTTTAATCGAGTTGTACTAAACTAATGAGAATGAGAAAAAGGCAGGAGAATAAAAATTAAGCAGACAAGGAAAAAAGCAGCTAAGACAGTCGGTTCACCATGATCATTCAGTCAAGCATTCTAGGTCTTAGGTCAATGCAAGTATGGTCAAAGGGGCAGTGAATATCTCCTTCCGGTCTCAATTCACCCTAAAGTACAAATATCTTAGCTTCTGCCCTCACTACGGTGCACTAATGTTCGCTGCGAGTCTCACCCTTTCCAACCTTCCGATCTAGGTCAGGGTTTACTACGATTTAAATGCCTAACTGCGTCGACTCAATTAGACAAAAACAATTAAGTGCGGCAATTAACAACAAGGACTACACAAGCATTAACCTAATAATTCAATTACTCTTCCTTCATAATCATGGATTCCCTAGCCTTAGCAAAAGGGAATTAGCTAGACATTACTATCGAATCAACAACGATAATATAAAGATAATGGAAATTAAACATGTTAATAATGAAAACAGGGGGATCGAATAAGGCAATAATAAAAGCAATAAGAGAAAAGGAGAATTTAAAGAAGCAATTACGATTAAGAAATAAAGGGAGTAATAATACCGATGACACTTCCGAATCCGAGTAGAAAAGAGTAGTAGAAGAGTCAAGTGAAAGAAGTAGTGGAAAAAAAATGAACTAGAAGTCAATGGGGAAGAGTTACACAGTCTACCCTTTTTTTGGCACACCAAATTCTCCCCCTTAAACCTAATCCAAAGCTTAATTACAAAAGCCCATACGAAAATAGGCGGAAAAATACAAAAACAAGCAAACCACTCGATCGAGTGGAATAAAACCGCTCAATCGAGTAAACTAGGCAAAATTCCCTTCGATCGAGTGGAAATACTACTCGATCGAGTAACTCCTTATTGTGGCCTGCTCTATCGAGTGGATAAACAACTCGATCGAGTGATCTTCTTAGTATAAAGCATTCGATCGACTACTTAAGTGTTAGATCGAGCTATTTTTGCACGTTAGGCACTATGACACCTTCCGAATGTAGGGTAATATCCGTATAAAACCCCTTAAAATTAAGGACTATAACGTAATTTACCATGTGATTAATTGTCATAAACGAAAAAAACAAGAGAAACGATAAAAGAATAAGAATCAACCTCGGGTCCTATGCAAATCGGCCTAAGAACAGAAATCAACGTAGATTTCCTCCTAATTGTTGCACCCAAGATCGTCTGAGACTATGCCTCTTGTGCTAGAAATTGCTCTCTGATTGCCTTGCAATATTGAGAGAGCTTTTGTGAGGTTTTTGATGTGAGACTAGAATTTCAGAGAAAAATACTCCAAAACCCTAATTTTTCTTCAAATGAAAAATGATTAGGTCAAAAGGAGAGAATGACTCTTCTTTTGTTCTTCTCGGCCAACCGTGAGCTCAAGGGGGGAGTGGGCTTTCCACTTTCTCCTTATTTAACTCGTGGTCCGACTCGTTTTGCTAAAATGTATATGACGGGTTTTAATTATAAATCGTCATCCTATATCGGATATTAAAATATTGACTAGTAACATGAATCAGTCGACATATTATTATTTGTCCGATAATGACATTATTGTATAATTAATCAATTCAATATACATTAACTAAATATAACCGTTTATATTCAATTTACGAATTAACCGCTTAATTCACCTTAGCCAGTATTATTTAATCCGTATTAAATAAATATCTCAACATCGCGTTTGACTAATTATTAGTCAATAACTCTTACTAACCGCTTAGTCATATTAGGCATCAACATGACTGTATTTTCATACCGTCACATCTCTCAAACGTATCCTATAGGTGTGACTTTTAGGGACCAGTTGATCACCGCCATCTGTATGACAATAACGTCAAACTTATCTAGCAAGCCAACCGTTATTGATAAACGTGGACCAACTGATAATAATAAAAAAGTATACCCTTTGATCCTTTTAGAGATTTATATGTCATTGCACTAACTGTGGAGGACACCAGCCCCAACAAGCTCCCACTTGTCCGTACAAGTGTACGTGCAATAACGTTATCCGCACTAACTGGAGGACACCAGCTCCAACAAACTCCCACTTGTCCGTACAAGTGTATGTGCGATAACCGATTCTCATATCCATTTAAAATTTCTCCCACTCAATATAAAACAATTTGCCAATCCGTATCCGCAAAGGTCGTATTTTACAATCGATCTGTATCAAGAGTGGTTTCCCCGACTAGAGAGTAACTTAAATGATAAAACGAATCCGTATTCGGGCATGGCCATGCATTTCAGTTACAGCTCCTCGAGTGGCCCTGAGAAATATCGAGTACCTGATAAAGGCTGAATATTTCCTTCAACTCGACTCCTGCCGATTTAAGCACAGTATGAAATGACCCAGAAAAAATCTACTTGGCCCCCTGTTACGGAAGATCGTGAGAAAGAAACCAAATTCACCCAAAATCTGCCTTAGTCTCAAGAGACAGTCGATAGTCAAAAGAATCGACTCTTAGGATCACCATGGAGGTCCTATCCACGACCTGGCACCGAATGTTATAAAACATTTAGGACTCCACGTCGTTGTCACAATTGTGTCCTACGAGATATCCGTATAACTCGCCTCTATGATTGGTCAGTCAACCGTTTGACTTATGGCTCGTTGAACCCACCATCAACCAGCGTCACAAAATAATTGCCAGAGTTATCAGCTCACTTGGGCAATTAAGGACCAAAAATATAATGTTTGTTCAGTTCACTTTGTGGTGTTCAAGATAGTCGTACAACTCCACATGAAAAACAAAATATATAAATATCAAAACGTTGATGTCGTATAGAGTACACGAGAAAAAGAATCTAATCCATAAAAGAGTACTACAACTCAGCAACACATTTAATTCCCATGAAAATAACATGCCCTTCATGCTTATCTTGTCGTAATGGTTTAGTGAGAGGATCTGCTATATTATCATCTGTAGCAATCTTTTCTATCACTACCTCCTTTTGCTCCACGTAATCTCGGATTAGATGAGCTTTCCGTTGTACGTGTCTAGACTTGTTGGTAGACTTAGGCTCCTTAGCCTGGAAGATGGCACCTCTATTGTCGCAATAGATGGTGATCGGGTCATTCGAACTAGGCACTACAGATAGTCCTTGTAAGAATTGACGCATCCATATCGCTTCCTTTGCAGCTTCAGACGCGGCATAGTACTCGGACTCAGTCGTAGAATCTGCTGTAACACTTTGTTTGGAACTCTTCCAGCTAACTGCAGCGCCATTAAGAGTAAAAACAAATCCAGACTTAGATTTCGAGTCATCTCGATCCGTTTGGAAGCTAGCATCTGCGTAACCGGTTGCGCATAGCTTTTGATCGCCTCCATAAGTCAATGCCCAATCTTTAGTCCTCCGTAGGTACTTAAGAATGTTCTTGACAGCCATCCAATGTGATTCACCGGATCTTTGTTGGAATCGACTTGTCATACTCAATGCATATGCCACGTCCGGACGTGTGCATATCATGGCATACATGATTGATCCTATTGCCGAAGCATAAGGAATCCGGGTCATGCGCTCTATCTCTTCCGGTGTCTTTGGTGCCTGAGACTTGCTCAAATGCACCCCTGGAGCCATGGGAAGAAACCCCTTTTTGGAGTTAGTCATCTTTGAATCTCTCTAGAATCTTGTCTATATAAGACTCCTGACTGAGAGATAACATCCGACGTGATCTATCTCGATAGATACGGATGCCCAAACTTCTTTGTGCCTCACCCAGATCTTTCATCTGGAAATGGTTCTTCAACCATACCTTTACCGAAGTTAAGAGAGGTATGTCATTCCCAATCAGGAGTATGTCATCAACATACAATATTAGGAAGACAATCTTGCTCCCACTCGACTTGATATATAGACATGGTTCCTCGACCGATCGAGTAAATCCATTCTCTTTTATCACTTGGTCAAAACGATGATTCCAACTCCGAGAAGCTTGCTTAAGTCCATAAATGGAACGCTTAAGCTTGCATACTTTCTTAGGATGTTTAGGATCGATGAAACCTTCGGGTTGTACCATGTACAACTCTTCCTCCAAATAACCGTTTAAGAAGGCGGTTTTCACATCCATATACCAAATTTCATAGTCATGAAAAGCGGCAATCGCTAAGATAATCCGAATGGAACGCAGCATGACTACGGGTGCAAAAATTTCATCGTAGTGCAAACCTGGCACTTGGGTGAAACCTTTAGCAACTAATCGTGCTTTATAGATATCTTGTTAACCTTCCACAGAATGCTTTATCTTGTAAAGCCATTTGCATTGAAGGGGACGAACCTTAGCAGGCAAGTCAACAAGATCCCATACGTTGTTCTCATACATGGAGTCCATCTCGGATTGCATGGCCTCAAGCCATAGCTTTGAGTCGGAACTAGTCATGGCACCTTTATAGGTTGCGGGTTCACTTCTCGTTAAGAGCAAAATGTCATCTATGTCATGTTCCTCGACCATACCTATGTATCTGTCCGGAGGAATAGAGACTCTTCCCAACCTCCTAGGTTCCTCCGGAATACTAACCGCAGCCGGGATTGAAGGAACTGGTTCCTCCAATGGTTGCTCGGCATTTGGTTCTGGAATCTCCGACAGCTCGAAGGTTCTATTACTCTTCGCGTTCTCGAGAAACTCCTTCTCTAAGAACGTCGCACTAGCCGCAAAAAATACACGTTGTTCGGTTGGCGAATAGAAGTAATGACCAAATGTTCCTTTAGGATAACCTATAAAGTATGTCTTGACCGATCGCGGGCCGAGCTTATCCTCATGTCTCCACTTGACATAAGCCTCGCAGCCCCAAACCCGTATAAAGGACAAGTTGGGGACCGTTCCATTCCATAGTTCATATGGTGTCTTGTCAACAGCTTTAGACGGACTTCGGTTATGTATTAGAGCAAAATGACGAAAGAGCATAACCCCATAATGAATCGTGCAATACGGTGTGACTCATCATGGATCGAACCATATCAAGTAGTGTTCGATTTCTCTGTTCGGACACACCATTCAACCGAGGTGTTCCGGTGGAGTTAAGCGTAAGGCAATCCCACGATCCTTAAGGTCTTGATCAAACTCGTGTGAAAGATACTCACCACCACGGTGCGATCGTAGTGTTTTAATCTTTCTACCCATTGGTTACTGTACCCGATTCTGGTATTCTTTGAATTTCTCAAAGGACTCACTTTTATGCTTCATTAAGTAGACATAGCCATATCTACTTAAATCGTCCGTGAAAGTGATAAAATACCTATAGCCTTCTCGTGCGGTGATTGACATACGTCCACACACATCCGTATGTATGAGTCCTAATAAGTCAACAGCGCGCATTCCAACACCTTTGAAGGAAATTCGAGTCATCTTACCAATGAGACAAGATTCACACGTGCCAAATGATTGAAAATCAAGGGCCGAGATAGCTCCATTCTTTATGAGTTGTTTAACGCGTTTCTCATTAATGTGTCCCATACGGCAGTGCCATAGATAAGTTTGATCTTTGTCACCAACCTTTAACTTTTTATTCATTACGTGCAATATTTCAGTGGTTTGATCTAAAACATAAATTCCATTCATGGAGACTGCCTTGCCATAAATCATATCGTGTAATGAGAAAATGCAGCTATTATTCTCTATTACAAATGAAAAACCAAGTTTCTCAAGCGCAGAAACTGAAATAATGTTTTTGGATAGACTGGGTACATAATAGCGCGATTATAAAAATAACTCAAATCCGCTAGGAAGCTGGATCACATATGTTCCCCTCGAGACGGCAGCCACTCGTGCTCCATTCCCGACACGCAGGTCCACCTCACCCTTTACGAGGGGTTCGATGTTTCGGAGCCCCTGCATATGATTGCACAGATGAGAACCACAACCAGTATCTAGTACCCAAGTTCCGTAACTTGCGTGGTTAATCTCAATCATATGAATAAAAGAAGAAGAAGTAGACATACCAACAGGAGTAACGCGACCTGCTTTTATGTGCTCATGGTATACAGGACATGTACGCCTCCAATGCCCAGTCTTGTGGCAATGATGGCATTCCATGTTACCGGTCTTGCTCTTTGTCATGCCTAGTAAGGTGCTTGACTCACCAGGCCCACTCTTACCCGATCCCGACTTCTTAAACTTCGGTTTACCTACTGCTAGGTCTGCCTGAGCTTTGCCCTTACCCTTGCCCTTGTTTGACACAACGAGAACATCCTTTTTCAGGCTCCCACTAAACTTCATGTCCTTCTCGGTCTGTACGAGAAGGGAGTGTAGTGCATGAGGACTTTTCTTCAAATCATTCATATAGTAATTGGCTCTAAAGAGCGCAAAACCATCGTGGAGTGAATGAAGCATGCGGTCAATCACGATGTTCTCACTGATCTTACAATCAAGTGCCTCCAGTTTCTCGACATTCTCAATCATGCTGAGAATGTGTGGGCTAACCGGTTGGCCCTTCTGGAGTTTCGCCTCAAAGAAGCGACAGGTATGCTCATAGGTCACGATTCTCGGTGCTTTCGAGAATTCCTTAGTGAGCGTGGTGAAAATCTTGTTTGCACCTTGGGCTATGAAGCGTTTCTGCAAATTGGATTCCATTGCAAAAATGAGTACGTTTTTATCGCACCCACTTCCATGACAAAATCGCTATACGTGGCGATCTTATTAGCTCCAGCCGTGGGGCCTGGGTTTGGCGGGATGGGCTCTATCAGATATTTGAGCTTCCCGTCAGCGATGGCAGCATTCCGTAATGCCGCCTCCCAGTCCGCGAAGTTTGATCCATCATTCTTCAGTCGAGTAGACTGATTCATCTGATTCATGAAGATCCGAAGCCAGGACTCACGGTCCAATGTGGCACTTGGCATTGGGTCGTTCATACGGCCAGCCATTTTGTTATTAGCAGTTTAAATGATCGTGTTCTACACTGAAAAAGAAAGAAAAACAAACCGAAATAAGCAACTCATCGAGGTGATTTAAGTCTAATTAAAATTCATTTTAACTTGTAGACTCATTGCACTTGTATAATCGATCTACCTCAAGAATTATACAAATGATCCCAAGACTCAATTTCTGTAAATTGATAAGCCAACTGTTTGGCTAGTTCTACCGTTAGAACTCTCGGTCGATAGATTTTCGTAAATCCTATCTGTAGTCCACCATAATCACAGAATCGTACGAGTGACCATAGTGTTGAGATAAAATAGGTCAATCAGTTCCAACTTACCCGACGTAGAAGGGGTCATTTTATGCCTACCGACGAAGAAGGGATTCATTAGAGTTTGACCTATAAAGACTGTTCTCAATTTTTTGGTTATACGAGGAAGATCCCATCAACTTAGTTTTAACTCATTTAAAGTGAACGAAAGTCTAGCATTACGTGAATGAATTAACTTAGGTGATGGCTTATTAATTCCGTGTGACATCTGTATGTCATAGAAAACTAACGCGTAACCTCTATGTGAGTCAGTTTTCATGCGAATATTAGGTGCTTTGGTTTTAGGCGGAATATGATGCAAACTATCGTTACGATGAAAAACATAAAAAAATGCAAAACGTAAATAAAAGTCCTAGTGTGGCCTATCCTAGCAAAAAAAAACATAATACAACTTTGGAATCCACCGTTGGACCCGCGAAGCTTGTCTTGATGTTCCATCTTGATCCATGCAGCGGAAGTGAGCATCCGATCTCCATCTTTGGTCTTCTCAAAATTACAATTTAAAATTTACAAAATATAAACCTATGTACCTATTTACATTCTAAATTAAAACTGTAATTACAATGAAAAATCCAAAACGGAGATGCGAGATCTAAAAATACAACCAAGACCGTGTTCCATCATTACGGTAACACGTTCTACTAAGGCCACACTAAGTTACAACCGTTTGTAAAATTAAATACGTAATAAAAACATTCATGGCATTCAAAAGTAACGATAAATAAAAGATGCATCAACTAAAACAAAAATTTATTCGTGACATAATTCCGTAATTATGTTAAATTTATCCAAACCACCTTTTAACGCTTAAAATTATATGACAAAACCGCTTTTATTAACATAATTTTAATTCATTACAATCCGTTACTTTAAACCGCTTTAAAATAACTAAATGGTACGTGTGTGAACCGTTTCACAATCAAGCGAGTGCACAAAATCCGTATTATGTACATATTAGGCCGAGAAAAAAAATAAAACACAAAAAAAAAAATTTTGTTCTTTTCAGCGCGGCCAGAACAAAAAAGGGCTCGATCGACTGATACTGCCAGTCGATCGAGTGGTTTGCCAAACAGAAAGTGCTCGATCGACTGAACTCGAGGTCGATCGAGTACTTTTATTAGCAACGCTGTTCGATCGAGTACGAGGACTTCTCGATCAAACAGTTAGGGTTTAAAAAAAAACGAAACAAAAAAACCCTCGTTGAAATCGATTTGTCAAAACAAAAACCAATTGTAATTTAGACCTAATTCGTATAAAATTAAATCTACAATTGACAAAACCTTAACATATTGCTATAATTATCGTTTAAAATAACAATATGCAAAGAACAAATCGAAAAATAAAACCAATCGATCGAGACACTAAAGTCCTTGATCGACTGATCAGCCGTGAGCATACATGGCACGGTTTTCAAGACAAAAAAATATCGATTCAAATCGTTTTATGAAAATCAAAATGAAAAATATACGTGGCCTCGCTCTGATAACACTTGTAGGGTAATATCTGTATAAAACCCCTTAAAATTAAGGACTATAACGTAATTTACCATGTGATGAATTGTCATAAACGAAAAAAACAAGAGAAACGATAAAAGAATAAGAATCAACCTCGGGTCCTATGCAAATCGGCCTAAGAACAGAAATCAACGTAGATTTCCTCCTAATTGTTGCACCCAAGATCGTCTGAGACTATGCCCCTTGTGCTAGAAATTGCTCTCTGATTGCCTTGCAATATTGAGAGAGCTTTTGTGAGGTTTTTGATGTGAGATCTAGAATTTCAGAGAAAAATACTCCAAAACCCTAATTTTTCTTCAAATGAAAAATGATTAGGTCAAAAGGACAGAAGGACTCTCCTTTTGTTCTTCTCGGCCAACCGTGAGCTCAAGGGGGCAGTGGGCTTTCCACTTTCTCCTTATTTAACTCGTGGTCCGACTCGTTTTGCTAAAATGTATATGACGGGTTTTAATTATAAATCGTCATCCTATATCGGATATTAAAATATCAACTAGTAACATGAATCAGTCGACATATTATTATTTGTCCGACAATGACAATATTGTATAATTAATCAATTCAATATACATTAATTAAATATAACCGTTTATATTCAATTTACGAATTAACCGCTTAATTCACCTTAGCCAGTATTATTTAATCCGTATTAAATAAATATCTCAACATCGCGTTTGACTAATTATTAGTCAATAACTCTGACTAACCGCTTAGTCATATTAGGCATCAACATGACTGTATTTTCATACCGTCACATCTTTCAAACGTATCCTATAGGTGTGACTTTTAGGGACCAGTTGATCACCGCCATCTGTATGACAATAAGTCAAACTTATCTAGCAAGCCAACCGTTATTGATAAACGTGAACCAACTGATAATAATACATAAGTATACCCTTTGATCCTTTGAGAGATTTATATGTCATTGCACTAACTGTGGAGGACACCAGCCCCAACACCGAAATCACCTCGTTCGTCTTCAAAGTGATAAATTCTAAGCTCCGGCTCCTTGTTCTCCATAAATGCATGCAAATGGGACGAGTTTAGGCTCGATTTATCTTCTCTTTGGTCTATTCATGCAATTTACACAAAACAAATCAAAGTAGACTATTCGGGGGTATTTGTAGCTAAATGCCACATAAAATAGTACAGAAATGCGTGTAAAAATAAGGTAAAAACCTTATATAAAATACACACATCAAATCTCCCCAAACCAAACTTTGCTTGTCCCCAACCAAACTATGAATGCAACTAAGAATAAACAGTGCAACAGGACCAACGCATCAGCTACAAATCATCCGCTAAAACCAGTTTAATGCAACAACTAACAAAGTGGCAAATGATAAGTGCAAACGAGTTAAATCAATGTTTGAAACTTACTAAACCGTCGACCTTGCAAGACTCAAAGATATCGGACTCTCACGGGTCGCTCATCACTCAAATTCAGGCACAAGGTGAGTATGTATGTGAAAAATAGAATGAAGTAAAGACACTCATCTAACTCAACCTATAAGAACATGCATGCAGTTGACATGAATAAAGTCTCTACAACCGTACATACGCATTCCAACCATACTAATGACCAAGACACAAGCCTAGGACTTACATTTGGGTAAGTGAGGTAATGGGTAAGAAGGGGCTAAGATGAATTTGGATATGTGGAGTTTATAGCCAGGCTAGCAACAACGAATCCAAATATTAAACTGCATCCCAACTTCATACTCAATATAATAATACAGAACGGTGCAAACTCAATCCACTCAACTCACAATACACCATAAACTTGTCAACTCCCCATAAAATATAAATGAAACATGGGAGTGAAAATCATCTATACAATTTCTCGTTTTTCGCATATGATTTTTCTTTCTTTCAACTCCTTTTTTTATTCATTTTCATTCAGTTTTTTTCTTTTTTTTTCTTTTTTTTTTTTTCATTCCCTTCGATTCTTCCACCAACTTCTAAAATCAATAATATAACCAGACTGCAGTGAAACATTCCAAACAGCTACACATAACTAGCTGAGCTAGGGTGGGCAAAATAATATAATGTAGCTAATAGGACCAAAAGGGCAATTTGGCTATGTGAGGATCATGGGCAGAATGAAATAAAGGGAACTGCCTCTCCTACATGTGTCACCATCCACAGACCGAATGCATACAAGTATTAAGAAGACTAGACTCATGCTTAAGCAAATTGACGTTACATGCCTTACAGAGAGTACTACTCACATCCTAAATGAAACCGGTCATGACTGTCACCAGTTTATAAAGCTCTAACCACAGAATCTAATGTAGCTTGCTAATATGTGAGTCAAGTCTATTCGTTCAGATAAGAGAGAAACAAAAACTCATAGATCATGCACATTATCATGCCAACTAATTGCCGAGAATATGCAAGGCAGAGGTAAGGATTCAATGTACCGTCAAAGTTCAAACGTACCGACTCAAATTAAACGTGAAAATTTTGAAAATTTTGTGAATTTTTTTTTTGAATTTTTTTTTGAATTTAAGAACAACAATGCATGTGGAAGTAAATAAACGTGCAAACAAAAATGCAAGAAAATATGCAGACACAGATATGGATGCATACCTCCCCAAACAAAACCGTACAATGCCCTCATTGTATCAAAAATAGGGAAAGAAATGCAAACTAAGGAGAAAAGGATAAGTGGAGTCGGAAAACTTACAAAACGTCATGAAGAGGGACCTCCCCAAACCGACTATGAACATGGGAGGTCAAAGGAAGTCTGGCAGTAGCTCAACAGACGAAAAGTAGTAGCTGGAAGACGAAATAACTCGATCGAGTGGCTTAGAATAGCTCGATCGATTGAATTGGTATCAAAAAGGCTCGATCGAGTGAAATGTTTACTCGATCGTGTGGATGTGAATTTGAAGCTTGTCGATCGAGTATATATGGTACTCGATCGAGTGATTATCAACACAAATGTGCTCGATCGAGTGGAAAAACTACTCGATCGAGCTACTGCACCTGCAAAACACGAGTAAAGAGCAAGGGAAATACAAAGGGTGCATAAAACAGCGTTTAAAGTTCAACAAAAAAACTAAACGTGAAGGAAAAAGTTCAACAAAAATACAACAAAACAGTCCGGGTTGCCTCCCGGAGAGCGCAGGTTTAAGAGGTCCCGCACACCTTTCTGGCATCAATTAACAGGTGCGTCAAGCTCGTCAAAGTACAGGACTTCAACACGATTGTCTGCTTCATTTGCCTCGTGATAATGCTTCACATACTGTGCATTCACCTTGAACCAATTTCCCTCGGGACCCTCTATCTCAACGGATCCAAATTTAGTAACAGCTGTCACTGTATATGGACCACTCCACCTGGACTTCAACTTCCCAGGAAATAATCGCAGTCGGGTATTAAACAACAACACCTTTTGCCCAACATGAAACTCTTTTGTCATGCCATCTCTTCGTTTTTTCCTTGTAAATGTGTGAGCTATCATAGGCATTGAGCCTAAACTCTTCCAATTCATCTAGCTGCAAAAGATGATTTTGACCACACAACTTAGGATCAAAGTTAAGCTCACGAATTGCCCACCAAGCCTTTCATTCCAACTCAACCGGTAAATGACATGATTTCCCATAAACTAACCGATAAGGTGATGCACCAATCGGTGTCTTCAAGGCAGTTCTGTAGGCCCATAATGTGTCGTCTAATTTAAGACTCTAGTCCTTCCATGATTTCGAAACTACTTTAGACAAGATCTCTTTAATCTCGCGATTAGAGACCTCAACCTAACCACTAGTTTGAGGATGATACCCCAAACCACGCCGGTGTTGAACACCAACTTTAGACAGAATGGAAGTTAGTTTCTTTTCTTTAAAGTGCATTCCCCCATCACTAATGACGACCCTAGGGACACCAAATTGGGGAAATATGACCTTTTTAAACATTTTTATCACGGTCCTGGCATCACAATAAGGTGAGGCAATTGCTTCAACCCATTTCGACACATAATCTACAGCTACTAAAATGTACCTGTTACCTTTACTAGATGGGAACGGTCCTTGGAAATCAATGCCCCAGATATCGAAAACCTCGACCTCTAAGATACCATTTTGTAGCATCTCGTGTCTCTTTGAAATATTCCCTGATCGATGGCAGGCATCACAAGCTTTAACAAAAGCCTTAGCATCAACAAATAAAGAAGGCTAGTAAAAACCAGACTGAAGTACCTTAGCCATGGTGCGCGATGGACCGTGGTGACCACCATAGGAAAAGGAGTGACAGCCGTCCATGACTACTTTGGTCTCCCACTGTGGAATACACCGTCGGTATAGACTATCTTCACATTCCTTAAATAAATAAGGATCGTCCCAAAAATACTGCTTAGCGTTATACAGAAAACGCTTCCTCTGCTGATGAGAAAGGTCAGGCGGCAGCTTGCCACTGACAACGTAGTTAGCTATATCTGCATACCAAGGCTCTTGGTTAACAATACATGACAGTACAGCAAATAAAGAATCATCAGGAAAAGACTCATCAATAGGTCCAGAAAATTCCCCCTCTTGTCGCGATAGTCGCGACAGATGATCGGCTAAAACGTTCTCAGCTCCTTTCTTATCTTTAATCTGCAAATCGAACTCCTGGAGGAGGAGTATCCATCTCAATAGCCGTGGTTTAGCCTCCTTCTTCGCAAGGAGATGCCTCAAAGCTGCATGGTCAGTAAAGACAGTAACTTCCGACCCAATCAAATAAGAACGAAATTTATCTAAGGCGTAAACTATAGCTAGCAGCTCTTTTCCAGTGATGGTGTACTTCACTTGAGCCTCATCCAGAGTTCAGCTCGCAAAGTAGATTGCATTTAAAGCTTTGTCTTTTCTTTGGTCTAGCACCGCTCCTAGTGCATAGTCATTGGCATCACACATTATCTTAAACGACAAATCCCAGTCGGGAGGCTGTATGATCGGCGCAGAGACCAATGCCTGCTTCAACCTGTTAAAAGCAGAAAGACACTCATCAGTAAATACAAAAGGGGCATCCTTAAGTAGCAGATGTGTAAGTGGCTTAGCATCTTTTGAGAAATCCTTGATAAACCGGCGATAGAAGCCGGCGTGACCAAGGAAGCTTCTCACTCCTTTAACATTAACAGGAGGAGGTAATTACTGAATCACTTCCACTTTTGCTTTATCAAATTCTATTCCCCTATCAGAAACTAAGTGCCCTAAGACAACTCGCTCGTTGACCATGAAATGGCACTTCTCCCAGTTGAGCACGAGATTAACCTAAATGCAGCGCTGCAACACTTTATCAAGGTTAGACAGACATTTAGAAAAATCACTTCCATAAACACTGAAATTGTCCATGAAAACTTTAATAATAGACTCAATATACTCTGAAAATATCCCCATCATGCACCTTTGGAAGGTAGCAGGGGCATTACATAAACCAAAAGGCATCCTGCGATAAGAAAACACGCCCTGAGGATAAGTAAACGTAGTCTTATCTTGATCGTCTGGGTGAATAGGGATCTGAAAGAACCCTGAATACCCATCTAAATCGCAGAAAAACTTATGAGAAGCTAACCTTTCTACCATTTGATCAATAAAAGGAAGGGGAAAGTGATCTTTCTTGGTGGCGGCATTCAGCTGTCTATAATCTATACACATCCGCCAACCAGTCACTACTCGAGTGGGTATTAACTCATTTTTATCATTCCTAACCACGACAGTCCCTCCTTTCTTAGTGACTACCTGCACTGGACTCACCCATTTAGAATGACCAACAGAATAGATAATACCTGCGTCAAGCAGCTTCATTACCTCAGCCATCACAACATCTTGTATCTTTTGGTTCAGCCGGCGCTGGCCCTGTCTGCAAGGTTTGTGATATTCCTCCATCTCTATCATGTGCATACAAATATCGGGACTAATCCCCTTGATATCGTCCAGAGAATAACCCAAAGCTTTCCTGTTTTTCTTAAGCACAGCTAACAAAGAAGTCAGGTGATCATTATCAAGCTTAGCACTAACATTGACTGGATATTGCTCAGTATCGTCTAGGAAAACATATTTTATATGCGAGGGAAGAGGCTTACGCTCAGGTACCTTTACCTCAATGGAGCAAAGGGTACTGATCATCTGTTCCACTCGCTCTCCCTCAGCGTCGGTGAGTTCACGATCATCTAAATCATCCTTAAGCAAATCCAACACATCGTCATTCTCATCTGGGTTATCTGCACACTCATCCAAAAGCATAAGAGCCTCTAGTGGGTCCTTTAGAAAAGAACCCGTCCAGAAGTCATAAAGAGACTCGTCAATAATATCAAACGAATAGCATGTATCCTCTATCATTGGCCGAGCTAAAGTGCTAGGCAGACTGAAGGTAATCGCGTCATCCCCTACTGCAAGAGTCCAACGCCCTTGTTTGACATCAATAATAGCCCCAGCTGTACAAAGGAACTGTCTTCCTAATATAATTTGGGTCCGGGTGTCCTCAGCTATGTCTAAAACAATAAAGTCTACTAGTATAAAGAACTTGCCTATTTTCACAGGCACGTCCTCTAAGACACCCAAGGGTCTCCTAACAGATCTATCAGCCATCTGTAGGGTAATGTTAGTCAATTTAAGACGACCCATATTCAATTTCTTGCAGATAGATATGGGCATGAGACTGACACTGGCTCCTAAATCACAAAGAGCCTTATCAATAACTACATTGCCTATAACACAAGTAATAGAGAAGCTGTCCGGGTCCTTCATTTTAGGTGGAGCCTTATTTAAAAGTAAATTACTAGACTCTGCCAAAAATGAAACGGTCTCAAATTCACTTAGCTCTCTCTTACGCGTCACAATATCTTTCATGAATTTAGCGTAAGTGGGTACCTGGGTAATAAGCTCGGTAAAAGGGACAAATACCTGGAGGTTCTTCACAACGTCCACAAACTTACCGTACTATCGCTCAACCTTCGTGTCCTTCAGACGACTTGGGAAGGGTATCCTGGTAGCAATGAGCGAACCCGCAACTTTCATTTTACCTTTATCGACTCGTGACGTCTTCACAGCAGGGGATGATGACACGGTAGCGGAATTGGATATCAAAATAGGATCTCCGCTGGCTCTGGCACTTGATCGACCACTTTCTTTACTCGATCGAGTGGTTTATCTTGGAAATTACTCGATCGAGCTGTTTGAACCACTCGATCGAGCTCTTGAATTTCTGGCCTACTCGATCGAGTACAATTTTCACTCGATCGAGTAACTTCATCAGCTAAACTGTTCGATTGAATAGAAGTTATTGGTCAATTGAGTTCTTCAAATTGAGCACCACTCGATCGAGTAGTATTTTTACTCGATCGACTGTCTTGGTGGGTAATTTCACTCGATCGAGTAGTATTTTCACTCGATCAAGTGACGGGACAATATATAGCAGGGATATCATCCACAAACTCGTCTAGCTCTTCTTCAGGGGCATTATCAGCTGTCACAACCCCATCATTTGGCATTTTTTGGCCCCTCATAAGCAAGGCCACTGGGTCGCATGTCGGTGGGTGATTAGGTTGGTCTTTCGCGAGTGTTAATAGCGCGACTTGTTCTCTTAAATCCGCTATAACAGTTTTATTCTTGTTGCATTTCTCCCCAAACTGTCGTGTTAAGTCCAACATCAAGGACTTCAGTTCGGCAATTTCCCCGTTTGTAGAAGGAGGATCTGGCTGCAACACTGGCTTAGAGGGAGTAGAAACATTTGTCATTTCTTCATATAATTGAGAAAAAGGAACTCCTTGCTTGTATTTCTGATAAGCAAGGACACGCTCTATTCTCCCCATACAATCAACGGCATCGTGCACCTCCACGCCGCACCTACCGCATATCTCCACATGTTCAGTAATTGCACAAACTTGTGCATGCTCACCCATAGCCTCCGTAATCTCCACATTACCTAGACTTTTGTTAGGACTCTTCACTTCAGCTGCTACCAACTCGCTAACTTGCCCACTTCCTCGGGGATTTCCATATTCGGCAACATGGATGGCCATCTCTTCAATAAGACGCCACCCTTGATTATCTTCCACATTTTTAGTGAATCTCCCCTTAGCTACACTATCAAGGATAGCTCTCTGGTTTCGTTATAACCCGTTGTAGAACTGGGTACAAAGGAACCAACGCTTGAAACCGTGATGAGGCACAGAACGGACGAGCTTCTTGAACCTAGTCCAAGCCCCATCCAAGTCTTCGGTGGGCAATTACTCAAAAGAAGTAATCTGAGCTCTCAAAGCATTGGTGCGCTGCGGTGGGAAATATCGCCTGTAAAAGGCCAAAGCAAGAGAACTACAGTCGGTTGCACCGACTGCCCCTCTATCTAAATCCCTCAACCATTCCTGGGCTTCATCAGCTAAAAAAGGGGAAAAAGAACTCCCTTCACTTTGTCCTGTGTCACCCCAGCAGCAAGAGGAATGGTAGAGCAATACTCTGTAAATAACTTTATGTGCCTGCATGGATCTTCTTCAGGTACCCCCCTAAAGAGATTTCTCTTGCAGCTGTATGTAGGATAGGTGGATTCCAAAAGTTCCCGACTCAGTACTGAGTAGTAAGAAACCATTTGGAAGGGAATCCACATTAGGCTCTGAATGGCTGGCTATATTTGGCATTCTGGCAGATAGAATTTACAGACTGGAATAGGTGCGACAATGTTCTCTTATAGAACAGATAACCTGCAAACTAATCAAAAACTTTGCAAAAATGAGATCAGTCTCAAAGAATAAATTCCCTGAGACGAAAGACAAACTTAAATAAAGTAACAAAATTACGCCACCTCCCTGACAACGGCACCAAAATTTGACAGGGCAGTCGTATACCTATCAAAAATAACCAACATGCTCTAACTAATATAGCTAGGGAAGTCGGGTCGATCTCCACAGAGAGATGGGAAAATGTCAACTTTGTCTAAGTTCGTCACGGTAACCAATTTGGAAGGTTTTAATCGAGTTTTTCTAAACTACTGAGAATGAGAAAGAGAAAAAGGCAGGAGAATAAAGATTAAGCAGACAAGGAAAAAAATAGCTAAGACAATCGGTTCACCATGATCATTCAGTCAAGCAATCTAGATCTTAGTTCAATGCAAGTATGGTCTAAGGGGTAGTGAATATCTCCTTCCGGTCTCAATTCGCCCTAAAGCACAAATAGCTTAGCTTCCGCCCTCACTATGGTGCCTTAATGTTCGCTGCGAGTCTCACCCTTTCCAACATTCTGGTCTAGGTCAGGGTTTACGACGATTTAAATGCCTAATTGCGTCGACTCAATTAGACAGAAACAATTAAGTGCATCGATTAACAACAAGGACTACACAAGCATTAACCTAATAATTCAATTACTCTTCCCTCATAATCATAGATTTCCTAGCCTTAGCAAAAGGGAATTAGCTACACGTTACTATCGAATCAACAACAATAATATATAGATAATGGAAATTAAACATGTTAATAATGAAAACAGGGGGATCGAATAAGGCAATAATAAAAGCAATAAGAGAAAAGGAGAATTTCAAGAAGCAATTACGATTAATAAATAAAGGGAGTAATAATACCGATTACACTTCCGAATCCGAGTAGAAAATAGTAGTAGAAGAATCAAGTGAACAAAGCAGTGGAAAAAAAATGATGTAGAAGTCAATGGGGAAGAGTTACGCAGTCTACCCTTTTTGTGGCACACCAAACTCTCCCCCTTAAACCTAATCCAAAGCTTAATTACAAAAGCCCAAACGAAAATAGGCGGAAAAATACAAAAACAAGGCAAACCACTCGATCGAGTGGAATAAAACTGCTCGATCGAGTAAACTAGGCAAAATTCCCTTTGATCGAGTGGAAATACTACTCGATCGAGTAACTCCTTATTGTGGCCTAATCGATCGAGTGGATAAACAACTCGATCGAGTGATCTTCATCGTATAAAGCATTCGATCGACTACTTAAGTGGTCGATCGAGCTATTTTGGCACGTTAGGCACTATGACACCTTCCGAATTCAGCTCGTTCGTCTTCAAAGTGATAGATTCCAAGCTCCGGCTCCTTGTTCTCCATAAATGCATGCAAAGTAGACTATTCAGGGGTATTTGTAGCTAAATGCCACATAAAATAGTACATAAATGCGTGTCAAAATGAGGTAAAAACCTTATATAAAATACACGCATCACCATGCATATAGTTAGGTGAATATGAAGAAACTAAGTCGACTTGCAGGTATTGTACAGTCTTGACCGACTCGGCTCTGTGACCCAAATCTTCCTAGGAATTGTAAGACATAAACTAACTCAATTCCACTACAACAATAGTTTGCTTGCATCTATGTAAACATGTTTGTATGATCTTCACCATAATTCCCCTATAAACCCATGACACCCTAGTGCCTTAATCAATTGTTTACGAACTCTATTCGCTTACTTGCTTTGTTTTGCTTTCATTTCTTTACATTTAATTTTTAATTAGCTTAGATTCCAAACCTCAAACTTAACCCAATTTGTGACACCCTAAGACATAACTCTCTACAACCGATAAATCAATACAATACCCGTCCCTTGCGATCCGACCTTTACTTACCACTCTACTAAGAGTAGTTAGTTGAGATTATAAATATTGTTTTGATTGGTTAGCTTAGACGACAAAGTTTAGACCGAATCAGGGAGTTACCAGAAGGATGTTCTTTCATTGAGATTGAAGAACATGTCTGTTGGAGCTAAGAAGGGGAAAGGGAAGGAAAAATCCGAATTCAAGAAACAAGGCAAGAAACTAAACAAGGGAAAGGGAACAACTATTGTGAATGGCAAGCCCAAGTCAAAAGTTGGCACACCATCTGATGCCGAATGCTTTCATTGTAATGGCAAAGGGCATTGGAGGAGAAATTGCCCCAAATACTTGGAGGATATCAAGGAAGGGCGTGTGACGCCAATAGGTATAATCTCCTCCTCTCTCTATATGATAGACGTTAATTATGTTTGCACTTCCACTTGGGTATTAGATACCAGATGTGGTTCTCACCTTTGCAATCATTTGCAGGGCCTAAGAAACGTGCAAGCACTAACTAAGGGTGATGTAGATCTTTGCATGGGGAATGGAGATAGAGTAGCGGCCGTTTCCGTGGGGACACATGTACTCACCTTAGCTAGTGGTTTAGAGTTTTTTTTGAATAATTGTTATTTTGTACCAACTTTAACCAAGAACATATCTCCATCTCCGTATTAGATGCAGAAGGTTTTTGTTTTGTGATCAAGGACAATAGTTCCACTTTTTCATGGAAGGATTTGGTTTATGGCAAGGCCATTTCTATAGGATGTATTTATGCTTTTAATGATGTTAACAAAGGTTATCATGTAGAGAACAAGAATCTTAAAATGGGTGATCCTAATGGATCCTACCTTTGGCATTGTCGTTTAGGTCATATAAACGAATGACGCATTAAGAGACTTATTTCATCCAAAGTTCCCAAACCATTTGACTACGAATCTTATGGTGTATGTGAGTCTTGTCTCTTAGGCAAGATGACTCGCGCTCCTTTTACAGGAAAAGGAACACGATCAAGTGAGGTTTTGGTTCTCATACATACCGATGTGTGGTGTCCATTAACCATCACCGCTAGAGTAGGTTATCACTACTTTATCACTTTTAATGATGATTTAAGTATATATGGGTATGTCTACTTAATGAACCACAAAAGTGAAGCCTTTGAGAAGTTCAAAGAGTTTCAACATGATGTAGAGAACCAATCGGATAAGAAGATTAAAACCCTAGGATCCGATCATGGTGGTGAATACTTAAACAAAGAATTTGATTCTCACCTAAAAGATTGTGGCATTGTATCACAATGGACTCCTCATGGCACATCACAATTAAATGGCGTGGCCAAAAGGAGAAACCGAACTTTATTAGATATGGTTCGGTCTATGATGAGTCTAACTGAACTTCCAGATTCATTTTGGGGTTTCGCCCTCTTGTCTCCATTATTCTCACTGAGTCGAAGCTCGACTAAAGCTGCCAACAAGACTCCTTATTGAGATATGGAAGGGGAAAGTGTTGGAAAGTGTGTCCTCAACAATAGTGCGATCACATGATTTAATATCATAATTAAATCTCATATAAAGAATACGTAAGGGATGATTCATTTATATAGACAATTGATCAACATTAATCGGTAATGATTGGCTTACTAGAGTTTGACATTACTGTTGTGTGACGGTGCTGGTCAGTTGATCCCTTAAGGCACACCTAAAGGACAATTCCCTTAATATATAAATTGATTAATTGTATGGCGATACAAGGTAATCAATTTCTTAAAAGTGAACAATTCACTTGTGAGAAAGAATATTGATATCTTATTGTAATGAGATTAAATAAGATTTATTTTAGTAATAAAAATGCTATGTTACTAAAATTGCTTATTGTTTGAGAAACAATAGGGATTATAATAAATGGTTAATTATAATTACAAGATGTTGTGAATTATAATTATATGACCCATTTTATTTATATGATCAAGTATCATTAGTCAATTTGTTGTATGTAATTTAATTAATTTGTAAACTGATATTTATGGGATAAATATGCATTAAATTAATTAATAACATGTAACATACTACATGTGACATATTGTGTGACAATTGACAATATAAAATGGTAGTCCATTTTATGCAATATGGACCGAATGGAGGGAGTATTATGGGTGTGAGGATGACATTATTTTATGGGATAAATTAAACATCATCATAGCTAGTGCATACTAGCTTACACACCTAATATTTTGAGAAGACCAAAAGGAAAAAGCAAGATGCAAATTTTGGCACCTTCCCCTTGACCCCCACCGGTTTCCCCTCCTTCTCTATATGAGAATATTGTTCTCATTTTGACTACTTGCTCATTCATTCACATCCCATGCAAAAACTTTCCTCCTTCTCTCTAGTTTTCTCCAACAAGTTTTGTGAGATTCACAATAAATTGTTCATCCATTCTAATATCAAAACAACATTACTAGTGTAGTAATAATAATAATATTTATATCATTTTAAGGATACTAGTATAATAATCTAGTTAATTAGTATACTAGTTTAAGGGTAAGTC
The DNA here is from genome assembly GCF_048544455.1 of Silene latifolia. Lineage (NCBI taxonomy): Eukaryota > Viridiplantae > Streptophyta > Magnoliopsida > Caryophyllales > Caryophyllaceae > Silene > Silene latifolia. The sequence goes on from NC_133538.1 coordinate 370,808,674, forward strand.
TTGGGTGCAATCTAAGTAGGATTTCTATACTTGGGATCTTGGAATATCATCCATCATATTAAGTTCAAGAACAAGTGAAGGAAGGTGACCTTACTTGTGCCCTATATTTCGAACCATATAGCAATGTAACGGACATTGTTTTTCTAATTAATCTTTCATTTTGTTATGCATGCACTAGATCTAAAGATCATATAATTAACAAGTTAATTATTTCACTATTAGAGGAGTCTAATAATAGGTATATGAACCTTACAAGTGGTATCAGAGCATAAGGATGTTGCATGCATAATCGGTTATTGTTTTTCCGAGTTAAAAGGTTAACATATAAAACTAAAAATTTGTGATTTATAAGTATAAGCCACGAAATCACCATGCATGTTATATATTCTGGTCCTAAATGGTTTTTAGGTCATTTTTATGATTTATGGAAATTTATTGCACATTTTAATGATTTTTGGTCATTTTATTACATTTTTATGACTAAAATGGGAATTAAAATGCTAAAAATAGTTAAACTAAGTTTCTGACCTTGGAAATTTTATATGACCTCACATGCATATTTTAAAAGTTCTGTGTAAAAACTCGTATTAATTTGATTAATATTGCATGATTTATGATTTTTATGAGATAAAAATGGGTTAAAAGAGGTAAAATCGTTAAAAATAGTTTAATTTCTAATTAAGCCATGATTTTTTAATATGATATCGCATGCATAATTTACAAAGTGTATGTAAATTTCGAAATTAAAAGATCTCTTTTAGCATGATTTATGGATTTTTAGAGTAAAAAAATGGCATAAATAGTGACTATTTTAGTAAAATTAGGTAAAACGTATTGCATGGCTTGAGAAAGTTATTTTAAGTTGCATTAATATCTCACTAATAAGATCTAAGGTTGTAAAAATTATTGGAGTAATTTTTGGATGCTTTAAATATTTTATGAGATAAAACCGATAAAATGCAACTATATTTTCTCAAAATTAATTCGAAAATTTTAGCCATGATTTTTGACATTATGAGTGTCATGGAATTATTCCAGAATGTTCAAAAATTTAAAATTCAAATTTTGAAATTTTTACAATTTAATTTGGATTTATTTCATATATAATATAATTTTAAGGTCAAAAATGAGCATAAAATTAAATCAAGTTGAATTATTGTCAAAAATTATGTGATGACTAATTTTTGAATCCTAAGAGGTGTTAGGATAATTCCGTAGCTGAAAGCAAATGATGAAAGCGGCGGCAACCTCCTTGGAAAGTCCCGTCCCATTTGGGCACCTGCCAGCAGATGATAAGCTTTGGGCAAGTGTCAACAGATGATGAATTTTGGACAAATGCCAGCATATGATAAACTTTGGGCATGTGTCAGCAGTTGCCGAACTACGAAGCGGGTTTGATTCCGTCAGAAACGGATACGTAGGCGCCTAAGGATAAGGCTCAACCCACCATATATGCAATTTATGGGTCGACGACCAACGACGATAATTCGACACAACAAAAGCAAGAGTCAATCCCCAGCGAAGTTTCAGGTATGATCTCTTCTTATGGTGGCGAGCTTATATACGCAAGTCTAATGGACTATAAGCGACCCGCAGAATCCTCAGGTCGAGAGGGACCTGGGGTATACTTTGACTTTCGCCTTGTCCAAGCCTCAGTCAATGTGGGGGCTCTATAGATACCCATATCCGTCGATATTGGAATTTATAGAAAACCCGACAAACAGCCGATGATGATAGGACACATGTATTTATTAGTTGTCATTGTCATTATTTGGGTTCGTTTTACGATGTAGAATGAGCGTTGTCGACGGAGTATTTTATTAATTTAAATGATATTTAAATTAAAGCTTTTTTAAGGTAAATTCATTTTACTTTATTTTGAATTTATATTCTCAAGTTTATTTTATTGAAAATAAAATAAATATTTGATTTGAAAAATAATTTTATGAGTGTATTTGATTTGAAAAATCATTTATTTTAATGTGTTAATCGATTTGAAAAATAGATTTAAAAATCGAAAGCTCGTTTTAAACACGCGTTTTGGAGCTCGATTATAACTCGGTTTTTGAGCCCGTTTTCTTTACGAGTTGGCACGAATCTCAAGTACACTAACCAACCTAAGCCTCTACCCATCAAACCCCAGTTCGAACCCTCTTAACCACGGCCCAAATCCCGTCCCAAACACTCCCCAACAGCCCGCATAAAACACGAGCAGCCCCCCTGTTTTGGTGTCAAATCCCGAGCCCAAAACCCGCTCCAAACAGCCACCAAAACCCGTGCCCATTAACCCTAACCCATACCCTAGTATCCTACCCATATTACCTTAGCTTAACCACCAAGAAACCCCCTCACAAAGCCGCTCAAACCCTCACAAAAGCTGCTGGACAGCAGCTATGCGCAAATGAGCCTGTCTGCCTCTCCCCTCTAAAACCCTACCTTAACTCCCTATAAATACCTCCCCTCTGCCATACATTCATTCCTCTAAGTTCTTCATACATACTCCCGTCATTCACAAGCTTTAAACTCCAGAAACAAACCCTAATTGCCTCCCAAAAACCCTCGACAAAACCGACTTACAAACTGAGAATCAGTTTGTGTGTCCTCTTTGAAACCGTTCGTTCAACCATCAAACCTCCATTAAAATTCGAGTTTCTTGTTCCAAATTAACCACACAACATCCATCTACATCTTAGACAAATATTTACGAGCCAAATTGCCCTTGAGAGTACACGAATCCCCTCGAAAAACAGAGTATTATACACTCTGTTTTCGCGGCTTTTCCTGTCTGTCCAGTTCTGTTTGTGCTCGTTTTTCGTGCCCAATAACTCAAAACGAGCAAGGATTGTTTTAATATCTCTGTTTTACTCTATTTCTAGTTTTCAAAACATCTTTTAAATTGAATTTTCACCGTGAAACGAGAGAGAAATCGCAGTTTGAAAGTTGCTGTCCAGATTTGCAAAAAACGTGTTGTTGCTTTGTTCCTTCGTCGACGACGGCCTCTCGAGATAAAATCTACCATCGATTATGACCCAAGACGGTGTCAACGATACATGTAGGTTGAGGGTGCATCAAATCCTCCTCTTCTCCCTTTTATTTCGTTATTTTATGTTTGTTTTTTTATAGTTCGTTTTTACTTTGTTTATCGTTTGTTTTCGTTAACTATGAAACTAGTTTAGTCCGAGTATGAGTTAAAGTACCACCACGAACACCCACGTTGACTTGAGATGGGAAAGAAATCCGCTACATCAGTCGGTCGTATCCCCCGTCTCATTTACATATCCTCGTGTTCAAGGTAGGGCATTAATAAAACGAATTCTAACTTCGCACTTCGCTTTTGACCCCTCTCTTGTTTCGTTTAATTCGACCTGCCCAAGGACCATTCACATGTTAGTTCGACCTCTGGTTGTTAACATATGCCTCATTTAGATGACATTAGATCAATTAAATAACCTAATTAGACACGTTAGGTGGCATCGACGTAGCTTTAAAAACCGATTAACAATTCTGTAACTTAATTGAATGCATCTTTCTCTTTCACATAATTTCTCGCTAGTATAAGAGTGCGTGATTAGCACCTTCTTATTAACACTCGATGAGTTAAATTAATTAGCGAACTTGACCTAATTCGACCCTTTAGGCCGTGTAGAGCACCCGGTTTTAGGCAAAGCTTTCTGACCTTTTTTTATCATCGTTTTGTAATATACACCCCGCATTGCTTCGCAAACCTATCTAACCTAATGAATTTAACCTAGGAACTAGGTTGCACGTGGCTTTAGGCCGTGAGGGTGGCCGTGCCTCTTCTTGTTTCGTTTGTCTTATATCATTTGTTCTTTGTCGTTTCGTTGCTTGTAATTTATAGTTTGTTCATCGAGTTGTAACTTTCAAGTTTGTTTTACTTTTATCGAGTCAGAACTTCTTCAAAAATCTTAGTCTTGTTTGGTTAGATGGTTGTGCCCCAATGCATGTAAGAGCGTAGTAAATCGCATGTTGTTTAAAGCAACATGGCCCGATTTATGCTAATGCATGCTTTGGTGTGTGACCCAATGTCTAATTCGATAAGATTAAGTGAAAGCACGCATCACGAGGAGTGACCCAAGGCCGTGAGTCATGTAAGCCGTGGGCCACCCCCCTTGTGCACGTTTCCCTAGGACGAATTGGCCGTGTAATGTGTCATGTACGGTTTTGTGTATAGCGATGTATTTTAGATCGAGTTGTATCTTTAATTTATCGTTGTGTCGGCATGAAATGCCTGGGTTGTAATAGGATATATCCCAACGGCTCCCCCATTCCCCCTAAGCCTTGTTTGCTTTGTTTTATATGTTGTTAGATCAATCAACCCACATGCTAAATTACAACTTTGACAAAGTTAGTTTAGTTGCATCTAAATCGACATAGAAACTTCACATGTTAGGGTTTTGAAAACGATGTTTGCATATCATATATCGTAGTAGCTATGACCTTGTTTGAAATCCGACACTTGACTTAGTAGAGGCCGTTATTGACGGGCGGGGTTAGGTGTCCTTATGGGCTTCCTAACACGTACCCTTACCCCTAACTCAAGATCTATGGTTTGTGGATCCGTCTAAATACCATTGGATTACGAGAGTCATTCAAATCGAGTGATATAGGGTGTAGTCTTTATCTTTAATCACTCGTAGTCGATTGGCTTTATGCTTTTCGATGAAAGGTGTAAAGTTGACTTGAACGGTTCCAAGTTCCCATAAAACTTGGTGGCGACTCTAATTTGTCTTAATTCGATTCGAAAGAACCTCGAGTCGATTATGCCTAGTGTGGATCCCGAGGACGCAGTTCCCGAGGGCCTTGTCCACAACTTTAGATTATGAATATGTAATAATTGGATATTGTATCAATTTTATATATGAGATAATCACATTCATTGCCTGAGTTTTCATTTATGAATTCTTCACTTTAATAAGATTAAATTTCAATACTTTGTTTATCTGAATAGGTTTTATCGTAACTTGAACCCTATTCAAGTGAATAAGATGAACTTTGTATTTTGTCCCTAGTCACTTAATGAGGTGACGTCCCGGACTGACTAGATTGTGAGTCAATCGATGGTTGGTTTAATACCATGAGGTCATAGAGATGACTGGTCGATTACATAGGCAAATTGTATGACACTTTGGCGGACAATGACCATTTATAGAGTACCTTAGTTCTATTTAAGATGCCTGGTCGTGGCAAGGACCTCTATGATATTCCTATGAGTTGATTCTTTTGACCGGAGACTATTATCTGAGTCAGTACAGTTTCCGAGTGACCTTGATTTTTGTCCTAGGTCGTGCCGTGAAAGAAGGCCAAAGAGCATCCACTAGGTCATGGTGATCTGCATTGAGCGATGATATATAGGGCATATAAAATTGTCCACCCACGTTGGGTTTTCATATCTCATGGCCACTCGAGGAGTTCTGACTTAAATGCGTGGCCACGCTCGGAAGTAATCTATGTTAGGTTTTTCCGATCTTGCAGTTACACTCCCGATCGAGAAAACCACTCACGATATGTTCATGTGCAAGTGCGACCTGAATGACACCTTGCATTGAGTGGGAGATAAAAACGGACAAGAGAATTGGTAACGCACACCTTGTATCGGAGAAGTGGGAGATTGTTGGAGTTAGTGTCCTCCACAATAGTGCGTATACAAATTAAATCTCATTACATGAATATAATTGGGATGTTTACATATTTATAATCCATGTCAGTTGATTAACGTAAATCAATAACAGTTGGATGACTAGAGTTTGACGTTATTGTCGTATGATGGTGGTAATCAACTTATCCCTTTCGGTCACACCTAGAGGAACGAGCCCCAATAAATATCTAACTAATTGTATGTGATACAGTTTAATTAGTCCCTTGATAAATTGACTCAAAAGTTAGTCAATTGATTTAGAGAGATCGAGTTACGAACTCGGGCCGACGGAAGTTATTATTTAATTATGCGATAATTGAATAATAAATTAATGGAGACGGATTTTATTAATTAATAGTTAATTAATAAATTTATACTAACTGACTAATGTGATTAGTGTTGGTACATATTATATGTACATGTACGTATAATGAGTGTTGCAAGACGGAAACAATTGGGGATATGTTTTTATCATATAAGATGATAAAAATGAATGATTTATATATACTTGGGAGAAAAATTATAAAATCAAAATCGACCCACGTTCTACTATGGGTTCCCTGTAAATTGACAAGAAAGAGGGCATCTTGGACATAAAGATTATTTCTAGTGCATGCCTCTTTTCCTTTTGTTATTCCCAATCTTTTTTTCTCTTACCCATAAGACAATCATGCAAAACTCAATAACTCTTCTCCCTCTCTCTTTTGACCGGTTTTTTGAGAGACCTTTTATGGGCAATTTTTTGCTCATAATTTGTAGACTAATGCATGTGTAAAATATCTCTCAAAATCTCTCTAAAATATTATTAGAAACCATTACTAATAGTTATTAACTAAATCTAATATTTATATACTACTAAAAAGGTATTAGTAATATAATTAAGGGTAGTATTTGTAGTATCTAGTTAATACTACCTATAATAATTTGTGGCAAGTTCTTGGGTGTAATCTAGGAGGTCTTCTGCATTAGAGATTTGGATTTCTTGGAGGATCATCCATTATTATAAGCTCAAGAACAACAAACATACGAGATCTTGTTGTGCCCATTTTACCAATAACCAATGTAAGGAAATTCGATTTCCTTATACTTTTTATTAAAACGCTTTTATATTTTATGCATGTTATATACATCTTAAATATAAACTAAATTAACGTATTTGGTTAATCTAGTTAGAGAAGTCTAATTAGGGTCTATGAACTTTCAGTGAAATATACAGGATTCAAATATTATAAGATATAAAAAACAAATGTGGCTCCAGGACAGGAACAACATTCGCAAACCCTCAAAATACAACAAATGTCCCCAGGATAGGATTCATATTTACTAACCCTTACCCCCCTGGTTATGGCTTTTTTTCGTGCCATTTGCCAGTAATAATTCCGTTTTCCTTGCAGCCTATTTATGTTGATCGCGTTGTCCACGAAAAATGATTGGTGTAAAGAGGTTACTACACTCTTATAAATTGGACAACTGCTGCACTGTTTTCAAGGGAAAAGCAGGAGATGCAAGCTGGTCAGTTTGGTCTCGGTCATATAAAAGCTCCACCGACAGAAACATTTGGTTCTCGACGTAGAAAATTAGTTAAAAAGATATGAGGAGTGCCGTGTGGTGTTATTCCTGATAATAAATCTCCAATTTTGTACTCATCTCCAGAGGTATATACATTTTTCTCTGATATTATCTAAAATTTACTTGCTGGTTATATTCAATGTTCCTTTGAAATATTCACTTTTGGATTAGAGTCAATACTTTAGTGGTCATATATTCCCATGTGGCTTCTAAAGACGCACTCACGAACTGTCTCTTCTTAGCAATAAAGATGTATCTTCATATTCGTCCAAATGTTGCATTATTTATTACAACTGTACTCCTTTCCAAATAAAGATGTCCCTTGAGATTAAAAATACTGTCTCTAGTTCAGGAGTTTGTAAAAGACTATGATTCTACAGTAGAGAAAGTTATACAAGATATAGTTCTACAAGATGAGAAATACTCGGTTGGTTTGCATTGTGTCCCAGATGAACAATGTGTAAAACAGGCCCATTCAACAACTGAATTTGTATACATGACATATGGTGGTGGTTCTGGGGATATGTTGTGCGAACCACAATGGTTGTCTGATTCACAGGAGGATGAGGAACAGTTGATTGCAGTAACAACAGGAGAGAATGCTTACAGATTGAAACTTGATCGTGCCAAAAAAAAGAGAACAATGTGTTAAGTGGAGGAATATATATGTACCTGTAATTGGTGAATTCTCGTTTGATTTAGGGTTAGATAAGGATTTTGATGAAATGGATGCAAGGTCAGTTGCAGCTAAAGGGATTTGTGCATCAAACAACTGTGGTGCTAAAAAATGTGCAGTGCCCACAGATGATGCAGGCAAAGCAAAGAAGCTTGCACTTTCATCGGCTCACCCTTCTTTACCTCCTAGTCATGCAAAAAGGGTTCGTTTCATAAAAAAAACATACAATATACCTCTATTTACTGTCAAGCAACCGCCATCTAGTTCTACTACTTTCTGCTATTGAAGATGACACCAATCCATTAACACCTCTTTCTGTGTTGCAACTTCAACTGTCTGAATATGTTTTCAATGACCAGGGCACTAAAAATTGTCGGTCGAGGTAATTAAAAATGTTAATTTATAAAATTAACATTTTGTCAATGTTATATTGCACCTGATAGTAATTTCATATTGTTTTCTTATCTAGCAAGTACTTATACTCCTACAAGACTTATTTAGCAACGCAACTACAATTGTGGTCGTTAAAGCCTTGTCAGGATGTTTCAAGTACTGTCATTGATTTTTGGTCATATTATTTGAATTCGACAGAGGAAGAAAAAAAAGCTGAGACTCCAAAGCGATTCTTTTTTAGCACGTTTATCCATGTACATATATGTATATAAGAGGGTGTTTTATTATGATCCTAAACCGCATTTATAGCATGTATTTTGAAATATTCCAGTTTCCTCTTTCGCCGCTTTCCCATGCAGACTGGATTGACCGAGACCAAACCAGGCTTAACCAATGACAATCGTAGCAGTTCGTTCATGCGTCGCGTAGAAATGGAGTTGCTACTTTTCCCGAAGAAAGACATAACTTCAATCCAGCTAGTAAGTTATTTATGTTCACTTGAAGCAGTTTACATTCACCTCAACTTTAACAGGCAACATAATGGAATATCCCTAGTATATATTATATATTATTTGAGCAATCTCCTTTGCCTTTTTATAAGATGAGGTAACTTTGTATGGAAATGTACCTTTCTCTTTTACAAATTGTGCCAACAGATTAGAAAAAATATACAGTTTGAAGAGTTTGATGGTAATTAGGCTAACAAATTCTTTGAATTGTAATAGCAGTTTTTTTTCACAATTATACGCGAAAAACACTTCTACTTATACGTGTTTGACGTGCGAGGAAGCGTTTTGTCATTCTTGACAATTCACTCTCAAATGAAAAGATTAGCAACCTATATGGTTTATCTCCACTGTCTATGGTATGTTTGAATTTCTAACTTTGTTATTGTCCAGTCTTATTGGCAGTATTAGTTCCGCTTAACACTACCTTAAATTGTGCTATCATAAGGTGATGCCTTTGCAATGTTTTTGAGTGAGAATCGAAGAACTTCCTACATAAGCAATCTTGTGGTGGATATGGAACACATCGTTGCAAAGCTTCCTTGGAGAAATAACTACAATCTTGATGATTGTGGTATCTACACAATGAGACCCATGGAAACATTTACGGGATTAATCTCCTTGAAATGTGGTCTCACGAAAAATGATGTGAGTGTTGGGTCTTATTTTTACAAACACATATTTATTGTATTTATTTTATTTTGTTAATTGTTGGCTTCTATTTTGCAGCGTAGTGTGCTTAAAGTGTTGAGATTCAAATATCTATGCACATTACTGATGTTCAAGCACAACATTTATCGTCAAACTGTTGCTGACCATGAAAAGAAGGGTCATTTTTCTAAAGCTAGTGATTACGTTTAATGTCCATCATTATTAACTATGTAGTACATTCGAATTTGTGTATCAAGATTTGTGAAATTTGCAATTTTAATGTACGTTCTTTCTTACCACGATGTCCACTTACATAAGCAACAAGTTTAATTTTTGTATTTCAAATAAGAAATATTACAAGATGAAAACCACCTTTTCAAAAAGACATTTCAACTGCTATTAAGATTACTTCTCCTAACTACCCAATTTAATTAATCTAATGTATATTACTTTCCTTGATAAAGTACATTCTACTATCATGTTAAGGCAACACAAAAAAATACAAATCAAAAATAGAATACACATGTCGTATTATACCAAATTCTTAAGACGGATATATCCTACTTAAGCTTAAGACAGGTTATGTTGTTGGAATAAAACCAAAATATAAGACAGGCTACATCCGTCTTATATCCTTGTTATCGGAGACTAATTAAAAAATAAAATTAATTCTAATGTAAAATCTGATCTAACGGCCAGCCCCTCGTCCCTCTCTGTTTTATTTTATCTTTTGTTTTAAGCACTTTACGGCTTCTTCTTCATTCGCGTTTTGTACTTTATCTCTCTAAGATCTTACTACTGTAGCACTAGTAGAAAAACCTCCTACGATGGTGGTTATAAATGACCTTTTGTGGCAGTTTTTAGAGATTTAGGGTCCGTCGTTTATCGCAGCGTCGTATAAACTTTGCGACGGTTATAGACGGTTGTTGAACCGTCGTAATAGCTCTCATATAGTGGCGGTTGTTATACAAAACCGCCATTATAACTTATATAATACGACGGTTGTTAGACAAGAACCGCCACTGTAACTCTTCTATAGTGGCGGCTATTTTTTTATACCGTCACCATAGGTATTTCAATAATAACTTTCCACCTCAACATGTTCTCTATAATGTCGGTTGTTGTTAAAGAACCGCCACTAAAGGTAATTATGACGTCGGTTGTTAGTAAAGAACCACCACTAAAGGTGAACTAATAGTGGCGTTTCATACTTAAGAAACGCCACTATAGATAAAAATCTATTTTAAAAAGAAAAATATTTGTTACCAAAATTTCATTAGCAATGTCGACATTGATTTGATAAGCCAAATAGCGAAATAAACAAATGATACAAAAGAATGCCAACCAACGGACTTGCATATCATCCGATAGAACAATAATGTCGATGTTCAAAATTATACAACCAAGTGTATAAATAATCACATACACGTCTAGTGAATAAACTAATCTAACATTTCATATTGTCTAAACATTTAGTAGCTTACACGTCTTTAACATCATTCATCTCGTTAATTAACATAGTTGAATCTGCAATAATATATTTAGCAAACGAATAGTTAGAAAAACAACCTAAACATTATTAAAATCAACATAAGACACTATAGAACACTCCCGAGTTTGATTGAAACCTTTTGCATAAGTGAGACAAAACCATCACAAGTAATAACTAATAATAAGACCTTAAAAAAGCATGAGCAAATAATGTATCATAATAGAATTCATTCATTTATACAAACTCCTAACAAAAAAGAACAAGGGCACTAGCCAAAATTCCCAAAATTCGACATTCACACTACAATACTATAATCACACTAAACACTACAACTTTGAAACCCAATGTACACCCGCCTTACCCGGCAATAAGTGGAAGCCTTTGAGGCACTAGGGCAATGTTGTCGTTTGAAAAACCATGTACACGGATACACAAAAACTAGATGTAATCATACAACTATGTCCAAGATCAATGAAACAATAAAACTACCAGGTAGAACCAGGTATATTCCATAAATGTTAACAGTACCCCACAAAAATTTGGAAAACAGCAAGCACTTAAAATACTTTCTCCGCCCGAATTATTTGTTATAACTTTTAAAATTCTTCGTAAGACGTAACAAAATTTTGGAACGGAAGCAGTAATAAGATTGCAAATGATTGCAAATTAATACCTCGGCAATCAAGTGATTTTGGGTGCACCCACTTCAATTGATGTAGATTGATACCAAGTTCTTGAGATAATGAAAATCTAAGGCAAAAAAATCAATCAGATATAGTGAGTGAAACAATGCAAAAAGATAAAAATAGATAAACAAAAAAAAATGGGATCTTTGATAAACAAGAAAGAATAGCTTGTAAATAAAATGGGTTTAAAAACAACTCAGGAACACTTGGTTTTTTTAGGCACTTGTGTTTGGAATTGTGAGACACTCTAACTGAGAGATTTACCAGCTAATTACCCTTGTATTTTTACTTGTTTTGGTATGAATTTTGAAAATTCAGCACAATGACAAAACAATTAGAGAAAATATTTCCTTAGATTATTTTGTCAGCTACTTAGCCATTCCGAGCATATTTTAATCTACCCCAGAATTTTTTCTTGGGTTTTCATCCATCCATTCTAAAAACAAAATTAACATAACGGACATAACAAACTCGCTTTATCCAAACTGGCTACCTCACTATATGAAGCCTTAACATAACTACATAATATTGTGGGCAATGTGATATAAATAAAAGTCCAGGAAAACTCATAAATACTTAAACAGACAATGACTCATTAAGAATACATGTCATATTCCACATTCTCCAATACTGACGCAGAGTTATCAATATAGTAAGCACATGCAACAAAATAGAGTTCACAAATGAAATGCCACCACCACCATAATAGGTGGCTATGCGAAGAATCCATGGTGGGACTAGACAACCCAAATTAGAAGAGCAAAAAACATTATAAAATCATTCCAATGAACCAGATGAGTAAGCTAATGAATAATGACGTCTTACTTGTGCTAGTTTTGTCTCACTTAGCAATGTGCTATATAGATTGGTACTTAATTAGGTTCGTCAACGAGGGGCTATGCTGTTGAAATTATGTTCACTAAGACCTTGAAAAAGCATGAAATATATCTAAATAGAATTCAGGAGATTATCAGGGCTCGTAAAATCCAGGAAAAAAAAGGACCTGTCAGGTTGTCACACATAGCACTAATTCTTGAAAAACATTTCACAAATATTATAATCAATAGAATTAGGGTTTGGGACCTTGGGGAGAAATGAAAATACGAAACTGAATTGGGTTTGTAAACTTACCAGGAAATAGGAAGTGGTGGCGGACAACGGTTGTTGATAGTTAATGAGGTTGTTCTATACTTACTGAGTAATCCTTCAGCTCCCTTGAGCAGCTGTCTGCACCAATAGGTTTGCCAAACTAAGACTAGATAAAGGGTTTGACGTATCGGACATGGAAGTAGGACTGGAAACAGAAGTTGCAGTAGCAGGTTGGGTAGCTGTGCGGATCTATTATTATTGTTGTTTCCAGGAGCAGAGGGAACCTCCACGAGAGCAGAAGTCCAAGCTTCACCGCCAACTGATAATGAGTTGCCAATAGACATGCTATCAGTGATTACTGATCTTTCTCTATCCCTATCACGATGAATTCTAGAATAACTACTATAAGGCCGTGTGTACGACTTCTTATCATGCTTATGAAACCCGTTACTATTGGAACTTCTCCTGTAATTAATAGAACTACTACGATCTAGGAGAGGAGAATGCAATGAATTAGAATTGCTGATGTTCTTCGAAGATCTAGTTCTTCTCGGCAATGCCAGGACAAGACCATCTACAGCACACACACAAAAGAATGTTCACAAAAACATTCGATAAAATTCATAATAAAGTAAATGCAAAACCAAAAGATATTTTTGTATAATCACCTGCTTGTGAAGTTGTAAATTAGTGACCTGTACCGCCACTTGCATTACTTCTCAACCATTCTTGAACAAAACTGGGTTCACTTCTGTCCATGGTGATTCTTGAGCATGATAATAATTGTACCAGAATGATGTTTAAAACAACCTACCCCCAACCTCTTCCACAAATTACACCAGCAAGAATCCGATATTACCTATCTCAAACTTATCTATCGACTTTAAACCCGATTTCCAACCTTTCCGATCTCACCAAACTGCCACAAGTCTTGTTATCCCAACAATAGTCTCGAGCAAATAGTCTATCTTCCTACTAAATATCCAACGTCAACAACAGTTGACCATGTCCTTTTCGCTTTACAACTCAAAAACTACGGTTTCCAGCACCGGTGCCAACTAATGCGTAAGATGAAATCGACGAAAACCAGTCCTAAACCTCCATCATCTAATAAAAATAATTCGCAAACTCCTTCAACAGACCCTCGTCGTTTCGACCATGCTCGAATCAAATTCAACTCTCATATTAAACATAATCACAATATTAAACCTAAATTCGTAACGGGCATTCGGAAACCCTATTTCCGGAAAAATCACAAACAACTCAAAAATTCAGCAAACCAATTACGACAGAAACCCTAATGCACACTTAATCAGAGTATCAACACCACAATTAACAACTCTTAATTCCTAATTCCAAATTCAATATAATTATAACATCATCTAATCAATAACAACGGAAAATCATCAATTAAATAACGAAGATAAATTCGAAGCGAACCTTGAAGAAACGCAATTTTAAAGATGAATTTGGAACCGTAAGACTCGAAAACGACGGCGTTTTGTAGCGTAGCGTCGTGGGAGTTTGATTGACGGTTTTAATTGTTGAAATCGAATGTAAATTGCGACGCGTGAAGTGATGAGTTGAAAGTTGAATTGAAAAGAGGAAAAATGAAATTGGTGGAGGGAGTTAGGGTTTCACCAGGGAAAGAGGGAAAATGAAATCGAATTGAGGGGATTGAGGTTTGACAGTGAGACTTGAAGGGCTTTACGCTTTTTTTTTTGTTATTAAAGTCGGTTGTGATTAAAAACCGACACAAAAACATATAATGGCGGTTTTTTAGTCCAAAAAAGTGTAACTTAGCATTAACTTTTAGCGTCATTTTTAACGACGGTTGTTAATATAACCGCCACAATTGACTTATGGTGGCGTTTTTTATTTGAAACCTTCGTAAAAAGTTTCAACTATCATGTCGGTTCTTACTTAAACTGCCACAATAGACCACCTGCATACATTAAAATTGTGTTCCAGCCAATTTTTCGGGCTTTTTGCAGCGTTTCTATTAGAACCGCCACGATAATGGCGTCACGATAGGGATTTTTTCTACTAGTGTAGATTCTATCTACTACTTAGCTTATCGCTGCACCTTTTTTTGCTCTATCATCATTCAGTTGCTTTTTATCTCTCAGTGTCGTCATAAAGGTTATATTCTTCAGCTTCAATTACTTGCTCAACAATTCTTTATATTTTAATCTGTTTTGAATTTAACATAGTTTCTTTCACTATTAATGTTTGAAGATGTATATTGTACTTCGTCTGTCATTAATATTAAGAGCAGCTTATTCTTGATCCAATTCTATTAGTTCTCAGGTGCATTAATATGTTGGAATTTTTTCATATGGTTTCCTCATAATTTTGATGTACTTTCTTCATGTTTAAGATATACATTTATCTAGGGTCAATAATTTTTATATCTCCATTCATCCTATACACCAAGCCTACTCCCCCATTTGACCCCCCGTGTTATGTTCGGTTATCTGTATTTTCAATGGGTTTATATTTCTGTCTTATATGGTTCTTTTTACCCTGAAAAATGAAGATACCAGATATCACTCTAGTTGTCCAAATCAGCCCAGATGCTCCTATTATTTGTCGGTCTCCATCGAGAGTTAACAAAGACTCTTTTTCTGCTGTGATAATTGATGTTTTTGTTAGCCCTACAGTAGAGGCAATTGTTGATAGTCCTATAGTTTTTCAAACTTCACATCAACTCAACAAAGACTCCACTTATGCTGTGTTAATTGATGTTTCTGATAGCCCTGCAGAAGAAGGATTGTTATCGTCATAGCGTTTGTCAGACTTTACATGGGGTCAACGAGGAATCCTCTTATGGTGTGATAATTGATGTCTCTGACAGCCCTAGAGAAGAGGGAATTGTTCATCATCCTTGTAGCTGGCTAAACACTACACAGATTGTCAGGAAAAAAGATGACGTTCTCAGTGGTGCCTTAGGGACATGGTGTGCAAAAGATCAAAAGATAGAAATATTTGATCTTTCACCGGAAGGACCTATTCAAAAATCATATCAAACAGTCCAGGTGTTAAACAAAGGACGCCCGCCTTCTTTCAAACATATAGAAGCTTTTCGTAAAGTTATAAAATTGATGGCTGAGAGGAATATGGATGTACCTACAAACGCTCCTGTGTCACTCAACTTAGGTATATCCCAGGAAGTAGAGGAGTCTCTTTTTTATGCAGCAGCAAAACAGAGTAACAAAAGAAAGAAATTGTCAGCTTTTGCAAATCGTCCTCATGTATATCCAAAAACAGGGAATCAATCTAATTTTAGTGGGAGTTCTTCCTGCCCACGTTTCCTTGTCGCCATTGATGACACAAATCCCTTGGCTCCTTTGACATCAATGCATTATCACATTTCAAATTATGTTTTCAGTAACCAAGGCTCTATCAATAAGGCTTCTAATTACATACAAAAGTTTGAATATTTTACATTCATTTACATAGTTTATCTTAACATATCTGGTACTAATCAAATTTCATTAATGTTTGTGTCCAGTAATATGCTATTTGAGTACAAGAATAACATTCTAGGCTGGAATCATTTGTTTTCATTAAAGCCGAATAATTATATCTCAAGCTTTATCATAGATTCTTGGTCAGCATATCTAAACTACAAAGAAAAGGATGGGAATCCAAAAAAAACCCACATGATTCTTCTTCAGTACACTTACATATGTAAGTTTGACCATTGTTTCATG
The DNA here is from genome assembly GCF_048544455.1 of Silene latifolia. NCBI lineage: Eukaryota > Viridiplantae > Streptophyta > Magnoliopsida > Caryophyllales > Caryophyllaceae > Silene > Silene latifolia. The sequence continues at coordinate 370,825,108 of NC_133538.1, forward strand.
TATTAACGAAGAAAACAGGAGCTTATACTGATGAACATCGTTACAAATATTTCAAGCGTCACATGGAAGTAGAATTGAATGAGTTTGAGTGGATTGATCTACCATCCATTCATCTAGTCGTCCCTCACTTCTTTTTGTAATTTAAATTAAATTCAACATTACTATATGATTGGAAGTCACTGAATGCTTAGACTTTGATGATGTACACTATACCTTCAGATTATGAAAAATCTGCTATCGTGTAACATGGAATGAACCTTTGCCTATCCATGTACTTATAACTCTTTCTTTTCTTGATGCTAGTTCTTCTTCCCAATTGTACTTGAGAATCACTTCGTCTTGTACGTAGTCGACCTGCCAAGGAAATGTTTCACGATCCTTGACAATCGTGTTAAAATGGGAAGTGTCTCAGAAGAGTACGGTGATACTCCGCTTGAAGTGGTAAACATAAATGTTCCCCACATATGACTTGGTTGTTTGATTTCAATTGGTACATTTATGGTTCATGTCAACTAATTTATACCGTTTTGTTACAAGGCGGTGTTTTTGCAAGGTTTTTGGGTGAATATCAATCAACCATGGAGAAAAGTAATATAGTCATGGACATGGATCCTTCAATTGCAAATCTTCCATAGAGAAATAACAAAAATATTTATGACTGTGGTGTTTACACCATGAGGCACATGGAAACATTTAAGAGAATACTCATTTAGGAATGTGGCCTCTCCAATATTGATGTGAGTTCTAAATTGCACTTGTAAATTATTTAAACCAACCAAATCAATCTTGTCTTTCTGGTTGTTAAATTTCTCCTTTTTTTTGCAGATGAGACCGTTGTCTGTGCTGAGATTTAAGTACTTATGCGTACTACTAATATTCAAGCACAACAAACATTGTAATTGCATTACTAAACATGCTTCAGTGTGTCGTTGATGCATACAAATAGTTCCTGTTTTTTTGATATATTGGTTTCGTTATGTAAAAAAAATTCCGTAGTTTTGAAGTATCATTTTAAGGTACATTGAAAACATGCCCTTGTTAACTAAAAGCAAATCCGTAGTTGGTATAATGTTCATTCTACATTGCTAAATTGTCCATCACATTTAAATTGATTCAATAGATGTGTTTAATTGCAAAGCACATCTACAATGTTATACAAATCATTCGACAGTGTATTCCTCATTACTTCGGCTGTTACATCTAAAGTAATTGATGATGTGCTTGCTTAAATAGTATAATGTTACATGTCAAGCAATTCAAATGTACATCTTGTTTTACTTTCTCCATTTAGCCTATGACAATCGATTTAATTAATATAAATCGTGTTTTTTTGGATGGCAAGTGGATGACCCAAATTATATACAGTAATATTTTAACCGATTATGTGAGAAGAGGACAGAAAGCAGATTTCAATATTCAAATCGAGTAAATATATAATCTTTTAATTTCACTAGCATTTCGTATGTTCCCAACAATTATCCCACTTGCCCCATCATATGTGGTTATTAATATTTTATGTTTAATTATTATGCACAATTAGATCTAAAATAGATACAAGTCATACTTCTTTTACGTCAACATTACTAAGCAAACAGTCGGTTAAAATAAATATTTCAACCACCATATAACTTCGCCATACATTTTATCTTTCACGCTCTATAATTTGCTGGGAAATCTCGATTATTCTCCACTTCCATCTCACAACATTTTCTGCTAATCACCTTCTTTAAGTAAGTAGTACTGAATTTTGTCCATTATTTTGGAGTTTTAATCCCATCCCCAAAAAGGGTTCACTCCGCCCCTCTAGGGTGTCTTTTGGTCTTGCGTCCGTTCGAATGAGAAATAATGGAAAGGGTTTAGGGTTGGATTAGGCAAATCCGCGGTAGCGGTCTACCTAATCCAACCCTAAACCCTTTCCCATCCTAATTTTAGGACACCCGACCCCCTATTTTTAATCCTTTCCCCAAAACGGGTTCACTCTACCCCTCTAGGGTGTCTTTTGTATTGCGGCCGTTCGAATGAGAAATAAGGGAAAGGTTTTAGGGTTGGATTAGGCGAATCCGTGGTAGCACTCCGGCTAATCCAACCCTAAACCCTTTCTCGTCCTAATTTTAGGACACCCGGTGTAACACCCCCACTTACCAAGGAGCTTTAACAAGACCTTCCCTAGGAAGTAAGGGCGTTACCACCTCGGTTGCCCGAGGTAAGTGTATCAAATGGACCATAAAAGAACGATTATTAAATGTATTCTTACTGTTTATACAAAACATAGCCAAAAACGAAAACAACTCCGAAAAGAAATGAAAGAACAACTAAAGTATAAAGTGACTGCGACAACTAGCTAAATGGCGTGATGACTCGATCCCATCCATATCCCGTAAGCAACATCAACATCCAATACCTGTTAAAGCAACTACTCACCATCCCCGAATGGATCACCACAGTTTTGAAAACATAAACGGGGTTAGTCAACTGCATAACCAAGATAAGAGAATACAGAGATACAACCAAAACACAAACCAATCCAAGCCTGTAGTAACCATCCTCCAATCACCAATAGTAACTAGTAACTAACTACACACCAAAGTGTGAAGCCCTGCCAGGCTCCCATCGCAACAGGAAACCATCACCGCTAGTGGGGCACTGCAGCCTTGCCCACCTAAGCCCCACTCATCGCAACGAGCGAACCCAAATCATTAATGTGCACATCCCCTTTGTTACGGGAGCCACAAGGGGCGAACTTGGGTGTAAAGATTATCTCCCGAAAATGTCTTCACTAACAGTAACCAATAACCAGAGATATCATAATCAACCACAATCACAATAACAATACCAATTAGTCAACACAAATATCGTCTTATAATAAATTATACAATCAACTAAGTAGGGATACCTTACCTTTCTGCAAATCCATTGAACGTACCAATCACACCACGTCAAGAAAGACTCCATATCGTATCCTACATACAACAATCGTACCCTACAACTAAGCTATTCAAGATCTACTGCAAAATACAATATTATTCACAAAATCACCTCAAAGAACAACCGACGCCGACGGCGGCGATAACTCGACTCGATGACCTCATTCATAGACCATATCCCTTCCCGACTTAAGGTTCAAGGCTACCCATAATGTGTAAAGTGAGAGGATAGAATTGGGAGAGAGAGGGTGTAGGCTTTAGAAATGATAAAATGAATTATGTTTTAGTAGACGCGTTTTGTAATAACACAAAGTCTGACGAGGTACTCGGTCGAGTATAGATATACTCGACCGAGTACGCCGCACTCGGTCGAGTACCCTAGCTACTCGGCCGAGTGACACCTACTAGGTCGAGTAACACATTACCATAGTAGTGTAGTATCCCTTTGTCCCCTTACTACGGGCCTCCCATGGTCAACAGGTCAATCAACGGGTCCCTAACAGGGCGGGTATTACAGTCTTCCCCCTTAAAAGGAACTTCGTCCCCGAAGTTCATCCCACACCCCAATCGTATCGCAACAAGGCAACAAGAAAGATCACGTAGTACTCATGCAATCACCAAGTAACGCCAATGTATAAACTATAAAGTTATTATCATTACATGTTTAACACTACCAAGTTACCGTGACATGACTATTACGACCATAAAATAAATGTTTGCCAAAAGTACAATTAGCGGTTACCCAAACAACTATATTACTACCACACCTTTCACTAAATCGTTTAGAAAACAAAACTGATGACATTAAAATAGTTTAAATAGCAACGGTTACAAGTTATTAGAACAATTATTTAAAGAATCAAAAGGAAACCGCTTAAAGAAGTTTCATAAGTTTTGCAAGTTCTTTTTCCGCGATGTTATCTACCCATCTAAAAAAGAACTTCGTCCCCGAAATTCAGTCCCAACAATAGAAGTAAGGTATACATGTTTGAACACAAATATTACGGAAGCCATCATCACCTTTTCTAATAATGAGGAGCATGCACGAAACATATATAAATAAAATGCAAAGCATAAAAATAAAATCCTAGTATGGCCTTCCTAAAATAGTAAATCTAATAAAATATTACAAATTCGAAAACCAACTCCTATGGTCCCTTGAACTTCGGTCTTGGCACACATTTTAAGGCAACATTCTCTTTGATGGATCGCCTTCTCGAGTGGCACCGTCTTCAAGGAACTCCGGAATAAATAAATTACATAACAAATTACATAATTTCCTATTATACATTTGTAATTAAAAATGAAATAAATCTATTAAATTACAAAACGGTGATACGAGATCACAATAAATTACAACCGAATCGATATTCCCATACATTTCGGGTAATATCAATTAAAAACTAAGGCCATACTAAGCAAAATTACATAATTCAAAAATTACATAAAATAAACTTACGACAATCATAAATAAAATGCAGCATTATAATATGTATAAACATGCCCAATTTTATGCTAAATCGCCTTTAAGGAGCCAATATCGTATATTAATCGGTTTTTACGGATTTGCGTGATTTAACCTTTTAAAATCACAATAATTACATAAAATCATATTTATGTACTAGTTATTTACCCTAACCATCTTAGGACTCAAAATTAGTCTCCACTAACATATAGACAATAATTAACTTATATTTCTTAATATTGTTCATAAAAGACTTAAAATTACAATAAAAAGCCATAAACTTCAAATAAATCACAAAAATTTCAAATAAATTTGAAATTTGAAATTTTAAACTCATGAACATTCTGGAAAAATACCATGACACTCATAATATTCAAAAACTTTGGTTAAAAATTTCGAAATTTATCAAAAAAAAAACAATGTTGCGGTTTATCGGATTTATCAAATATTATCATAAAAATATGAGAAAAATTATATTAATTTACTTTTCACTTTTAGATCTGAAACATATGATAAGATGAAACATGTGATGTTTTTCCTTAGTCATGAAGTATGTTTTAGCAATTTTCACTAATTAAAGTCACTATTTATGTTATGTTTCATCAAAAATTCATAAATCATGCATAAAGACTTCCTTATAGCCAATTATTTTATACACATCTTGTAAAATTTCATGTGACAACATACTAAATTTCTATGGCCAGATTCGAAATATTACTCATATTAACCTATTTTTCCATTTAAATCCGATTTTATCATGAAAAAACCATATTTCGAGCATAAGAACTCATAAAATTATGAAACATTACAGGTCATCATAAGATAATATATGTGAAAACATATACGAAAACCATTGGAAAAATTGAAGTTTAGCTAATTTTAGTCCAAAAATGACATTTTTATCATAAAATCACATTTTAATGCCATTATTATATAAAATGAACAATAAAAATCCATAAATTAACCAAAATATCCTAAATACATTTTAGGACCAGAAACTTTAACATGCATGATTGATTTCGTGATATATCATAATAAACACAAATTTATAAGTTTTATTTGTTAATCATAAAACTCGGAAAAACTATAACCGATTTGCATGCAAACAACCTAAGGCTCTGATACCACTTGTTAGAAATCATATTTTAAATATCAAATACAAGAGTGAAGAAAAATCGGTTCCTTACAATTGTATTTTCGGTTATATGGGCACAAATGAAGTCTCCTACCTCACTTGTTCTTGCGCTATAATGAATATTAGGATGATCCTCCAAAAATCCCAAAGTAGAGATTCTCCTCTTGATTGCACCCAAGATTATCCCTTATCCCCACTAAATAATATAAGCTAGATATTAGTTTAGTAGTTTACCTTAAAATTGATTACTAACACTCATATATTACATTAATAATTTTATTAATCTTTTATGAACAATTTGGATCAAAAATATCATGTTTTGATGAAGATTAAAGACAGAAAAGAGAATAATACATGAACTTTGCATGTGATAATGTAAGAATGAAATAAGAGAACTAATTCTCTCTTAAAGTGAAGGAGGAGCACGGTTGGAGTAGTCCAACTAAGGGCATCTTCTTTTCTCTTTTTGTCTTCACAAGAAAAGATGTGTAAGATGTGTAAGAGTAGGTGTAAGGCTAGTTGTAGGTAGGCGTCATCATGCCATTTTATTAAATAAAATAAAACCACCAAAACCCACTAACACTCCTTCCATATTTCGGTCCATCCTCCATAAAATGGACTATCATTTTATTTTGTCAATTGTAACACAATTTGTTATTTCATTTCCAATATATATACAAAAATTTGAAAAATTTGAAAAAATTTCAAAAATTCAAAAAATTGCACGTTTATTTTAGCATATAGGTCGAGTCGGAACGGTCGTATTTCAATGACGACATTGCATTTTCATCTGTTTATGCCTAAGCCGTGCTAAATTGACATGTTATTAGTAGAATCATATATGCATAGTCTCCGAGTTTTCGTTAATTTATTCGCTGAATCTTGAGACTTGACTTAGATTTATGGCAAACTACATTATATTCTGAGTTTAGAGCTTATAACTGGTGACATTCATGCCCAGTTCATTTAGGATTTGTGAGTAGTTACTGCTTATGAGACATGTTATATCAATACGCATAAATAGGAACTTAATCTGCTTAATACCTGTATGCATTCGGTTTGTGGTTTGTTGACACATGTGGTAGAGGTCCCATTTTCTCCTTTTGCCCATAAGCTTCACATAGCCAAAATTAGCCTTTTGTCCCTTTAACTACATCCTATATTCAGCCTGCCTTTGTCAAGCTAGTAGTATTAGTCTTTGGGAATGTGTTCTTATCATTTTGGTTATATTTGCTCTTATTGAGAATGTTGGTGAAATGATTGAAGGGAAAGAAAAGAAAAAGAAAAAAAAAACAAGAGAAAAAAAATGATTCGAAAAAGAGGATCAGTCGATCGACCGTCCCACTTGGTCGATCGACTTCTTGCTGCAGTAGCGAAAAAAAATTCGAAAAAAATCACATGGTTGAAGTTTTGATTAGATGGTGATTTTATTCCCATGTTGCGATTAATATCATTTGGGGAATTAAGTTTGTATGGAGAATGTGATATTTGTGCTTACTATTAGCACCGCTTCATCGTTTAATCTTGAGCAAGAAGTTGGAATGATTTATTAATTTGGTTCCCTTAGTTACTAGCTTGGCTTATAACTCTGTTTTTACCAAATTCGTCTTAGCCCCTTCTTACCCATAGCCTCACATATCCAAATTGTATCCTCGGCATGTGTCAATGGTCTTTAATGGTTGGAATGCATATGTACGGTTGTAGAGATCATTTTCATATTAGATTGCAAGCATGTTCTTATAGGTCGTAGTTAGGTGAGAGTCATTACATTTACTTCTTTCTATCTTTTACATATATTCACCTATGCTTATGTGTGATATGAGCGACCCGTGAGAGTCCATTATGATAAGTCTCTATAGTTGACGGTTCAACAGTTTTTAACGACTACATAACTCGTTTGCGCGATTCATATTGCTAATTGATTGTTAGTTGTTGCATTAAACTGGTTTAGGCTTTATAGTTGCATTTCGCTCTGAGAATGAACTCGTTCCATTAGGTTTTAGGATCGAGTCTAGTTCTTGCTTGGGGACAAGCAAGGATTTGGTTTGGGGAAGTTTGATGCGTGTCTAAAATATGATGTTTTATACCCTATTTTACACACATTTCAGAGCTCATTTGTGTAGTTTAGGCTACTATTTCCCCTCTTTCCGTCTACTTTTGTGTTTTTGTGTATATTGCAGAAATGTGAAGAATCCCGCGGAAATCGAGCCGAATCCATCCCTAAGTGCTTAGATTGCATTTGACATGGAGTAAAGACTCGGGAAGTAAACTTGGTGCGCGTTTCAAGGCCTAAAAGATAGCAAAAGCATGGGTGCGTACAAGTTGAGAAGTTTAAACAAGCGAAGAAGTGCTTCTTCGCATTACAGCCTTATTCAGATGGCTATATCTCGAGTTCTAGAGAAGATAATTGACCGATTCCATTTGGACGTGAAAGATTATCCTCATAGATTTCCAACGCCGCGTAGAACGCCTGATTTGACCAAGTAACGAAGAAATAGAAGCATTTTTAAGATCGGTGCGCGCTGTAGAATTCGTCAGAATGCATTACTGTACAGCACCCTTGGTGAATCGACTGGTCCCAGTGGTCGATCGACCACCCCACGATCTGACGCGCAAAATTAAGAACGAGAATTAGAATGCCCAATGTAATAAGGTTTTGGAAAGAATTTACGTAAGACTATCTATATAACGTAACCTGAGATTTGAGAATAAGCATCGGAAATAATTAGGGTTCAATACACAGAATTGGATATTGGATTATTAGTTTAGATTAGTTTTTCGGCAATAAAGTTTATTTTTCGCATTGGATTTTGGTCCTTCCTTTCCAATTCTTCTTTACGGTAATCCTTGTTCATTTATTCAGTTTCGCTGCTTTAAATTCTTCCGTAGTTTAGAATTGCTAGTTTAGATTTCCCAAAGCCGAATTCTCGTTTCATGTTTGTTAATTATTTAGATAATTTAATTATGAATTCAATTGCTTTATTCATATATTCGTTGTTGTTATTATCACCGTTATGAGTAGCTAAGTACCTTTGCTAAGATGTGAGGGGAGCTATAGCGTAGATGGCATTAGAATAGGTGACCCCGAATTAGGGCTTGGTCGGTCGACTGGGGTAGCTGGTCGATCGACCGACTCCGTGTTCGATTAGCATCGCTTGATTGGTTAAGTGTAATGTTTGACAATGAGACCGAGAGGAGATTTGTTAAATGCTTAGTTTTGACCAACCCGTAGATCGAGAGATAGGGGAGGGCATTAATTAATGAATTATGACGAATAAATTGCTAAGATCGGAAGATAAGTAATTTAGGCTTTAGGAATCACTTTTCAGGGCGAGAGCTAATAATAGTGAGACCTAGGGACTAGTAGCATAGGCCGAAAGGAGCTACTAGTTAACTTGGACCGAGAGGACATGTTTTACCCATCCTACACGACTGTATTTCGGACTTACCTAGGTTTATGTGCCATCGCAGCTATAGTGAACCGGCCGTCTTAGCTCCTTTTTATCATTTGCTTTCTCTTATTTTTATTATCTGTTTATTTATTTTCGCATTTAGATTTAGTTCAAACTCAAATCAAACCCCCCAGAAATTCAAAGACTGAAATAAAAACAACTTGACTCCCTACCTCCCTGCGGATCGACCCTTACTACCGCTTGCTAGTTGTAGTTTGGAATTTATAAATATTATTTTTGGTACTCACTTCGACAGGTATCAAGAGTAAAAGAAAGCATTTAACCCAATGTCGTCTTCTCCTTATATAGGGAACATAATTATTAAACATAACTAAGATATTAAATAAGTCCTCACGAAATAAAATCTCGCGTAAAATAGCAGATTGCTCGATCGAGTGAATTGAGACTCCTCGATCGAACACTATTCCAGCAGATCCCCTCGATTGAACAAATCATGCATTCGATCAAGGATCTTCATATCAGCATCTCTTAATCGAGTACAATAGGGACTCGATCGAACACCATTGACCACCACATTCACTCGATCGAACAGAAAAGGCTTCGATCAAGTACTCAGCCACTGAAACAGCTCGTTTCTTTATTTTTTAGCTTCCGAGACCACTTCACGATTCCCGAGGCAAAGGCAATTCCGCTTCAAATCTTCCATCTTCATAAAAGCATGCTAAGGGGACTGAAAAAGGCCTGATTCCGCTAATTTTGGGTCCATTCCTGCAAATAAAGCAAACCAAACCAAAGTAGCCTATTCGGGACATTTCATAGCTTAACACTACGAGAATTACATGGAAATGCGTGCATAAGAGGCCAAAACGAACTATATAAAATTCACGTATCAAATCTCCCCAAACCGAACATTTACTCGTCCTCGAGTAAACTAAATGCAAACTAATGGAACGGAATAGAAAACTCAGAGCTAACTACATGTTGTCCACTTAAACCGATTTAATGCAAACAAAACTGACACTTATATCCAAAACAGTCAAGTGCAAACGAGTTGTATGATATTTATAATAAGCTGAACTGTCGACCTTACAAGACCTTTAAGAATGGACTCTCACGGGTCACTCTTCTCTCATGAAGCAAAGGGTAAGCTATAAATGTAAGAAGAGAAGAAGAATAGTCACTCACCTAATCTACGACCCACATAGACATGCATGCAGCTAATATGATAGACAATTCTAACTACCATACACACATTCCAACCAATCAAGGTCCGTCATAGCCGAGGGCTTACAAAAATTATGGGAAAGTGAGGCTATGGGAAAATAAAAGGCAAAACATTATTTACATTTGAGGCTAATAGTCAAGCTAGCAACCTAACAGAACCAAGTGACAAAATCCGATTCTAATCCGTCTCAAAATTGAAGCGCAAGTGCCCCTTATTTGGCACACAAACTCACTCAACCAAAACAAAACATTCTCCTCATAAGATATAAATAAAGCATAGGAGTGAAGCCGTCAACAATCAACTTCCTTTTTTCATTTTTTTTTTTTATTTTTTTTTCTGTTTTTCACGTTTATCGTTTTTTTTTGTTTCTTCACGTTTTTTTATTTTTTTTCTCATTTTCAACTTCTTTTTTCGTATTCATCCTCCTTCCTTCATAAATTACCAACTCCAAGTCAGTGCAATACAAACCAAACTTGGCACAATAAATTATACACCGCAAAACATACACTAACTAGCTTGACAAGGCAGGCTAAATTTGGATGTAGTTAAGGGTCAAAAGGCAAATTTGGCTAAATGTGGAGTTTTATTTTTATTTATTTTATTTTATTTTATTTTATTTTGGGAAAATGTAAGTAGTTCTCATTGATCATAAAATTATCCCATTACATCAATACCATAATAGATCAAGTTAGTTTAAGGAACTATAAGGCTGGGTACCTCATAGTTCCTTCAACCAGTCAAGGACAATCCTACTATTACATTTCATGTCAATCAACTATATCTAGCTCTAACATCTTGCTGCACCTTCTGAACTAGACACACAGGCTTTATTACAACTTTGTCTATCCTGCAAGAATTGCGATGTTGCCACAAATGGTACATAAGACTTCCTAAGATGACCCCAATGACCTTCTTCATAGTAGCAGAGTGAATCCTCCATTTTATGCACCATTGAATACAATCATGTGCAGGCAATAGAACTTTGCACCACCTCTACACTAGATGATCGCAGTGCTTGCTGAAAGCACAACAAAAAAAGAGATGATTGTGATCCTCAGCCATAAGTCCACAGACTTCACAGTAGTTATTATTAATGATCTTCATCCTCACCAAACGATCATGTGTAAGTAGCCTATCTTGAGCAACCAACCAACAGAAAAAAGAATGTTTTGGACAAATCCATTTGTTTAAAACCCAAGGATACCAGGCAACCTTATCAGTAAGAGGTTTCAAATAGAGATACCCCTTCTGTGCAGTATATGGCTCTCCTGCAGAGAGAAAACTCTTGAAAATATTCTCAACCTGGCATATTTTCCTCCAGGCCCAACTTGCACCACTGCTAGGTTCATAATCCACCTATCTTGCAGATTTAATATAAACTACATGCACCCAACGAACCCAAAGATGGTCAGTCTTTTGCTGCACCCACCAGATATAAGTTCCAAGAGTGGCAATGTTCCAGGTATGAAGATCCCTTAAACCAAGCCCCCTCTGTTTCTTAGGTCTGCAAATTTTCTCCCGGGAAACCATGGCAGGGTTTTCCTTGGGATCCTTACCATACCAAAGGTACTGTCTGCACATTTTCTCAATTGCATCAATTACAGTCTTGGGTAAAATAAAAATACGAGCCCAATAGCAATGCAAAGTACTAAGGACAGACTGGATCAACACAACCCTTCCAGCATAAGATAACTTTATAGAACCCAGTCCCCTAATCTTAGTAACCACATTCACAATCAAGCAATTATAGTCCATTATGGATCAACGTTTAGGGGGCACATTAATGCCCAAATATCTAAAGGGGACTGCACTTCTCTTCATCCCTGTAACCTGCTCAATCTTCCTCATCAAGCTATCAGGAACTCCATTAGCATAGAAATTTGATTTACCACTATTCATCACCAAACCAGTAGCCTTAGAAAAGTAGTTAAAAGCTTTAAGCAGAAGATCTATAGAGGCTCTCTCACCTTTTCAGAACATAATTAGGTTATCAGCAAAGCAAAGATGAGTAAGGTTGATTCTCTTACATAAAGGATGGTGCCTTAACTTTCTATGTTTTTGAACAATCAGCAGGATTCTACTAAGACATTCCAAGCAAAGGGTGAATAAAAGAGGGAAGAGTGGATCACCCTGTCTTAATCCCCTTTGCCCCTTAAAAAACCCAAATGTTTCCCCATTGAGTGAAAGAGAATAAGAAGGGGTAGTAACACATTGCAGAAGAAGATCAATGAATTTTTTAGGAAACCTAGTAGCCTCAAGCATCTCAGAAACAAAAACCACTCAACGGAGTCATATGCCTTTTGAAGGTCAAGCTTCATCAATACTCTGGGAGAGCAGCTCTTCCTGTTATACATCTTAATAAGATCCTGGAAAATAAGTATATTGCCAACAATGTCTCTTCCTTTGATAAATGCCCCTTTAGAGGGACTAATAATATCAGGAAGAATACGACTCAGTCTAGCACAGATCACCTTAGACAAACATTTGTAAATAGTATTGCAGCATGTAATTGGCCTGAACTGCATCACAGTCTCAGGGATCTCAGTCATCGGTATTAAAGTGATGATAGTATTGTTAACTTGCTTCAGTAGATTCCCAGATTCATAAGCATTCTTGATGGCATTGATCACATCAGCACTCACAATAGACCAATTGTCCTTAAAGAACTGGCTACTGTAACCATCTGGTCTAGGAGCTTTGGTCCCAGGAATGTCAAACATAGCAGCCTTGATTTCCTCTCCAGTAACCTCAGCATTAAGGATATCACAATGATCTTGAGTAAGACGATTCCCATGTTGTACAATTTTTTTGTTTAGTTGTTTGACAGGAGTAGAGTTCCCCATTAGGTTTTGATAATATTCCTCAAAAGCCTGCTAAATATCCTTCGGATTAGAACAGAAATTACCATTCATGTCCCTGATCTGAAACACCCTATTCCTTGCCCTTCTCTTCTTGATTGCAGCATGAAAGAAGGCAGTATTCTCATCCCTACACTTCATCCAATCACACTTAGCTTTCTGTTTCAAAAATTGATCCCTTGCTTTAACCATTTCAATCAGTTCCCTGGCACAAGCTCTCTAACTCTCAATCCACTCCTTGTTCAAAGGGTCAGACACAAGAAGGGATTGGAAATGCTTAAAGGACAGCTCCGTCAAATCGGTAAGGTTCTCAATATCCTCAAAATTCTTCTTATTAAGCTGCAGCAAACCCTTCTTCAAACCCTTTAACTTACTAACAACTCTGAACATGGGCGTGCCCTGCACTTCCCTGTTCCAGCCATCTAAAACAACATCCTTATAATAATTGGCCAAACACCACATATTAAAGTACTTGAAAGAGTTTTCCCTCCACTGTCTCTCTTCCTCAAAGTGGACCAAACCAGGACAATGGTCAAAAAGTCCCTCAGGGAGAAAATGAACAAAGCTATCAGGGAAATGCTCAAGCCACTCCTCATTGATAAAAGCCCTGTCAATCCTACTGTAAATAAGAGTATCATTCCCTTGTTTGTAATTCCAAGTGTAAAATGACCCTCTTGCAGTCATATCAGTCAACTGACAGTCCCTTATAGTATCAGCCATAGGTCTAATTTCAGCAATTGTAATCTCAGCACCCCCAATCCTCTCATTTCTCCCCATAATAGCATTGGAATCACCACACAGGAGCCAAGGAGCATTAAGCTGCAAGTGATAAGATTTAACACTTTGCCAAAGGGGTTCTCTATCTCCCAGTGTGTTAAGGCCATACACCACTGTAAAGTAGAAACCATTCCTCTTAGCTTTATCAAACACTTTAGTGTGAATACATTGAATAGTAACATCCAATATATCCACATCAAACAAACCAGGGTCACAAATGAGCCAAATCCGACCTCCAGGATGAAGATTAGAATTAGTACATATGACCCAGCTAGAGCATATATTATTATTAACTTTATTCCAATTTCTACCTTTTATTTTGGTTTCTAAAATCCCAAACAATCCCACTTTATTCATAGCTAAAAATCTTTTTATTTTATTTTGCTTGCTTGGATTATTCATACCCCTAACGTTACAAGTACCACAGCTACCCACGATCAGCTATAGCAGAACTTGAACCCCCCTTTTCAATAAACTAACTATCCAACAACCCTCTTCCAGTCTTCTGCAATGAATGAGAAAGATAATCCATGAATGAGAGACCTCCTAGAGTAAACTTCCTTCTCTCACCATTATCCTGTCTCATCAGTTTGGTGATAATCCTCCTAGGAAACGTAGTCTCAACAGCAGGGGTCTTTTGAACCAGCATAGGAGTAACAACCAGATTCATGGGTGTCTGCAGCACAGTCTGGTTCTGTACTATAGGCTGTGTCAAAGGCACCTACACTGTCCTCCTCAAAGGTAGAGTGGACTTAGCAGGCTCCTTTTGTTTTGGGCCAGGGTTCCTAGGCTTCCAAACTTTTTTCACTGCAGGTTTGTCCAATCCCTTCCTACATTTATCAACCTTATGCCCCACCCCTTTACAGGCAGTGCAAGACACAGGTAACCAGTCATATTCAATTTTAACATATTGATTCCTACCATACTCATCCAAGAAATCCACTACAGAAGGAAAAAATTGGTCGACATCAACTTCAACCATAAGCCAAGGTAGTGTTTATGAAGAGTAGGTTCATCACATTTGACGAATTTCCCAACTCCACCACTCAGCTTCCTAAGGCTTTCACCACCCAAGTATTTGACATCCAGGCCAAATATTTTCATCCAAATAGAGACCCGAGTAACTTCATGCTTCACTAATTCAGTATCAGGTGTCCACTCTTTGATAATAACAGGTTTGTTATCAAATAGAAGATGCCCATTACTGAGAACGAATTGTTGTTGAGCTTTAGTCTTAAATCTTACTAAAAACAAACCATTCGGAAGAAACACAACCTTATCAAGCCCATATGCCTGCCATACCCTCTTGACAAACCCAATAAGTACAGAACTCGGGGGAATGTAAGCACCTCCCTGCATGTGACACCAACCACAAACCCAAATGTATGTAGGCAAAAAATAATTGAATTTCATATATGTGTAAATAAATGAAACATGCTATGCAAGGAGTATACTACTCGCAATCCTACATGAAACTGTTCATAAATGACATCAGTTTATAACGCTCTAAAACTTAGAAATTATAAGTAGTTTGCCAAAATTATCAGGTCAAGTCTATTTGTTCAGCTCAAATAAAACATTAACTCGTAGATTACGCAAATGACAAAGTGATGTGACTCATATTTGATAATAAACTGAAATGGGCAATGATGAAAGGATCCTTGGTAAATTGATCGCATCAAATAAAACATTACCTCGTTCCTATGCTTTATAACACATAATTGGGTCATTTACTATCTTTAGTTTCCCATTTTGCATATTCTTTGAGGTTTTGTCCCCTTGGTAGGAAAGGAGTGCTAACCTTGCATTTATGAGGCGGAATGGAGCTAAATTGATCGCATCCAATGATCAAGCATCAAGGAGAAGACATTACTAGAAGGCATATGTAGATAATAAAGTGAAATGGGCAATGATGAAAGGATCCTTGCATCCCCGAAATAATCCTTGCGGATTGTGAAGGAGAAAAAGAAGAGAAGCTGTCTGTCCCAGGATCCGAGCGGATTGTGCACAATTCGGGCGTCTATGAGAAGCAAGATCTGAGCGTCTTGTGCCCAAGATGAGCATCCCACAACGTCCTTGATGGGTGATGTCGTCGGGTCACATCCAATCAAACACATTTATAATACTCAACAAACAACTAGTTAGTGGTAAGTCGAGGTCGAACTATGGGACGGTGGTTACTCGAATTATTCAATCTAATTATGGTTGTGCTTGGGGTTGTAACAATTATAATGGGTTGATGATTCTAATCTAATAAAAGCAATAAACAAGCAACAAAAGGAAAGATGTAAACAAATGACTTAAAATGCTAGGATATCATGGGTTCATAAGGATATCATGGGAGTTGATCATACAAACATGTTCTCAATTATAAGCAAGCAATTATTGTTGTAAAGGAACCGAGTTGGTTTATATCTTACGGTTCTTAGGAAGAGTTGGGTCCCAGAGCCGAATCGATTAGATTGTACAACACCTACAAGTCGACTTACTTTCCCCCTAATCACTTCTATGCATGGTCTAACTAGACTCGACTTGGTTTATATCTTATAAGTCAAGTTGAATAGATAAGAGATGGTTGTAAATGCAAGGATTCATAGGCTTAGCATTTCATCAAACATAACATATGAATAGGTTGACATCACAACAAGCAAGCAAATTAATTATGTGAACTTATTAGATTAAGCATGAATAAATCCCCGTGTTAGTTTTTCCTAATTACCCATTAATCCTAGCTAAGAGACTACTCACTCATTTTCAAGTTTAACATGCTAACAAGGTTGTCAATCATATTAACAAGGCAAAACATGATGAACAAGTAAGAAAGATTAACAATAATTAAAACAAGGATTAAGAGAATTATACCTATGGAGATTTCCAATTAACAAAGCAAAGAATAATAGAAGTACTTGATGATTGATGGAAGGTTGTCAATCTCCCAATAAACCCAAATGATCTTCTAATTACCCAATAATAAGCTTGAATTACTCAATAATAAACCTGAACAATAATTAAAAAAAAAGATTAATGTGTAATTTTGTGGAAGGATTAAAGAATAATCTATTCTAATCTACTCCTAATGAAAGCTTAACCTAATCTAAAGAAGGATTGATTTAATCTAATGAAAACTTGATGGTTTGATTATTACAAGTGGGGTATATATAGTAGAGCATCATTAGGTTAAGAAAGGGTAAAATAGTAAATTAACAATGCTAATTGTTGGTAAGGAATCTCTCCTCTCAAAAAAAGATGCAAGTCTCCTTTTTGCTAGTCTTAAAAAAATATGCGTGGATCGTGTTTCACGTAGCAAGGAAGAACTTCCTGTCTAGGAATACGCTCGTCCCGAGCTGAAAACGTGCATCCAGAGCTTCAACTCGAGCGGTTTGAAATTGACCCGAGCGGGTTCATCAGTATCCTGCTCCAGATAGGCTTGACCCGCGCGGGTTGAGCTGATATTCCCTTTCTTTTTGCTTTTAAGCCTAAGATGCCTCTATATACTCTTTATTTCTTCTTCCTTGGTCATCATTATTGCCTCCACTTCATACTTAGTCTATCAAATATCGTCAACAAGCTTCCAAATATGCACGAAAGACGGAAATTTTCGCCTTATCATCTCCTTTCCTACAAAACATATAAAATGCACTAGGAAAACAAATAGGAAGGATTTGACGGATAAAATGGTCATGAAATGTTATAAAAGTATGAAAAATAGGTTCAATTAGGGGACTAAATGTGCGCCAATAATAGTCACATTAATCCTGATACGAGCGTCTCCCCAGTGATTCGAGCGGATTACAAGGCAGTACCAACCGTGCCTCAGCACGGAACGAGCAGATTGACACGGGACCATCAAGAGGGATATGCTAATTTTCTTTGAGAGGAGCATTTCCTCAACTTTTCTTAGTGACCTAATAGTCATTTAAGCCCTTAGTAACCCTAATCCTTGTACCTAATCTTTAGTATAAATACCCCATTGCACTACTTAGATTAGCATGCTCTCTTAATCAAGTTGTAATCATCCTTTAATGTTCTCTTAATCCATCTTTAATCTTGTAATCAATTCTTAGTCAAGTTATAATACAATATTAATCTTTCCTTAATTTCTATATTGTTCTTCCTTTATTTTGTGTAAGTAGAAGATTATTTGGGTTTATTTGGAGGATTGACAACCTTTCATCAATCATCAAGTACTTGTATTATTCTTTTCTTTATTATTTGGAATCATCTTCATAGGTATAATTCTCTCTTAACCTTGTTTTATTATTGTTAATCACTTTCATTTTTTCATCATGTTTTGTCTTGCTAGTATGATTGACAAACTTGTTAGTATGTTGAACTTGATAATAAGTGAGTAGTTTCCTTTACTAGGGTTAATAGGGAATTAGGGAAAACCAACATTGGGATTTATTCATGCTTAATCTAATATGTTTTCATATTTAATTTGCTTGCTTGTTGTGATTTCAACTTATGCACATGCTATGTTTGATGTAATGCGAGCCTATGAATCCTTTCATTTTTTACCCATCACCTATCTTTTCGATGAGACTTGTAAGCTTATACACCAACTCGAGTCTCATTAGACCATGCATATAGTTGAATAGGAAGGACTAAGCCGACTTGTAGGTGTTGTATAATCTAATCGATTCGGCTCCGGGACCCAAACCTTCTTAGGGTTTGTAAGCTTATACACCAAATTGATCCCATTAAAACAATAAGTGCTTGTATCTAGTAGAGAACATGATTGTATGATCAAATCCCATAAATCCCCTATGAACCCATGACGCCCTAATACTTTTAATCAATTGTTTACACCTCCTTTTTATCATCTTTCTTGTTTTTCATTACTTTACTTTTACTTTGTTGATTAGTTTAGTTGATCTCCTATCTCAACCAAAATTGTGACACCCTAAGACACAACCATTTACAATTGAATGTCCTACATCAATAACCGTCCCTTGGGATCCAACCTTTACTTTCCTCTTTCCTAAGAGTAGTTTGTGAAGTTATAAATATTGTTTTGGTTGGTAGCTTTTGAAGACGAGTTTAAACCGGACCAAAAATGGCGCCGTTGCCGGAGACGGTGTTAACTTGATCTGATTTTCATTAATTGCTTTTAGTTATGTCTTTCTTTACCTTGGGGAAATCAATCTCCTCATGGTTGTTCTAATTGTTTTCAAGTTGTTTGATATTTTTCATGTCTAGGAGATCACAAGGTAACTTGTTACCCATTGAAATTGAAAGAACCTTAACCAACAATAGAAGACTTGCTAGAGGTACGTTAAGAGGTATTGGAGAGATTTTGGACATTCAAACAATTAACATTGAGTTTACCAACCCTTTTGCAAGAGAAGGAGAGGACAACCCAATACAAAACCCACCACAAAATCAACCCACAATGCCTAAATTCTCATCACATTCCGTACGAACAGAGGAGAAACTACTAAATGATACTCCTACACCACCGCATCTAACTGGTAATTTCATTGCCAAATCCGCATTCATACAACTAGTTGAGAGAAGTCAATTTGGAGGGATGCCTAGTAAAGACCCTCACTCACATATGGAGACTTTTTGTGACTATTGTGATGCGATTTCTGAAACCGGAGTTACTCAAGACCAAATCCGATGAGTCTTATTTCCTCTTTCTTTGATTTGTACCGCAAAACAATGGTTGAAAAGTCTATACAAGACTACTCTTGGTATTGATTCATGGAAGAAGTTATCACTTGCTTTCTACAAGAAATTATATCATCCGGAGAAGACTAACATGTTGAGATCCAAAATCACCGAGTTCAAGCAAAGGGATGAGGAGTCTAATGTCAACATTATTTGCGCACATTTAGTCCCCTAATTGAGCCTAGTTTGCATACTATTATAACATTCTATGGCCATTTTATCCGTCAAAACCTTCCTATTTGCTTTTCTAGCGCATTTCGTATGTTTTGTAGAAAAGGAGATAATAAGGCGGAAATTCCCATCTTTCGTGCATATTTGGAAGCTTATTGATGATATTAGGTGGACTAGTATGAAGAGGAGGCAATAATGATGACAAAATATGTAGGAATAAAGTGTATATAGAAAGATCAAAGGGCTAAAATCAAGGATGACGAGAAGGAAGCCATTTATGAAGAAATTGCTCGGAACCCAATACAAGAGTTGCTCCTTTGGCTCTGAAAGTATGCTAGATGGCACGGCGTCCGAAAAACAAGTGATCTAGGCTTTTGAATCACTACAATAGGAGTCCGGATGAGAAAATGACGTCCATTTTACAATCCGAGCTCAAAAAAAGAAGCTGTTCGCCAATCCGCGCGTCCCGAGACTGAAGACGCTCGTCCCCTGAAGGAATCCGCCCGTCTTCCTACAAAGACGCCCGTCTTCCCCTGTTTTTGCCCGAGCGTCTTGCTCCAAATCCGCCCGTCTTCCCCTGCTACAATCCGAGCGTCCCGAGACCAATCCGCTCGGATTCCCCTGCTACAATCCGCCCGTCCCGTGCCTAAGATGCACGGATTCCAGGCCAGAGCAATTTTGTCTCTTCAAGCTTCAAGAAAGATGGCCATCCTTCCAAAAATACCGGCGTTTCCTTAAGTAGGGACTTAATCGTCATTTATGCCTTTAGTTAACCTTAAATCTTGTACCTAATCTCCACTATATATACCCCATTTGTAATAATCAAACTATCAAGTTTTTAGAGTAGAAAGTTTCCTTAGATTAAATCAAGCTTTCATAGATTAGATTAGGAGTAGATTAGAATAGATTAATCTCAATTTTTCCACAAATCTCACATTAATCTCTCCTTAATTATTGTTCAAGTTTATTATTCAAGTTTATTATTGGGTAATTAGAAGATCATTTGGGTTTATTGGGATATTGACAACCTTCCATCAATCATCAAGTTCTTCTATTATTCTTTGCATTATTATTATTGGAATCTCCATAGGTATAATTCTCTTAATCCTTGTTTTAATTATTGTTAATCTTTCTTACTTGTTCATCATGTTTTACTTTGTTAATATGATTGACAACCTTGTTAGCATGTTAAACGTGATCATGAGTGAGTAGTTACTTAGCTAGGATTAATGGGTAATTAGGGGAAACCAACATGGGGGATGATTCATGCTTAAATTAATATGTTTTCATGGTTTATTTGCTTGCTTGTTGTGATCTCAACTCATGCACATGTTATGTTTGATGAAATGCTAAGCCTATGAATCCTTGCATTTTTTACCCATCACTTACCTTTTCAATGAGACTTGTAAGACATAAACCACCTCGAGTCTCATTAGACCATGCATGTAGTTGAGTAGGGGAGACTAAGTCGACTTGTAGGTGTTGTACAATCTAATCGATTCGGCTCCGGGACCCAAACTTTCCTAGGATTGTAAGATATAAACCAACTCAATCCATCACAACAATAATTGCTTGCATCTAGTAGGAAACATGTTTGTATGATCAACTCCCATGAATCCCTTACGAACCCAGGATATCCTAGCATTTTTAATCAATTGTTTATATCTTTCCTTTTGTTGCTTGTTTATTGCATCTATTAGATTAGAATCATCAACCCATTATAATTGTGACAACCCCAAGCATAACCTTAATTAGATTGAATAATTTGAGTAACCACCGTCCCATGGATCGACCTCGACTTACCGCTAACTAGTTGTTTGTTGAGTATTATAAATGTGTTTGATTGGATGTGACCCGACGACATCACCCACCAAAATGGCGCCGTTGCTAGGGACGGTGTTGTTTATTTGAATTGTTCTTTTGTCTAGTTTTAGTTGTGCTTCTTTTTCTTGAGTTTTATTGTACTTGTTCTATTTCACATACTCAACATGTCTACATTCACTTTTTGGCAATATGAAAATGAATCACTTGATAAATATGTTGCAAGATTTGAAGATTATATGACTCATGCTTGGCATCATGGTTTTACTCTTTCAAATTATGAAGCATGTTGTGTTGTTTATAATGGCATGAACCTTGAAACCCACAACTTGGCATTTCACTTGAGTGGTGGTAGGATATGTGAGATGAGTTGTGAGGAATTTTGGGAATTTGTTGAGTTCATGACCATCCATTGTCTTAAGCAAACTATGCATGATATATTTGAGAGTGCTAAGGAAGGTATGGAAGCAATAAAAGCCACATTTCAAAACTTCATTGAGGAAAACTATGAAAATGAGATTTGTGAGGATGAGAAACCTTCCTATAACCTTGAGTCAACCCACTATGCCCACAAAATTACCCCACCTTGGGAAGATGGAGTGTTAGATGAGGAGAGTGATGATGAGGAGGAGTACATTCTTGATTGTAAAACTAATGCTTGGATGTCGTCATCCTACTCTTCTTATGTTTCAATGAAATCAACCTCCATGGAATTTGATGTTAATGGGCAGAGTGAGAATGATATGGATGTGAACTTAAGTGAAAACTCACCCTTTGAGGATGACATATTTGAGGGAGACAATTGTGTTGAGCTTGGTGAGCCTTGCTATGACAACCCCTTTGATAATGGACCTTGTTGGGATGAGGAATATGATGAGGACATTTGGGAACCCCAAATAGACACCCTTAAAGTCACCTTGGATGATAATGAGAGTACTTGCATTGAATGTAATGATTTTGACTATTTGGAGGATGAGTTGAGTGAATTGCCAACCAACTACCCATTTCATGTTCCTACCATCCATCATTTCTCTTATGATTTTTGTTATGATGCTCTTGATATGCTTGTTCGGTCTCTTACTTGGGCATTATTTCATTGCATAATCTTGTGTTGTTATCCATGCCTATTTATTTCTCACTACCAAGAATTTGACCGACTTCTACGTGCTTTGAGTGCTAGTGATGATTTTCCATGAAATTGTTAATTAATAATATTTGGTTTAATGGAGTTCCTCAATAACCATTAATTTGTATATATGCATTTAGTATAGTTTGCATTGTGATATATCTCACATGATTAGATTAGTTTGCATTGTATTTATCTCACATGATTCATGTAGTTATTTGCATATAGATTAGAAGTCACGCATAGGCACTAATGGCCAAACCTATTCATTTCTACACTAGAAATAGTGTTTAAATCGGTTTGGGGAGGTTTGATCATAGGTGACCATAGTTTACTAGAAATCATGCATCATATAATATAGTTTAGATTGCATTCATTTGTTATACATGTCATATAGAATGCATTTAGTAAGAGCATGCATTCATTTATATCATATCATTGCATTTGTACTTTATTTCCAAAAAAAAAAAAATCAAAAAAAAAAAAAATTCAAAAACATGTATTTCCTTTTTATTCCTACTCCTACATGTACATTGAGGACAATGTCCAAAATAAAGTGGGAGATGGGAATTTATATTCCAAAAATGATAAAAATTGAAAATTTTTGAAAAATCACAAAAATATGTCTTTTAATTTCATATAACAAAAACCAATAAAAATTTGAAAATTTCAAAAACCAAAAACATGTTTTTTAATTTAGTAGTGTAGAATTGTATATACTTGTGCTTTTGTTCTCTTCTCACATAGATACAACACTACATTTGAGGCATTAGCAAGGGAAAATGAAGACCGCTTGGTATGATCGTTCTAATCTCTATTTCCCTTCCATTTCTTTTTCATTATATGAGGAGGTTGGGCTTACATGTCAAGGAGGATGTGGTTGCGGTTTGTGTATCTATGTGTTGTTAGGAGTTGCATTTAGTTTAAATGACATATTAGTTGGTAGAATCATATGCATTAGGATGTATATATGATAGTTGCATCATGGCATGTAGTTTGCATGTTAGAAAAATTTTGCGAAACCGTCTACTTGGGAAGCTTGACAAGTGTACATAGGCCCTAGTAGATGCTTTTTCTTCTTAAGACTTTGCTTGTTAGAATGCTTGTAAAACACCCTAGGATGTGTCATGCTAGTATCCTTTGACCCATGGATTAAGGCCTAGTCAAGAGTACCTTGTGGTGTGATCACTGCTTGGCTACCGTTTATTCCAAGGTGACCCTTGAAACCATGCATCCATGATCCATGTTCTACCACATTTTTGTCATCAAAGGGAATGGGCACAAAAAGAAATCAATTTGAGTTCAAAGAAATTAAAAGTGAAAGAAAGTTTGCAAAAAATGCATCAAATGAAAAGAGGAGCAAAAATAGAACTCCTAAACCTTCAAATATAAGGCACCCTCACTACATATGGGGTGACTTTGAAAATGTTCAAAAAGAAATGCAAAAAGTTGAAAGTTGTCAAGTGTTGAAAAGCCAAAAATCAAAAGAAATGGCAAAAGAAAGTGTTCTCAAATGTTATATGCCACAAGAAATTGGGAGGAAAACAAAAACGAAAGCAAACTCCCAAAGTGAAACTCAAATATCTATTGATCCCTTTATCCATCGTATCTATTTTTGTGCATGGTAGAGAGGGGACGACCCTTCTTCTAGTCTAGGCAAGAGGGGGAATTCCGCAATCCTCCAGTGTTTCTAACACCATAGGGAGTCTACTCTTGACAAAAGCATTTAACGATTGAGGACAAAGGTACCCTAGCTTGACACAACTTGGAGGTGATTTATTGGTATCCTTCTAGGCTTAGTAGTTTGAAGAAATTGCATCTATGAAGGAGTGTGTACCCTTGAATTGCTTCCCTTGTAGATAATTTCCGCCACTTAGATGAGGAATGTGGCTATTCTTTTGTAGATGCATCCATTACTTGTTTTGTGTGCTTTAATGCTTGGATGTGTCGCCATTTTGGCAAGACCCACCTTGCCTTGCAAGAAGGCATCCTACCTCATGGTTGTCTTGTTGTGAGTTGAAGGGGCGGAGTGAGACCCGCTAATTGTCTCACATCGGTTATATTAGTAGGATAGTTTAAATAAAGGTCTAGTTTTAGTCACCTCTTTACTCGGGACGAGTAAAGGTTCGGTTTGGGGATATTTGATGTGAACATTATTTGCGCACATTTAGTCCCCTAATTGAGCCTATTTTGCATACTATTATAACATTCTATGGCCATTTTATCCGTCAAAACCTTCCTATTTGCTTTTCTAGCGCATTTCGTATGTTTTGTAGAAAAGGAGATAATAAGGCGGAAATTCCCGCCTTTCGTGCATATTTGGAAGCTTATTGATGATATTAGGTGGACTAGTATGAAGAGGAGGCAAGAATGATGACCAAAGATGTAGGAATAAAGTGTATATAGAAGGATCAAAGGGTTAAAAGCAAGGATGACGAGAAGGAAGCCATTTATGAAGAAATTGCTCGGAACCCAAAACAAGAGTTGCTCCTTTGGCTATGAAAGTATGCTAGATGGAACGGCATCGGAAAAAGAAGTGATCAAGGCTTTTGAATCACTCCAATAGGAGTCCGGATGAGAAAATGACGTCCGTTTTACAATCCGAGCTCAAACAAAGAAGTCGTTTCGCCAATCCGCGTCCCGAGATGAAGACGCTCGTCCCCTGAAGGAATCCGCCCGTCTTCCTACAAAGACGCCCGTCTTCCCCTCTTTTTGCCCGAGCGTCTTGCTCCAAATCCGCCCGTCTTCCCCTGCTACAATCCGAGCGTCCCGAGACCAATCCGCTCGGATTCCCCTGCTACAATCCGCCCGTCCCGTGCCTATGACGCACGGATTCCAGGCCAGAGCAATTTCGTCTCTTCAAGCTTCAAGAAAGATGGCCATCCTTCCAAAAATACCGGCGTTTCCTTAAGTAGGGACTTAATCGTCATTTAAGCCTTTAGTTAACCCTAAATCTTGTACCTAATCTCCACTATATATACCCCATTTGTAATAATCAAACTATCAAGTTTTTAGAGTAGAAAGTTTCTTTAGATTAAATCAAGATTTCTTAGATTAGATTAGGAGTAGAATAGAATAGAGTAATCTCAATCTTTCCACAAATCTCACATTAATCTCTCCTTAATTATTGGTCAAGTTTATTATTCAAGTTTATTATTGGGTAATTAGAAGATCATTTGGGTTTATTGGGAGATTGACAACCTTCCATCAATCATCAAGTTCTTCTATTATTCTTTGCATTATTATTATTGGAATCTCCATAGGTATAATTCTCTTAATCCTTGTTTTAATTATTGTTAATCTTTCTTACTTGTTCATCATGTTTTACTTTGTTAATATGATTGACAACTTTGTTAGCATGTTAAACGTGATCATGAGTGAGTAGTTACTTAGCTAGGATTAATGGGTAATTAGGGAAACCAACATGGGGGATGATTCATGCTTAAATTAATATGTTTTCATGGTTTATTTGCTTGCCTGTTGTGATCTCAACTCATGCACATGTTATGTTTGATGAAATGCTAAGCCTATGAATCCTTGCATTTTTTACCCATCACTTACCTTTTCAATGAGA
Source organism: Silene latifolia (assembly GCF_048544455.1). Taxonomy (NCBI): domain Eukaryota; kingdom Viridiplantae; phylum Streptophyta; class Magnoliopsida; order Caryophyllales; family Caryophyllaceae; genus Silene; species Silene latifolia. The sequence continues at coordinate 370,851,270 of NC_133538.1, forward strand.
CTTGTAAGACATAAACCAACTCGAGTCTCATTAGACCGTGCATGTAGTTGAGCAGGGGAGACTAAGTCGACTTGTAGGTGTTGTACAATCTAATCGATTCGGCTCCGGGCCCCAAACTTTCCTAGGATTGTAAGATATAAACCAACTCAATCCATCACATCAATAATGCTTGCATCTAGTAGGAAACATGTTTGTATGATCAACTCCCATGAATCCCATATGAACCCATGATATCCTAGCATTTTTAATCAATTGTTTACATCTTTCCTTTTATTGCTTGTTTATTGCATCTATTAGATTAGAAACATCAACCCATTATAATTGTGACAACCCCAAGCATAACCTTAATTAGATTGAATAATTTGAGTAACCACCGTCCCATGGATCGACCTCGACTTACCACTAACTAGTTGTTTATTGAGTATTATAAATGTGTTTGATTGGATGTGACCCGACGACATCACCCATCATAGTCATTGTATGAAGCATGGGAGAGATTTATGGACACTTGTCGTTCTTGTCCACACCATGGACTTAGCGAGTGGTTCCTTGTGCAATAAATTTGGAATGGTCTATATGAAGACTCCCGAATCATTCTCAATATGGGATCTAATGGTATGTTTACCGAAGTTGATGACAATGAAACATGGGCCAAAATTGAAGAAATGGCAGTTCATAATTCACGATAAAGTAGGCCTCGGAAGGCTACTAGAGGAGGAAAATATGAGGTAGATTCCATCACTCAATTCGGTGCTCAACTAAGTGCACATATTGACACCATCAATTTGAAGTTTGAGAAGGCCATGGCTAAGCTTGATGAAGGTTCCAAATAACCCAAACAACATGTTAATGCTATGGTGGCATCATCCTCAATTCCAAGTAGAGTATGTGAGAGTTGTGGAACTTTGGGACATGACGAAAGTGAATGTAGGGGAACAAGTGAACAAGTGAATGTTTTCCAAGCATACAAGAGTGGCACCCCTTATTCCAACTATTACAATGAGAACACGAAATTCCATCCCAATCTTTCATACAAAAGCCAAAATGTTCAAAACCCTCAACCAACATATACCCCACCTCCAATGAGAAATCAAGCTCAAAGACCCTTCTACAACCAAAGCCAAGGTTATCAAAATCAACCTTCATACAATCAATCCAATGACCAAGGCTTTGGTGTTCAAAAAGAGGCCCCCCAAATGCAAAAGAACCAACAAGAATTTTTCACCAGAATGCAAAAAGATAGCCAAGACAAAGACATCACCATTAACAACATATTAGCCCACACCAAAATGTTGGAGACTCAAATGTCTCAATTAGCATCTTCTAACTCTAAAAGACAAAAAGGGCAATTACCACCTCAAAGTAATCCCCCAAGACATGAGTCGGTGAGTGCCATCCATTTAAGGAGTGGTACAAGGTATGAAGGGCCAAAGAAGTAAATTGAGGAAGACATTTTGGATGCTAGTGACAAGCAAAGAGTTGTGGAGAACTCTAAAGAAGAAGAACCCATCACCCAAGAGGTTTCAACTTTCAAAGAAGAAGAATGAAGAGAAGGCTAAAGAAAAAGAGCCTATTGTGATTAGACTTCCATTCCCAAGTCGCCAAGCTAAGCCTAAGTTTGATGAACAACGTGCAAAGTTCATGGAGATTGTGACGAACTTAGAAGTCTCAATCCCATTCACGGCATTGATCAATCATGTTCCGGCCGATGCAAAGTACATGAAAGACATTCTTACCAAGAAGAAATCCATCCGGAAATTAGAGACTATTGCATTCACTAAAGTGAGTAGTGCGATTCTACAAGGAAGTTCCCCTCCAAAACTCAAAGATCCGGGAAGCTTCTCTATTCCATGCACCATTGGCGACACCACAATCAACAAAGCATTTTGTGACCTTGGAGTAAGTGTGAGTGTCATGCCATACTCGGTGTGCAAAAGGCTAGGAATGGGAGAGCTCAAGTGCACCAATATTACGCTTTAAATGGAGGATAGATCAACGAAGACACCTTTAAGGGTATGGGAGGATGTGCCCGTAAGAATTGGCAAGTTCTTCATCCCTGTGGACTTTGTTATTGTTGACATGGAGGAGTACTCCAACATTCCTATCATTTTAGGAAGACCATTCTTATATACCGCGGGAGCGGTGATTGATGTGAAGCATGGAGAACTCACACTTAAAGTGGGAGATAAGACGATCACTTTTAACCTTGACAAGACGATGAGAGCTCCCTGAATACATGTGCCATGTTTCAGGATTGATCACTATACCCGAGAAAGTGATAAGAAGAAGTTGGCATCTCAATGCGAAGATCAAGCTATGGGTAAAGAATCACCACCCATATGGAAGAAGAAAGTGGATACTGTTCAAGATGCTTTATCCGGAGAGCATGGAAATTTCAACAACAATGAGAGCTTGAATAGCTCACTACCAATCATGACAAGAGAAGAAGAAGGTCTCATTGTCTATGACAACAAGAAAGAGGAGTTGTTTTCATCAACTCGTGATACCATAAGGAAGCAAGCTAGTTAAGTATATGGTCTATGAGATGATGAATTTGAAGGATTATTCAATCCTTATATTGGTAATGCTATGACTCTAGACCAAGGCTTTGGTGACCATCTTGACTCAAATCACCACAATGAAGAACACAATGTGAAAAGGTCTATTGAAGATCTTTATAATGAAAATGAACAAGCCTTCGACTACTTCTACAAGGTGTTGAGCAACATCAACAACACCTTGGCTATGCCCCCTTAACATCTCATTCAAGAATGAGAGTTTGGTGGAGTCCTCCTTAAACCACCATTTGTAAATATTCTAACCCTAAACTTGCATTTTACTTTTTGTATTGCATTTTTGTCGATTTTGGACTTACATTTTGATCAAGATTTCCATCAAAGAGAGAAAGTGAGGGAGGTACTTTAATGTTTCTTGATGTATAGTGTTTGGACTAGTGTGAGGATAGCAAATGCCTAAACTATCCGAGCCTTCGTAGTTCACCCACAATGATGAACAAAGGAATGAAGAAGAAATGACATGGGTAATGAAGAATCCCCGCGAGTGGAACTGAACCCGTGGGTAGAGGTGAAGATCCTAGCATCCCAGAGGAAACCCGCTCGTCTTGGAAGTGATCCGAGCGTCCTGGCACCTACCCGCTCATCTTTCAAGAACTGGAAATTGAAGAATCCATACTGATTATGAATCCGAGTGTCCCCAGGAGAATACGCTCGTCTCAGTCCAGAAGACGCTCGTCTTAGTGGAAATCTGCGCGTCCTGGCTGCTTCAAAATTTAAAGTTTCACACTGTCTTATAATCCGAGCGTCCCAAGGGAAAGACGCTCGTCTTCTGCAGAATCCGCGCGTCTCAGCACCGGCTAGAAATTCCTGAGCTCGCTGCTTAAGAATCCGAGCGTCTTCAAGGAAATCCGCCCGTCTCCTGCTGCTGAATCCTATAACACAGGGTTAAAAACCCTCCTTCCCCAATTCATTTCTTTTCTATTAAAACACAAACACACATTCAAAACCCTCAAAACCCTCAATCCCCTCATCAACAAAACATAATTTCCTCAACCAAATTCACCCAAATCAAATCCAAACTTCCTCTAAACACAATCAAATTACTCCTTTATCAACAAGAAGCCATCAAAACATCAAAATCCTCAAAACTTGAATCAATTTTCTAGGGTTTCAAATAATTTATGAATTCATTGAAGCTTGAGGATACTAGGAGCATTAATGCAAAACGTTGGTTTGTTTATACATTCTCAACAAGGAGAAGCAATAGGGCAAGGACTAAAGGTGGAAACAAGGCACCCAAAAAATCAAATCTTTCAAAGAGGCAACAAGCTCTTCAAGCCTCAAAGGCTATGGTGGTACAACAAGCAAGAGTGGAAATTCAAGAGGTTCCTACTCCTATGGTGGAAGCTACTCCTATTCCGGTTATTGAGCCATTACAAGAATATCCGGAGGTCACTTTCACAACCGATTCTCATAGGATAGCTTTTATATCTCTTGCTAAGAAAAAAAAACTTGCCCACCAAGTTTATATGTCAAGATGCTTTAGCCAAATTTGGTTTTCTTGTGAGGACTAAGAACTTCTTCGAGTCTATGGGGTTGCTTACACTATTTGACATGCAAGAATTGACTTACCCCTCTCTTACCATGGAATTTATAAGCTCTTTGAAAATCACTAAGGTAGAGGCTCGAAAGAATGTTGAATTCCGCCTAGAAAACAAGGATAGAAATATGTCTTTGAATGAGTTTGGCGAGGTGTTTGGTCTGAAGGACCATTCTCCTTATGTAAAGAAGCCCTCGAAATATGACCCCGCCCCTCTATGGAAAGCAATCACCGGAAGAAAATTTGAAACCTTTCATGAGTGTCGTGCTCTTTATTTCCACCATCCGGGTATAAGGGTATAGCATAAGGTTGTGGGAAATACTCTAATTGCAAGGAAGGGAACTAATCATTTCACCAAACTCGACTTCATCTACCTTGAATCAACCATGAATGTCGACAAGAAATTCACCAATAAAGACAATGTACTTCAACTCTTACTTGAAAGGTGGCTTATAATTTACCAAGGTAAAGATGGGGCGGCCTTTATAGTGAATGGAGGACTAGTAACATGATTAGCCAAACACTTTAACCTTGATTTCAACAAGGATAAGACTTATAATCCGGTTAAGGGAGGAAACCTTATTGATTTAGCCACTATGATAAACAAATTTCATTGGGTCAAGAATGATAATCTTGATAACAAATTTGAGTGGCTCACCAAAGATGATAAGTCCTTCATTCTACCAAACAAGATTTGCCGACTCAATGTCCGAAGCCCAAACTATCTTCTTCCACTCTCCGATGAAGCCGAGTTGATTATGCAACAACATAGGAAAACTATTGCCGATCCCTCCTCCTCCTCTGTTATGTCTCCACCTTATCCGTTTACCTACAAAGAATTCCAACCCAAATATGTTGACGTAGGTAACGATTACATGACCCAATTGATGCAACATATGCATAGGGAAGCTTATGAGGACCGGATCAATGCTTACCGGGCCCAATATCCGCCCCTCCTACACTTATCTAGGCAAGGACTCCTTGATCCATCATATCCTTTGCCTAGTTAGACGGATAGGGAAGTGTTCTTTCCTAATGCTCCTAGATATACTATCATGGGTGGTGAGGTTACCAAGGGGAAGGAGATTATTGTTGAGAGTGAGGAAGAAAATGAAGAAGATGAAGAAGAGGAAGAGGTTCAAAGCTCAAGTGATTATGGTGAAGCCTCCGGGTCCATGGAGGTAGATGATGATGGCGATAGTGAGGAAGTTGATGAAGACGACGATGGAAGTGATGAGGATGTCGCCATGAGCGACAATTAAGGATTAGCAAGCTTTTTGGAGGATGCCACAATCCATTGTGAGTCTCCTACACCTCCTTTAGCTTTGTTCATTTCTCTTGTTTACAAATATTTTTATCTTGATCAATTGTTTAGTCCTAGAAACACTTAGAGGACTCCCACTTCGGTCCCATTGAGGTGTCTTATATTGTTGCCACCTTGAAAAATCCAAAATGACAAACTAGTTTCATGCATTGCATACTTGTGCATGAACTTTCCCGTTTTTACACTAGAAATAGTGTCTCAGTTGGTTTGGGGAAGTTCAAGCACAAGCATTGGGAGTTAATCTAAATTAGCTCTCCTACAAATAAATTTATGCATCATATAGTGTAGTGTAGTTTGCATCACTTGTGTATATGTCATGTAGTTTACATTTAGTGTAGAAATCATGCATTCACATTTAGCTTGCATAATTTCCTATCGTATTGGCCATTGAGGACAATGCCCATACTAGTGTGGGGATGGGAAATTCTAACTTGACTTTTAAATCAAAAAATGATAAAAATTGAAAATTTTTGAAAAATACAAAAATATGTTCTTTTGTTTCATAAAATCAAATACCATAAAAATTTTAAAATTTCAAAAACCAAAAACATGTTCATTTCCTTTATAGCATAGACTTGTATATATTTTGTATATATTGTGTTTGTTTGACCTTCTATCACATTGCTCGACTACGCCACATCCGAGACATGAGAATCATGAAGACCGTATGGCCTGGTATGTCTTTCCAATCTCCTTTTTCCTCTCTATGTTAATGATTATGTGGCTTTATTTTGATTGATGTGGTTTACACCAATGTGATTGTAGGAATTGCATTTAGATTATATGGCATACTAGTAGGTAGAAGCATATGCATTAGGATGTATATATGTTAGTCACATCATGGCATGTAGTTGCATTTTAGAAAATTATTGTGAAAACATATATTTGGGACGCTTGACAAGTGTATATAAGACCCTTGTAGATACTTTTTCTACTTAAGACTTTGCTCATTAGAATACTTGTAAAACACTCTAGGATGTGTCATGCTAGTATCCTTTGACCCATGGATTAAGGCCTACTCAAGAGTACCTTGTGGTGTGATAACTCCTTGGCTACCATTTATTCCAAGGTGACCCTTGAAACCATGCAACCATCTTCCACATTCTACCACATTTTGTCAACAAAAGGGAATGGGCACAAAAACTGTTCAAATTTGAGTTCAAGAATTGAAATGAAAGTCAAAAAGTTTGCAATTTCATCAAAAGAAAAAAGGAGTACCAAAATAAGAACTCATGTGCTTCAAATATAATCACCCTCACTACAAATGGGGTAGCTTTGAAAATGTTCAAAAGACAATGCAAAACGTTGAAAGTTGTCAAGTATTGAAATGACAAACATCAAAATAAATGGCAAAAAGAAAGTGTTCTCAAATGACAAATGTCACAAGAAATTGGGGGGAAAAACAACAACAAAAGTAAACTCCCACATGAAACTCAAAACATATTGATCCCTTTTCCGTCGATTCCACTTTTGTGCATGGTAGAGAGGGGACGACCCTTCTTCTTGTCTAGGCAAGAAGGGGAATTGTGCGATCCTCTAGTGTTTCTAACACCATAGGGTGTCTACTCTTGACGAAAGCATTTAACAATTGAGGACAAAGGTACCCTAGTTTGACACAACTTGGAGGTGATTTATTGGTATCCTTCTAGGCTTAGTAGTGTTGGAGTATGTGTCCTCGATAATAATGCGGTCACATGTTTAAATCTCATATAAAGAATACATAAGGGAATGTAACATTTTACTGTCAAATGATCCACATTAATCAGTAATGATTGGCTGACTCGAGTTTGACATTACTGTCGTGTAACGGTGGTGATGAGTTGATCCCTTAAGGTCATACCTCTAGGGAAACATTCTTAATTGATTAATTAATTAATCGTATGATGATATAAGTTAATTAATTCCTTAAAATTGAACAAATGATTTTGTGAGTTATAATACGAATCTTATTGTAATTCGATTAAATAAGATTCGTTCTAAGTAATTAAATTGTTTTATTACTTAAGGTTTATTAATTGTTTATGAAATAATTGCAATAAGAATGAATTGATTATTATAAATACAAGTAGTTGTGATTTACAATTATATGACCCATTTTAAGTAATAGTAATTGTGAATTACTAGTTAATTTTTGTATGTGATTTATTTTATTTGTGTAATGATTTTTATTGTGTTAAAAATTCATTTTTTAAATGACATATCTAGTAATATGTCCAATTTGTCACATAATACAAATTAACAAATTGACAAACTTAAAATGGACCCATGTTAATATGGGTGAGCCGTGATTTTGGAGGGATTAGGAGTTAGTTGTGTTTTGATTATTTTGTTAAATGGCAACATAATCATTACCTACAACTTATAGACCTTCTTACCTAGTCTCTTGTGAAGAGCAAATTAAAAAGATATTGGGCACTCTTCCCTTGCAATCTATCCGGCCACCCTAAGAGAAAGAGAAGAGTTTTTTCTTCTTCTATTTTTAACACTAATTCATTCTTATATTTTATTATTCACTTGAATACAATTTTATCTCTCTACCTCTTGTTGTTGAACAAAAGATAAAAAATCTCACAAAATCACTAATATTATTCCTTAAATACTAGAAGTAGTATACTTATAATATTAGTAATAACTTTAAGGGAACAAATATTAATTCTAGTAATCAAATTAATATTTGTATTAAGGGTGATTTTCTTGGTACAATCCTTGAGAAGATATTCTAACTTTAATCTTGTTCATCCATAAGGAAAGCTCAAGAACTAAGTAAGGAAGGAGACCTTACTAGTGCCCTAATAGCCGAAATATCCAATGTAAGGAACCGGTTTTCCTTCACTCTTGTGTTTTGTTTTGCATGCATAAGATCCTTAAGTTTTTATGACTAAAAATTTTAACGTAAAATATGTGATATTTAAAATATGATTTATTACAAGTGGTATCAGAGCAACACGGTTGTTGCATGCAAAATCGGGTTAGTTTTTCCGAGTTAATTTAATTAACAAATAAAACTTGTTATTTAGGATTCAGGAAGATAAATCATGATATAATTTCGCATGTCAAAAGTTTCTTGTCCTAAATAAAGTTTAGGCCATATGGGACGTTTTATGGATTTTTATTGTTCATTTTATATATTATTGGCATTAAAATGTGATTTTTATGAGAAAAATATCATTTTTGGACAAAAAATTGCTAAACTTCGAATTTTTCAGTGATTTTTGGATATGTTTTCACATATATAATCTACTGGTCACATGGTAAATTTCATGAAATAATAAGTTATTTTGCATAAAATATGGAATTTATATGTTTTAATCGAATTTAAAGGGTTTATTAGATTAATATGAGTTAAATTTCGAATTTGGTCCTGAAAATTTTCTATGTTGTCACATGAAATGTTACTCAGTGTGTGTAAAAAATATTGGATGGATTAAACTTCTTATGCATGAATTATGAATTTTTGAGTAAAAATTCAATAAATAGTGACTTAAATTAGCCTATAACGCTAAAACATATTTTATGACTAAAGGAAAAAATGTCATATGTTGCATTTTATCCCATATTTCAGATCTAAAAGTGATAAGTTGATTAAAATTATATTTCTCATATTTTAATGGTCTTGGTTATTAGAACCGATAAACCGCAACGATGTTTTTTCTCAAAATATTTTCAAAATTTTTAACCTAAGTTTTGAACATTATGAGTGTCATGGTTTTTTCCCAGAGTGTTCATGAGTTTAAATTTCAAATTTTGAAATTATTTGAAATTTTTATAATTTAATTTGAAGTTTATAGCATAATATTGTAATTTTTGGTCCATAATGAACAATAGTAAGATATCAAGTTGAGTTATTGTCAAAATATTAGTGAAAACTAAGTTTTAAGTCCTAAGATGGTTAGGGTAATTAAATTGAACATAAATATTATCACATAAATCCATAAAAACCGATGAAATATACGATATTGGCTCTTTCAAGGCGATTTGGCATAAAATTAAGCATGTTCATACATATTATAATGCTGCATTTTTTTTATGATTGTCATATTTTTATTTTATACAATTTTTGAATTATGTAATTTTACTTAGTATGGCCTTAGTTTTTAATTGATATTACCCGAAATAAATGGGAATATCGATTCTGTTGTAAATATTGTGATCTCGTATCACCGTTTTGTAATTTAATAGATTTATTTTTATTTTTATTACAAATTTATAATAGGGAATTGTGTGATATTTTTTTTTTAAAATATTACTTGTAATTCGGGAGTTACTTGAAGACAGTGCCATTTAGAAAGGCGTTCCGACAAGACGGCGTTGCCTTGAGATGCGTGCCAAGACCGAAGTTCAAGGGACCAAAGGAGTTGGTTTCGAATTTGTAATAGTTCATTAGATTTACTATTTTAGGAAGGCCATACTAGGACTTTATATTTATGCTTTGCATTTTCTTTATATATTTGCATGCATAGCCAAATCGCCATAACTAATCATGCATCTTATTTTATCGAGTCATCGACCGTGTCAATCATAATTATCGTAGTTCACCGCTTTAGTTCACTTAAAACATGATAGATAATAAATTGACATGACCTCTCGCTAAATTAATAATTGAGATATAGCCTTACCAAATAAGTAGAACCCATGAAGTACCAATTTCATAAGGGAGTTAAGCCGGCTTCACCGTATTACAAACCTTGTTACATTGGCGAAGTGGGGTAGTAAAATGTTATTACATCGAAATTTGGATTGAGCTCAAAGGAAGTATTCGTGAACGTAGCCGCATGTGTTCCGGGCTAATGATAAATATTAGAGTAATTTTATCGACCGAGAGTTCTAGAAGTAGAATCGATTAAAGAGTTAATACACCGAGTTATATTGAGAAGGGATGAATCGGCTCATCGTGCCCGAATTAATATGAATTTGGATCTCGGAATCATTTATTATAGTTGGGTAGAGGTCAATATATAAATGTTTAAAACTTGTTTAAAAATTTAACAACTATTATTATTATTGTTAAAGAAATAGATGTTTATTAATTCCTACATATTTGTTTTGTAGTCAAATTTGTTTTCTCATTTGCAATGGCAACTCCAACTCCAAACGCATCCACTAGCTCGAACACTCTCACCAATGTTTCATGGCTCCGATCCTTCATGGATCGTTGTAAACTAGAAAAGAATGGGTCAAACATCGCTGATTGGGACGCCCAACTCTGCTTAGCCGTGGAGGGTGACGATAAGATCCGTTACCTCACCGAGGCCTCTCCCGCCGCTAGGCAAGCCTATGAGACTTACCAAAAGGAGTCGGCCGCGATCAAAAATATGTTGATCTTTTCCATGGAGGCCGAACTCCAAAGGAGTGCTATAAAGATTAGCACCGCCTATGAGATCTATATGAAGCTTGTGACCATGTTTTCACAAGCTCCGAGGATCATTCAATATGAAGCGGCATCCGCATTCTTCGATCTCAACATTAAGGAGGGCCAAAAGGTTAGTCCTCACGTGCTCAAGTTGATGGAACATGTTGAAACGTTGAAAATGAAAATGGTAGAAATTCCCAAAGAACTCATCATTGATCGAATTCTTCATTCCTTGAACAAGGTTAACGCATATTTCAATTCCGGCTGAATTTAAATATGCAAAACTTGAAAGTTTCCCTCGATGAATTGCACAAAATGCTTTTGCAAGCCGAGAGGGATATGGGGCTAAATGCTAGCACCACCAAGGATGTGCTCAACATCAATCAAAAGGGCAAGGGAAAATTCAAGAAAGGTGGTGCAAAGGGTAAGAAGCCAATCCCCTTTAAAAACAAGGGAAAGCTTGTGAAGCTAGCTCCTCTAAGCCCAAGAAGGGTGCCCCGTCTAGGGACAAATGCCACTATTTTAATGGCGTTGGGCATTGAAAGAGGAATTGTCCTAAGTACCTAGGCGACATCAAAGCTGGAAAGGTTATTCCAGTAGGTAATTTAATTATCCCTATCTTTTAATGTTTCAATCTCAACTTTTCTATTGTGATACAAGTTGTGATAATTCCCTTTTTATTGCAATTAGGGCATCCAAGAAAGGACAAGGGCAAAGAAAAGCAAGCCTAGAAGATCTTCAGGGAAGCTAGATGTAGCCGCCGATGGGGCTAGATCAATGGGAGCTTGGCTTTATTTTGTCTTTATTTTGTGTTGTATTTTGAATGTTAGAACTATTTTCAACTTCCTCGTTCGACTTGGGAATTTGCTATTTCCTAAAACAATGGTTGTATTTTGGATTTTGGTGACTTGGTTTGCAACCCAAGTCACATACTTTATCATATTGGTTGTTCTAAACTTTATCATCATACGTTGCTTGCATCTAGAAACATAAGATTATCAACTTAAATTTATTATATAGACGATTATAATGATCACATCATTATATGTCCATAAGCTATGAATTCGATTCTCCATATGTCATAGTGACTAAAAGTCACAACTTACTTATGAAAGATCAATTATGAAGTTAAGATTGAGTTGTTGAACTCATATAAGGGAACATTACTAACCTCATTTGATTCACCTATCCAACTCATATCGTCTTGCCTAAGTTATCCTTTTAAAATGTCTCGACTAAATCACTATTAAGTAGATATATGGTTTATTTTCCTCTCCTTAACCATCTTTTTTTGTTGCTCAAAAGCTATCTTTGGAGAAATAGGATATTTTTCTAAAGATAGAGTGGGAGAAATGTAGCCACAAGCCTTGAGAAGGTAGATAGGAACCTTGTGAAGGTGAATACAACGCGAGGAGACCAAAAGAAGATGTTCTTGAGGATACTACGCGAAGAGACCAAAAGAAGATGTTCTTGAGGATACTACGCGAGGAGACCAAAAGAAGATTTTCTTGAGGATACTACTCGAGGAGACCAAAAGAAGATACTCTTATGGAAACTATATGAGGATATCAAAAGAAGGCGTTCTTTTGAAATTTAGATTATGATCTATGAAGTTACAAGAGATCTTAAAATTCGACATTTTACTTAAGAGCCCTATGAAACTAAAATGTAATCTATGCAATTAAATGGGTTTATTTGGGATTGTTGAAACCAATCCAAAGTAAATAGAAGTTTATGATTAAGAATTGCATAGAGTGGCATGTCGATGTCTACAAGAACTAAGTTAATTGTTAACTAAGCTAAGGATTAAAAATATTGCTATTCATTATGAAAGTAAGTAAAATATCGAAGCCACTTCCTAAATGGGTATTTTGAAAGTGATATGTGAATGACATATATGGTTTTGATTAATACTTAGAGAATAAATGAGCATTCCATCGTGTAATGTTTCCATGGAGAAACATGTGAACACATGGACTTGAGTGGGAGTAAATGATTGTGATGTTTAGACATAACGTTCAGTGGGAGCGATCATCCTCCATGAATCGTATGACTTATTACTCATTAAAAATGATGTGCAAATAGGTTTTCAATTATGGATGAAATTTGACATTAAGCATAACTATTATAACAAGAGATGTTGGATTGATACTTGGATAGGTATTTTTATGATGATAATGATCCTTCTTAAAACAATCAGTTAAGTAGGTTGTTCATATTGATGAAATTTGAATAATCATAGATCTATGGTTATTCACTTGAACCTAAGAACTACTGTCTACATGAATATATATATATATATATATATATATATATATATATATATATATATATATATATATGATTACTAATGTTTCCGCCATTAGTACAATCATGTTACCATTATGTGCATGTCTTATATAAATTAAATGCTTGGAGCATGATAAGTCAATAACAAGTCTACCCATATGAGAGTTATTGGTAAACCTTAAGGAACCGTTATGAATTCTCTAGTTGAACTAATGATCTGTTCTATAGTTTGAAAGAGAAATAAGTTGTGTGTTAAGAAGTTACACAAACTCAAGTTTCCAAACTCATTTGGATTTATGAAAATCCCAGGCAGATTGTTGACATAAGGAGTACAAGACTAGAAAAGAATATTCTATTGTCATCCATTGCATGTTTCTACGAAATGAACCTAAGTGCGTTGTGATTAAGTGGTGGACGCTAAAACTATAAGTAGTGTTGTCTACTGAAACCCACATCACAAGTTATGTGATAACACTGATAGCTTCTTTTAAGCTTAAGAACCTATGTCTAATATGAAGTCTAGACATGTACTTAGTAAAATTCATGACATAAGGGATTACATTAAGTTGAAGGAAAACGCAATTAAGAAAGTTTGAACACATGGACACATGGTATGTTCACAAACTAAACTTTTATTGCGTCATACAAGTGCATAAGTGCACTAATGATTATAAGACATGAAGTAGCAACATGGTATTGAATACTCATGTGTGATAATCATATTTATTGTTTGAGTTATTATTAACTCAACTTATACCTTGTTACATCCAAATGGGATTGTTGAGACAATATTGAACCGTGTTAAAGTGAACTGGATAAACATAGTATTCGTCCCTAGTTACTTACATGAGGTGACATCTCGAAGCAACTAGAGTGTGATGCGATTGATGGCAAGTTCAAGTGCCATAGAGTCATAAGAGATGACTAGTCGATTACATAGGCAGACTGTGAGGGACACTCTGTCGGACCTATGACCGCTTATAGAGTTACGGCAATTTTATAGCCTGGTCGTGGCGAGAGCTACTATGATATTCTTATGAGTCAATTCTTTGACTAATGACTGTTCGCCTAAGATGGTACAGTTTCAGAATGACTTTGATTTATGTTCGGCGACCTTCGTAATTGGGGTCTAATGGGCATGTTTTGGGTCGTAATGAGTTGTGGCTAATCGAAGGGAAGAGTGCAATAGGAATTGTCCATCCCCGTCAGGGTTATCTTATATCTCAAGGCCACTCGAGGAGTAATGAACTGGAAATGCGTGGCCACGCTCGGAAGGTATCTATGGCAGATAACTTCGGTCAGACACTTGTTCTCCAGATCGAGGAAACCACTCACAATATGATCAAATGCAAGTACGACCGGCAAGACACCTTTCATTGAGTGGGAGATAGTAATAGGACAAGAGAATTGGTGACGCACACTTGTGGCGGACAAGTGGGAGATTGTTGGAGTATTTGTCCTCGACAATAATGCGATCACATGTTTAAATCTCATATTAAGAATACATAAGGGAATGTAACATTTTATTGTCAACTGATCCACATTAATCGGTAATGATTGGCTGACTAGAGTTTGACATTACTGTCGTGTGACGGTGGTGATCAGTTGATCCCTTAAGGTCATACCTCTAGGGAAACATTCTTAATTGATTAATTAATTAATTTTATGATGATATAAGTTAATTAATTCCTCAAAATTGAACAAATGATTTTGTGAGTTATAATACGTATCTTATTTTAATTCGATTAAATCAGATTCGTTCTAAGTAACTAACTTGTTTTATTACTTAAGGTTTATTAATTGTTTATGAAACAATTGCAATTAGAATGAATTGATTATTATAAATACAAGTAGTTGTGATTTACAATTATATGACTCATTTTAAGTAATAGTAAGTGTGAATTACTAGTTAATTTTTGTATGTGATTTATTTTATTTGTATAATGATTTTTAATGAGTTAAAAATGCATTATTTAAATGACATGTCTAGTAATATGTCCAATTTGTCACATGATACAAATTAACAAATTGACAAACTTAAAATGGACCCATGTTAATATGGGTGAGCCGTGATTATGGAGGGATTAGGAGTTAGTTGTGTTTTGATTATTTTGTTAAGTGGCAACATAATCATTACCTAAAACTTATAGACCTTCTTAGCTAGTCTCTTGTGAAGAGAAAATTAAAAAGATATTGGGCACTCTTCCCTTGCAATCTGTCCGGCCACCCTAAGAGAAAGAGAAGAGTTTTCTCTTCTTATATTTTTAACACTAATTCATTCTTATATTTTATTATTCACTTGAATACAATTTTATCTCTCTACCTCTTGTTGTTGAACACAAGATAAAAAATCTCACAAAATCACTAATATTATTCCTTAAATACTAGAAGTAGTATACTTATAATATTAGTAATAATTTTAAGGGAACAAATATTAATTCTAGTAATCAAATTAATATTTGTATTAAGGGTGATTTTCTTGGTACAATCCTTGAGAGAGATTCTAACTTGAATCTTGTTTATCCATCAGGAAAGCTCAAGAACTAAGTAAGTAAGGAGACCTTACTAGTGCCCTAATAGCCGAAATATCCAATGTAAGGAACCGGTTTTCCTTCACTCTTGTGTTTTGTTTTGCATGCATAAGATCCTTAAGTTTTTATGACTAAAACTTTTAACCTAAAATATGTGATATGTAAAATATGATTTCTTACAAGTAGTTTGAATAAACCATATCTATGATGAAGTGTGTACCTTTAGACAGCTTCCATTGTAGATAATTTCTGCCACTTAGATGAGGAAAGTGGATATTCTTTTGTAAGATGCATCCATTACTTGTTTTGTGTGCTTAATGCTTGGATGTATCGTCATTTTGGCAAGCCCCACCTTGCCTTGCAATAAGGCATCCTACCTCATGGTGGTCTTATTCTGAGTTAAAGTGGCTGAGTGAGACCCGCTAATTGTCTCACATCGGCTATATTAGTAGGTTAGTTCAAATAAAAGTCCTAGTTTTGGTCACCTCTTTACTCGGGACGAGCAAAGGTTCGGTTTGGGTATGTTTGATGTGATTCATATTTGAGCACATTTAGTCCCGGAATTAACCTCGTTCCTATGCTTTATTGCACATAATTGGGTCATTTACTCTCTTTAGTTTTCCATTTTGCATATTCTTTGAGGTTTTATCCCCTTGGTAGGAAAGGAGTGCTAACCTTGCATTTATGCGGCGGAATGGAGCTAAATTGATCGCATCCAATGACCAAGCATCAAGGAGAAGACAATACTAGAAGGCCTATATAGATAATAAAGTAAAATAGGCAATGATGAAAGGATCCTTGCATCTCCGAAATGATCCTTACGGATAGTGAAGGAGGAAAAGAAGAGAAGCTGTCTGTCCCAGGATCCGAGCGGATTGTGCACAATCCGGGCATCTCTGAGCAGCAAGATCCGAGCGTCTTGTGCCCAAGACGAGCGTCCCACAGCACCCTGATCCGAGCGTCTCCCTAGTGATCCGAGCGGATTACAAAGCAGTACCAACCGTGCCTCAGCACGGGACAAGCAGATTGACACGGGACCAGGAAGAGGGTTATGCTCATTTCCTTCGAGAGGAGCATTTCCACAACTTTTCATAGGAACCTAGAAGTCATTTAAGCCCTTAGTAACCCTAATCCTTGTACCTAATCTTTAGTATAAATAACCCATTGTACTACCTATATTAGCATGCTCTCTTAATCAAGTTATAATCATCCTTTAATGTTCTCTTAATCCATCCTAAATCTTATAATCAATTCTTAATCAAGTTATAATACAATATTAATCTTTCCTTAATTTCTCTATTGTTCTTCCTTTATTTTGGGTAATTGGAAGATTATTTGGGTTTATTTGGAGGATTGACAACCATCCATCAATCATCAAGTACTTCTATTATTCCTTGCTTTATTATTTTGAATCATCTTTATAGGTATAATTCTCTCTTAACCTTGTTTAATTATTGTTAATCACTTTCATTTATTCAACATGTTTTGCCTTGCTAGTATGATTGACAACCTTGTTAGCATGTTGAACTTGATAATGAGTGAGTAGTTTACTTAACAAGGGTTAATGGGGAATTAGGGGAAACCAACATGGGGATTGATTCATGCTGAATCTAATATGTTTTCATATTTAATTTGCTTGCTTGTTGTGATTTCAACTTATGCACATGTTATGTTTGATGAAATGCGAGCCTATGAATCCTTGCATTTTTTACCCATCAACTATATTTTCAATGAGACTTGTAAGATTATATACCAACTCGAGTCTCATTAGACCAAGCATGTAGTTGAATAGGAAGGACTAAGTCGACTTGTAGGTGTTGTACAATCTAATCGATTTGGCTCCGGGACCCAAACCTTCTTAGGGATTGTAAGCTTATACACCAACTCGATCCCATTACAACACTAAGTGCTTGCATCTAGTAAATAAAATGTTTATATAATCAAATCCCATGAATCCCCTATGAACCCATGACAACCTAGTACTTTTAATCAATTTTTTACACCTCCTTTTTATCATCTTGCTTGTTTTTCATTACTTTACTTTTACTTTGTTGAGAGTTTAGTTGATCTCCTATCTCAACCCAAATTGTGACACCCTAAGACAAAATCATTTGCAATTGAAAATCCTACATCAATACCCGTCTCTTGGGATCCGACCTTTACTTGCCTATTTGCTAAGAGTTGTTTGTGAAGTTATAAATATTGTTTTGGTTGGTAGCTTTTGACGACGAGTTTAAACCGGACCACAAAGCTAATAAGATGACAATTTGTTTCAAGGCTTAAGTTAAATGACAAACTATTGTGCAATATCGTCACTAAAATCCACCGTTCCGACTAGACCTAAATGCAAAAATAAACGTGAAATATTTTTTGAAATTTCCGAATTTTTTTTTTTGATTTTTTTGAATTTTTCATTGTTTCTTTTGAAATTAAAATACAATGCAAGAAGAAATATAATAAACGTAAATGCAAAACAGATGCAAATGCAGACTCAAAGGATGCATTACCCTCCACAAACCAAAATAGACAACGCCCTCGTTGTCTTCTATCATACACCAGCAGAATAAATAGGGAACGGGAAAAATACAACTAATATGTAAACAAATGAAATAAATAAAATGGAGATGAAAAAGAAATAAAAGTAGAAAATACATATAATATCTACGAACTTCCCCAAACCGGTCATCAAACTGGGGAGGTGAGTAGACCAGTAGCTACTCGTCAGCCTCCTCCTCCTTGTCTACCACCTCGTAGGTGGGGTCAATCTTCTCCTCTCCTCTCCCCTTCTGACGACCTCCTGCAGCAAGGTCAGCTCTGTGCCTCTCCTCCCTCTCAACTGTGTCCTACTCGCTCTCTGGCTAAAGGTACCCCTCTGTCGGGCACCGGTAGAAAGAAGGGTGTGGCCAGCCGTCAGGAACAGGACACCCTCTCATCATGTGCTACTCATATAGAGGGAACAAGGCAAGTGCCTGACCCTGCTCTATACGAGCCACTCTACTGCACATCTCTAAAAGAAGAGCGTCACGACACCCTTGGTCCATGACCTCAGGCGCCTCAAAAACAGGAGGGGCAACAAAATTAGCCGGTAATGCCGGCTGAGGGATAGAGGGTGTAGATGTAGGGGTCGGGATAGGCATGGGCGTGGGAGCCTGCCTAGCCTGTGTCTGTGTGGACCCCTCACCGGTATCCCTAACAGCAGTGTCGGTTCTCTTTTGCTTCCTAGAAGCGGGGGTAAAGTATAGGAGGTAAGAAGGTGGAGGTGGAGGTAACGTACCCGACACAGTAGCCAAGGGTAAAAGACATGGTAAGTCAGGTGAAGGTAAGGTCACGGACGTGGAACTGCCTATCTTCCACGTCCGTTAGTCCTTTGCTAACCAATACATAGCCATCAAGGCTTGAATATCAATGGCATTGTCCCTATCTAAATGTCTAAGGCCGTGGGGAAAATCAGTGAAATGGCTACGGGCAATGCGAGTTGCCAACCCGCCACAAGAAATCGTGCCCTTCACCTTCTGCCCGACAGTGTTAAAATGCTGAGCCGTCAAATAGGAAATGTTAAAAACAATGGGGTCACCGTAGTCAATGTTCAGGTAACCCACTAAAATAGACAGCTCGACATTGTTAACATTGTTGGGCTTGTGGTGTCCTAAAATCGTCTCTTCTGGGAGACAAAGGAAGTAACGGGCTGGGGGAAGATGGACGTGAGCAACACGTCTTTGACTGACGGGAGTGTGTGCAAGTGTGGGCCAAAGTAGAGCCAGGAGCTTCCTAGGAGACTCCCGAAGACCGTCACTAGTGAAACCCAACCGCCTCCCAAACTCAGCTAAGGTCCGGGTAAAGGTCGTGTTGAACACTCGAAAAGAAATACACGTGATCCCTGGGTCAGTGACATAAGCAGCGGGTGAAAAGGTGAAAGAGCTAAAAAATTCTAAGGTGACTTGTTGATACGTGATCTCTCTCATGGTGGTCTTACCGGACATCCCAGTCCCCTTAAGTAACTCAGCCACGGGCTCATAAATCCCCAACTTTTCTAATGATGGTCGACACAAGAACCGAGTCGACGTAATGTCACAGTCCATCAAATGTATAAAGCGAGTGCGATGGTGCTGGTTTATAAAGCGTACCTGTGAAAACTTAGGCAGAGAATCCAGAGAAGTGTCAGTGGCGTATCTAGTAGCGGTATGTATGGCGGCAGCTCAAAAACCCGTGGCCCTCACCCCCGTGAACCCGAAGCAGCGGCAGCAGCAAGAGTAGCAGTGGCGAGGCTAGGAGCGTTAACACTAACTGGTGCGGTTACTAAGGCAGAGGAAGTGACTGTGACAGCTGGTGTCGACATAGCAGGGGTCGACACCGGAGTAGGGACAGTAACAGCGGCAGTAGTAGGGACCATTGTGGTAGTAACAATAGCGGGGGTAGAAACAACGGTGGTGGTGACGGGCGTGATAGCAGGGACTACCGTCTCAGAAACAGATGGAACAGTAGCAGAACTGGAGGCAGGAATAGTCGCACTACTATCCATTTTGACTTGATTACCCAATAGAAATTGCAATTAAAATCAACCAAAAAGCACCAATCAATCGAAATAAGTTCGATTTTTTCGAACCCTAATCCCGCAGAAAAACGCAACTTAAACGAAATTTGATGGGGAAAATAAGGGGGATTGAATTAATTGATAATAAGGGAAGAATATGGGTAATTAGTTTGGTAATTTAGGGAAGAAAATGGAGGATTTTGGGTGATTAAATGGGTTATGTCGAAAATAAAGGGGGAAGAATAATTAAGCAAATGAAAATAGAATGAAGGGAAGAAGACTCCCTCGTGCTCATATCAGCTGATGTTGCCCAATCGAGAGATTTGAAACCACTCAATCGAGAGCTTTGCTCGCCATTTGGTAGATCGAGTACTTTAAAGGTGCTCGATCGAAAACACTTCCCTTGCTCTGCATTCTGCTCGATCGAACACTAGTAAATTATTCGATCAAGGGCTTTTCCTCTGCACTTTGCTCGATCGAGTACAGGACAACTCGATCGAGAACCCTTGAAAAATGACCATTCTATCGAGTACAGTGAATCACCCGATCGAGAGATTTACCTGGGAAATTTGCTCGATTGAACACAGAAAGTGTTCGATCGAGGGCTTTCTTTTGGGCACGCTTTCCAATGGTAAGTTATCTCCCCAAACCTGCATAAAAACACAGAAATACTTCCCCAAACCTGCAATTAAAATGTCTAAGAAATTCAAATTACAAAATGTTTTTACAAACGGGATGGCTTCCCGTTTCATCTTCCGAAACACTTCAATTGCCCAAAAGAGGGCTTCTGACTAGAGGAGGTCCCTTCAGCATCGCGGACCGTCCTCTTTGGCTTCCATGAACTCGAATTAATTGAAGGAAAATAATCCGCATCCATATACGCTTTCACCATCTTCTTTTCTTTGTTCCGGCCTTTGTCTTTGACATCTTCTTTGGCAGTGAGCTTGAATTTCATTGTACTGTTATCACCGGCATCTCCAATGCCCAATCCACCTGTACCTGTAAACACAAAAACGACAGAATGGTCCTCCATATTGCTCCCAATCTGGGGCAGAGGTGTTAAAATCGTAGCACATGATTCAACATTATCAATAGGAGATTCCGTGTCAGGGTTTGTAGAGGGTAGTGAATTGCAGGGTTTGACTTGCATAAGAGCCCTGCGAACGCTAGACTGATAAAAATTTAACTCCTGATCGCCTACCTGAAAAGTTAAAGTCTTCCCCCCCGACATCTATTACTGCGCGAGCGGTAAATAGAAATGGTCGTTCTAAAATAATAGGAGTGTAAGAATTATCGGGGATGTCCAAGACTACAAAGTCAACGGGAATAAAGAACTTCCCAATCATAACAGGTATGTCCTCTAAGATATCTAGGGGCCGTGATAAAGTACGGTCGGCCATCTGCACGGTCATATTAGTACAATAAAATTTGGTCAAACCAAGCCTCTTAGCGAGAGACAACGGTAAGACACTTACACTAGCTCCCAGATCGCATAATGCATTATCAATGAAATGGGTCCCAATATGGCATGGTATAGAGAAACTACCTGGGTCAGACAATTTAGGTGGGGTCTTATTTTGAATTAGGGCAATGCCTACTTAGTCAAAGCCACCATCTCGTGGTCATTTATATGCCTCCTTTGTGTGACCATCATTTCTAACACATCTCTCACATAAGACGATTTCTTGTCTAGACATCAAGTGAACCATTTGTTGATTCCCCGCAGCCTGTAACTCAAACTTATCAAATCTGGCATTCATGGCATCCAGCTGAGCCACAAGTGCACTATCAAGAGTAGAAACCATTCTAATACCCCCCTCTAGGATTCCCATATTCAACACAATGGATAGCCATCTCAGCAATAATGCCCCAACCTTTGTCATCATCAATATTCTTTTGAAACCGACCGTTAGCTGCAGCATCTAAAATGGCACGATGGTCGTCATACAACCCATTATAGAATTGGTTGCACAAAAACCACTGATTGAAACCGTGATGTGGGACGGACCGAACAAGCTTTTTAATTTGACCCCACGCTTCATACAAGTTCTCATCTGTATTTTGTTTAAAACTCGTAATCTTCCCTCTCAATATATTGGTTCTTTGTGGAGGAAAGTACCTTTTGTAAAAAGCGAGAGCCAAGGTCTCCCAGTTTGTAATTCCAGCTGCAACTCTATCTAGATCAGTTAGCCACTCTCGGGATTCATCAGTCAGAGAGAAAGGAAAAAGGACTTCTATAATCTTGTCTTTTGTCACTCCCTTAGTAGCGGGAATGGTAGAACAGTAATCTGTAAAGACCTCCATATGCTTCCTCGGGTCCTCACCAGCTACTCCACGATACAAGTTCCTCTCAACCTGATTGATGTAAGACGACCAAATATCAAATGTATTCCCATCTTTCGTTGCAAGATTAAAACCTTTTGGAATAGACTCAGCTGTAGGCTCGGAATGGCTCGCAATATTAGGCATCTTCAAGAGTACTCAAGGCTTCCTCTTGACGATTCTTTCTCAACAAGTTCCATCTATGTCGAAAAGTCTGCACCGGTTCAGGATCAGCTGGTAAATTCTGACCTGTTATGGGTCATTTTGAATTTAGTTAATATAATCTACAACAATTTGTAATTATAGCTAACTAATTATTCTTATCTCCAATGTTTCATAAACATTAATCAATTTAGTAATATAACATTTTAATTACTAAATTGAATTTTATTTAATCATATTACAATAAGATATAAAACTCTCTCTGGTAAATAAAATTTGTTCAATTTAAGGAATTCATCTGTATCGATATACAATTAATTAACTTTACAGTTTGGGAATCGTCCTTTAGGTGTGACCTTAAGGGATCAACTGATCACCACCGTCAAACGACAGTAATGTCAAACTCTAGTTAGTCAATCATTGTCGATAAATGTTGATCAGTTGACTATATAATTGAATCATCCCTTATGTATTCTTATTATGAGATTTGATAATGTGATCGCACTATTGTTGAGGACACATACTCCAACAATCTCCCACTTGTGCTAACAAGTGTGCATCACCAATTCTCTTGTCCTATTACATCATTTCCCACTCAATGCAAGGTGTCTTGCAGGTCGTACTTACATTTGATCATATATAGAGTGGTTTCCTCGATCTGGAGAATAACTGTCTGACCGGAATTATCTACCGTAGATACCTTCCGAGCGTGGCCACGCATTTTCAGTTCACTACTCCTCGAGTGGCCCTGAGATTTTTGATAACTCTGACAAGGGGATGGACAATTCCTATCGCACTATTCCCTTCGTAGAGCCACAGTTCATCATGACCCAAAAGATACCCATTTGACTTCAGTTACGACAGTCGTAGAGCATAAATCAAAGCCAATTAGAAACTGTGCCAACTTGGGCAAAAAGTCTTTAGTCAAAGAATTGACTCAAAAGGATACTATAGTAGCTCTCGCCACGACCAGGCTGTATATGAATTACCAGAACTCTATAAGCGGTCACTGCCCGACAGAGTGTCCCATACAGTCTGCCTATGTGATCGACTAGTCATCCCTTATGACTCTATGGCACTTGAACTTGTCATTAATCGACTCACACTTTAGTCACTTCGAGACGTCACCTCTTACAAGCAACTAGGGGCTAATACTATGTTAATCCAGTTCACTTTAATAGGGTTCAAGATTATCTCAACAACCTATTTGGATATAAAAAAGTAATTAAAGAAAAGAGTTTTTAGAATAAAACTCAAACGATGAATGCATTATCACATATGTAAGATTGATACAATGTCAATCACTACATAATCTATAATCTATATTTAATATTATATATAATTGTGCATCTCAATTCAATTGAAATGACATGACTTATCATGTTCAGCCTATGAAAAGGCTTTAGTTAGTAAGTTTTAGCAACGTTTGCACTTTACCTAACCTTACTATATACTATTTATCATTTCTATGTATAATCTTGTATTATAAGCTCCTTTTGAGTACGTTTCCAGATCCAATCTGGACATAGGCTCTTTAGCCTTGGAATAACTCCCACTGTCCTCACAGTGTGTGGGATTCATCCCTTTTGCATATCTCATAGTTGCAAGTGTACTCAAGGGATCAATCGATCACCACCGTCAAACGACAGTAACGTCAAACTCTAGTGAGCCAATCGTTACTGATAAATGATGATCAGTTGACAATATAATTTCCGTTGTATATTACTCAGATTTACTCCTTCAAAAATTATAGCCAAGATGGTTCTCCAACCATCCTTATATGTTTAGAATATGGTTTTTGTGTAACTCATTGCACATAAATCCAATAATTATTTCTAAACACTTATCCTCTCGTATATACCACTTATAGATTCGAATATTAAAGATGCTTTGCATCTCTTTCTAGTCGCCCAATCCCTCCTACATGGAGGAGAGCATTGATCCATCATTCTCAATGAATAATATGTTATCTACATATGAGACATAGACTACATATCACTAGTGCTTCTTGAGTAATAATGGATAGACTATATGGCTATATATTAACTTTCACAAATATTCAATTTTAAATTCTCGTCATACTCCAAGTATATGAAATATAAGAATGGAGATACATCTTAGCATAATAAATTAATCCAGCAGCGGAAGCAAATGGATTCAATCTCTCCATGTTCAATACTTTGGACATGGGCCACGCCGCGGCACGTACGGAGGCACTTGGGACAAGCGTTGTATTTGTGGAGTCGCCACCAATTTTTGTGGGAAATTGGAACCGTTCGAATACCTCGTGCCATGTCAAGACACAAAGTAGTGACATGAACACTAAGAACTCGTTACCCTTAGCATTCTATGTCTGGAATGACTCTCGCGGATGCAAATGAACACGGATATTCACAGAGATCTGGAGTATGCGGTGAGGGTACGTATTAGGAAGCGCTTTAATCGAACATCTAATCCCGCCCGCCTCGATAGCGGCCTCTACTAATGATTAGGGAAGTTATCAATATTTGATATGTCATCGATTATATGCATGCAATGCAACATCCAACGTTTTAGTCCTAGCATAACAAATAATTAGCACTCAATTATGTCGAATTGGGAATTAGAATTCATTACATGTGAATAAAGTAAATAAATCATACAATAAACAATATATAAATAGCGATAAATAAATAGCAATAATTAAAATTACAATGATTACATGATTTACGTCAAAAATACACTCGAATCGGAAATTTGAAGAAAAGAAAATAAAAGTTTGAGATTAAAGTGACAAAATAGGATAAATTAAAGGTGATATTACGATTAGCAGTTAATTAATACCTAATTAAAGCTACGTCAAAGCGAGAACGGAAGTTCAGGGATAGAAGTCATCTCACAACAGGCGCAGCATCTGCTGCGTCCCTTAGAAGAGGCGCGGCTATTCCTGCGTCTGTTCTTGAGTTGAGCTCTTGCTTTGAAGTCACAACCGTGGGTATTTAATGTTCTTTGGTATGTTTTACGATTGATTATCAATATTAAACTCGAGTGACAGTGATTTAGCAGGTTAATTACATACTGACAACGTCATAAAAGCGATAAACATGAATTAAACGAATTAAAACGAGTTAAAAACGAATTAAATTTATTTACGATATCGAAAACACAAAAGGAACGAACTTTGAAAGAAATTTATAAACTGAAAATAAGCAATGGAAATATGTACAAAGGACGAATTCCAGAGACATGATATGGACAAAGGACGAATTCCAGAGACTTGATATGGTTTATATACGGAGGAATGAAAGAAAATAAGGAAAATAAGACAAAAAGAATAAAACCACAGAAACTCGTGGAAGAAGAAGAAGAGCAGGAGTAACGACAGCCTCTGGAAGAGGCGCAGCAGTCTTCCGCGACCCTTTCAAGAGGTGCAAATGCCTTCGCGTTTCTTCTCGGCATCCGTAATCGGCCAAGTTTCGTAAAAACAGTTTGTAATAAAGGTTTTTTTAAAATCGGTTTTAAATGTATTTTTGACGTGAATCTTACATTAATCGATGCAAAAATAAAAATACAATAAAAAGATGGGATTTACACCCTCAAACTTACATGTTTGACGAAACGAGATTAACTAAGTTAACGTTAGTGATTGGACGACTCGAATGTATGTAGAAAGTGCCCTAGTTGGAGGATTTTAGAATAATTGATTGATTGATTTGTAGTGGTCAAATTGGTCGGTCATGCAACGTGACTAAAACTCAGAATGAGCTGAACTTACGTGATCAATTGATCAAGCATGTAGGCGTCGAAAGCTTAGAGCACGGTCTAGAATTCAAAGGGAGAAGAGAAGGGCCGACACTCGCGTGAGAAATATGTGAGGCCGGAGGTCTCTATTTATACTAAACAATGTGAAGAGTTTTGGAATGACTTAAACTTTGGAAAGAAATCACGGAAAAATTATGTAAATAGAGAAAACGAGCTGGAGAAGAGGCGTAGTAGCCGCTGCGATCCTTCCAAGAGGCGCAGCATCTGCTGCGTCATTTCCCCAGAGGTTTCCTCCTACGGAAGAAAGATTTCCGCGTTTCTATTATGGAATTGCGGTAGATCTATACTTCCTTATTCCCTAAAATATGATATACGGGATATATTTTACCAAAAGATATTAATTTAATTGATGGAATAAATATCCATAATATTTTAGAGCGTTCCGAGTCGGCATTTTAAACGGTTTCTTAGAAAACCAAGCGGTTTTTGACTCGGACTCCAAATGAACTCTAATTACTGTCAAAACGATGGTATCGGGGCGTAGATGACGACAAAGGGGTAGACACAAGTGTTTGAGCTATCACTTGACGATAAACTTATGAACTGTCTTAAATCGTTCCGCGTACCAAACATGTGGCCCAATCATCACTGGGTGGTTGGCGGGAGGTGTAGAAACGAGGTATCTACAGAGCCCCCACTTTGACTGAGGCTTGGACAAGGCAAAAGTCAAAGTATAGCCATCAGGTCAATCGAAGATTACAACCTGACGACTATGGCGACGCGAGGCGGCTCAAGAGGACTGAACCAAGGACATGTCGTCGGGAACATTTTAGAGTCTGTCCACTATCAGGGAGGGTCGTTTAAAGTCCATTAGACTACGTAAGGAAGCTCGCCAGCCATAAGAAAAAACCATACCTGAGAACCCGCCTGCCTGTGTTTTCAAGCAAACTCTCGTTGGGGAACATATAAAGTCTCGATTGCCGACAGCAACACTGCAAAATATCGCTGGAGAAATACACATATTGACGACCAGAAACATCTTGATCATATTGAAATAAATCTTGAGCGAGCAATACTGCAAATTACTATGGCGCTGGGGAAAATGAAGACTCGAACGATACTGCAAAATACTGCAGCACTCGGCATAACGATTTGAGCAACACTGCAAAATACTGCTACACTGGAAGACTCGAACAATACTGCAAAATACTGCTGCACTGGACATACCGAAGACTCTGTCTGTGTTGAATCACTTTTGGGGGAATCGGCTTGTGTCTGTTTCCAAACAAACTCTGCTTCTCGAGAAGTACAGTATATCCGCTATAATGAACTCTCACTCGGGATATAAATGTATTGATAAGGGCGTATTTTAAACACTGCTGGGAATCTGCTCGGTTGTTACGAGCAAAATCGTGATAATAAAAGAACGAGACCATGAACTGTGTCCAAAGGATCTATGCTGGAAAGATAAAAATGTGTGACAGTTTTGCAGTTTGTTGAAATGCAGGTCTTGACAAAAAGAGCGCCCAAGAGAACCAAGTATATGATATAAGATGTTGGAGAAAAGGCGCACAAAATTTGGGCCCACAAATAGCAAACTTAAAACGAATTTTTGAATTTGAGCTAGAAACGTGCTGGGGAATAGGCGCAACAAGAGCTACATTATATGGAAGGAGCGCAGCAAGTGCTGCGTTGTTTCCTGGGCTTGTCCCTGTCTGAGTAAAAACACGATAAACCGTGTGTTATTTTATTTATACAAAACACAATTCCTTCTCAAATTCTCAAATTCCAACCAAAACTCGTCAAAACTTGATCAATTCGTGCCATAAATCATGACTAATCAAGGTATGTATCTTATCCTTGCTTTAAACTTGCATTTTTGATTGAATTAGGGCCGAAAATTAGGGTTTCCTCCCCCTTTAAATGTCGAAAAATTGGGGGTTTTGCCTCTAATGGATTTGTTTGATAAATTGATATTAGAAATGGATAATTGGCATTGTTAGGAACATAACCATGTATTCTTTTTGCATTTTCGTCAAGTATTGAGCATTTGGCGAAAAATGAGACGGTTTCTCATTCGTTTCAAAAATTGCTTCGAAAATGACCTTAGGATTGTCCATTTTTGATGAAACTTGGTGATTTGGAACCCTTGTGTAATGGGTAAACTTGCGATCATGTCGAATTTTCGATTTGCAACAACTCTTTCAGGACACTTTTTAGGGCATAATCGCTATTATAGCGAAATGCTGCCGAAATTTCGACTCAAACCCGCAACTAGGCTTGAATTTAGACTCGAATTACCCCAACCTTCCACACGTGTGGTCGGGTTTTGGAAGAAAGGGTCAAAGATGGCCGGAAATCCCCTTTTTAGGGCTCGAAAACGCTTGAAACGAGCTTGAATGGGCTTGTCATGGCTTGACACGGCCTTGTCTACCTTGATTTTACAGGTGAAAGACTTCTACATCGGGGAGGGCCTCCATGGACGTGGACTTCGGCCCTTCTCTTGCTCTCGTGGGTGGCGAGAGACAGGAGGAGATGCTTGAGGAGGTGGCTGAGGAGGTCCCGAGGAGGGCCAACGTGGGGCGAGGTGGCCGCCAGCTGGTGGGTGCACCCGAGTGGGCCGAGAAATTGGATGGTAGACATCTCATTTGGGCGGCAGAGAGCCACCTGTCTTACAGGACGACGAGGAGTTTGGTAAGATTCGAACTTGTCATTTCCCGTTACCTTTCCTATTTGCTTGCCATTTCATTTCTCATTTGTCTTGTGCTAAAGATAACTTTTGCTTTGAATTGATACTGGATGCCGGAAACATATGGTCCTTTTCCGGCTACACGATGATGATGGAGGCTTTCGAGAGACTGACGGAGGACGAGAAGGCCATCGTCGAGTTGGGAGCCTTTGGAGCTTTGGTCGGAGCTTGGAGGGCGATTAAGGAAAGGAAGATTCGGGCTAACCTTTACCTGATTCGAGCTTTCCTTGATCGGTACTGGGACACGACCTCGACTTTCTATATGCCTTTTGGAGAGGTCGGGGTCACTTTGGAGGACTACGGCATGTTCTCAGGGCTGCCGTGTGGAGAGGAGACTTTGGTGTGGCCGTTGACGGCCATGAGAGTAGACTCGGACGAGTCGAGGAGGCTGATCAACTAGAACCTGGTGGCGGGGGCTGTTAGCGTTCCTGGGTTGGTGCCGAGTTCTTAAGTCAAGGACTACTTCGCGGGTAGGACCCCGACGAGGGTGAGGATGGATGGGAGGATGGTGCCTCCTCCTCCTTGCACTGCTGAGCAGAGGGCTCGTCTGTGGCTGTGGTGGTTCTTGTCTTCGATTTACCTCGGAGACAAGGGGGAGTGGATGTTAACGAAGCTCCTTCCCTTCCTTTCTGACTTGAGTAGCCTAGGTCGGTGGGACTGGGTTACTCCTGGCTTTGCGGTCCTCACTCGCTACATGAGGGCCATGGTACGTCCAGAGCTGATGGAGAAGGGGACTTCTCCTGCTACTATCGGTCCTGGACTCTTGTTGGAGGTATGAACCTTTCTTTTTCATTTATTGAAAGATAATTATTTCTTTCTTTCTTTATTTCTATCGAATTATGACAGATCATCATTATAAAAAAAAAATGAGTATTTTGTCTGCAGTCGTGGGTGTACTCCTACTTTCCCAGCTTCGCGCTCAAGAGGACGGAGCCTGAGCCGAGGGCGTACCCTGCCATGAAATACTGGGTGGTGTGCTGTAGGAAGAGCCAGCATTCTTCTTACGACGTTTGTCGGAGGGGTGTGAATGTCCTAAGTTAGAGGACGTAAGTGCCTTTGATCCCTATTTGATTACTTTTCTTTTTCTATATTTCACTTTGATGTGATCATAGGAATGACTCCCTCCCCACTTAGAGTCGATCATAGGAATGACCCCTTGTTTCCTTATTTTAGTGGGTGCCCAGACCTTGGGAGGACTACCCTGACGCTCCAGCTTTCGTGGCTGAGGTCCTTCGTCCTAGAAGCTCGACTCGACAGTGCTCTCGTGACACCTTCACGGTTCCCATCGATCCTCCACGGACGATGTTTAGGGAGCCTTCTGACACCGAGAGACAGGCTGACTTGGCTGACGCGAGTGGTGATGCCCTCCTTCTTCCTGGCGAGGAGTAGTCCGAGTTCGTTCACTGGAGGTTGGCGTCCTTGCCGATCGTGGTAATTACTTTACCATTTCCTTGTTTTTGAATTGATTTAACAAATGACGAACTATCATCAAATAACGAGCCATTTGATTCTTGTAGGAGATCGAGGTGGCAGGCGTCGAGCCCCCATCTTACCCAGAGACACTCGAGTATACTGATGCGGCGGGCATGACGATGATCTTAGAGCTCTACGACTTCGGCGAGGAGGTGACGGACGCGGATCTTGGAGAGTGCCAGCACCTAGTGATGAGGGTAAGCCCCCAGCTTTGGTTGTCTTTAATATTTTATCGCATAGGAATGCATTTGCTGTCTTTTTGAACCTTATTTACATTTGAATGCAGGTGGCATCGTCTCGGTATGTGGCGTTGTGGAGGGTGGCCAACCGGTTGCGGGCTACAGCCATCGAGGCACTTGCTGGTGGCCGGGAACGACAAGTATGAACCTCTCATTCCCTTTATTCCATTTTTTAATTTTGTTGCAATTTCTTGCATTTTTGAAATGATTGAAATGACGCATTTCTTCATTTGTATGCAGGGAGAGCGTGACCTGGAGCGAGAGCTGGCGGAGTCCCGGGAGGAGACGGCTCGTCTGTTGAGGGAGCTCGAGGTCAAAGACGCTGAGATAGCTTCCCTTGAAGCGGCCATTGCTGAGTTGAGTGGCGACCAGGAGTAGCTGCCCTTCTTTTGCTGTTGTCTTGTATACATTTTGTACATTTTGGACTTCATTTTGGACTTTCGGACTTTGTTTTGGGCGAGAGCCCCCAGTTTGATGTATATACCTTCTTTTGGTTGTGTATATAATGGCCTGAGTGCCTTTGCTGCTGGGTGTTTTTTGTTCCTTCAGGTTAGCTTAAAAGAACAGGTTTGGTAAATGACGGTTTGTGCCGTCATGCTGCCGAAATTTACATAGAGTTTACACGTAAAACACATGGCATATAGGTGGCCTAAACTGGCGCAAATCTGAAAAAAAAAAAAAAAAAGTAAAGAAAAGTGCCCAAAAATGAGCGAAAATGACAAAAATGCCCAAAAGTGACAAAAAATGCGCGACAATGCGCAGAAATGCCCAGAAATGAGTAAAAAATGATCGGACATTAGGGAGAGCTACCCCCTAAAAAAGAAAATTAAATGAAATGTTTAAGTGTGAAAAATGACAAGAAATGCCCAGACATGAGCAAAAAATGCTTAGAAATGCGCAAAAAAACCAAGAAAATGAGCAAAATGACCAGACAGTGGGGACGGCTACCCCCTAAAATGAAAATTAAAAGAAATGTATAAGTGTGAAATGTATTGAAAACGAGGAGTGAAATGATTCCTCTAAAAAGGAAAATAAAATAAAATGGGTAAGTGTGCTCATTTGGCGAAAATATCGACTTTTTCTCGAAAAGCGAACCCGAAAAGAATTAGGAAACATAAAACTTGGTAATTTGACGGAATTACCAAATTTAGATCCTATAGGAATAGGAAATTATAGCCGGAAGCAAATTAGGAAAGATCCAAAGCTGAAAAACACGGAAGAGGGCCTGGGAAGAGGCGCGGCAAGAGCTGCGATTCTTCGAAGAGGCGCAGCAGATGCTACATCATTTCTCGAGCTCGACAGACCTCGACAAAAATTAGGAAATAGCGAATAGTATAAATAGAGACTTCAGGGAAGCTTTTATTCACACAATTCCTTCTTCTTTCTTCCGTCTATCACATAAAAGCTCTTATATCTTCTCAAAAAAAATTCAAAATTATGGATGCCTTTGAAAACCGTCTCAAGGAGTGGACGAATGAATTTACAAATGTTGAGAAACATGACATGGGTGCTTTTAATCTTGGATCGATTTTGAGTCTCAAATTAGTGAAAGTTGTGAAGCCTTTCTTGGATGCTTGTCCTGAGTATTGGGACCCAAATTTTCACGTGTTTGCCTTTCCTGGAGGCGATATTTGTCCTTTTCCTGAAGAAATAGCCGCGATTGGAGGATGGGACCCATAAAATGCACTGGTTGTACCCCTTAGCTCTCAAGGATATAAGAATAAATTTAGGGACTTGCTTGGATTGGCCAAGGCTGAGGTAGACCGTCTTGTGACCTCTAAAGGTGTCCGCATGTTTGACTTTATTGATCGATTTATAAATAGGGAGGACCCTTCTATTTCTTATGTTGTGAGACGCAGGGCCTTCGGGTTTTGTCTACTTCATTGTTATATCCTTCGAGGGCATGTTGATGATGACATGAGAGGGGATCCCCGTTTTCTGATCCTAGTGGAACAAATGGAGCTGCGCAAGAGCCCGGTATGCCTTTGCTTAGGGGAGACCATTCTTGGATTGGATAACATAAAGGCCAACCGCGAGCTTCCTTATTTGGGAAGTCCCGTCATTCTGCAGGTAAGAACCTACTTTTTATATTTCAATCATTTTTTTTTCGTGTTGAAACATGAGCATTAATTCCCGTCTTCTTTTGCAGGTATGGCTGATGGAACGGCTGCGGTTAATCGAGCCCCCAGTTAACGTGCCAGGATATCATGCTCGATCAATTGCAATGAGAATTAGGCTCTATATAGTGGACTTCACTCGGGTATGCAACTACTGGGAAAATAAGCTGAAGAGTGAAGGTGGTCCCTTGATTCGATGGATTGTGCCGTGGTGGCATCTTTGATGAGGCAAGTGGGCCTGAAGAAGAAAATTCCAAAGTTGCACATCGTTCCTCAAACTGCATTGGCACATACTTCGGAGTCTAGTCGAGAGTGGGAAATTAGGTGGGCTCAGAGGAACATGTGGTTCATACCAGTTCCTATTGGCTCTTTATGGGTATCTGACTCATACTTGCAATGGAGAAAAGCTGGCCCTCCCGAAGAACGTGAGAAGTTGAGGAAACACGAGCCTGTGGATTACAAGATCCGCGAAGTAGCAAAGGAGAATCAAAAGGATTTGACTTAAGAGGAAGAAGAACCGGATTCTTAGTTGCTCGTCCGTTGAAGAAACCGAGAGCTGCTCCTGTCGTAGAAATGGTGATGGATCGAAATGGTAAGGCTAGACCGCGAGAGAGACCTTTGGTGATTAGGCCAGAGATAGCACAAGAGCGCCCGGTTCGTGGTCGAGACAAGAAGTATGATAAGGGTGACAAAGGCAAAGGGAAAATGGAAGAATAGCCTTAGTCATTTATTATAGTAATATTTATTATTAATTTGTAATAAACGGCGGGGTTTTAGAATCCTAGCCTAGCATTTATTTCAGCATTTTATTTCATACGTATTTGGCGTATTATTATTATTTATGGTACAATGAATAAAAGCTTAGCTAGTTAAGAAACTATTATGATTTTCTTTTATTATTCTTGTCGAATTTCAAATGCAAATGCAAAAGTCCTTCTATTTACATTTAAAAAAAATAATGGGTTGTATCCTGTGAAGGATTGCCTACGTATTCATTAGAAAAAATGAAATTAAACCTTGTGCGTAGTTCGAGTTAATGTAAAAGAATAATTGTTCGAAGCAAGAGCTTGTAATGAACTTAGAAAAAATAAGCATGTTCTTTTTACTTACTCCTAAGGAGTACAATTCAATTTATTTGACGATATGAGGATGTCGAAATGTCAAAATGCAAGAGCATAGTTGCATAAGCTATAGCTAGCCAGGGGCCGGTTTTATTTCGTGTCGCATGAGCGGCACGTGGGTTACGCGAGGCGCGTTTTCCTGTCCTATGCTAAGGGTAATACCGTTTCAGTTGGTCGAGGTTGGTAGGATTAGAAAATTCATTCCCATCTAAGTCTGTAATCCTAACCGCACCCCTTGAGAGTATGGACTTGACTAAGAAAGGTCTGGCCCAGTTAGGATTAAACTTTCCTCGTGGATCAACAGGTAGGAGAGCTCTGACTGATTTGAGCACCAAATCTCCTTCTTTGATGTTCCTGGGCTTAACCCATTTATTAAAGGCTCGTTTGATACGTGCCTGATATTTTTGCACATTATGTAGTGCGCGCAACCTTCGTTCATCCAAGAGGATGAGTTCTTCATACTGATCCCTAGTCCATTCAGCTTCTGAGATTTGACTTTCGAACAAGATGCGTAGGGACGGGATTTCTAATTCAACCGGTTGCACAACTTCCATGCCATAGGTTAAAAAGAAAGGAGTGGCCCAAGTGGGCGTCCTAACTGATGTGTGATAACCCCATAGCGCAAAAGGTATTTTGCTAGGCCATTCTCGATAATTGTCGATCATTTTCTTGAGGATCATGACGACATTTTTGTTAGCTGCCTCCACTGCGCCATTAGTTTGAGGTCTGTAAGGCGAGGAGTGGTGGTGCTTGATTTTGTATTTGGCTAGAAATTGCTCAGTCTCGGCTTGGAAATGTGACCCATTGTCAATGATGATTTCATGTGGGCAACCATATCGACAGATGATGTTGGTTTGTATAAACTTTGCCACATTTTTGGCGGTGAGACTAGTGTAAGATGCCGCTTCAACCCATTTAGTAAAGTAGTCGATGGCTACCAAAATGAAACAGTGACCTCCTATTCCAGCTGGCGTGATCTTCCCAATGATGTCGATTCCCCAAGCAGAAAATGGCCAAGGAGATATTATGGTGTAAAGCACTGAGGGAGGAACGTGTTGCACATTCCCAAAGATCTGGCAATTACGGCAATGTCTGACGTATTTAATACAACCTAACTCCATTGTCGTCCATTAATATCCTAGACGTGTGATTTTCTTTGCCATCATGAGTCCACTCTTATGAGTACCGCATTCTCCATCGTGAACTTCTTCCATCACCTTTTGTGCCTGTAAATGATCAAGGCAGCGCAAGACGACACCAAGAGGTGTTCTTTTGTACAATTCTCCTTGCATAAGGAGGTATTGAGAGGCTAGTAGGCGTATGGCGCGTTGTCCCCTCTTATCCATATCTGGTGGGTATGTACCATTGAGTTTGAAGTTTAGAATGGCTTAGAACCAGGGTTCCTCTGGGCTTTCTTCTTTATCTATAAGGTGGTCTACAAAGGCTGTTTCTGACCGTCGTTCGATGCATAAAGGCATTTTAACCATGTTGTCTGGCATATTGATCAAGTCTGCAAGTTTTACAAGAGTGTCTGCAAATTGATTCTCTTCATGAGGTAGGTGTAGATAAGTGACTTGATCGAAGAATTGGGCGACTTGATCTATCCTAGCCTGATAGGGTGCTAGACTTTCACTTCGAATTTTCCAAGATCTTGTAACTTGGTTAATGATCAAGGAGGAGTATCCGTGAACTCGAAGATTCTTAATTCCAAAGCTTATCGCTGCTTGTAGACCAATGAGGCAAGCTTCATATTCTGGTGCATTATTTGTCACCTCGAAGTCGAGTTTGACAGAAAGTGGTGTATGCTCGCCTTCAGGAGAAATAAGCAACACTCCTATTCCAAATCCTCTTAAATTCGATGCCCCATCAAAATAAAGGTCCTAAGAATCTACACTAGTTTGTAGGATATCCTCGTCTGGAAATGACCACATGTCTATTGCTTGGGTATCATTGATAGGATTATCTACGAAAAACTCGGCAACGGCGCGCCCTTTTATGACTTTCAGAGGTACGTATTTGAGATCGAACTCCGAGAGCATTAAGGTCCGCCTTGCCAAACGTCCGTTGAGAACGGGTTTCTCGAAGAGGTATTTGACGGGATCCATTTTAGAATACACTCTGACAGAGTAGCTAAGCATGTAGTTGTGTAGCTTCTTTGTTGCCCACACAAGAGCGAGGTATGTCTTTTCGAGAGGTGTGTACTTACACTCGTATTCTAAGAACTTCTTACTAAGGTAGTAGATAGCTCTTTCTTCTTTTCCAACAGTCTGTGCGAGCATAGCCCCCATGGCTGTTTCGGTGACTGTGAGATATAAACCAAGAGGTTGATCTCGTTGAGAAGGCATTAGCACTGGTGGCTTAGCCAATATCTCCTTAATTCTGTCAAATGCCTTTTGGCAGTCGTTGTCCCATATGGTATGATATGTTTTCATGAGCTTTTTGAAAATAGGTTCGCAGATCATAGTGACTTTCGATATGAATCGGCTTATATACTGTACTTTGCCCAGCAATCCTCTAACCTCCTTCTCTGTTTGGGGCTGTGGCATTTTGATTAAAGCTTTGAACTTGGATGGATCAATTTCTATCCCCTCTGGCTGACGAAATATCCCAGAAGCTTGCCTGGCATTACTCTAAATGCACATTTCTGATGATTGAGCCTCATGTTGTACTTTCGCAGTCTGAGAAAGAATTTGCGAAGGTTGTCGATGTGCCCCTTCCTATATTTGGATTTGACAATCATATCATCCACGTACACTTCTACCTCTTTATGCATCATGTCATGTAGTAATGTGGTCGCAATGCGCTGATATGTAGCTCTTGCATTAATTAGCCCAACTGGCATAACTGTATAGCAATATGTGCCCCACTGAGTGACGAAGGCTGTCTTATGCATATCTTCTATGGCCATCTTGATCTGATTATACCTTGCATGCCCGTCCATGAAGGATAACAATGCATGGTCTGCTATATTATCTAACAATATGTCGATGTGTGGTAGAGAGAAGTCGTCCTTTGGACTCGCTTTGTTCAAGTCTCTGAAGTCAACACAAACTCGGATTCGCCCATCCTTTTTGGGTATGGAGACTATGTTAGCCACCTAGTCTGAATACTCGGAAACTTTGATGAACCCGACTTTGAATTGCTTATCGACTTCTTCTTTGATATTAAGGGCCCATTCGGTCCTCATCCGACGGAGTTTCTGTTTTACGGGTTTGAAACCTGGTTTGATTGGAATTCGATGTTCTGCGATATCCTTATCGATCCCTGGTATGTCTTTGTAAGACCAAGCGAAAACTTCATTGAACTCGTGTAGGAGGTCGATGAAGTTGGCCCTTTCAGTTGGGTTTAAGGTCGTCCCTATCCTAAGTTCTTGGGGTTCTAGTTCGGTTCCTACGGTTATGGGTTCGGTGTTTTCTATAACTGGTACCCCTTCCCCCTCTTATAGTATTTCTTTAATTATATAGGGAAGTAATTCGACTGAGTCTGGGTCAGGATCATCCTCATTATCATCATAAATAGAATTGCATTCAGAAAAACACAAAGAGTAAGCAGAATTTAATTTGTTCATATTAAATTTTGAAAATAGCTGAAACAAAGAAGTCATCTATTCAGTAGTCAGTGGCGGTAAAAGGACAGCTGTTAGGACATTTCCCAAGCTACTGTTACTATTTGATGCTATGCTAGGAGAAACAAGGGGATGGGGAGTGACGACAGAAGAAGACTCTCTAGCGACTTCTCTTGACTAAGACTCTGATTCCGACTCTGACTCCGACTCTGACTGGAATTCGTCGTCTTCATGTTCTCCCTTGAACATATCTCCTTCTCTAATAGTGACTTTGAAGAGCTTTCCTTGGTTGTTAGTCCATTTGATTGACTTTCTCCATCCTTTCTGCTGATTCGGGCTAGTGTCAGTGATCAATGTTGTGGGGTTAAAATGGTCATCTTGAAGTATCATGGTAATGATCTCATCCTACGCAGCTCTGACGAATCGGTCTTCCCCAAACAGAAGGCTAACAGCTTGTTCGTCTAAACAACGTGTTTGACGAGTTTTGACGGTAGGAACCGCTTCTGAAGGGATGAAGTAGCAATCGTGGAAGACCTCGATTCCAGCTAGTTGTATTCCCTTATAATGCCAAGGCTCGGGAAACCCGTGAAAGTATTCTTGACTCCCCTCATCTTCTAGCGCATAAACCTCATCCTCGACTGGAGAAATGAGGTGTGAACAGTCCAAGGTGGATTCTTCATCTGTGATCATCAGAATTCCAAGAGGATTCTAAGTATTGTTAGGCTTACCTCCGGGAGGTATGGCTAAACAACCATCTTCAATCATATCCTGGATGACATGTTTCAATTTGAAGCATCTCTCTGTATCGTGTCCTTTGCCTCTATGACATTCACAGTACGCATTCTCATCCCATGATTTAGATTTCTTCTCCGGGTAAGACGGGGGTCCTATAGGTTGGAGCTTACCTTGTTTCATGAGCCTTTTCAGAGCGTTGGAATATGAATCACCAATGTTCGTGAATTTCCTTGGTGGGTTATTCTTCTTAGATGATTCGACAAGGTTAACCTCATCGGTCTTCCTAGTGGAGCAATAAGAACGACTCGTTGAACCCTGTTATCCGCGACTCACCGTTTTGGACAAGAGCCCCTTTCGGATGTCGTCTTCAATTCTTGTTCCTAGCATAGTCAAGTCTTTGAAAGACTTTATGTTTTGGTACCTCAAATGGTTTGCATAAATAGGTCTCAAATTATCCACGAACTTTTCCACAAGAGTGGCTTCATCTGGGTGTTCAACAAGTTGTGTGCTAGTCTTCCTCCACCTACTTAGGAAGTCAATGAAGCCTTCTTTCTTATTTTGGGTAAGAACCTCTAGAGTGCGCATATTGACTTGTATTTCGGCATTATCCGCATATTGTTTAGTGAATTAAATTACGGCATCGTCCCAAGTGGCAATCTTCTTGTGTTCCAGAGAGTTAAACCATTGCTTAGGAATAGTGTCGAGAGATGAAGGAAAGATCCTTAGGAACATCTCATGTTTGATGCCTTTGATAGACATATAATCTTTGAAGGCACGAATGTGGTTCAAAGGATTTTCATGCCCCTTGAACTTTGGGATGTCAGTCATGTTGAAGTTGGTTGGCAATTGAGCATTTGCCGCCTCATACTTGCGATTATTCTCCCTATAGATGTAATCTCCCTTAAGGTACATTAGTTACTCTTCCAAGTATTGGAGTCACTTTTCAGCTTCAGTAGGACCTAGTGGGGGATTGACTTCTGGTTGTCAAACAAAGGATGGAAGGTTATTATGCACGCTCATGTCAGGAACATCATTCTCTATAGGAGGAAGTCTAGTTTCTACAGCAACAATTCGGCCTTCAATAACATTGAGCCGAGCATAAGCTTGGTCTTGGCTTGTTTGGAGACGGACGAGTGCAGCTAGGATTAGATCATTACCATTTTGGGGTTGTCCATTAACACTTGCATGACTAGTTCCAAGCATCTTGGAAACTGGGGATAAGAGATCGACGACGAATCAAAACAGATCGACCATTTTAGCACACTTACTCGAAAAAGGACTCGACTTGTGAAGTGGGAGTGTGCTACTGTGTTAAGTGAGGTTTGAAAATGACATATTTTGAAATGTTTATCCTAGGCAACTGTAGTGCAGTTGTAGGAGTGCTGACTCAAGGTGAGTATTTTTGAAATGGGTTCTGAGGCCCGAGTTTTGACTGGACACTTGGACAGAGTTTCGACACATATTGCGCTATTTTAGGCAACTTTCGAAAATATTTACATTTTAAAAGGGATTTTGATTTTACGGAAATTTCGTCATGGTTTTGTTTACAAAATGGTGATCACATATGATACACGCATTCATACATGCATTATAACAGTATGCTGAGTGCATTTAAATGTTTTTGGCTTTTGAAAGGTGGGTTGCCATACCAAGCAATCAAACCCTGGTCTGTGGAGAGGTCCGTGCCAAACAAGAGTAAGGTCGGTTCCTAGTCCATTTCCTCGAGTAGTGAAAGCTCTTGATACAAACATGAGTATGTAGCACGGTATGGTTGACGTCAATCGCTATCCATCTTTAAACCCATATAAGAATTTGGACTGTCCAGACGGGACGATTGGTCGAATGAGTTAGGTTAAGCCTAGGAAGGCCGAATAAAACGACCTAAGAAGGTCGAGTAATGAAAACCGACAACTGTCTCGTATAAACTATTCCTTAACCTTGTTCAAGTTTCACCCTGGGTAACACGTAAGTGTATCATCCCCAGCGGAGTCGCCAAACTGTGGACATGGGCCACGTCGCGGCGTGCGCGGAGGCGCTTGGGACAAGCGTTGCATTTGTGGAGTCGCCACCAATTTTAATGGGAAGTTAGAACCGTTAGAATACCTCGTGCCATGCCAAGACACAAAGTAGTGACATGAACACTAATAACTCGTTACCCTTAGCATTCTATGTCTAGAATGACTCTCACGGATGCCAATGAACACGGATATTCACAGACATCGTGAGAGTACATATTAGGAAGCTCTTTAATTGAACACCTAATCCCGCCCGCCTCGATTGCGGCCTCTACTAATGATTAGGGAAGTTATCCTTATTTGATATGTCGTCGATTATATGCATGTAATGCAACATCCAACGTTTTAGTCCTAGCATGTGAATTAAACTATGTCGGTGAACAAATAATTAGCACTCAATTATGTCGAATTGGGAATTAGAATTCACTACATGTGAATACAAGCAAATAAATCATACAATAAACAATAAATAAATAGCGATAAATAAGTAGCAATAATTAAAATTACAATGAATTACAATGATTACATGATTTACGTGAAAAATACACTCGAAACGGAAATTTGAAGAAAAGAAAATAAAAGTTTGAGATTAAAGTTACAAAATAGGATAAATTAAAGGTGATATTACGATTAGAAGTTAATTAATACCTAATTAAAGCTACGTCAAAGCGAGAACGGAAGTTCAGGGACAGAAGTCATCTCAGAACAGGCGCAGCATCTGCTGCGTCCCTTAGAAGAGGCGCAGCTATTCCTGCGTCTGTTCTTGAGTTGAGCTCTAGCTGTGAAGTCAGAACCGCAGGTAGTTAATGTTCTTTGGTATGTTTTACGATTGATTATCGATATTAAACTCGAGTGAAAGTAATTTAGCAGGTTAATTACATACTGACATTGTCATAAAAGCGATAAACACGAATTAAACGTATTAAAACGAGTTAAAAACTAATTAAATTTATTTACGATATCGGAAACACAAAAGGAACGAGCTTTGAAATAAATTGATAAACTGAAAATAAGAAATGGAAATATGTACAAAGGATGAATTCCAGAGACTTGATATGGACAAATCGAGTCTCTAAGATTCGGGTTTGATTTAGTGACGAAAACTCACAAATATCGATTTATAAGGGATTTACGTCGAAAATAAAACGTTTTTTATTGAAAGGAGTGATTAAAACATGTTTTATATACGGAGGAATGAAAGAAAATAAGGAAAAACCACAGAAACCTGAGGAAGAAGAAGAAGAGCAGGAGCAGCGGCAGCCTCTGGAAGAGGCGCAACAGGTGCTGCAACCCTTCGAAGAGGCGCAGCTACTGCTGCGTTTCTTCTCGGCGTCTGGTAACTGTTGTTTCGTAAAAACAGTTTGTAATAAAGGTTTTTTAAAAATCGGTTTTAAATGTATTTTTGACGTAAATCTTACATTAATCGATGCAAAAATAAAAATACAATAAAAAGATGGGATTTACAACCTCAGACTTACATATTTGACGAAACGAGATTAACTAAGTTAACGTTAGTGATTGCTCGACTCGAATGTATGTAGAAAGTGCCCTCGTTAGAGGATTTTAGATTAATTGATTGATTGATGTGTAGTGGTCAAATTGGTCGGTCATGCAACGTGACTGGAACTCAGAATGA
Source organism: Silene latifolia (assembly GCF_048544455.1). Lineage (NCBI taxonomy): Eukaryota > Viridiplantae > Streptophyta > Magnoliopsida > Caryophyllales > Caryophyllaceae > Silene > Silene latifolia. The sequence goes on from NC_133538.1 coordinate 370,893,286, forward strand.
TCAGAGCTTACGTGGTCGATTGATCAAGCATGTAGGCCTCAAAATCTTAGAGCACGGTCTATAAGGCAAAGGGAGAAGAGAAGGGCGGACACTCACGTGAGAAATATGTGAGGCCGGAGGCCTCTATTTATACTAAACAATGTGAAGAGTTTGGAATGACTCAAACTTTGGAAAAAAATCACGGAAAAAATCTGTAAACGGCGAAAACGAACTGGAGAAGAGGCACAGCAGCTGCTGCGATCCTTCCAAGAGGCGCAGCATCTGCTGCGTCATTTCCCCAGAGGTTTCCTCCTACAGAAGAAAGATTTCCGCGTTTCTATTATGGAATTGCGGTAGATCTATACTTCCTTGTTCCCTAAAATATGATATACGGGATATATTTTATCAAAAGATATAAATTTAATTTATGGAATAAATATCCGGAATATTCTAGAGCGTTCCGACTCGGCATTTTAAACGGTTTCTTAGAAAATGAAACGATTTTTAATCCGGACTCCAAATGAACTCTAATTACTGTCAAAACGAGCGTACCGGCGCGTAGATGACGACAAAGGGGGTAGACACAAGTGTTTGAGCTATCACTTGACGATAAACTTACAAACTGTCATAAATCGTTCCGCGTACCAAACATGCAGCCCAATCATCACTGGGTGGTTGGCGGGAGGTGTAGAAATGAGGTATCTACAAATACTTTTGAACTTGTCAAGATTCTTATTAACATAAGAATATTTACTTTATGCTAATGTCCACCGAACAGGATATCTTAGAGATGTATTATTCTTCTCCTAAGTCTTTCATCACTCATAGTGATCAATATGTCATTCACATATAAGACAAGTAATACCACCCTACTCCCACTAAACTTCATGTATAAATAAAACTAGTTGACAAATCAAGAAAATTTTATTACATGACTGAAACCTACCATTCAACTCCTTGACATCTACTTAAGATTTCTTCTTAAGTTCGTATCCTACCTTAGGATAGTTGCGATTTACAAAACTCATGCAAGATGATTTTAAAATCCAACAGTCAAATATTATGAAATCCAAATTTAATGAAGCGTTGCAATTGGTGTAAACCTCTTACCACCAATCAACCAAGTCACATAAATATCTTAATGTTTATGTTCAATTCGGAATTATGCAGAGTTGAAACTAGATAAACTATCTTAATAAGTTACAGGTTTTTTACTTTCAAAAATAACATGACTCTTGTCCACTTAGGTTTCGAATTAACATTTACTGATTTTTGACCATGAAAGACCACTTTCCTACGTCTTATCTTCAGTTTGTGGCTCTTGAACATTTTATCTCACTCTGTCTTTAAGAAATAATCCTCTTTTCTTTAATAGACAGCATCACGAGCTACAAACCTTTTGTTCTCGTGATCATGTAGGAAGAGAGAGCACATGTTTACTATCGAAAAAAGCTACAATTTAGGTACCATGCCTAACCATATCTCATATGAAATGTAGATGATTGCTTTAACTATGTTTTGTTTTAGTGGAAAATTTAAATGCCAGACAAATTTTTATAACAGAAACTTCCTCCAACTCTATTGTAATGATGCAATCAAATCATAATGAAAGTGAACTTGTGCTACCATATCACACTCCTTTGGTGCAGATAAAAGTCTTCACTTTATTGTTCCCATTTTAAAAAAGTACTAATACTTTGGTATTATAATCTCTAGGTTTTGATACTTTTCAACATTCATTGAACTTATTCAAAGAATTTCTGTTCTTACCTCATTAAGTGGATACCAAGTATCTACCTAGTTCGTTGGTAAAAGAGATGAAGAAGTAATAACCTTTTCTGATTGAAATTGTATTCGACCATACACTCCAAGTGTAAATAGGGCGAATATCTTGCTATATTCATAATCCTTTCAAGGAAAAAGGATCATGAACTATCTTGCTTTGAATACATGATTCGCGCATACCAAGAGATTCCCAATCAAATGGTTTGGGACACTAGTCAAAACTAGTTTCTAAAGGCGATTTTCAATTGAGAATTGAGAAATGGTTGGGGTCACCAACTTAAGTCTTGTATATATAACATTTATTTCTAGTTTGAATATAATTACCTTGATTTGTATGGTCTCACCATAAACTTAATCGTGATATGTAAGGGCACAACGCTTGTTTTAATTGCATAATAGAGAAACTCTTTGCGCTTTTATACAAAAACATGAATTATATTCTTATTTAGACTTATTGTACATCATAACAATTATTGAGGTACATTTCTAAATACAAAACTAAAATGAGTACACTACTACATTCTGGCTAGTCGTTACACGATAATGCCAAATATTATGATAAAATCCACAAATTTGTATCAAATACTCATGATGTGGTAATTGGCATAAATGTCAATGTCATAGATATTCAAGAAGGAATATGTTGAAGTTACACAACCAACTTCCTTGATCTTTACTTATTTGGGGTTTGTCTCTATTTTAGTGTTTAACACTTTCTCTTTCGAGCCTAGTTCTATCCTTAACAATTAAGATAAGTACTTACTTCTTATTGCTCCCACTGACTTCAAGAATTTCTACTTGATGAAGACTTATCTTCATTTAAATTCCTAGTTAATCCTTCACAAGGGTTAACTCTATTTGGTTAATCAAAATTTCTAACAAATTAATTTACTAATTTAACATTATCATGTTCTTAACAACTTAAGTTCTTGATGATAAGTGTTTAGTTGAGCAATAAGACTTTTGAACCGTGGATGCATAGAAGATATTATCAAAACATATTTTGACTAATCATTACTTCTAATCATACTTCTTCACAAGAAATCATACATAGGCATGTTAGGAATTTAAGATGCTAATCTTATATGACATAGGACAACTCCTATGGAGTTCTATGTAATAGAACGATTCTTATAGAGCTAGTCCAAGCCTGATTTAAACAGTTCAATTGAGGCTTTTAGAAAAGAGATTCTATTTTTCTTTAGCTATAGTGGTTTAATGGAGACATAAGTTAAAATCGAAATGACATCGTATATGTCTAGGAGCAAAGATATAGAATCAACCTGACGACTATAGTGACGCAAGGCCGCTCAAGGGGTCTTAACCAAGGACCTGTCGTCGGGAACAGTTTAGAGTCTGTCAACTATTGGGGAGGGTCGTTTAAAGCCCATTAGACTACATAAGAAAGCTCGACAGCCATAAGAAGAAACCATACCTGAGATACTCCTGGGTGAAACGGGACTGGAGGCGTTTCGGCGAAACTTTTGGTCTGAAGATAACTTGGTGTCTGAAGACATGAAGACTGAAGGCTAAGTCTGAAGGCATGAGAGTTATCTGAAGGATTAAGGATTATCTAAAAGATTTGAAGGATTATCTGAAAGATTTGAAGGATTTGATGTATATGAGGGTCAGCAGGACGTTAGGAGAAACTGCTGTAGAATATGCTTGCGTCGGTTTCAAACGAACTATGTTTCTGAAAAATTTGTGGGCTGTGAATGGCAACGAAATATCGCTTGAGGAAACATATAATGTCTTGATTGTCAATAGCAACACTGCAAAATATCACTGGAGAAATATATGCTGACGACTAGGAACATCTTGATCGTCATGAGCAACACTGCGAAATATTGCTGGAGGATATATGGATGACTCTGTCGGGATTGAATCATTCTTGGGGAAATCTGCTTGTGTCTATTCTCAAACAAACTCCACTTCTCGAGAAGTACATTGGCTGTAATGAACGCTCGTGGGGAATATAAATGAATTGACAAAGGTGCGTCTTAAACATCGTCGGGGAAAATGAAGAGGCTTGACTGATAGTAGCGCGTCCTAAGTACCATTGGAAGTCCGCTCGGTTGTTGCAAACGAAATCCTGATAATAAAAGATGGGCCTGTGAACTGCGTCCAAAGGGTCCTTGTTGAGAAATAAAACACTGTGACGGTTTTGCAGTGGCCTAAAAAACGCGGGCCTGGACGAAAAAGAATGCCCAAGAGAGCTAAGTATACGGTATAAGACGTCGGAGAAGAGGCGCATAAAACTTGGGCCCACAAATAACAAACTTATAACGGATTTCGAAATTTGGAGCTGAGGACTCGCTAGAGAATAGGCGCAGCAAAAGCTGCGGCTTTTGGAAGGGGCGCAGCTAGTGCTGCGTCTTTTCTTGGGCTTGTCCCTGTCTGGGTAAAAACGCGATAAACCGTGTTTTATTTCATCTTCACAAAACACAATTTCTTCTTAAACTCTCTCAAATTTCAACAACAATCCATCAAAACTTGATCAATTCATGCCATAAACCATGACTAATCGAGGTATGTATCTTATTCTTACTTTAAATTGCGTTTTTGCTTGATTTTGATCGAAAAAATTAGGGTTTTTCTTCCCTTTATTTCGAAAATTTGGGGGTTTTGCCTCAAATCGATTTGTCTTGCAAAATTAACATTAGAAATGGGTAATTGGTAATGTTAGGAATATAACCATGTATTATTTTTGAATTTTCGTCAAGTATTGTGCATTTAGGCGAAAAATGAGACGGCTTCACTGTTTCGAAAATTGCTTCGAAAATGACCTTAGGATTGTCCATTTTTGATGAAACTTGGTGTTTTGGAGCCCTTGTGTAGCTGGTAAACTTTCTATTATGTCGAATTTTTGATTTATGACAACTCTTTCAGGATACTTTTTAGGGCATAATCGCTATTGTAGCGAAATGCTGCCGAAATTTTGACTGAAACCCGCAACTAGGCTTGAATTTAGACTTGAATTGCCCTAACCTACCACATATGTGGTCGGGTTTTGAAATAAATGGCCAAAGATGGCGAGAAAAACCGCTTTTCATGTTCGAAAATGCTTGAAACGGCCTCAAAAAGGCTTGTCATGGCCTGACATAGCCCCGTTTGTCTTGACTTTGCACGTGACGTGCCTTCTACGTCGGGGAGTGTCCCCATGGATGTGGACTTTGACCCTTCTTATGCTCTCGTGGCGGGAGAGAGAGAGAGAGGAGGAGGTTGAGGAGGTCCTGCGGAAGGCCAACGTGGGGCGAGGTGGTTGCCAGCTTGTGGGTGCACCCGAGTGAGCTGAGAAATGGGATGGCAGACATCTCATTTGGGCGGCAGAGAGCAACCTGTCTTACAGGACGGCGAGGAGTTTGGTATGTTTTGAGCTTGTCATTTCCTATTTTACTTGCCGTTTCATTTCTCATTTGTCTTATGCTAAAGATAGCTTTCCTTTAAATTGATACAGGAGGCCGGGAACTTGAGGTCCTTTTCCGGTTACACGACGATGATGGACACCTTCGAGAGGGAGGAGGAGAAGGCCATCATCGAGCTGGGAGCCTTCGGGGCTTTGGTAGGAGCTTGGAGGGCGATCAGAGAAAAGAAGATTTGGGCTAACCTTAGCCTGATTCGAGCTTTCCTTGATTGGTACTGGGACACGGTCTCGACTTTCCATATGCCTCTTGTAGAGATCGGGGTCACTTTGGAGGACTACGGCATGATCTCGGGTCTGCCGTGTAGAGAGGAGCCCTTGGTGTGGGCGTTGACGGCCATGAGAGCAGACTCGGCCGAGGCGAGGATTCTGATTGGCTGGAACCTGGTGGAGAGTGCTATCAGCGTTACCGGGTTGGTACCGAGTTCCTATGTCAGGGCATACTTTGCAGGTTGCGTCCCGGCGAGGGTGAGGATGGATGGGCAGATGATGTCTCCACCTCCTTGCACTGCTGAGCAGAGGGCTTGTCTGTGGTTGTGGTGGTTCTTGTCTTTGATTTACCTCAGAGACAAGGGGGAGAGGCTATTATAGATACCCAGTATCTGCTGAGACTCCAACAAACACTCGATGATTATCGGACTATAACATGTTTTGGAATCGCGGCGTTTGATCGACAGTTCGTGTACAACTTTACGTCATAAAACTTAAAACGATTTCGAAAATAAAACATTTTAAAACTTTTCAAAAGTACCTGGAGTGTTTAATGCACGATGACGGGGTCACAATGACACTAACTAGAGTCAAAACCGACACCGGACCAAAAACCGACTCAAAATTCAAATCCCGACTCCAACAACGAGTCAAGCCGAGTCATTCACAAAAAACAAACCTTTCAAACCGTTCTATACTAAGATTTCCCGGATTCATGAATGGTCAAGCACCAAACATGTGACTACAAATCCTAGGATAGAACAAATCGTGATTGCATTTGTGTGAAAGTGACAGGACAACTCGAAGACCCGCGATGTGGCTCGCGCCTCTTTGACCAGCCCAGGTGGCCACGTCGCCCAAAACTCACACAACCACTCATTTTTCTATAATTACCCCTCAAATGCCCCCATTTGAGAACTTACGTGAGTGTCCGCCCCCTCTTTCGCCCTTAAAATTCTAGACTCGACTTCCTAAGTCGCAATCGGACGCGTATTTACGACCTACCGATCGTAAATACAAGCCTTACACATTGTTTGGTACCGTCGTCGTGCATTAAATCACTTGAACGACCACTTCGACCACTACACCATCACTAATCTTAACAAAACACTCTTTTTATTTACTAAAACGGTTTTAAACCGAGTCTTTTCCGACCAAACGAGTTGTTACACTTACGTCGGTTTCTCGCCATAACCAAGCATGTAAGTATGAGGGTGTCAAAATCCTTCTTTTATCATGTCTTTAATTGTTTCATGACCATAACATGCTAAATCATGCATAACACGATCCAAAACAAAGGGTAGACGAGCCAAAACTCGGTTTTGGCCTGAGACAGAAGCCCCTTGTTATGCACAGAGGCTCGCGCCTCAATGGGGTGTCCAGGTCAGACTCAACCGTGTTTGTTCTCGTCTTTCCTCTTTAATATATTTTCATATTTGTAATTGGTTTTTACCATTTCAAATATTTTCAAACCCTTTTATTTATTTTTACAAGTTTTTAACCATAAAACATTTTTCACCCTTGGTTCCTAATACCATGATGGTTTAATCCGTGTTTCGGTGATTATATTTGGTTAATTACATTTAAAAGGTATTTTAAAGCCTTTTATTTCATTTCTTTACATTTTGGAAGGTATTTTAAAGCCTTTCATCATTTCTTTACATTTTCAAAATAAATGTATTAGTCACCAACACAAAGTCATCCTTGGTTCTACATACCATGTCGGATTTTAACCCGAGTACGATGATGAGTATTGACTAATTATATTCAAATGAACTTAAAACAATTAGTTCATAATTATTTTCAAAACTATTCATGTCAAGCTTGTCAAGTCGAACCCGACATTGAATATCATCAAAATACTGATGATTATTCAAGTCCCGTTCTTCAAATCAACACAAATACGGTCTAAACGACCCTTTAAAAAAAAGGGTTCAAAAACCCACTTTCCAACACGTTTTATACACGTTTTTCAAATGGTCAGAATGCGTCTTAAACCGTTGACTGACCCGCGCCTAAACAGACCATTACTTTCCTATTTTCAAAACCAGGGGAGACCCCCTTACACCGCCAACAGGCTCGCGCCTCATCTGGTTGCCTGATGCAGGGTCTGTCCTCTTTCAGCATTAGTCTAGGACGATCCCGACTCCGGCCAACCCGGATATAGGACGGATTAGATTACCAATTTGCTCATTCAAAAATCATATTTTCAAAATGCCTTACTAAGACAAATGGATCACGTTATGCGCCATAAACCTAATACGGTAAATGGATGTTTAATTTCCGTCTTACATGCAAATCAATCATAAATCCAACTCGACAACTTATACTTGATACTTGGATTAAATCAACCGACTTAGAAAGCTCTATCATGTTAGGTTTAAATTATTGGATGCGCATTCATGCATTTAATCCGTTTTATCAACTTTTGCATTCAACCAACCAAGATCGATCAGTAGAGGCCGCTACCGCGGGCGGGATTGGGTGTCTGATTAAAAGGCTTCCCAATACGTACCTTCACCTTTTACTCAGAAACTTTGGATACTGGACAACCTTATCCAGGGCGTACGATAGTCATTCTAGAAATAGAATGCTAAAGAGGGACGATTCCTTATCTTTTGTACCTACGTCAAACACTGCTTTGTGCTTCGTTTGAACGAGGTATAAAGTGGATTCGAACGGGTTCCAAGCATCCACAAATGCTTGGTGGCGACTCCAAACATCTTAAATCATTTCGAGACCCTTACCGAGATGAAACCGACAGATCTAAAACGATCCGGTCGAAAGCATTTTTACGCCACCGAGCGTGGCTTTCAAAAGACCGATGCCATTGTTCACAGCTTGGCTGGGCATACGCAGGTGGGCCGTTGTCCACAGATTGGCGACTCCGCTGCAGAAAACTAGGACACTTGTGTCTTTGTGATCCCTAGATGGTGACACTCGAACTAGGTCTTGGTTGGAATGCATTAATTGATATTACGGTCACGGTCGGGTTCCTATCCAAACCGCATGTCCTCATGCCACCTCAACTGGGGATCCTCTATCCCTATACCTGACTGTTACCGACACAGCCATGGGAGCAATGCTAGCACAAACAGTCGACGACGAAGAATGAGCCATCTACTACATCAGCAAAAAGTTCATTGAGTACGAGATAAGTTACACCCAACTAGAGAAGACATACCTTGCCCTATTATGGTCAACAAAGAAGCTGCGACATTACATGCTCAGCTACACGGTCCACATCTACTCCAAGATGGACCCAGTCAAATACATCTTCGAAAAACCCGTACTAAACGGAAGGCTGTCTAGGTGGACACTCATGTTGTCCGAGTTTGATCTCAAGTTTGTACCCCTCAAGGTTATCAAGGGGAGAGTAGTCGCCGATTTCCTAGCTGAGAATCCCGTCAACGAGGATCCAACAACCGACACATGGTCACTTCCTGACGAAGACATCCTTTGTACCGACTCCGACGCATGGGACCTATACTTCGATGGTGCGTCTAATCTAAGAGGCGTTGGGGTAGGAATCCTTCTAATATCACCAGAGGGAGAACATGTTCCAATCTCGCTCAAGCTAGACTTCGTCGTCACCAACAATGCCGCTGAATATGAAGCATGCCTCATCGGTCTACAAGCAGCCATCATACTTGGCGTCAAGAGACTGAGGGTCCACGGCGATTCCTCACTCATCATCAATCAGGTGTCCGGGTCATGGAAAATTCGAAGTGACATCTTAGCTCCCTACCGAGCGAAGATCAATCAAGAGGCCGAATTTTTCGACCAAGTCGAGTACTTCCACTTGCCGCGAGAAGAAAATCACTTTGTTGATGCCCTAGCAAAACTTGCCGCGCTCGTCAACATACCTGACGACATGACATCAATGCCCCTATGTGTTAAGAGAAGGAGTGAGCCAGCCCACATTTGTGCCATCAGCGACGACGAGGAAAGCCATGATGAACCCTGGTACCAAGCCATCCTCAACTACAAAACCAAAAACGAATTCCCTCATAACTCTGATCAAAGAGGACAAAGAGTCATCCGTTTACTTGCATCACAATTCATGATGAACCAAGATCAACTATACAAAAGAACACCCCAAGGAATTCTCCTCATTTGCATTGACCATTACAAAGACAAAAGAGTCATGGGAGAGGTCCACGACGGAGAATGTGGCCCTCACATGAGCGCAATGATGCTTACTCGGAAGATCATGCGGTTAGGTTACTACTGGACCACCATGGAAGCCGATTGCCATAACTACGTCAAACATTGCCGCAATTTCCAAATCTTCGCCAACATACAACACATACCACCATCCCTTTTATACACCATGACATCACCCTGGCCTTTCTCCACCTGGGGCATCGACATCATCGGGAAAGTCAACCCGGTAGGCACCAAGGGGCATTGCGTCGTCCTCGTCGCCATCGAATACTTCACCAAATGGGTGGAAGCGCAGTCATATGCCGTCTTGACCGCCAAACAAGTTGCCAAGTTCATCCAAACCAACATCATCTGCCGATATGGGGTACCCCATGAAATCGTAAGCGATAAAGGCTCTCACTTGCAGGCGGAAACTCGGGCCTTCCTGGACAAATACAAGATCAAACGATATCGATCATCCCCTTACCGTCCCCAAACCAACGGAGCGGTGGAGGCAGTGAACAAAACTCTTGTAAGCATTATCAAGAAAATACAAGACAACTAATGCGATTGGCCGAGCAAACTCCCATTCGCACTCTGGGGATACCGAACCTCCATTCGAACACCGACAGGCGCCACACCCTTCTACCTAGCATACGGTATGGAGGCGGTTCAACCGGTAGAGTTAGAGGTCCCTTCTCTACGCATCCTACCGGAAAGTCAAGTCCCTGAGGCTGAATGGACCTGTCGAAGGTACGAACAACTCCCTCTTCTAGACGAGCGGCGGCTCAACGCCTTGCACAATGTCCAGCTATACCAACGACGTATACAACGGGCATTCAACAAGAAGGTTAGACCCAAGAACATCAAGGAAGGCGACTTGGTCCTCAAGTCGGTCCGAGCACCATTACCCGTCGATCCGAGGGGAAAGTTCAAACCCAACTGGGTCGGGCCATACCTGGTCAAGAAGATACTTTCCGGGGGTGCAGTGAGATTGAGTGACCTAGATGGGGAGGATTTTACAAACCCGACCAACCTAGACCAACTCAAGAAATACTACCCTTGAACCATAGCAACCAACGACCTAACCCTAGTTTTACAACTAGCGGCCACCTTAACCCTTTTCAAGTCAATTTCCTCAACATTTATAATACTACTGTTTTATGAGTCTCTGGGTACTCTATCGAGTGGGCCTTACTCTGTCGATTAAGGGTGTTTTGAGTTATGAAACAGTAATCTACCTGTAGGGTACTCGATCGAGTAGCCTTGGCACTCGATCGAGTAAGTGGCACTCGATCGAGTACGTTAGTTACTTGATCGAGTAGCTCGGTTGACGGGTAATATTTTGATGGGTTTTGTCAATGACGCGGATTAGTATATATTTTATAACATCTTCTTCCCTAATCACTTTTCATAATTCTAATTCACTCAAAGGAGGTCTAAAACTACGTTGTTCTCTTCATCCGCGTTATTGACAAATCCCGAAGCTTGAGAGGTCGGATTTCATCATTCTTTGTGTCCTTGTGATCCTTGCGTCAAGGGTAAGATCTACATACCAATTTTATAGCATTTAATTAACTTTGTTTAAACCCTAATTTGGGGGTTTTTATGGTTAGTTGTGCTAGTAGTAATTATGTGATCATGTGATAGTAGAAGGATTCGTAGAGGAGAGGTTTTGATACAGCTGTTGAGATCGTCTGCTTGTGTTTGCATTCCAGGTAGGGTTTTCCCTACTCAGTATTAGTCACATAATGTGGTTTGTTGTTGATTGTGATTTTTGTTAAAGTATCGTATTTGCATTGTGACGGTTGTTGGATTTGGTTGTTGTTGATTGTTGTTGATTGTATCTGTCTGTGTTCTTCGGGGTGCGTCCCTGGCTGAGTGGAGTCACTTGCGGGAGTGGCTTCATGCCCATAATTCGCCTTCCGTGGAACCCGCTACAGAAGGGATGTGCACATTAATGGATTTGGGTTTATCGCTCGATGGAGATGAGCGGGGCTTAGGTGGTAACGGCTGCGGTCCCCCACTGGCGGCGAGGAGTAACCTGTTGCGATGGGTACTCTGGCAGGGCTACACACTTTAGTGTGTTGTCAGTATTGAGGAGTTGGTGATGGAGTTGGGGTTGATGTGACAATTGAGCTGTGTTGATTTCTGTCTTATTGTGATTATATAATTGTGTGATTAGTAATGAGCCCGTCTTTTTTTGTAAAACTGTGGTGATCCATTCGGGGATGGTGAGCAGTGAATGGGCAGGTATGATTAGAGGCATATGGGCTAGCTGGGATGTGTCACCACAACCAGATTAGAGTCTTCCTCTGTCGTACTTGCGTAGTTTTAGACATTTAGTTTTTGGAGAACTTGTATCGTATCTTATCAGTTTGGTTTTTGGATTGTAATCACTTTAAACTTATTACTATTTAAATTATGTTTCGTTATTATCATTTGATTATGATTACCTCGGGAAATCGAGATGGTGACATCCTTATACCTGAGTGGTCCTGGTAAGGCACTTGGAGTATGGGGGTGTCACAAAGTGGTATCAGAGCGACGATCCTGAAACCTGTAACCAATGAATCTAATGAACATAGGGAGTCAATTAAAATGAACCCGGGGTAAAAGTTGTAGGAGCTAATGCAAAGGCTTGGGAGACGTCCGAAAGTCACGAACTCGCCCTGTAATTTGGAACTGGTCACATGGGGGTACGTGTCAGGGTCATATGTGTTGTCTTTTGTTCTGTATGTGTACCTAATAGCATGTGTTGTGAACTATTGGATGTTGGATGTGGAGAATTGGAAGTATGGATAAAAGTTGAAGGAGACGTGTTTGCATGTTGAATTGAATGAAAAGTATGTTGCGTGTTTATAATGTGGCATTTTGATAACATAAATAGATCGTTTTAATGATTATATAAGTAGTTGCGTGTATTTGCATGTGTAGTTATGTTTATTTTGGTAAACTTATAAAACTTGTATATTATGTTGGGAAAGTGAGATGAACATGCGGGTAGTTTATACGAGTCTGCATGACTCGATCGAGTGGGTGAGGCACTTGATCGAGTGGGTGTGACTCAGTCGAGTAGATAGTTTGATGTTTTCTGGACAGAACCGTGTTTTTGGGTACTCGATCGAGTACATAGGGACACTCGATCGAGTAGGAGGCGCTCGATCGAGTGTCTTGTCAGCTCGGTCGAGTATGTTTTTGGGCAGGAGTTTGTTTAGGTTCTGGAGTCGAGGCACTCGATCAAGTAGGTTGGGCACTCGATCTAGTGGCCTCAACTCGATCGAGTGGGTTCCGGTACTCGATCGAGTGGGGTCTGTGTAGGTGATATACGTGTTTTGGTTTATAATATGCGTGTTTATATCTACCTTTTCTTTTGTAGTTACAAGATGCTACCAAAGAGAAACGCCCTTTATGCTAGAGCTGAGAGCATGACCACCGATGACATAGTTAAGATGTTGGAGCACCAAGATGCTCTTACGGAAGCTTTAAAGAGAGTAGGGAAGGATAAGGATGTTGATCATTCAAAGATTTGTCTCTACATAGCGAGGTTTAACCCAAAAGAGTACAAGGGGACCGGGGAGCCAATTCTTCTGGATAATTGGAACAGAGAGATGGAGAACATCCTAGATTTGGTGCACTGCACGGATGAGATGAAAGTGGAACAAGCTACGTTCTACTTGAGGGAGGCGGCAGGTGAGTGGTGGGACAAGTTAAAGGTGAATGCTAGGGACATGTATGCGAGGCAGGGGTTACCTGCTATTCCTTGGGAAGAGTTTAGAAAGGCTATGAGGCGAGAGTTCGTGTCGGAGCATGTGAGGAGTAAGCTGAGAGAGGAGTTCGATGGGTTTAAGATGACAGCTGACATGACGCTGGCTGAGTACTACTGACAGTTTAATTAGAAGGCTAGGTATGCTGAGGATATGGGATTGAGTGATGAGAACCTAGCTCTGAGGTTTGAGAAGGGGTTGACCCCCAAGATCATGGAGAAGTTACCCGTAGGAATCCTTACGGATGTTAAGGAAGCTTATGAGAGAGCTGGGAGAGCTGAGAGGCTGGTAGAGATGACCCGAGTGAGGGGTGCTGATAAAATAAAGGCTGAGAGTGAAGGTGGTGGCCAATCTAACTACAAGAAGGGCAACCACACTCACGTTAGGGCATATTTATCTGATTCGGAGTTTAGTGCTGGGGCTTCCTATGGGCGTGGCCGTGGGAATAGTAGCAGTGGCTGGGGAATGACCTGTTTTAACTATGGCGGTGTAGGCCACAAGAGACATGAGTGTACCAGTGCGATGCCGGGAGGTTTTCAGAGATCGGCTCAGGGAAGCTTTTCTCAGGGTCCGACACAGAGTTATGCGAGCAACAGACCAGCTGGTTCATGGAACAACAGGGGAGGTCAGAGCAACAACGGTGGGGGCAACCGCAATGGCGGTAACTCTTATCAAAAACCAGCTACGAACACCAACAACAACCAGGGGTCGGGTGCTAAACCGGCTACTTCAGCTAGTACTGTCCAGGGAGGTGGGCAGAAGATTAGTGGCAAGCTGTTCATGATGGAGAAGAAAGCAGCTGAGGACGATGCTCATGTTATCACTGGTACTTTTATTGTTAATGGTGTTTATACTTTTGTTTTGTTTGATTCGGGTGCATCACAGTCGTTTGTATCTCCGAGTCATGTTAAACAGTTGGGTCTGAGAGAGTATGAGTCTGTAAGAGAGGAAGTTCTTATACCTTCGGGTAAGTCTGTATCGTGTGGGAGGTTGTATAGAAATGTATCCATGATAGTTGGGCAAGTTGATCTACCTGTAGACTTGCTAGAGTTTCATTTAGACGGTTTTGAGATGATAGTCGGGATGGATTGGTTGGGAAAGTACAAAGCTAAGATTGACTGTCATCAAAACAAAGTGTCTCTGAGAGGACCTAAGGGCATTAGTGTGTCTTATCGTGGGTTTGTTGTCAAACCCAAAGTTAAGTTGATTGCAGCTGTCACCTTAAAATCCTATCTGAGGAAGGGGTGCCCGATGATCTTGTGCCATGTGAGAGATGACAGGATGGAGAGTCCTGCTTGATCGATACCGATTGTGGGGAGTTTCCGATGTCTTTCCAGAGGAGATTCCGGTTGCCACCGAATAGGAGAGATAGATTTCGGTGTGGAGTCAAAACCGGGACGGACCAATCTATAAGGCAGCGTACCGGATGGGTCCTAAGGAGTTGGAGGAGCTCAGGAAGCAGTTAGATGATCTGATAGAGAGGGGATATATTAGACCTAGTGTATCACCGTGGAGAGCACCAGTTCTTTTTGTGAAGAAGAAAGATGGGAGCTTGAGGTTGTGCATAGATTACAGAGAGTTGAACAGAGTAACGGTGAAGAACAAGTATCATTTGCCAAGGATAGATGACCTGTTTGATCAGTTGAGTGGTGCAGCAGTCTTTTCCAACATTGATTTGAGGTCACGGTACCATCAGGTGAATATTAGAGAGGAGGACATACCAAACACAGCTTTCACGTCGAGGTATGGCCATTATGAGTATGTGGTGATGCCGTTTGGGTTATCTAATGCACCTGCTATGTTTATGGATTTGATGAACAGAGTCTTTAGTCAGTTTTTGGACAAGTTTGTGGTGGTTTTCATCGATGACATCTTAGTCTATTCTAAGACTAAAAAGGAGCATGAGGAGCATCTCAGGATTGTGTTACAGACCTAGAGGGAGCATGAGTTGTATGCCAAGTTGTCCAAGTGTGAGTTCTGGTTAGAGAAAGTTGCCTTTATGGGGAATGTGATTTCAAAGGAAGGGGTAGTTGTGGATCCTGCAAAGATTGAGGCAGTTACCAAGTGGGAAGCACCAAAGAATGTAGCTGAGATCAGGATTTTCTTGGGTTTAGCAGGATATTACAGGTGGTTCATGAAAGATTTCTCCAAGATTGCTAGACCTATGACAGCTTTGATGAGGAAAGAGAACAGGTTTCGTTGGGATGAAAGTTGTGAGACGGCGTTACAGACATTAAAGGAGCGTTTGACCACAGCTCTAATCTTAGCATTGCCTGAAGGGAGTGAGAACTTTGAGGTTTACACAGATGCCTCAAAGAATGGTTTGGGATGTGTGTTGATGCAGAACGGTAAAGTAATTGCCTATGCTTCTAGGCAATTGAAGCCTTATGAGGAGAATTATCCTACACACGATCTGGAATTGGGTGCAGTTGTGTTTGCTCTCAAGATTTGGAGACATTACCTTTATGGGGCGACCTTTAAGGTATTTTCTGATCACAAGAGTCTCAAGTACATCTTCACTCTAAAAGAATTGAACATAAGACAGAGGAGGTGGCTGGAGTTGATTGGCGATTATGACATGGATATTATCTACCATGAAGGGAAAGCCAATGTAGTTGCAGATGCTTTGAGCAGGAAGAGTGTACATTCTTTGTGCACAGCTATATCCTTAATGAGGTTGATATATGAGGTTGGGAAGTTTGGGATACATATGATCCAGAAAGGGGATACCATGGGAGATTTGACAGTGCAGCCTGATCTGTATGATGATATTCGAGGTAAATAAGTGTTAGATCCCAAGATGGTGAAGTGGAGAGCTGGAGTAGAGAAAGGTATAGTGTCTAGATTCTCTATTCATACAGACGGTAGTTTGAGGTTTGATAGGAGGTGGTGTGTCCCTAATGATGAGGAGCTGAAAAAGACAATCATGACATAGGCACATTGTACACCATATTCGGTACATCCAGGTGGTGACAAGTTGTACAAGGATTTAAAGAAGACTTTCTGGTGGCCTGGGATGAAGAAAGAAATAGCTGAGTTTGTGTTCCGTTGTTTGACATGTCAGAGAGTTAAAGGGGAGCAGCGACGACCACAAGGTAAGATTCAGTCTTTAGAGGTACCTGAGTGGAAGTGGGAATCCATTTCCATGGATTTCATCGTGGGTTTGCCAAAGAACCAACAGGGTAACAACATGATATGGGTTATAGTGGATCGACTGACCAAGTCAGCTCATTTTGTACTAATGAAAGATACATGGACTAAGGCACAATTAGCCATGGCTTATCGGAAAAATGTGCTAAGGTTACATGGGGTGCCTAAAGACATAGGATCTGACAAAGATGCGAGGTTTATCTCAAGGTTTTGGAAAGAGTTGCAGGAGTCTTTGGGAACGACATTCAAGATGAGTACAACATTTTATCCTGCAACAGATGGTCAGACAGAGAGAACAATCAAGACACTTGAGGATATGTTATGATCTTGTATGATGGATTTTGGTGGTAGCTGGGAACAGAGGTTAGATTTGATTGAGTTTTCCTACAACAACAGCTATCACACTAGTATTGGCATGGCGCCATTTTAGGCTCTATATGGGAGGAGATGTAGGAGTCCGATTTGTTAGGACGGCAGTGCTTAGGCAGTGGTTTTAGGACCAGAGATGGTGCATGAGATGGTTGAGCAGATTAAGATGATCAGGGAAAGGATGAGAGCAGCTTAGGATAGGCAAAATAATTATGCAGATCTACATCACCGGGATATAGAGTTTCAGGTTGGGGACAAGGTTCTTCTGAAAGTGTCTCCTATGTGTGGGGTCATGAGATTTGGGAAGAAAGGCAAGCTGAGTCAGAGGTTCATAGGACCATATGAGATCTTATACCGGGTTGGAGAGGTTGTTTACCGTTTGTCTTTACCATCTTCTTTGGATAGGGTGCATAATGTGTTTCATGTATCTCAGCTGTGGAAGTATGTGAGTGATCTCTCACATGTGTTAGAGGCAGAGAACATAGAGCTAGATGAGTCCTTGTCTTACCTTGAGGTGCCTAAGCAGATTCTTAACCGGAAGGTTAGGAAAACTAGAAATGGCGAGACAGTCTTGCTTAAGATTCTTTGATCTAATCATGAGGTTGAGGAGGCTACATGGGAGGCAGAGGAGTCCATGAGAGACCGCTATCTGTTTCTTTTTTATCAGGTATGTATGGTTACGGGAACGTAACCTTGTTTCTTTTAGGGGGGTAGGAGATGATTGCGAAGAGTTTTTGCATCTTTTTATGTTGTTTTTGGTATAGTTAGTAGTGAGTTGTGTCGGGTTGAGTTTGGGTTGGTAGCATATGTCGGAGTTTTTGTGTTAAGTTTTGTTTTGGTTGTAGTGTCGGGAGTGTGGTAGTATGTTTTTATTTTTGTTATGGTTTAAACTTCGGGGACGAAGTTCTTTTTAAGGAGGGAAGACTGTAATACTACGGTTTTATGAGTCTCTGGGTACTCTATCGAATGGGCCTTACTCTATCGAGTAAGGGTGTTTTGAGTTATGAAACAGTAGTCTGCATGTAGGGTATTCGACCGAGAAGCCTTGGCACTCGATCGAGTAAGTGGCACTCGATCGAGTA
Source organism: Silene latifolia (assembly GCF_048544455.1). Lineage (NCBI taxonomy): Eukaryota > Viridiplantae > Streptophyta > Magnoliopsida > Caryophyllales > Caryophyllaceae > Silene > Silene latifolia. Next base: position 370,911,195 of record NC_133538.1, read on the forward strand.
CGTTAGTTACTCGATCGAGTAGCTTGGTTGACGGGTAATATTTTGACGGGTTTTGTTAATGACGCTGATTAGTATATATTTTATATCGCCTTCTTCCCTAAACACTTTTCGTAATTTTAATTCACTCAAAAGAGGTTTAAAACTACGTTGTTCTCTTCATCCGCGTTATTGACAAATCCCGGAGCTTGAGAGGTCGTATTTCATCGTTGTTTGTGTCCTTGTGATCCTTGCGTCAAGGGTAAGATCTACATACCAATTTTATACCATTTAATTAGCTTTGTTTAAACCCTAATTTGGGGGATTGGGGGTTTTTATGGTTAGTTGTGCTAGTAGTAATTATGTGATCATGTGATAGGAGGAGGATTCGTAGAGGAGAGGTTTTGATACAGCTGTTGAGATCGTCTGCTTGTGTTTGCATTCCAGGTAGGGTTTTCCCTACTCAGTATTAGTCACATAATGTGGTCTGTTGTTGATTGTGATTGTTGTTAAAGTATCATATTTGCATTGTGACGGTTGTTGGATTTGGTTATTGTTGATTGTATCTGTCTGTGTTCTTCGGGGTGCGTCCTTGGCTGAGTGGAGTCAATTGCGGGAGTGGCTTCATGCCCATGATTCGCCTTCTATGGAACCCGCCACAGAAGGCATGTGCACATTAATGGATTTGGGTTTATCGCTTGATGGAGATGAGCGGGGCTTAGGTGGGAACGGCTGCGGTCCCCCACTGGCGGCGAGGAGTAACCTGTTGCGATGGTTACTCTGGCAAGGCTACACACTTTAGTGTGTAGTCAGTATTGAGGAGTTGGTGATAGAGTTTGGGTTGATGTGACAATTGAGTTGTGTTGATTTCTGTCTTATAGTGAATATATAATTGTTTGATTAGTACTGACCCCGTTTTTGTTTTGTAAAACTGTGGTGATCCATTCGGGGATGGTGAGCAGTGAATGGGCAGGTATGATTAGAGGTAAATGGGCTAGCTGGGATGTGTCACCACGAGCAGCTTAGAGTCTTCCGCTGTCGTACTTCAGTAGTTTTAGACATTTAGTTTTTGGAGAACTTGTATCGTATCTTATTAGTTTGGTTTTTGGATTGTAATCACTTTAAACTTATTACTATTTAAATTATGTTTCGTTATTGTCATTTGATTATCATTACCTCGGGAAACCGAGATGGTGACGTCCGTATACCTGAGTTGTCCTGGTAAGGCACTTGGAGTATGGGGGTGTCACAACGCGTTCTTATTTGAAATTGCATGTTTTATCGAGTCTAAGTTGCGGCACTTTGCCCGTTTCGAATGTCCTTTGATCTGTCAAAGGCAACGCCCATTTGCACTAAAACAAATTCACAATAACCCCTGAACTACGAGCATGGTTTGATTTCACCTCTTCAGGTGGATACGTAGGCAGTCCCTCTTACACATGAGGGATACAACCACAAAACCCAATCAAATTTATAAAATATTTTGAACTACGATCATGGTTTGATTTCACCTCTTCAGATGGATACGTAGGCAGTCCTTTCTTACACAAGAAGGATACAACCATCCCCATAATCAAAAAAACCCATAATAAAAAAACATCCCCATCAAAAAAGAAAGGGAAAAACATTCCCCTTTCCCACAAAAATACAAAAATAAGCCTTTCTCCCTTCCCACAAAAATCCCACTTTCCCAAGTGCAAATGTTTAGGATGATTCAAATAGAATTGCCTTTACAAAATGGATGAAAGAAACAAGCGTTCACAATTCCGACACGAGCAACCCTATTATTTAGTTAATAATGGGAGGAATTACAATTTCAACAACAAATAAAGCTCGACGAGTCTACAACTTGTCAAAGCTAAGGTGTCAACTAAAACACCTCACATAATAAAACTAGCACAAAACACACAAAACATAGCTAGTACAACATAATAAAAACTTACAACACTAATACAACATAATAATAAAGTGGGTAATGGAGGTCTTCACTCTTCCATTCTACCCTTGCCTTTTCCCTCGGGATACATTTTCCCCTTGATCTTCTTGTTGGCCCGCCTAGCTTGAGCCCCCTCTTCGGAACGGATCCTCAACGGATCTGCAACGGCAACGGTCTCCGGTCTAGTGCAAGACCCCATGTTCGGCCCGAAACGAGCCCATGCACGGCCCACTACATTTTTGGGACCCGAGCTTCTCCTCTTTGGTGGTCTCATCACATCCCGGATAACTCCATCAACATAATCCTCAAAGAAGGCACGGTTGGCCATGCCAACCTCTCGATACTTCAAGTCGACAACCTCGTCCTTACGGAATTTGGACCTCTCTTCCAAGGATGGAGCTCTTGACCACTTGGCATAAGCGGGAGTCACCCATGTCGTGGCAACGGGGTTTGGTACCTCCCAAAGCAGCGAGTGGCCCACCATCTTTCCAAGACCTCCACAAGCTCGGAGTTCCGGAAAAAATTCTCTTGGACAAGGGTATCTTGAGCGGGCAACTATTGTTGACGCCCCATTTGCCTCATAAGCCTTTTCGGATAGATAAAGGAAGAAACCTTCAAACCCACCACCATCAAAGAATGAAGACTAGCACCCACAGCGGGCAACCCCCGTGAAGCACCTCAAGTGCCACCATGGCACCACCCAACGGATGTGAGGACCGCGCTCCTCCGACAATCTCGCGGCCCAATAAGCCTCGGTGGAAGCAAAGCTATCTGAGTACAATTTCTTCCTCATGGTAAGGTGACGGAAGGAATAAGAAGAAGAATCAACCGGAGGATCTACATACCTTAGCCTCTCCAATAGCCACACGTGGAGGATCCTTGGGGACCCAAATAAAGGAGCTTCTCCGAAAGAGCCTTCCTTGTCCAAAGCTTGGATGATCTCGCCAAGCACCAACCATGATGGATCTCTACCATGCTCCATTTTCTCAACCACATGTACAAGGGTTATGCTACCATAGCATTTTGGCCCCTCCCTCTTCAAAGCATCAACAAAGAGGTACACATGGACAAGGCAAAAGGCAAGAGCCCTTCTCCTAGCCACCTCCGAAACATTGGCATCTAATCGGTTTGAAAAGATGTTGATAAGAGCCAAAATATCCACACCATGTGGAGCAAGAAGAAAGTTGACTTGACTTGTCGACAAGCCCAACATTGAACGAAATTTCTCCTTGTAGCATAACCGAGTCGGAGGAAGCACCGGAACACAACCCGGCCACTCACCAATGGCTCTAATCTCTTCGGCAAGTGGACAAATTTCACCTTTCGGGAAAACGAAAACATGGTGTTTCGAATCCCAAAACCGAGAACATGCTTTGAGAAATGAGGATTGCACCTTGACTTGATGGAGCACCAACAATTGACCAACTCCCATGCAAATGAGTTGATACTTTTCGGGAGGCGACAAATCCCGGCACCATTATCGCAACGCATTCTCAAAGGCATCCATGAAATATTTTTGTAGAAGAAGAAGAAGAGGTTTTGTAGAGATGTTTTTGTGTTTCGGGTGATGAAACAATGAAGCACAAACATCACTATTTATACAAAACTATCAGCGCGTTTTTCAGAAAAAAGGGAGAGCTGGCTTCTATCGCCCAGTAGCTCGCGCCTTTTTAGGCCTCTTCCTAGGATTCCCGCTTTGAATTGTCACTTTCAAGTTGTGTTTTCTCCTGACACCTCAAAACTCCCGCCAGAATGCTCGCGCCTCTTCGGGACGGTCCAGGACATTTTGTGTTTCCTCACACTCACATTTCCTTGTTCTCGCGTTTCACGAAATCCGACACGGTTTCCATGACGCGGCTTTAAACATACGGATTTTTCTTTTTTAAAAGGGGGAAGGGCTAGTCGCCCCGATCTGCGATGGATCGTTTCCATGTCAGCCGAAATTCCGAAAAATTTTCGCTTTTTCGCAGTTTTCCAGCAAAAATAAAAATCAAAAATTGATAACACGACGTCAGTTTTCCTCAAAATTTCAATCACTCGCAAATTCGAGTCTTGATCTCACAAAAATCAAATCAAATACACTCGTAAAAATGTTTTCTAAAAATTCATCCCTGACGGTTTGAGTTTGAATTTTTCGAGTCACAAATCAATTTCAATAATTCCGACGCAATTTAATTCAAGACACGAGTTAATTGCTCAATTTTCAATTCAATTCCTTTTGAGAAGTCCAAACGTGACGACTTCTCGCGGAATTTTCAAAAATATCATTTCAAATTTCAAATTTAACTTCAAGTCATCTTGGTTAAATTTTGTTTTCAATCAAATGCTTTTATGTGTTTACGTTTATGCATACATCCTACCTGTTGCCTGGTTCTCTACACTAATGATGCAGGAACTAGCGCAAAGCAAAAGGAGAATTGACAGCCGATAACGCTTCTCCAAAACACAACACAAAAAGCCCAAAATCACAAAATGAACCACAATCCAAAAACACATATATACAAACCGCCTCACGCAAAACACATCAACACACGTTTGATACAAACAATTGACCATACAAACAAGATCCAGTAGAGACATCTATCATACAGACACTGGCCTAAGACAACAAACTGGGCGCTATCCGCCACCTACCGAACTAAGCACTCCCTATCCTTCCAATCGGAAAAGAAAAGGAGCAACAAAGGAAACAAAGGAGTAACAGTAGAAGCAGAGGTGGCTACCATGATGGTAACACCGCATTCCTACTCCATAACAAAAAGAAAAATGATGCCTGACAGACTTCGGACGACACGACAACCGAGGGTCGTAACTCAGCACGTTACCCCGACGTTGACCTCGAATCGTCAGAATTCAGGGGTGAAAAGGGACCATGACAACGGACACTACCCCTATGTTGACCCCCAATCACCCGTACTGAACCCCACTCATCGGACATCCGAACCTCTGCAGACAACGACCAACGATCGATACCCGATCATTGGCTGGGCAAAGGCCGCTAGGGAGAAACACAACCAAGCCTGTAACAAAAAACAGTCGCCTCTCCTCCTCCGGGATCATCCTTCTCCTCCAAGGCCTCCGCAACAGACCCCATAGGTCCCAAATGGTACCCTGCAATCAAAGGCAAACAAAGAACGTGAACCGAAATTTCGGCATTACGACGGCGTAAAATGGACAAATAAAAAAAAATCAAAAGAAAACCTGCAAAGCAGAACAAGGGCAATCCTGCTCAAACCCAACCAAACAAAAACAATTTAAAAAAAACGCACAAAAAACGACTCGCCCTTCTTTTCAAACAAAAGACGAGTCAAAACACCCACAACAAAAAACGGCACCCCGAGACCCATACAAGGTCCGCCAACAAACCAAAATACATTCCCGATACAATGGGGTATTTTTCTACGGCTCGAAAAGGCAATTTCTACGCCAATTTGAGCGTAAACCGGTCAAAAATTCAAAATACGACCACGACGAGGCAACGTGATTTTATCATGCCTCAAAGCGACCTAAACTACCAATGAGGTCCATTTCAAGGCAAACTGACTCAATCCAAGCTCAACCAGGCGCTTATTTTGTCAGACATAAGACCGTCAAAAAAGGTAAAAATTCCAATTTTACCCACAATACCCCAACAAAGGTCCATAATAGCAAATACGGTCCTTCCCGACTACAATGCAACCTAGTGGGACCCATTACTCAAGCAAATAAACTTGGCATTGTGAGATGACACGGTTTCTCCACCTCACTCACATTTTTCAAGCATAGGGAGCGGGAACGGGGACCAAAATGCAAACTAAAGGCACCCCTATACTCCTAAACAGGTTTCTAACCTAATGCAATCATCAATTTCACTCAAAATGGGCTCAATTAAAAACGCCCAAATCGATTTTCAAGGGTAAACATTTCGCCCTAATTCAATTTATCAAAAAGACCAACAAATTCAAATGGATTCAAGAGGAAATACAAACCTTGATTTGACATTGTTGATAATGGCACGAATGGAAGCAAGCTAGAGACCAACAATGGCGGTTTTTAGTTTGTTTGTCGAAAGGTTGAAAACGAAGTGATAATGGTATGCGAACCATTCTCGCGTCTTTTACAGCAAAATAGGGAAGCTCCCTTACCTCGCCAGGTTGCTCGCGCCTCAATAGGGTGCTCCCTGCTCTTTTAGCGAAATTTTGGGCTTTGGCCCAATTTCCCATAACAAATTTCAAATTTTCAATGACGGCGATTAAAACCGCCATTTTTCAAATACAAAAGCGAATAGTGAAAATTAAAATTTGCTATTTCCACAAATTTCGAGCGAACGGCGATTAAAACCGCCATTTTTCAAATACAAAAGCGAATAGTGAAAATTTAAATTCACTATTTCTTCAAGTTTAAACGACAGCAATTAAAACCGTCAATTTTCAAAAAATAATAGTGAAAATTTAAATTCACTATTTCTTCAAATTTCAAACGACAGCAATTAAGACCGTCATTTTCAAAATAATAGTGGAAATTCGAATTTCAGTATTTTTACCACACATTTCAACGGCGGCAAGATAAACCGTCACTTCAAAAACAATAGTGAAGATTCAAAATTCACTATTTCCTTCACATGTCAACGGCGGCAACATAAACCGTCACTCCAAACGTAATATTGAAAATATAAAATTCGCTATTTCCTTCAAAATTCAGACAAACGGCGATTAAAACCGCCACTTCAAGTTCAAAAAACGGGTAGTGAAGATTCAAAATTCACTATTCCTTCAAATATCAACAGGGGGGCTCCCTCGCGGAACCCGCTTATTTCAAAAACAACAGTAGTGAAAATTCAAATTCACTATTTCCACGGCGGCATCATGAGTCCGCTACTTTCAAAACAAGCCCATCCGACGCGGCTATTCTCACGGTCAATTAACCGACCGCCCCATGGCTGGCGAGCCTTACTACGCATCGCGGCTGGCGAGCCCTCCTCATATACGCCCCATGGCTGGCGAGCCTTACTTCGCATCGCGGCTGGCGAGCCCTCCTCATGTACGCCCCATGGCTGGCGAGCCTTACTATGCATTGCGGCTGGCGAACCCTCCTCATATACGCCCCATGGCTAGCGAGCCTTACTACGCATCACGGATAGAGAGCCCTCCTCATATACACCCCATGGCTGGCGAGCCTTACTGCGCATCGCGGCTTGCAAGCCCTCCTCATGTACGCCCCATGGCTAACGAGCCTTACTACGCATCGCAGCTGGCGAGCCCTCCTCATATACGCCCCATGGTTGACGAGCCTTACGACGAATCGCGGCTGGCGAGCCCTCCTCATATACACCCCATGGCTGGCGAGCCTTACTACGCATCGCAGCTGGCGAGCCCTCCTCATGTACGCACCACAGCTGGCGAGCCTTTGTTCGCAAATGTGCGAGGACAAATCCGAAGATGCCTCAGGTATGACTCCTTCTTATGGCTGGCGAGCCTTTGTACGTAGTCTAACGGACTTTAAATGACCCGCACGGATAGTCGACAGACTCTAAACTGTTCTCGACGATAGGTCCTTGCCTCGTACCCTCGAGTCGCCTTGGCGTCGCCCTTCCTGACGGCAGGTCCTTGGCCGAATCCTTTCAAGCCACCTTGACGACGCTTAGGTCTCCAGGTTGTAATCTTCGATTGACCTGGGGGCTCTACTTTGACTTTCGCCCTGTCCAAGCCTCAGTCAAAGTGGGGGCTTTGTAGATACCCAATATCTGCTGAGACTTCAATAAACACCCGATGATTATCGGACTATAACATGCTTTGGAATCGCGGCGTTTGATCGACAGTTCGTGTGCAACTTGACGTCGGAAAACTTAAAACGATTTCGAAAATAAAAATTTTCAAAAGTACCTGGAGTGTTTAATGCACGCAATGGGGTCGCAAAGGAACTAACTAGAGTCAAAACCGATACCGGACCAAAAACCGACTCAAAATTCAAATCTCGACTCCAACAACGAGTCAAACACAAAAAACAAACCTTTCAAAACCTTCTATACTAAGATTTCCCGGATTCATGAATGTTCAAGCACCAAACATGTGACTACAAATCCTAGGATAGAACAAATCGTGATTGCATTTGTGAGAAAGTGACAGGACAACTCGAAGACCCGCGACGTGGCTCGCGCCTCTTTGAGCAGCCTAGGTGGCCACGTCGCTCAAAACTCACACAACCACTCGTCCTATAAATACCCCTCAAATACCCCCATTTGAGAACTTACCCGAGTGTCCGCCCCTTCTTTCTCCCTTAAATATCTAGACTCGACTTCCTAAGTCACAATCCGACGCGTATTTACGACCTACCGATCCTAAATACAAGCCTTACACATTGTTTGGTACCGTCATCGTGCATTAAATCACTTGAACTACCACTTCGACAACTACACCATCACTAATCTTAACAAAACACTCTTTTTACTAACTAAAACGGTTTTAAACCGAGTCTTTTCCGACCAAACGAGTTGTTACACTTACGTCGGTTTCTCGCCATAACCAAGCATGTAAGTATGAGGGTATAAAAATCCTTCTTTTATCATGTCTTTACTTGTTTCATGACCATAACATGCTAAATCATGCATAACACGATCCAAAACAAAGGGTAGACGAGCCAAAACTCAGTTTTGCCTGAGACAGAAGCCCCTTGTTATGCACAGAGGGTCGCGCCTCAATGGGGTGTCCAGGTCAGACTCAACCGTGTTTGTTCTCGTCTTTCCTCTTTAATCTATTTTCATATTTGTAATTGGTTTTTACCATTTCAAATATTTTCTAACCCTTTTATTTATTTTTACAAGTTTTAAACCATAAAACATTTTTCACCCTTGGTTCCTAATACCATGACGGTTTAATCCGTGTTTCGGTGATAATATTTGGTTAATTACATTTAAAAGGTATTTTAAAGCATTTTATTTCATTTCTTTACATTTTTGGAGGTATTTTAAAGCCTTTCATCATTTCTTTACATTTTCAAAATAAATGTATTAGTCACCAACACAAAGTCATCTTGGTTCTACATACCATGTTGGATTTTAACCCGAGTACGATGATGAGTATTGACTAATTATATTCAAATGAACTTAAAACAATTAGTTCATAATTATTTTCAAAACTATTCATGTCAAGCTTGTCAAGTCGAACCCGACATCGAATATCATCAAAATAATGATGATTATTCAAGTCCCGTTTTTCAAATCAACACAAATACGGTCTAAACGACCCTTTCAAACCAAAGCGGGTTCAAAAACCCACTTTCCAACACGTTTTATACACGTTTTTCAAATGGTCAGAATGCGTCTTAAACCATTGACTGACCCGCGCCTAAACAGGCCATTTCTTTCCTATTTTCAAAACCAGGGGAGACCCCCTTACACCGCCAACAGGCTCGCGCCTCATGTGGTTGCCTGATGCAGGGTTTGTCCTCTTCCAGCATAAGTCTAGGACGATCTCGACTCCGGCCAACCCGGATATAGGACTGATCAGATGACTAATTTGCTCATTCAAAAATCATATTTGCAAAATGCCTTACTAAGACAAATAGATCACGTTATGCGCCATAAACTTAATACGGTAAATGGATGTTTAATTTCTGTCTTGCATGCAAATCAATCATAAATCCAACTCGACATATTATACTTGATATTTGGATTAAATCAACCGACTTATAAAGCTCTCACATGTTAGGTTTAAATTATTGGATCGCATTCATGCATTTAAACCGTTTTACCAACTTTTGCATTCAACCAACCAAGATCGATCAGTAGAGGCCGCTACCGCGGGCGGGATTGGGTGTCTGATTAAAGGGCTTTCCAATACGTACCTTCAACTCTTACTTAGAAACTTTGGATAGTGGACGACCTTATCCAGGGCGTACGAGAGTCATTCTAGAGATAGGATGCTAAAGAGGGACGATTCCTTATCTTTAGTACCTATGTCAAACACTGCTTTGTGCTTCGTTTGACTGAGGTATAAAGTGGATTCGAACGGGTTCCAAGCATCCCACAAATGCTTGGTGGCGACTCCGAACATCTCTAATCGTTTCAAGACCCTTAGCGAGACGAAACCGACCGATCTAAAATGATCCGGTCGAAAGCATTTTTACACCGCCGAGCGTGGCTTTCAAAAGACCGCTGCCATTGTCCACAGATCGACTGGGCATACGCAGGTGGGCCATTATCCACAGCTGTCGACGAAGCTTCTTCCCTTCCTTGTTGACTTGAGTAGCCTGGGTCGTTAGGACTGGGTTACTCCTGGCTTTGCGGTCCTCACCCGTTATATGAGGGCCATGGTACGTCCGGAGCTGATGGAGAAGGGGACTTCTCCTGTCATTGTTGGTCCTGGGCTCCTGTTGGAGGTATGAACCTTTCCTTTGAATTATGAAAGATCATTATTTCTTCATTTCTTTATTGTTATTATTGTCTTTGTGAAAAACAATCATTATTCTGTCTGCAGGCGTGGGTGTACTCGTACTTTCCTAGCTTTGCGCCCAAGAGGAGGGAGCCCGAGCTGATGGTGTACCCTGTTGTGAGGGACTGGGTGGTGTGCTATTGGAAGAGCCAGCACTCTTATTACGATGTTTGTCAGAGGGGCGTGAATGTGTGGGATGCTTGGAATCCGTTCGAATAGTTTTAGGCATACATGATGTTAAATCATTTTTTAAGATCATGATTCATTTGGAAGAGCCAGCGCTCTTCTTACGATGTTTATCGTTGGAAGAGCCAGCGCTCTTCTTACGATTGATCCTATTGCAGATGCATAAGGAACACGACTCATGCGCTCAATCCCTTCAGGCGTCGTGGGTGACTGAGACTTGCTCAACTGCATCCCAGACGTCATTGGAAGATTCCCCTTCTTGGAGTTGGTCATGCTGAACCTCTCAAGAATCTTATCCAAATAAGACTCCTGACTTAGTGATAACGTCCATTGTGATCTATCTCGGTAGATACGGATTCCCAAAATGCGTTGTGCCTCACCCAGATCTTTCATCTGGAAATGGTTCTTCAACCATCCTTGAACCGAAGATAGGAGAGGAATGTCATTCCCAATCAAGAGTATGTCATCGACATACAATATCAAGAAAACAATCTTGCTCCCACTCGACTTGATATATAATCATGGTTCCTTGACCGATCAAGTAAAACCATACTCTTTTATCACCTGGTCGAAACGATGATTCCAACTCCGAGAAGCTTGCTTAAGTCCATAAATGGAACGCTTAAGCTTGCAAACTTTCTTAGGATTTGCAGGATCTATGAAACCTTCGGGTTGCACCATGTACAACTCCTCCTCCAAATAACCGTTTAAGAAGGCGGTTTTCACATCCATTTGCCAAATTTCATAGTCATGAAAAGCGGCATTCGCTAAGATAATCCGAATGGAACGCAGCATAACTACGGGTGCAAAAAATTCATCATAATGCAATCCGTGCACTTGAGTGAAACCTTTTGCCACTAGTCGTGCCTTATAGGTATCTGGTTGCGCGTCTACAGAATGCTTTATTTTGTAAAGCCATTTGCACTATAGAGGTTTTACCTTATTAGGTAAATCAACTAGATCCCATACGTCATTCTCATATATGGAGTCCATCTCGGATTGCATGGCTTCAAGCCATAGCTTTGAGTCGGAACAGGTCATGGCACCTTTATAGGTAGCGGGTTCATTACTCTCTAGGAGCAAAACGTCATTCTCCTCGACCATACCAATGTATCTGTCTGGAGGATTAGAGACTCTGCCCGACCTCCTAGGTTCCTGAGGAATATTAACCGTATCATCAGTTGGAGGAACAACTTCCTCCATCTGTTCCTCGGTTGTTGGTTCTGGAATCTCCGACAGCTCAAAGGTTCTATTACTTGACTTGTTCTCGAGAAATACAATTGACCTCCCTCAAGAATTATATAAATGATCCCAAGACTCAATTATCTGTAAATTGATAAGCCAACCTCTTGGCTAATTCTACTTTTAGAATTCTTGGTTGATAAATTTCTGTAAATTCTATCTATAGTCCATCATAATCTCGAGAAACTCTTCGGATTATAATGTTGAGGTAAAATAAGTCAACACAAACTACTTACCCAACGTAGAAGGGGTCATATGGAGAGTAAGGTCCTATATGCCTACCGACGAAGAAGGTATTCATAGTTGTTTGGCCTATAAAGACTAGTCTCAATTTTAGTTTTAGAGGAAGATCCCATCAACTTTATTTTAATTCATTTTAAGTGAACTAATATCTAGCATGCGAGAATGAATAAACTAAGATGATGGCTTAAAATAGTGTGACATCTTTATATCCATGATAACTAACATTTAAACTATATGAGTCAATTTTCATGCATATAAGTAGGTGGTTTGGTTTAGGCGGAATATGATGCACTAACTATCATGCGAAGAAAAGCAATAAGAATGGAAAAACGTAAAACCAAAAACAATGTCCTAGTGTGGCCTATCTACCAAAATGAACATAAATACAACTTTGGAATCCTTCCTAGGACCCGAGAAGCTTGTCTTGATGTTCCATCTTGGTCCATGTAGCGGGAGTGAGCAATCCAATCTCCATCTTTAGTCTTCTCAAAATTACAATAAAAATTACAAAATAAACCTATTTACATTCTAATTTCAAAAAACATAATACTAAAGAAAACCAAAGGAGATTCGAGATCTCAAAATTACATCAAGACTATGTTTCCATCATTATGAAAACATAATCAACTAAGGCCACTCTAGGTAATAAAAAATTACAACCGATTGCAAAAATACGTAAATAAACCATTCAACAATTCATACAACTAAATAAAATGCATCAACAATAAATTAATCATTCAAGACATAATTCCTTAATTATGTAGAGTAATTTATCCAAACCACCTATTTTAAAATGATCAAAATTATGTGACAATTCCTCAATTACTCACAATAATTCCAATCTTTAATACATATTAACTTGTAATATGAATTAATCTAACATTATTTTAAACCACTTTAAAATAATTGGGTATCTACAATTTGTGAACTTTTTCACAACAAACAATCATACATTATAGATATAATGTATAATAATAATTGGCCAAAAACAAAAACAAAAACAAAAAACAAAAACAAAATTTTTTTTTTATTTGCTCTCGGCATCCAGCCGTTTTTTTTTTCTTCTGCTCTCGGCATTTAGCCCAAAAATCCGAAAAAAAATATTTTTTTTTTCTATACTCGAAAAAAAAAACTTTTATGTGAACAAATTTGTTTAATGTTGCTACTATAATAAGATTGGGATAATCATCAATGTTTATTTAAACATAGATCTAAACTAGATGATTCAATTTAACCTCTTTAAATCAATATCTAAATTATGATTAAATCGATTATCTGAATATTTGATTCATCACAATTGATTTGAACATTATTAAACTTAATGAATCATGATTCTAAACAATAATTTAACATCATGTATGCCAAAACTATATAGCAAAACAAATGAACATCATCATGTCAAAACAATTTCCATTTACATTTCAGTTTAATTCTTACTAAATCAAAACATCTACAAATTGGAGCGTTTGTAGTACGATTTCCTACCATGGAATGTCAATCTTTAGTACTGCAACAAGGGTTTCCAATGTTTGACAACAAACCCCTTGTCGTCAAACCTTGGACTGAAAATGGCAGTATGGCAAAAGAGAAGGTGAAAAAAGTGCCTATCTGGGCTCGTTTTTGTGGGCTTGGACTGAAGTTCTGGGGAATATCTTGTCTAGAGAAAATTGCGTCTTTAGTTGGGAAATTTATGCGTTGTGATGAAGCCACAATGAACAAAACCAGGATAGGATATGCAAGGATAATGGTTGAAGTGGAGGTTGGTCAGGAGTTCCCTGAGAGAATATATTTTGTGGATGAAAAAGGGGTGGAGGTCAGTGTAGAAGTGGAATATGAATGGAAGCCTGTTACTTGTGATGTCTATAATGGCATAGGACATAGTAATGGAGCCTGTAGGAAGCCTAAACCCACTAACCCTGCTCCTTTGAAGACTAAAGCTAATCCTAAAACCACACAAGTATGGAGGCCAGTGGTTAAACCTGTTGCTATGGCCACTAAGGGGACTACTGCTACTGCACCTGTGACTACTAAGGAACCACCACCAGTTCGTACTCCTGTAGTGCTGTCACCAGAATTGTGAGGCAGGAACACAACACAGGGGGACCCATAGGTGGCTCATTAGCACCTCAAGGTCCTTCCTATGCTGTTGTGCTCACTAGTCCTACTAAACAGCTGACGGGAGGACAGGGAGAACCACCAGATAATCATCAAAATGGATAATATTGGTAGCTGGAACGTAAGGGGTATGAATAAGCTTCATAAACAATTAGATATTAAGCGTTTTTCACATCAAAATAAAGTAGGGCTTTATGGTTTAGTGGAGCATAAAATAAAGGGTAATGACTATGATGGAGTTCTTGCTATTTTGGGTCAACATTGGAGTGGGATTCATAACTACAGTCATCACCAAGGAGGGAGAGTCTAGATCATCTGGATCAATACAATTTTCACAGTTAACCTTGTTCACATGTCTTCTCAACAAATTACTGTCAGAGTGGAAGAAACTTCTTCTGGTGATTGTTTTCTCTTCACTGTAGTGTATGGTCACAATGATGAAATTGATAGGAGGGAATTATAGAGGGATTTGAAGGATATCAAGGACAATTATAATGGAGCCTAGAGTATATATGGAGACTTCAACAGTCTACTTAACTTTAATGAAAGAGAAGGAAGACCTGTCTTATGGAGTGAGATCTATGATTTTAGGGAATGTGTGGATTATTGTGAAGTGGTAGACGTCAAGGGACAGGGGGCTTTCTTTACGTGGAACAACAAGCATGAACCTAATTCCAGGGTTTTTTCTCGTCTTGATAGATTCATGGTAAATGCTGACTGGATGCAAATGTACCCTGAATGCTATGCTTATTTTCTACCTGAAAGATTGTATGATCACAATCCTTGCTTGTGCTATAGAAGGGTTGTTCCTCAAAGAAAACATCATTTCAGATATTTCTGTATGTGGGGGCAGGACCCTAACTTTAAAGCTCTGATACAAGAGAACTGGAAGGCTCCTATTACTGGTACTGCAATGTTCAAGGTTGTTAAAAAACTGCAACTCTTAAGAAGCCATTGAGAGAGTTAAACAGACATGGATACTCTGATACAGACAAAGCTGTTGGCATTTCTAAACTCAGACTTGATAACTTATAGGAGAGGATGAACCGTGATCCTACTAACCTGGTCATCCTTGCTGAAGAACAGGAAGCATCTGCTTATTACAGGCATCTTAGTAAAGCTTATCACAGCTTCTTGAGTCAAAAGGCTAAAATCAATTGGCTGTAGGAAGGTGATGAACATACCCAGTTCTTTCATTCCCAAATCAATACCAGACAGATGCAAAACAAAGTACTTCAAATAAAGGATAAAGATGGCCTCCTTCACTCCAATTTCAAAGATGTTGAGCATGCTTTCCTGGATTATTATGAGACACTCTTGGGTACTTGCAAGAGCACAGCACCGTGCACTTCCCTACTGTCAGAACTGGTAATATTATTAATGCACAGCATCAGCAGACCTTACTTAAGCCTGTGTCGAGGGAGGAAATCAAAAGCAGTATCTTTTCCATCCCAGCCACAAAATCTCCTGGGCCTGATGGATTTTCAAGTCAATTCTACAAGGATGCCTGGGAGGTGGTTGGTGAGGATGTTATCAGTGCAGTTATGGACTTCTTTTCTACTGGTAAACTTCTTAAACAAATCAATACCACTACTATTACACTCATTCCTAAGGTCAAACATCCTGTCTCTGTGCTTGAATATCGACCCAATGCCTGTTGTAACATTCTCTACAAAAGCATTGCCAAAATTCTATGCAATAGGCTAAGTGAAGTGCTTCCTGACATCATTAGTAGTAGTCAAGGAGCATTCATCAAAGGACGAAATATTGTGGATAATGTGCTCATTTGCCAAGATCTGGTGAGGTTATATAATAGGAAGGCAGCCTCTCCCAGATGCCTCATTAAGATAAACCTCAGGAAGGCATATGATTCTGTAGAATGGGGATTTGTGGAACAAATGCTCACAGCAATGAAATTTCCTCAAAAATTTGTCAAGCTTGTGATGGTATGCATAACTACACCTTCTTATTCCCTTGCTATTAATGGGAGTTCTTTTGGTTTCTTTAAAGGCAAAAGAGGGTTAAGACAAGGGGATCCCCTCTCTCCCCTAATCTTTACCCTATGTATGGAGTATCTCTCAAGAATTCTGGGTGTGGTTTCTAATCAAGATGGTTTTAGATATCACCCTATGTGTGGACATATCAAGCTCAACCACTTGCTTTTTGAAGATGACCTCCTTCTTTTTTGTAAAGGTACTGAAGCTGCAATTATGTGGATACTGAGGGGTTTTGCCACCTTCTCAGCTTCATCTGGGCTCTGCCTCAACAATGACAAAACTAATATCTACTTTAATGGTGTGACTGGGTTTGTCATTGACAATATCATTCAGATATCTGGGTTCAAAAGAGGTACTCTTCCATTCAAATACCTTGGTATCCCCATTTCTTCTAAAAAGTTAACCAAAAATGATTGTGCCAAGCTTACTGATAAAATCATGGCAAGGATTCGTGCTTGGGGTACCAGACATCTTTCTTATGCTGGGAGATTGGTTCTAGTGAATGATGTCCTCACCTCCTTGCACTCTTATTGGGCAACAATCTTCCTAATTCCTAATGGAGTAATGAAAAGGATTGATTCTCTTTGTAGGACTTTTCTATGGGAGGGAAAAGACTCTTATTCTAGGGCTCCTAATGTGCATTGGGATACTTGTTGCAAACCCAAAGAAGAGGGGGGACTTGGG
The DNA here is from genome assembly GCF_048544455.1 of Silene latifolia. Classification (NCBI taxonomy): domain Eukaryota; kingdom Viridiplantae; phylum Streptophyta; class Magnoliopsida; order Caryophyllales; family Caryophyllaceae; genus Silene; species Silene latifolia. The sequence goes on from NC_133538.1 coordinate 370,927,982, forward strand.
ATAAAGAATTCTAAATTGTGGAATAAAGCTTTGTTAGGGAAGTATACTTGGTGGCTTGCTACAAAAAAGGATCACTTATGGGTGCGTTGGGTTAATCATGTTTATATGAAAGACCAGAGCTGGAAAGACTATGTTGCACCTCAGGACTGTAGCTGGTCTTGGAAGAAGATCAGTCAAATTAATGCTACTTTTAAGAATGCTTTACTGATAACCTTTGGCTTAACATTTCTCAACCCTATACTGTTGCTGGAGGTTATAAATGGTTAATGCCACCAAGTCCTAAAGTTCAGTGGAGGTATGCGTGCTGGAATAGCCTGAACCTGCCTAAAACTTCCTTTATATATTGGGCAAGCAGACTTCAGAGGCTCTTGACTCGTGACAGGATCATCAGAATGGGTTTTGGACAGAATGACACATGCTTTCTGTGTGCAGATGCCCCTGAAACTCATAGCCATCTTTTCTATAATTGTGACTTCAGTACCAAGTGCATCAGAGTGTTGCGACAGAGACTGAGAATTAGCTTTCCTCCGCAGTCCTTTGATCATTGGTATGCTTCTGGTAGAGGAAGGAGTAAATTGCAGCATAAGTTTGTTTGTGCTTGCTTTGTTAGCCTCACTTATGAGATATGGCATGCTAGGAATATAGCAAGGCTACATGGGCAGATTGTTAGACCTGAGTTTCTTGTTCCTAATCTTGTCAATAGCATCAAGCAACGATGGAGCAAGAGGAATCATCATACTTTGAAGCAGAGTGACCAAGGCTGGATAGATAGTGTAGGAAATTAGAGTGATTGCGGTTTTTTTTGTACTTAGTTGTCTATATCCTATAGGACGCATATGTAATTGTTGGAGCTTATTCTTTATTAATATACTTACCCTTCACCAAAAAAAAACATATACAAATTTATCATATTATCATCTTAACATATTAAAACAACAATATCAATAAATCAAAATGGAAACAAAACATCAAAAAAAAAAAAAATCCTCTCGGCAAAAAAAAAAAATTTATTCGGCCGAAATTTTTTTTCAAATTTTTTTTTTTGTTTTAATCCATTTATGAAAATCATATAAAATAATTTCGTGGCCTATGCTCTGATACCACTTGTGGGAAATATCGGTATATTTCATCAAGAAAATTCGGATTATAACGAAATTATGAAATATGAAATTGCTAGTCATAAACGAATTGTATAAACAAAAGAATAGATATTAGAATTAACCTTCAGTCCTAGCAATTTGGCCTAAGAACAAATATCGAGATCGATATTCTCCTAATCGTTGCACCGAAAATGCTCCGAGAAATGCCCCCTTTTTGCTAGAAAAGGAACCCTAATTCCTAAATAATATTTAGGGTTTTTTGTGATGAGAGTTTTTAAGAAAAATCATGTAAGTAAAATAATCCCCCTCTCTCCTTATAACCGTGTAACAAGAGGAGAAAAGAGAGGAAGATTTTTTTCTTATTTTTCTCCTTACTTTGAACCGTGTAACAATCCAAAAAAATAAGAAGAAAATCTTCTTATTTTAGGTTGTTAGCATATTTTGTATAAAATGTGTATAATTATCAATTGTCATTTATGTCGTCACGTATTAATAAGTCCACACACTTAATACCGGTCCGTCATCATTTATTATGACAATATCGTATAATATATACATTAACTATAAATATCGTATATTTATAATTTGCTAATTAAATATAACCGTTTATGTTTAATTACGAATTAACATCTTAATTCGTTTAACCTAACATTATATACAATAATTAAATATAACTGTTTATATTCAATTTACGAATTAACAATTAATTCGTCTCAGCTGATATTATTTAATTGTATTAAATAATCGACTCATCATCACATTGACTAACCTTTTAGTCAAATACATGGACTAACCTTTTACTCATATAAGGCATCAATGTGATTATATTTTCATATAATCACATCTCTCAAACACATCCTTTAGGTGTGACTTTTAGGGACCAGCCGCCATCAGTATGATAATAACGTCAAACTTCTAGCAAGCCAACCGTTATTAGTAAACGTTAATCAACTGATAAAATACTAAGTATACCCTGTGAACCTAAAAGAGATTTATATACGTTATCACACTAACTGTGGAGGACACTAGCTCCAACATGTTTTTTGTTCCTACAGGTTAGCTTAAAAACAGGTTTGGTAGGTGACGGTTTGTGCCGTAATGCTGCCGAAATTTACATAGACATTACAAGTAAAACATATAGTCATATAGGTGGCCTAAATTGGCGCAAAATGAAAAGAAGTAAAAAAAGTGCCCGAAAATGAGCAAAAATGACAAAAATAATGCCCAGAAATGAGCAAAAATGACCGGACGGTAGGGATGACTACCCCCGAAAAAAGAAAATTAAAAGAAATGTCTAAGTGTGAAATGTATTGAAAAGAGGAGTGAAATGATTCCCCAAAAAAAATGAAAATGAGTAAGTGTGCGCGTTTTGGTGATAATGTCGATTTTGCCTCGAAAAGCGAACCCGAAAAGGATTAGAAAACATAAAACTTGGTAATTTAGTTGAAATAACCCAATTAAGTTCCTATAGGAATTGGAAACTTAGCCAAAAGCAAAATAGTAAAGATCCGTGGCTGAAAACACGGAAAGAGGACCTGGGGAAGAGGCGCAGCACGAGATGCGACTCTTCGAAGAGGCGCAACAAATGCTGCGTCATTTCCCCGAGTTGTCAGTCCTTGACAGAAATTAGGAAACAGCGAATAGTATAAATAGAGACTTCGGTTGAGCTTTTATTCACATAATTCCTTCTTCTTTTCTTCCGTCTATTACATAAAGCTCACATATCCTCTCAAAAAATTTCCAAAAAAAAAATGGATGCCTTTCTTGGATGAATGAGTTTACAAATGTTGAGAAACACGACATGAGTGCTTTTAATTTAGGATCGATCATAACTGTCAAGTTAGTGAAAGTGGTGAAGCCTTTCTTGGATGCTTGTCTTGAGTATTGGGACCCAAATTTTCACGTGTTCGCCTTTTCGGGAGGCGAAATTTGTCCTTTTCCTGAAGAAATAGCTGCTATTGGAGGATGGAACCCAGAACATATACCGGCTATACCCCCTAGCTCTCAAGGCTATAAAAATAAATTCAGGGATTTGCTTAGATTGACCAAGGCTGAGGTGGACCGTCTTGTGACTTTAAAAGATGTCCGTATGTTTGACTTTGTTGATCGATTTATAAATAGGGAGGACCCTACCATTTTCTATGCTACGAGGCGCAGGGCCTTCGGGTTTTGTCTAATTCATTTCTATGTCCTTTAAGGGCACGTTGATAAGGAGATGAGGGGTGATCCTCGTTTTCTGAGCATAATAGAGCAAATGGAGCTGCGTAGAAGCCCAGCGTGCCTAGTCTTAGGGGAGACCATCCTTGGTTTGGATAATAGGAAGACCAACCGTGAGCTTCCTTATCTGGGAAGTCCCGTCATTCTGCAGGTAAGGATCCTATTTGATATTCAACCGTTTTTTTTTTCGTTTTTTTTTCGTCTTTGTTTCTTCTTTTTTCATCTCTTTTTTTCGGTCAATATAAGGGTAGTAATTCCCGTCCCTTTTTTGTAGGTTTTGCTGATGGAACGACTGCGGCTGATCGAGCCCCCAGTTAATATGCAAGGATATCATGCTCGATCAATTGTAATGAGAACTGGGCTATACATGGTGGACTCCACTCGGGTATGCAACGACTGGGAAATAAGTTGAAGAGTGAAGGTGGCCCTTTGATCCGATGGATTGTGCCATGGTGGCACATTAGGTCAATTACTGGAGTCTCCTCTCTGGATCTGACACGGTCAGTTCGTGTCCCTGGCTTGGAATTCATGGTTTGCATTTTTCCTGAGAGATTGATGAGGCAAGTGGGCCTTAAGCAGAAAATTCTGAAGCTAGATACCGTTCCTCAAACTGCCTTGGCACATACTTCGGAGTCTTGTCGAGAGTGGGTACATCGGTGGGCTTATAGGAACATGTGGTTCATATCAGTTCCCGTTGGCTCTTTATGGGTATCTGACTCATATTTGCAATGGAGAAAGGCTGGTACTCCTGAAGATCGTAAGAAGTTGAGGAAGCACGAGCCCTTGGACTATAAGATCCGCAAAGTGGCAAAGGAGAACCAAAAGTACTTGACTGAGGAGGAAGAAGAGGCCGAATTCCGAGTTGTTCGTCCGTTGAAGAAACCGAAGACCGCCTCTACCGAGAAGATGGTGATGGATCGAATTGGTAAGGCTAGACCACGAGAACAACCATTGGTGATTAGGTCGGAGATAACGCAAGAGCGTCCGGCTCGTGGTCGAGACAAGAAGAATGATAAGGGTGACAAAGGCAAAGGGAAAATGGAAGAATAGCCTTAGTCATTTATTATAGTATTATTTATTATTATTTGAATTGTAATAAATGGCGGGTTTTTAGAACCTAGCCTAGCATTTATTTTCTTATTTTCAGCATTGTTATTTTATATGTATTTGGCATACTATTACTATTTATGGAATAATGAATAAAAGATTTATTAGTTAGGAAACTGTTATGATTTTTCTTCTTTATTATTCTTGTCGAATTTCAAATGCAAATGCAAATGTCCTTCTATTTACATTTTAAAATAACGGGTTGTATCCTGTGAAGGATTTCCTACGTATTCATTAGAAAAAATGAAATCAAACCATGTGCGTAGCTTGAGTAAATGTAAAAGAATAGATGTTTGAAGCAAGAGCTTGTAATGAACTTTAGAAAAAAGATGAGCATGTGCTTCACTTACTCCAAAAGAAGTGCAATTTTAATTTATTTGATGATATGAGGATGACAAAATGTCGAAATGCAAGAGCAAGATGACATAAGCTTTATTTCAGTAGGCCAAGGGCCATTTTTATTTTATGGCGCAAGAGCGACACATGAATGTTACACGAGGCGTGTTTTGTCCTATGCTAGGGGTAGTATAATTTCAGTTGGTCTAGGTTTGTTGGGTTAGCAAATTCATTCCCATCTAGGTCTATAATCTTAACAGCACCCCTGAGAGTATGGACTTGACTAAGAACGGTCCGGCCCAGTTAGGTTTAAACTTTCATCGTGGATCGACAGGTAGGAAAACTCTGACTGATTTGAGCACCAAATCTCCTTCTTTGATGTTCCTGGGCTTAACCCGTTTATTAAAGGCTCGTTTGATACGCGCCTGATACGTCTGTACATTATGTAATGCGCGCAACCTTCATTCATCCAAGAGGATGTGTTCCTCATATCTATCTCTATTCCATTCAGCTTCTGGGATTTGACTTTCTAACAGAATGCGTAGAGACGGGATCTCTAGCTCCGCTGGTTGTACAACTTCCATGCCGTAAGTTAAATAGAAAGGAGTAGCCCCAGTGGGCGTCCTAACTGATGTGCGATATCCCCACAATGCAAAGGGTATCTTGCTAGGCCAATCAAGATAATTGTCGATCATTTTCTTGAAGATCATGACGACATTTTTGTTAGCTGCCTCTACCGCGCCGTTAGTTTGGGGTCTATATGGCGAGGAATGGTGATGCTTGATCTTATATTTGGCTAGCAATTGCTCAGTCTCGGCCTGAAAATGTGATCCATTGTCACTAATGATTTCATGTGGGCAATCATATTGACAGATGATATTGGTTTGTATGAACTTTGCCACATTTTTAGCTGTAAGGCTAGTGTAAGATGTTGCTTCGACCTATTTAGTAAAAGAGTCGATAGCTACCAAAATGAAGCAGTGACCTCCTGTTCCAGCTGGAGTGATTTTCCCAATGATGTCTATTCCCCAAGCGGAAAATGGCCAAGGATATGTCATGGTGTAAAGCATTGAAGGAGGGACATGTTGCACATTTCCGAAGATTTGGCAATTGTGGCAATGGCTGATGTATTTAATACAATTCGACTCCATTTTCATCTAGTAATATCCTAGACGCGTGATTTTCTTTGCCATCATGGGTCCACTCATATGAGGACCGCATTCTCCATCGTGAACTTCTTCCATTACTTTCTGTGCCTGTGAATGATCAAGGCAACGCAGGATGACACCAAGAGGTGTTCTTTTGTATAATTCTCCTTGCATAAGGAGGTACTGAGAGGCGAGTAGACATATGGTGTGTTGTCCCCTCTTATCCATATCTGGTGGGTATATACCATTAAGTTTAAAATTTAGAATGGCTTGGAACTAAGGTTCCTCTGGGCTTTCCTCTTCATTCTTAAGGAGGTGCACGTAGGCCCGTTCTGACCGTCGTTCGATGCATAAAGGCATTTCAACCATATTGTCTGGCATATTAATCAAAGATACAAGTTTTGCAAGAGCATGTACAAATTGATTCTCTTCATGAGGTAGGTGTAGATAAGTGACTTGATCAAAGAATTGTGCAACTTGATCTATCCTAGCCTGATAGGGTGCTAGACTTTCACTTTGGATTTTCCATGATCATGTAACTTGGTTATGATCAAGGATGAGTCTCCGTGAACTCGAAGATTCTTAATGCCTAAACTCACTGCTGCTTGTAGACCAATGAGGCAAGCTTCATACTCTGCTGCATTATTTTTCACCTCGAAGTCGAGTTTGACAGAAAGTGGCGTATGCTCGCCTTCAGGAGAAATGAGCAACACTCTTATCCCAAATCCTCTCAAACTCGATGCCCCATCAAAATAAAGATCCCAAGAGTCTATACTGGTCTGTAAGATGTCCTCGTCTGGAAATGATCACGTGTCTATTTCTTGGGTATCGTTGATAGGATTATCTGCGAAGAATTCAGCAACGGCGTGTCCCTTTATGACATTCAAAGGTATGTACTTAAGATCAAACTCTGAGAGAATTAAGGTCTCTCTTGCCAAACGTCCGTTGAGGACGGGTTTCTCAAAGAGGTATTTGACGAGATATATTTTAGAATACACCTTGACAGAATAGCTAAGCATGTAGTGGCATAGCTTCTTTGTTGCCCACACAAGAGCGAGGCATGTCTTTTCAAGAGGTGTATACTTATACTCGTACTCCAAGAACTTCTTACTAAGGTAGTAGATAGCTCTTTATTCTTTTTCGATGGTCTGTGCGAGCATAGCCCCCATGACCGTTTCGGTGAATGTGAGATATAAACCAAGAGGTTGATCTGTTGTTTGGCCAATATCTCCTTAATCTTGTCGAACGCCTTTTGACAGTCGTCGTCCCATATGGTATGATCTATTTTCTTTAGCTTTTTGAAAATAGGTTCGCAGATCATAGTGAGCTTTGATATGAATCAACTTATATACTGCACTTTTCCTAGAAATCCTCTAACCTCCTTTTCTGTTTGGGGTTGTGGCATTTCGATTAAAGTTTTGATCTTGGATGGATCAATTTCTATCCCTCTTTGGCTAACTACATATCCTAGAAGCTTGCCTGATGTGACTCCGAATACACATTTCTGAGGATTGAGCCTCATGTTGTACTTGCGCAATCTGAGGAAGAATTTGCGAAGGTTATCGATGTGCCCTTTTCTATCCTTGGATTTGACAATCATGTCATCTACATATACTTCTACTTCTTTATGCATCATGTCATGTAACAGAGTGGTCATAGTGTGTTGGTATGTAGCCCCTGCATTGATTAGCCCGAACGACATGACAGTATAACAATATGTGCCCCACTGAGTGACGAAGGCTGTCTTGTGCATATCTTCTATGGCCATTTTGATCTGTTTATACCCTGCATACCCGTACATGAAGGATAACAACGCGTGATCTGCTGTATTATCTACCAATATGTCGATGTGTGGTAGGGGGAAGTCGTCCTTGGGACTCGCTTTGTTCAAGTCTCTGAAATCAACACAAACCCGGATTCGTCCATCCTATTTGGGTACGAGGACTATGTTAGCCACCCAGTCTGAATACTCGGAAACTTTGATGAACCTAGCTTTGAATTGCTTATCGACTTCTTCTTTGATCTTAAGAGACCACTCGGTCCTCATCCGACGGAGCTTCTGTTTTACATGATTGAAACCTGGTTTGATTGGAATGCGATGTTTTGCAATATCCATGTTGATCCCTGGCATGTCCTTATAAGACCAAGCAAAAACGTCTTTCAACTCGTGTAGGATGTCGATGAAATTGGCCCTTTCTGTTGGGTCTAAGGTCGTCCCTATCCTAAGTTCTTGGGGTTCTAGTTCGGTCCCTAAGTTGATGGGTTCGGTGTTTCTATAACTGGTGCCCCTTCCCCCTCTTGTAGTATCTCTTTGATTATATAGGAAGGTAATTCGACTGAGTCTGGGTCAGGATCATCCTCATTATCGTCGTAAATAGAATTGCATTTAGAATAACACAAGGAGTAAGCAGAATCAGATTTATTCATATTAAATTTTGAAAAGAGCTGAAACAAAGAAGTCATCTGTTCAGTAGTCAGTGGCGGTAAAGGGACTGTTGCTGGGACATTTCCCAAGCTGTTGTTACTATGTGACTCTATGCTAGGAGAAACAATGGGATAGGGAGTAACGATAGAGGAAGACTCTCTATCGACTTCCCTAGACTCAGACTCTGATTCCGACTCTGACTCTGATTCTGACTCGAATTCATCGCCTTCGGGTTCTCCTTTGAACATCTCTCCTTCTCCAGTAGTGACCTTGAACAGTTTTCCTTGGTTGTTGGTCCATTTGATTGACTTTCTCCATCCTTTCTGCTTATTTGGGCTGGTGTTAGTAATTAGCGTTGTTGGGTTGAAATGGTCATCTTAAAGTAATATGGTAATGATCTCATCCTGCGCTACTCTGACGAATCGGTCTTCTCCAAACAGAAGGCTAACGGCTTGTTCTTCTAAACAAGGTGTTTGACGAGTTTTGACGGTAGGAACCGTTTCTGAAGGGAGGAAATAGTAATCCTGGAAGACTCGATTCCAGTTAGTTTTGTTCCCCTATAATTCCAAGGTTCGGGAAATCCGTGAAAGTATTCATGACTCCCCTCTCTGACGAAGTATCCATTTGGGGTTGGGAGATTGGGTCGCATCTGGATTCCTTCGTCTTTACGGCTTTGGAACTGAGTAAGCATTTCTAAGGCTTCTGCTTTCGTGGGCTTGTATCCCAAACCTACTGGCATTCTTTGAGAATTTCCTTCCTTATACGGTGTAAAGGTGTTCTTTTTGGCAGGGTTTATTAGCATTCCTGGGAAATATCCCTGGGACTTGAGTATGTGGTTGACTACTAAATTGGGGTATGGGTTGAAGTATAAAGGCGCCAACTCGCTCTCTATAATATTTATGCTTAGAAATCCCCCATGCTCGTACACTGGGTCTGTGACTACTTGGTTGCTTGACATTTTCTCTATCACGGCCTTGATAGGTGACGAAGTGATCGTCACTACTTTGCCATCTAGAGGAATCTTGATCTTCTGACGCAAGATGGATGTTACCGCTTTGGAAGCATGAATCCAGGGCCTTCCTAGAAGTATATTGAAGGATGCCTCGATGTCCACTATCTGGAAATTAACCTTTCGCTCGATTGGCCCTGCAGCTATAGTAAGTTTAATTAGCCCTACTACTTTACATCGTATTCCATCGTATGCTCGAGCACCTTGTTTGGTAGGAGTCCAATCTGATTCTTTCATGTCCAACTTCTATGCTGTCTTTAGTGGTATGACATTGACTGCGAAGCCATCATCCACCAAAGTCATTGGTACGTTCTTCTTTAAGCATGTGACCGTAATGTATAGAGCGAGGTTATGACTGGCGCCGAAAGGAGGCAAATCCTCATCTGAAAAAGTAACTGGGTTACTTAGCTTAACTGAGTCTTGGAAGACTAGGTTAACTACATCATCAGGTGTAGAATCATGCACTACGTTTAGTTTAGCCAATGCTTGCAGTAAAGCTTGACGGTGGGGAATAGAACTCGCAACTAGTTGCCAGACTAAAAGATCAGCCTTTGTCTTTTGTAGTTGTTTTAGTAAATGGTCAGCAGATGTATCTTCGCCATCATTTGGTGTGATGACATTGGTGTTAGTAGCTGGACCATTAACAGTAGGACCATTTTGAAAGATATTTTGATATGGACGTCCTGAGCGAGTGAGGTGATCTATATCTTGACCTTTGCTACCTTTGATTATATCCTCACTAACCATGACTAGATAGTGTTCTGTGAGGTATTCGTCTTCATCGTCGTCTGTCCATATTCCGTTGACGATGCTGAGCTCTCTCAACCTGATGATTTCAGCCTCTAGACTGATTATTTCGTCGACTAGACTGTCGACCACTGCGATCACCTCTTGCATTGTAGATTCCTGGGATAGAGTTGGGGCCAGTGACGTGTTTCCCTTAGGTATGGTGTTTGGATTACGTAGGGATGCCACTACAGCTTCTAGCTCTGAAACTTGCCTACTTACACTTTTTGCCCATGCGATAAAATCAGCAATAGTAGGAGAGATGGTGGAATAACTCCTCATTTTCTAGTGCATGAATCTCATCTTCGACTGAAGAAATGAGTTGTGAACAATCCAAGGTGGATTCTTCATCTGTTATTGTCAGAATTCCAAGAGGATTCTGAGTATTATTAGGCTTGCTTGCGGAAGGTATGGGTAAACGACCATCTTCAATCATATCCTGAATGACATGTTTCAATTTAAAACATTTCTCTGTATTGTGTCCCTTGCCTCTCTGATATTCGCAGTATGCGTTCTCATCCCAGAATTTAGACTTCTTCTATGGGTCAGTGTAGGTCATATGGGTTGGAGCTTACCTTGTTTCATCAACCTTTTCAGAGCGTTGGAATATGAATCATCGATGCTTGTGAACTTCCTTTGCGGGTTATTCTTCTTAGATGATTCAATAAGGTTAACCTCATCAGTCTTGCTAGTGGAGCCATAAGAACAACTCGTTGAACCCTGATATCCGCGACCTACTGTTTTGGATGAGAGTCCTTTACGGATGTCATCTTCAATTCTTGTTCCTAGCACAGTTAAGTCTTTGAAAGACTTTATGTTTTGGTACCTCAAATGGTTCGCATAAACGGGTCTCAAATTATCTACCAACTTTTCCATAAGAGTGGCTTCGTCTGGGCGTTCAACCAGTTGTGTGCTGGTCTTTCTCCACCTACTTAGGAAGTCGGTGAAGCCTTCTTTCTCATTTTGGGTAAGAACCTCTAGAGTGCGCATATTGACTTGAATTTCAGCATTATGTGCGTACTGTTTGGTCAACTCAATTGCAGCATCATCCCAGGTAGCACTTTTCTTGTGTTCCAAGGAGTAGAACCACTGTTTAGGGATAGTATCGAGAGATGAAGGAAAGATCCTTAAGAACATCTCTGGTTTAATGCCTTTGATAGACATGTAATCTTTGAGGGCACGAATGTGGTTCAAAGGGTTTCATACCCCTTGAACTTTGGAATGTCAGTCATGTTGAAGTTAGTTGGTAACTGGGCATTTACTGCCTCATACTTGCGTTTATTTTCCCAGTAGATGTCATCTCCCTTGAGGTACATAAGTTTCTCCTCCAAGTATTAGAGTCGCTTTTCAGCTTCAGTGAGACCTGGTGTGGTTTCTGGTTGTCCAACAAAGGGTGGAAGGTTATCATACACGAGCATGTCGGGAATGTCATTTTCTGCAGGAGGAACTCTAGTTTCTACAGCAACAATTCGGCCTTCAATAGCATTGAGGCGAGCATAAGCTTGGTCTTGGCTTGTTTGGAGGCGAATGAGCGCGGCTAGGATTTGATCATTACCAATCACGGATTGCTCGGATCGACCATTAACGCTTCCTTGACTAGTTCTCACCATTTTGGAACTGGGGATAAGAAATCGACGATGAATCAAAACACGATCGACCATTTTCGCACACTTACTCAAGAAAAGATTTGACTCGTGAAGTGGGTGTGTGCCACTATGTCAAGTGAGGTTTGAAAAGGACAAAATTTTAAAATGTTGGTCCTAGACAATTGTGGTGTAGTTGTAGGAGTACTGACTCGAAGTGAAGTTCGAAACGGGTTTGAGGCCCAAATTTTGACTTGACATTTGGACAGAGTTTCGGCTTATTTTGCGCTATTTTAGGCCACTTCGAAAGTGTTTACATTTTGAAAGGATTTTATTTTTACAAAATTCGTCATAGTTTCGTTTACAAAATGGTGATCATGTATATGGTTCAAACATTCATACAAGTATTATAACGGTATGTTGAGTGCACTTGAAGGGTTTTTAGCTTAAAAGGTGGGTTGTCATACCAAATAATCAAACCCTGGTCTGTGGAGAGGTCCGTGCCAAACATGAGTAAGGTCGGTTCCTAGTCCATTCCCTCGAGTAGTGAAAGCCCTTGATACAAACATGAGTATATACCACGGTATGGTTTACGTCAATCGCTATCAGTCTTTAGGCCCAGATAAAAATTTAGACCGTCCAGACGGGATGATTGGTCGAATGGGTTGGGTTAAGCCTATGAAGGCCGAATAAAAGGACCTAAGAAGGTCGAGTAATGAGAACCGACAACTGTCTCGTACAAACTATTCCCTAACCTCGTTCAATTTTCACCCTGGGTAACACGTAAGTGTATATTATCCCCAGCGGAGTCGCCAAACTGTGGACATTGGCTACACCGCGGCGCGCGCGGAGGCGCTTGAATAAGCGTGCATTTGTGGAGTCGCCACTAATTTTTATGGGAAATTAGAACCGTTCGAATACCTCGTGCCATGTCAAGACACAAAGTAGTGACATGAATACTAAGAACTCGTTACCCTTAGCATTATATGTCTAGAATGACTCTTGTGGATGCCAATGAACACGGATGCTCACAGAGATCTGGAGTAAGGGGTGAGGGTACGTATTAGGAAGTCCTTTTACTGAAAACCTAATCCCGCCCGCCTCGATAGCGGCCTCTACTAATGATTAGGGAAGTTGTTCATATTTGATATGTCGTCGATTATATGCATGCAATGCAACAAACAATAGATTAATCCTAACATGTGAGTTAAACTATGTCGGTGAACACGTAATTTTAACAAACAATTGAGGTCAAAGTTGAGAGTTAGATTGATTACATGTGGAAAGACAAGTAAAATAAATCATACAAGAGCGATAAACAAACTGTAAATAAATAACAATAATTAAAATTACAATGATTACAAGGTTTAATTGATTTGCTTCAAAAATACACTTGAAACGGATTTTCGAAGATGAAAATAAATAAAGAATAAAAGGGTTAGAAATCAAAGTAACAAAATAGGTCAGATTAGGGGCAATATTACGATTATTAGTTAATTAAGCACGTAATTAGAAGCTACGTCTAGGCGAAAACGAGTTCAGGGACAGAAATCACCTCAGAACAGGCGCAGCATCTGCTGCGTCCCTTGGAAGAGGCGCAGCTCCTCCTGCATCTGTTCTTGAGTTGAGCTCTATCTGTGAAGTCAAAACCACAGTCCGCTAATGTTCATTGGTAATTTAAGATCAATTATCGATTGGGAACTCGAGTAAAAGTGATTTAGCATGTTATATAGATATGGAACCGTTATAAAAGCGTCAAAAACGGATTAAAACGAATTAAAATGAGTTAGATTTATTCACGGCGTCGGAATTAAATTAATTACACTTGGATTTAAGACGGTTGGAGAATAATAGAACGGAATATAAAAAGTATGCACAAAAATACGAATCCCGGAAACTTGATACGGACAAATCGAGTTCCTAAAATCCGGGTTTGATATAGTGACGAAAACCCGCAAATATCAAATTATAAGGGATTTAGGTCAAAATAAAATGTTATGATTAAAAAGGATTATTAAGACATGATTTATATACTCAAGAATGAAAGAAAGTAGGAAAATAAGACGAAAAGAATAAAACAGTGGAAACCGAGGAAGAAGAAGAAGAGCAGGAGCAGCAAGCTACTTCTGGAAGAGGCGCAGCATATGCTACGACCCTTCGAAGAGGCACAACTGCTGCTGCATTTCTTCTCGACATCTGATATCCACTGCTGTGTAAAAACAGTTTTACAAAAGGGTTTTTAAGATCGTGACGTAAACCTTATATTAATTGGTACAAAAATAAAAACATAAATTAAAAGTGGGACTTACACCCTCAGACTTACATGTTTGACGAAACGAGATTAACTAAGTTAACGTTAGTGATTGCTCGAAACGAATATATGTAGAAAGTGCCCTCGTTGGAGGATTTTAAATTAATTGATTGATAGATGTGTAGTGGTCAAATTGGTCGGTCATGCAATGTGACTGGTACTCAGAATTATCTGAGCTTACGTGGTCGACTGATCAAGCATGTAGGCGTCGAAAGCTTAAAGCAAGTCTAGAATGCAAAGATAGAAGAGAAGGGCGGACACTCACGTGAAAAATATGGAGACCGGAGGTCTCTATTTATACCAAAAAAATGTGGAAGCGTTTTGGAATGACACAAACTTTGGAAAGAAATCACGGAAATATTCCGTAAACAGCAAAACAGGGTTAGGGAAGAGGCGCAGCTGCTGCTGCGGTCCTTCCAAGAGGCGCAGCATCTGCTACGTCATTTCCCCGGAGGTTTCCTCCTCCGTAAGAAAGATTTCCGCGTTTCTGTTATGGAATTGCGATAGATCTATACTTCCTTATTCCGTAAAATATGATATACGGAAGATATTTTACCAAAAGATATAAAATTTGATAGGGAATAAATATGTAGAACATTCCGACTCGGCATTTTAAACGGTTTCTTAGAAAATGAAGCGGTTTTTGACCCGGACTCCAAATGAACTCTAATTACTGTCAAAACAACCGTATCGGTGCGTAGATGACGACCAAGGGGTAAACTCGAGTGTTTGAGCTATCACCTGACGATAAACTTACGAACTGTAATAAGTCGTTCTGCGCACCAAACATGCGGCTCAATCATCACTGGGTGGTTGGCGGGAGGTGTAGAAATGAGGTATCTACACAACCATATCATTCATGGAATCATTGTCTAAATCATTCACCCTTACTTGTAACCACCCACGTAGTGACCAACCGAGGCAATAGGCACTAGTTTTGACATGAGGGCGCCCACTCATCCAAAGCCGATCTCCTATTGTTCTCGTGTCGGGTTCATTTTATTAGACACACCTAGGTTCATTTGGTTCATTTGTTTAGGTTCCAAAATCGAAGCTCTGATACCACTTTGTAACACCCCCTTCTTACCCGACAAAGGTAATTGGGAGATGTTACCTTCTCGGTTTCCCGAGGTAGTGAAATCGGAGTCGCAATTGAGAAACAATTAACATAAATAAGTGTTTAGTCAATTACATAGACATAAATGAAATAATTAAATGAATAATATAACTCATGACTACTAAACTACTCTAATCGACTATGCTTGACTCGAACGTCATCACGGGTCGTCCCGTCTCCCGCATGCTACCAAAGCCAACCTGTAAACAACTGCTCCCCATATGATCGGAAATATCATATGAATCGACACAGGATACCCCGAAAATAGGTGACAATTTCACAGACAGACAAACGTTAGTTTCAATACACAACATATATCACGACTCTATAAGTGCAGGCACAACATAATCATATGAATGAGACTCGACTATGCAATCACCATACCGGTGCCGGGACACGCCCAGACGTACCCACAACCACTTGTGCCAGGTTTACGCCCATAACACTATATCTCACACAAAGGTACCAGGACACGCCCAGACGTACCGGGTCTAGAAGTCAACCGGATCCCCTGCCAGACGTCGTGCCTCAATCACACGAGTCCCTATGTGACTCAAGTCATTAATGTGCACTAGTGTCAAGAAGTATCTATGTTTGCCTCTTGTTTCCTTTCTGTATGGTCCCCATACATCTGTGTGAACCAGATCAAATAGACTAGCAGCTGTCTCAGTTTTGAGTGAGAATGGCAATTTAGTCTGTTTAGCCAATGAACAAGTGATACAAATTCTGTGACTATTTAATGAGGAATTAGGGACAGCATCAATGAATTTTATCTTATTGTCAGAAGCATGTCCCATTCTTAAATGCCAAAGATCATTATCATTCATAGTTGGTATTACATTACTTAATGTGTCAGGTGCATTATAAGGACTGAAAATTATGCTCCTTGACTCCTTCTCTTGACTAGAAGACATTAAACCTAATTTAGCATTACATAGTTCAGGATTATTCATCCCGATAGACATATTGGCTAACTTAGGGTGTGGTTGCCCATCCTTATTTAATAAATAGTACAAACCCTTGATTTCTCTTCCAAGTCCCTTAATCCTCCTCGTATAAGAGTCTTGTATGACACATAAGTTTGCATAAAACACAACAAAGCATAGTCCATCTCTTGTTAGTTTTTGGATTGAAATCAGGTTATGTATAAAGTCAGGAACAAAAAAGACAGATTTTAGAACAATCCTATTTGCAAAGGTATAAGTACCAGTGTGAGATACAGTGACAGTTTTCCCATTTGGTAGATTAATTTTTAATTTGTGTCTCAATTCAATTACCTTGTCCAGCATGCTCAGATCAGACACCATGTGATCTGAGGCTACAGAGTCTATGATCCATTCATGTAAGGGGTTAGTGGCATAATTACAGTTTATATAGACCATACCTGCGAAATTCACCTCCATTTCATCATCAGTATTAGGGTACTCAGTACCCTTTTCTTTGTTCATTAGTTGTTCAAACTGTTGTGTTGTGAGTGTAATAGATCCACTTGTATCTCCCTGACCATCTCCCATTGTAGCATTAGCAGTCCTCTTTCCATGCTTGGTATTGGGATTGTACTTGCCCTTGTTTATCCCAGATCTGAATCCTTTGGGTCCTGAGACTTGTTGACTTTTTCTGAGCTTGTAGGACTGGGATTTCTCTGGGAATCTTATGGAGACAGGGTGGTCATCAGGATACCCAATCACTTTCCAGCATTTGTCTCTGGTATGCCCCTTCCTCGAGCACACTGGACAGGGTGGTCTAGTATCCTTCTGATCTTTCTGATCTGTGGGTGTATCATATCCCTGACTATGGCCAGCATAGAATGTTGTGTTTTCAGTTTCTACCTTTTCAAAACACTTATAATTCTTTCTCTGAGCTTCTTCATGCTGAAAAATTGCAGCAGTTTCATCCACTGATGGTAGAGGTGATATCATGAGTACATGGCTCCTCATAGTTCCATAGGATGGATTTAGACCATTCAGGAACTAAAATAATTTCCTTTCATTTTGTTCCTTCAGCTAAGCATCCAACCAAGCATTCACTTTAGGAGTGCCTTGTGTGATTGGTGGCCAGTCATACATGATCTCAAGATTTTGCCACAATATCTTGAGTTCAGTGAAGTACTCATCGATTGACTTATCTCCTTGAGTTAGGTCATCAAGCTCCCTGTTGAGCCTAAACTTTCTTGCTCCATTGTTCACAGAGAACTGGGTTTGAAGGCAATCCCAGATCTCCTTAGCAGTCTTGGAGTACATAACAGATCGTTTGATGGGAAGCTCCACATTGTTCAGGATCCAGGTAATGACCAAGCAGTTGCAGGTGTCCCAAGCAGCTTCTCTGAGGTGATCATTGGTGGGTATTTTGACCACACCAGTCAGGAACCCTACTTTTCTTTTGGAACAGATGGCAATCTCCATTTGCCTCTTCCATTCCAGGTAATTCTCGATACCTGACAGCTTAGTATCCACCATGAGAGGGTGAGTACTTTCAGCTGGGTGCAGGTAGAGTGGATCAGTTGGATCCATGGTAAATGGAGCAGTGCTGGAAATTGAAGTGTTGGTGGCTTCAGTGTTGTGAAAGGGATTTTCAGGAATTATGGTGTTTGTCATTTGATTGAAGTTATTCTGTGTAATGAGAGTTTGTTGAGTTTGGGAAGCAGGGAACTCCACTGCTTAAATAGGAAAATTGAAGTACAAAGTTGGTTGAGTATGAATAAATGCACTCCGCGTATCTGTCTCCTCATCCATATGGCTCTGATACCATATTGAATTTAAGATGAGCATAGGATGTAGAAGACATTAGCAGGAGATATTGAATGTTCAGAGGAAATGATCTTTGATTGTATTAATTATATTAGGAGAGTACAATGACATTGTGAAGTATATACACATTCACAACTACATTTTGGATAAGGACCTTTGGACATAGCCTTATACTGGGCAAAACTATGTACTTAGTGTTAAAATAATGTACCCAGCTGACTCTAGCATAAAGCTAATGACCATATTTCTTCTTCTTTGGATTATAGGGTGTCCTTTGTACTTGCTCATTAATTGCTGCATTATTTGTTGTCTTAGTTGATGTCTTCTTAGCTGATGAGGCTTCTCTACATATCAAGATGGATGAGAGGATTTTTGTGATTGAGGAACAGCAAAATATAGATGTTGATCAATCAATGGGGATGACGGATGTTGAAAATGAATTTGAGGATGATGCATGCGGGTCTCAAACAATAGGTGAAGGTAACAATCTTCTTTTTTGTCCATGTTGTTTATTAGGTTGGTTTTTGATAACAGTATGTTGAAAACAGCTTTATTTAGTTTAGAAACTTGACATTCTATCTAACCTCCAAATTGTAGGTTGAATACATAACAATTAAAGTTGATTACTTGTTATGTGAGAAGCCAACGTTTTAGGTAAAAAAACTCGATATTATACATTAAATCAACTGTACAGTTTGTGAAACATTTTTATTTTAAAAACTTCAACTTTTATTTACGAAACTTGACATTCCAAATATCTGTTTGATTTAATGGTGTCCGCGTAATATCTGTCAGTTTTATGTACAAAACTGATGTTTGTAAGTCCTTATGTCCAAGTCAATTTACTTGTTATGATACTATTAATTATAGGGTGAATACAGAATAATTAAAGTTGAGAACATTGTCATTTTTTATAGACTAGTTTTAAATTGTGAGAACTAGAAATCTGGTGTTTTATGTTTAAAACATGGTAATATTTGTTAATTTTGTATTTTCTGGTTTGTTTTGATAAAGGAACCTTTTAGTTAAAAAACTTCAACTTTTACTTTTGAAACTAACAGTGTTAGGTATGTTCTAAATTTAATGCTGGACTCTTACCATAGCTTATTATTTGTTAGTTTTATCTACGAAACTGACATTTTCAAGTTCTTAGCTGAATAATATATTACGTCATTTATAGAGTATGGGGAATAGTGATACTTTGAAAACCTATACATGTTAGAACACACTTGGTTGATGATGCCAAGTTTCATTGTTATTTAATTGTTTGCTTCTTAGTTATATTGTTTAGCATTTGAAGCCCTCAATGAATTTCCAAAGATGATTCAAGAATGATTAAGATGAAGTTATGACACGAAATCCCTTAGCCTTAGTCAAATGTTGTAAACGATTACAAATGCTTAGTGATTGAAGCAATCAAAAGGACTCTCAAAGATGGCTTAACATGATCAAGATGAAGTCAACAAGAAGTTAAGACAATGATATGATCCTAGCATTAGTCGAAAAATATAAGAGTAAGTGTAACACTCTCATTTACGTCAAGTGGATGCAAAACCATGCAACAGTGCACTGCACTGTGGTTTCTGATACTACCGTATGGAGGAACTTTTATTCGAAAAGTTTAAGTGTCAAAATCTTTACAAATTTCATATTCTCAAAGATTTTACATTTGAATTATCCTAGTTTGAAAACAAATCTGAAAAATCAATTTGCAAATCTCACATGTTGACTCCTCTAAAGATGTGCATCTACTTTTACATAAATGGAAAGTTGATTTAGTCAAGTACTAAAGCACTCTTCCATTTGTGGTAAGTTGTCACATGTTGAGTGTTTGGGGTTTAGTTTTCTGAAATTTTAAGTCACAAATTCACATTGATTAAACCTCTAGATTTGTGCAATTACCTTTTACAAAAATGGTAAGTTGAACTTGTCAAACTTTTAAAGCTAGAAAAGTTTTTTGCCATTTTGGTAAAGTGTCACATGTTGAGTGTTTTGGGAAGAGTTTTCTGATTTTGATCAATGACTTGTGCTCCAAGCCTATAGCCTAACACTTACCATCACTCAAACGCTATCTATTTAATATTGGATTTAATTAACCTTAGTTGTACTACTTAGATGATCAAATCACTATAAATAGGGTGCCTTTGCTTCATTTATTTCTTAAGACTTTTATGAATATTAATTGTTAAAACACTTTGCAAAACATCAGCTCTTGTTCTTCAACTTATTTGCAAAATTGTTTTCTATTTTAAAAGTCTTCAAACGTTTTTCAAAAGGGCTGTAAATCTCCATGTATCAGTTCGCTGCACTGTGGCATCTGAGTTTGTTCCATAATTCTCGTGTTTAGGTCTTAATTGTGATCTCCATGTTCATTAAGTGAACGATTGAGATTCAAAGACTCTGTAAACCTGTGAGATAGAACTTAAGTCTTGAAACGGAGTAGCTTTGAGCAAGTGAAAGTCTTGAAGCGGAGTAGCTTCAAGGAAGTGCAACCGGAGTAGGTTGGCGAGTTATTTTCATTGTAAGGGGTTTAGTTGTTTGAGTAAATTTCTAAACAAGCAATAAAATAACGGTTGGACGTAGGGATCGGAGTAGAGGCTGAACCAATTTTTTAAAAGCATCGTCTTGTTTGTTCATTTACTTTTACGTTTGTTCTCCTTATTTATATCTTGTTTATCTCGCAATCTGTGTGTGTCACAGTGTTCAATACTGTGTCTCAGACCTGCTGATTGATTCAATCTTGTGAACTTAAAACGATTAAGTATCTCAAGTTTTCAACTTAAAAGGGATTCACTTAAGATTTTCATTGCTAACAGTATTCAACTTAAAAAAGTATTCACTTTATATCTTCATTGCTAAGTTGAAGAAAAATACTCTTTCATTCATACTTTTCTAGTCTGTGCAACAGTCGACTTTACTGTGACATATACTGAGCTGAATTCGTGTGTATATACTTCTAACTCAAATAGTTCTAAGTATAAACACCTTTAACATTTAAAGTATTGTCCATATCAGCTTAGTCTATTGTCCTAGATTTCAAAGAAGCTTAATTCAACCTTAAAAATTTTAATTGGACACCTAATTCACCCCCTCCCCCTCTTAGGTGTTCTCGTCCTTGACTCTTCAATACATTTAATTTAAAAACATGTTATAATTATTTTCTAAATGTTATTTTTGACAGCGGACATAGCGGTTGTTACTGGTTTTATGTAGTAAACTAACATTTTTAAGTTATATTCTCTAAATCAATTTATCTGTTATGATACTCTTAAATATAGGGGTAATACAAAACAATTAAAGTTGAGAACATTGTCAATTTTTTAAGCCTAGATTTTAATGTTGAGAGCTAAAAACCTGGTAATTTATGTTTAAAACATGGTAATGTGTCTTAGTTTTGTATTTTGTAGTTATTTTGTGAAAAAAGAACTTTTTAGGTTAAAAATTGAACGTTTTATGGTAAACAAATTTTACAGTTGCCCGTAAGGGTGGAATCTAGTGGTTAAAACTTGGGTGAAATTCCCAGGAGACCCAGGGTGAAGCCTCTCCAAGAGCAAAATCTTGTGGAGCATTCTTGGCCTGAGTCCATGCCTAATAGACTTCGAGCGTGTCACCCTCGGGTGGTTTACCTGGTATACGTGATTTGCAGGCTATCACGTACACCCGCGGGTTTACCCAGTGCGCACCGAAGGTAGCGGCTGCGGGTTCCCTCGTTACCAAAAAAAAAAAAAAAAAAAATTGCAGTTGGTGAAGCTATTTTGAGTGAAAACTTCAACTTTTACTTGTGAAACTTAACGTTCTAGTATTGTTATTGATTTATTGCTGGCCTCTTAACTAAGCTTATTATTTGTTAGTTTTATGTACAAAACTGACCTTTTTAAGTTCTTAGCGGAATAGTATATTGAGTCATTTTAAGAGTAGGGGAATAGTTATACTTTGAAAATTTAGACATCTACTTTAAACACTTGTCGCTGTAATAATTTTCTAAATGTGATTTTTGACAGGTCACATAGCATTCTATTGACTAGTTTAATGTACAAAACTGACCTTTTAAATTTATATTCTCCAAGTCAATTTACGTGTTATGATACTCTTAATTATAGGGTGAATAGAGAACAAATAAAGTTGAGAACATTCTCATTTTGTTAGCCTAGTTTTAATTTGTGAGATCTATAAATCTGGTATTTTATGTATAAACCTGGTGTTTTATGTATAAAACATTGTAATGTTTGTAAATTTTGTATTTTCTAGTTTTTTTGTAAAAAAAGGAACCTTTTAAGTTTAAAACTTAACGTGATGTGGTAAACAAATTTTGCAGTTGGTTAAGATATTTTAATGGTTAAAACTTCAACTTTTAATTTAGAAATATAACGTCCTATGAATCTTATTGATTTACGGTCCGTTTTTCTTAAGACCATTGCTTTTGGTCTGAAATAAGACGGGTAACATGTCATCATTTTACAATAAAATGTTGTTATTTTTTGATAACATGTTACCATTATTGTTCACATCATTTTCAGGGTAAAAAATGACACCTCTAGTCATAACATTTTGTGAATTAATTGGTTACATTTTCTTAAAAAATGGCAACATTTTATCCGTCTGACAAATAAGACCAAAAGTGTCCGTCTGAAACAAGAATTTGTGATTGATTTAAGGTTTGCCTCTTAGCTTACCTTATTATTTGTTAGTTTTACGTGCGAAACTGACCTTTTTAAGTTCTTAGCGGAATAATATATTGCGTCATTTTTAGAGTCTGCGGAATAGTTATAATTTGAAAACTTATACTTCTACTTTCAAAACTTAACGTTTGAATAATTTTGAAAATGTAATATTTGCCACCAAACATAGCATTTTAGTTATTAGTTTTATGTACAAAACTCGCGTTTTTAAGTTGTAATGTCCAAATTATTGTACTTGTTATGATATGCTTAATTATTTGGTGAATACATAATATTTTAAGTTGAGAACATTGCCATAAAATTTTAGCCTTGTTTAAATAATGACAGATAGAAACCTAGCGTTTTATGTTTAAACCATGGTAATGGAGGTAAATTTTTTTGTTATCTGGTTTTATTAAAAGAAGGAACCTTTCAGGGATAAAATGCAACGTCTAAGATATGTTCTTGATCAATTCTGGCCTCCTAACATAGCTAATTGTTGGCTAATTTTATTTACAAAACTGTTTGTTTATGTTCTACGCCGAGCGACATATTATGTCATTTTTACTATATGGGGAATAATTTTACTTTGACAACTAAAATATCTAGGTTAAAAACTAAAACTGAACTGGTAGCATACTCCGTATTAACTTGGACCTTGTTCTCATCATCTTGTTCCGTAAGTTGCCGACAAGTGCAGACTTTAGTATGGTTTTTTTTTTAAAAGCTTGGGTACCAATAACAATAAAATTTGGTCTTTCACTTGTAAACATGACTATTTATGTTGGAAACATGCAATAATATGTCATTGCTATTGATAATTACATGTTCTATAATGAGTTTACATAATTTAGCAGTTGCGGTTGCCGGTGGATCTCTTGAAAGTCTTCGAAGTGAAACATTGAAGGATCATTTAAACTTAGTGAATAGGTTTAGAATAAAGCTATTCGAAAAAGGGGGTGCAGGAGCAGTTATTAAAAAATTGTATGGGGATGCTGCTATTGAAGAAAATTTGTTTGATAGTGTAAGAAGAGATGATAGTCGTAGTGTGGTTGGTCTTTTTTGGTGCAATTCTACAATGCGGGATGACTACAAAAGCCATGGGGATGTCATTGTATTTGGCACGTCATATAGGAGTAACAGATATAGCTTAATCTGTGCACCTTGTGTTGGAGTGATTAATCCTTCAACAAACGTCATGTTTGGGTGTGCATTCATTGCCGATGAAAAAAGAGATTCATTTGTGTGGCTCTTGGAAACATTTAAGGCGGCGATGAGTGATAAATCCCCTGCCATTATCTTTACAGAGCATGACTGTGCGATTGCCAATGCAATACGACAAGTACATCATTTGTTCATAATATCATGGTAAATAAGTTTGGTATCAATTGTTGCATATAACCTCTTATTTATATTATAGTACTTGTCATTGTGTTTATATTCAGGTATTTCCTCAATCAAAGCATCAAGTTTTTGTGCGGCGCATGGAGCAGAACTCAGAGAATTGAAGAGGAGTCTCGGTTTGGTAGAGCTGTATAACAGGAGAAAGCGAAGTTCCAGTTAGCAAGCATCTACGAATGGTGTTTGTACGTCTATAACAGCCATCAAGATATCAATTCAATAACAGAATTTTTTCAATTAAATATTGGTTGTATCTTCATTTTAATTGTTCTCAGACTTGTTTTATTTCGGATTATTTACGACAATTCAAATGCAGTGTATTTCTATTGTGGAAAATGTCCAATTAAATGCTGACCGTTTAAATACACATGTCCCATAATCTATATGAGTGTTTGATTATACATACATGACTATTCGTAATTGATATTAGTAGTACATTTTTAAAGACAACCAAATGTTTTAACAATGAAACTCATGACTTTAATGTAGGACATTGTTGGAGTTAAAAATTCAAAAATTCTCATCTAAGAAGGGTACTAAGACAGATCAAGTACATATCCCTTATGTGTAGATGGCAAATATAATGTTATTCCGTTTGCATTCTTATATACATGTAGTACGTACGCGATCCATCGTAATTTTAAGGCGGATAGTGTCGTGTGTTATCTTAGAGGTTACTTAATCAAATTAGAGTCAAAGGTAGAAAGAGGTGTGAAGTACATAAAAACCCCACCTGCGTTGCAACAACTTACTCCGCACAAACCAATTTGTTAGTTTCAAAGAAAAAGAAAAATCCCCAAAAAAGAGAACAGTTACCTCTTGATTTCGGAAATTGGATACAAGGGGGAAATTGTAATGGTCTTATGAAGGTTAAAGAGAAAACCGTTGTTGGCAACATAAAAATGAGGAATCAAATTAGTGAAGAAGGCAATTCTGGTCAGAAGTGTGAACAAAGAAGTTTTGAAGGTAAATTATCTATTTTGATTTCATTGATTCAATTGATGAACCATTATCAATTGTATTTAGTTTTTTGCTTAGTTTGGTTTAAACAAATTGAACTCCTATATGTTTTGGTAGAACAAACATGATCTTTGTTGGATTGGATGAGATGATGGGGTGAATTTGAGAAACAACAACGCATAGTTTCTGATCAATCAGTGGTCGTGAATGATGATGAATTGCGATCGTTGGTTGTAGTGGAGGCCGCGGAAACAACAGGTGCAGTTTACGATACTCTTGTTTTAACGGTGGTTTCATTGACTGATTACTTTAAATATTAGGATGAAAACTTTCGTTTTTACTAGGCATAGTTTACTGTAGTTTGAAAAACTCGTGTGATGTTGTAACCTACTTGTTTTATGTTGATAGAAAATTGTTTAATTGTGAAAGACTGATGTGTGCTATTTATATAGGCTCTTTGTGCTTATTTTGTACGCATTTTTATGCGATTCCTGTAGTTTTAGGCTACGAAATGCCCCGAATAGTCTACTTTGGTTTGTTCGGCTTTAATTGCAAGAATGGACCCAGAAGGAGCAAACTGAGCTTGAAGCTGTCCCTTTAGCTTGCATTTAGGAGATGGATGGAATTGGAGCGAGAATAATTCTTTCTTGGGATACGTGAAGTCGTCTTGGAAGCAAATCAACGTCCTATCAGCTGATTCAGTGATAGTTAACTCGATCAAGAGCTTTGCTGGCTTAATTGCTCGATCGAGTCTTTTTTTATGATGAAGATTCCTCGATCAAACTCATGCTATATTCGATCGAGAGGAGGATTTATGGGGTTCCTCGATCGAGTAGACTTTATGCTCGATCGAGAGGATTTTGCTGGAAGTTGATCGATCGAGGAGTTTCGATGTGCTCGATCGAACAGTTTGTGATCTGATGCAAGATTTTTTTGCGTAATCTTATTTACTTATTATTTTAGTTATCTTATTTAGGTTAATAAATATCTCTCTTATAAATAGGAGAGACCTAATTAGGTTTAGGCATGGAGTTTTTAGCCAGATTTCATTAATTTCAGAATTCATTAATCATTCAGTTTTAATTATCAAACTCTTGTTCGACGCTTGCTTTCCTATTTCTCGGAACTCGATTTGTGTAATTCTTTACTCTCTTTCTATTCAACTGAATTCATAGTATTAATCCTTTTGCAACATTTAATTCTCTGGTCTCTTAATTTATGTTATTAGAATTAGTATCCAGTTTATGCAATTTCTATTGATTCATCTTTATACCATGTTTAATATCGTTTTATCTATCGTTATTGGTTTTATCATCGTTATGAGTAGCTAAGTCCTAATTGCTGGGATTAGGGGATCCATGATAGTAAAACCATGACGTTATAGTTTGTTTTAGGAAGTTTTAATGTGAGAATTGTTTTATAGCAATATAACAGTAATTACTTGGTTGAGTGCACGCGACTAATTTAATTAACCCGGTTAAATTCATACCTAGATCGGAATATTGGAATGAATAGACCTATTATGAACAATAGACTACCCTAATCAGAGCGGAAGCTATTTAGGAAGAATTTAGGGCGGATAGCGGATCGGAAGGACCTTTTTCACTACCTTTCTCACTACAGACCGACAGACGTTACCTTTAGCTGATTTGCGTAATATCATGGTGAACCGACATCCTAGCATCTTTCTCCCTATTTGATCACACTCTATTTCATTCTTGCTAGTTTTAATTGTTGTTTCTTTTATTGTTTTAAATTTAGTTATTTAGTTTAGTTAAATTAATTCAACCAAAACCCTCAATTTATGACCATAGACAGACTAGATAACAAGTAGATAGCAACCACCTCCTTGTGGATACGATACCCTGCTTACCTCTACTGCATAAGTTTAGGCCGGTTAGGTTTTATTTTTGATAGGTTGCGACAGCCGTATCAAGTTTTGGCGTCGTTGCCGGGGAGGCAACTAGTTTATTTACTTGTTTTATTTTAGTTTGTTTTAGTCTCAAGATATTTTTAATTCCTTGAGACAGTTCTTATTCTTTTCTCTTAGTTTTGTTTATGCCCAGGTCCAACAGGTCAGAGTTAGTACCAGCTGATCCTAAACCAAAGAGGACGTTTCGCCGTAGATAAAACTTATTGAGGGAGATTCGTCGAGTGGAAGTCTTGAGTACTTTTGACCCAGTTCTAGAGAACTTCACTTTTGCAGAAGCTCAGTCTTTAGAGGAAGACAAATCTATTTCTGCAACCGTTACTAAATCTGCGAAGATGCCAAACATTGCTAGTCATTCTAAGCCGACAGCCGATTCTATTCCTAAGGGTTTCAAGCTTTCAACTGATGAGGGGAGTACCTTTGATATTCGCCCTTCTTATATTAATCTGGTGGAGAGAAAATTGTTCAGAGGAGTAGCTGGTGAGGATCCAAGAAAGCATATGGAGATCTTCACGGATTACTGTTCTACTATTCCTGCTACTAAGGGAGTGACCCAAGAGAAGATTAAGGAAGTCTTGTTTCCTTTTTCTCTTACTGATGGAGCCCGGGAGTGGTTGTCTGACTTGGATAAGACTTCAGCAGAGATTACTGATTGGAATAGCCTAGCTCTTGCTTTCTATAAGAGATACTACCCTCCACAGAGAACTAATGCGTTGCGAGGGCAGATTACAAGTTTTAAACAGAATCCGACTGAGAACTTGTATGAAGCATGGAGTATATTTAAGAAGTTGGTTAGGTCTTTCCCACATCACGGGTTTCGCCAGTGGTTTTTGTGCAACAAGTTCTACAATGGGTTGTATGATGACCACCATGCTGTTTTAGATCCTGTAGCCAATGGAATATTTTAGAAGATTATCGATGATGATAAGGGCTGGCACATTATAGAGGAGATGGCTATCCATTGTGCTGAATATGGGAATCCGAGGAGTGGTACTAGAACAGTCGCTGGAGATAATAGTGCACTTGTGGCTCAACTGGAAGCCATGAATTTGAAGATTTGATAAGCTAGAGATGCAGGCTGTGGGAAATCAACAGACGGTTCACTTGTTGTCTAGAAAGGAGATCGTCTCATGTGAGAGATGTGGTGCTGATGGTCATACTGCAGTGGAGTGTTTAGCTGAGAAGGAGCAAGTCTATGCCTTTCAACAATTTAGGCAAGGAGGCTCTTATTTTAACAATCAAGCTGGAGTTCATCCCAATTTGAGGTGGTCTAGCAAAAAAATTTTGAATCCTACACCTCCACCGCAGCAACAACAGACCTATGTTCCGCACCATCGAAATCAACAAGGAGGCTTTCAAAAGCCTCTTTCTTTCCCACCGCCGCATTAGCAAGGTGCCTCTTCTAGTGGTACTAATGACATAACTGAGTTGAAGTTAATGTTGTAATCACTTACACTTCAAATGCAGAAAAGTGACCAAGCAAAGGATGCTTCTATTAAATTGCTTGAGTCCCAGTTAGCTCAATTGGCTACTAAGCAAGCTTCAAGACAACCGGGCCAATTACCGTCACAACCTGACAAGAAACCACATGATTCGGTAAATATGTTCAATTTAAGGAGTGGTCTTTCCTATGAGGGACCCAAAATGCCAAAGGAGAATGCTGAATTTTCAGACTCGGAGATTGAAGCTACTGTTCATGGGAAGGCGTCTTTTGATGAAAGAGTGACTGATTCACGTGGTGTACTCGATCGATTCATTTCTGATGGTCGATCGAGCAAATCTACTGAAGAAGTGTTTGATCGAAGGGATAATAGTGCTCGATTGAGCACTGAGGAAAACAAGCCTCTCGATCGAGTATCTCAAACTGCTCGATCGAGCAATATTTCTAAGAAAACCTCTCGATCGAGAAGTGAAGTTGCTCGATCGAATAACATTAATGCTGAGAGTGTTAATTTGTCGTCTAAATTTAATTTGGACGATAAATATGCAAATAAGGATAATTCCTATAAGCCCCAAGTTCCATTTCCAGGGAGGCTACCGAGGACAAAGACGGAACAACAATTTGGCAGATTTGTCGATCTTCTGTGAAGTCTTAAAGTTAACATGTCTTTTGCCGAGTTGCTCACCCAGGTACCCTCTTACTCAAAATTTATGAAAGAAATTCTTTTACGTAAGAGGAATAAAGATGAATTTAAAATGGTGGCTTTGACTGAGGAGTGCTCCGCACTTCTTCAGAATAAGACTCCACCGAAATTAGCTGACCCGGGTAGTTGTTCAATTCCTTGTCATATTGGGACTTACTTGATTGATAATGCGCTTTGTGATTTAGGAGCTAGCGTAAGCGTCTTACCTCTGTCTCTTGCAAAGAGACTTGGTTTGACAAAATTTCAGTTCACAAACATGACCGTACAGATGGCCGATCGCTCATTATCACGGCCGTTAGGAGTCTTAGAGGACATCCCTGTTAGGATCGGGAAATTCTTTATTCCCGTTGATTTTGTAGTCTTAGACATACCTGAGGGCTCATACACTCCCATTATTTTGGGAAGACCATTTTTGCATACTGCTCATGCAATAATTGATGTCGGGGCTAAGACTTTGACCTTTCAGATGGGTGGGGAGGATTTGACATTCACCCAGTCCAGTCTTCGCAGGGCGCCCATTCAAGTCATGCCTTGCAATGATATTCCCTCTATAGACTCCAACAAGGATCTCTCTAGTATTAGTATTGAGTCATATATTGTTGTTATGACACCTCCGCCCCAGTCTGGGAGCGAATTGGAGGACCATTCTGCTGTTTTTGCTTCTGCAGGACTTCGCGGAATGGATATTGGAGATCCCGTTACCGGACTTGGTGCATTATAATTGGAGCCTAGCACTGATGGCATTAAGGATCATAGGGTCCATGAAAAGAAGAATCCTGATAAAGCAAAGAGGAAGGATGCGGATTATGAGATGTGCTACTCCCCTTCCGATGGCCCAGTTGTTTGGAAATTGAAGACGGAGGTAACCAATGCTGAAGGGACCTCGTCGAGCCAGAAGCCCAGCTTTGGGCTATTTAATTGCTTCAAAAGATGATTCGGAACGCTATCCCATTTGTAAACATTTTGTAATTTGAATTTTCGCTAGACATTTAATTAGTAATTAGGTTTAGACTTTACTATTAGCTTAGATAGATTTAACTAGCTTAGGACGAATATAGACTGCGTGTTTTTGTTTTGGTATTTTTCGGGAAGTATTATTGCATATTATGCAGGTCTTGGGAGGATTTTGAATCACTGGGAAGCGTGCCAAGAAAGAAGCCCTCGATCGACCACTTTATGTGCTCGATCGAGCAAATGCCCAAGTGAAAGTTCTCGATCGAGTTGTTCCAAACACTCGATCGAGCAAGCGTATTTGAGGGGTTCTCGATCGAGTAGTTTTAACCATTTGATCGAGCATAATCCAAGCACAAGTGAAAAGTCATTGATCGAGTACTTTTAAGTACTCGATCGATCAAATGGAGGAAGAATGCTCTCGATCAAGCAACTCCAGTCCACTCGATCGAGCAGTTTTGGTGCATATCAGATGAGGGAGTTTCTTTCTCCCTCACTTTATTTTCATTCACTTGATTTGTTCTTCCCCAATTTCTTTCGACTCCCCTTAACCCCTTGACCAAATTTCTCAATTTCCTCCCCAAATTTACCAATCAAATTACCCAAATACCTCTCAAGCATCAATTAAACAATATTACCCATGTTTGCATCATAAGTTTTCGATTTATTTGGGGATTTTCGAATTAGGGTTGCGAAAAATCGACATAATTCGATTATTTGAGTTTTCATTGGTTTTTAATTGTTTCTATTGTTGGGTAATCTATCAAGTAAGTTCCTTTCCCATTCTTTAATGTTTAATTGCAATTTTCCCCTCTTTATGCGAATTAGGATTGTGAGAATTGATTTGGGGAAATTCAATCTTGTTGCTAGATTGTTAATTGGAACTTACATTTTATTACAGCTATGGAAAGTAGTAAAGAAGTCGGACTCGAAAAGCCAACTTTGACAGCTTCTGCTGCTACTCTGCCGGCTGCTCTGGTCGTGGTCCCTACTGCCACCACGCCAGCTGTTACTACGACTGTGTCGACCACCGCTGCTGCTGCCCCTGTCACTGCGCTGCGACTATTACTGCTGCTGCTGCTAGTTCACGGTCTGAGATGGTCACAAGTTCACGTGATGCTGCGTTACGGGTCTCTGCTAGGAATATTGCTGACACTTCTAAATCTCTACCTGAGTTTCTGGAGGTAAAATTTTTGTCCCCATCCCACCGTACTCGTTTTTTGAATTTGATGGAATGTCATTTGACTTCGACCCGTTTCTTGAGTCGACCTTCCCTAGAGACTCTAGGAATTTTAGCACCTGTTATCGACCTGCTCAATGGGACGGGGATGTCGGGATCTATCACTATGAAGGCGTTCACCTATAGGGCACTTAATTTAGTGTTTTTTAGCTCTTTTGAATTTAGTCCTGCGGCCTATGCGATTGACCATGGGAGCACTTGCATCACTTTCCGACTATTTAACACTACCTATTCCTGGACTTTAGCTAAGTTCAGGGAACGTTTAGGTCTAGTTAGTGATGGTTGCCTTGAGCCTCCTAGGAAGCTCATGCGACAGATTTGGGCTACACTTTCACACATTCCCTATGGTCAGCGTCATGGTGCCCACATCCATTTACCTAATGCCCGCCATTTTCTCTGTCTGCTTGGAGAAACTGTTTTTGGTCGTTATGAACCTAACATTGTTAACAATACTAAGTTGTCCATCTTAGTTGGGTACCTAAACATTGACAGTGGTACCCCATTTATTTTCAACATTTCATACTTGACAGCTCAGCATTTTAACATTGTCGGGTTAAAAGTAGCGGGTACGATAGTGTCTGGTGGACTAGTGACTCGCATTACCCGCCGACTTTTCCCTGACTTTCCCCGTGGTCTTAAATATTTTTATAACGATAATGTTATTGACATTTCTATTATGTTCTCAATGAACTAGCTTGCTGCTGACCATAGGACGTGGAAGATTTGGACTGCCACTTCCCTGACCTTACCTTCACCTTCTCTACCCCGTCTTTCACCTTTACCTACTGTGACGGGTAGATTACCACCACCTCCACCTTCTTACCTCCTTGACTTCTCTCCTCTCGTTTCTAGGAAGCGGAAGAGGACTTCCCCCGATGTTAGGGAAGTTGGAGAGAGGTCTAGACCTCCACAGGCTGGGCTTACACCCACATCCGCGTCCACGCCCACGCCTACACTTACACCCCCTACCTCTCAGCCTGTTTTACAGGCTAATTTTATTCCACCTCTTATTTTTGAGGCGCCCGAGGTCATGCACCAAAGGCGTCGTGATGCTCTACTTTGGATATGTGCAGGAGGGTAGCTCGGATGGAGCGGGATCAAGTTCTAGCCTTATTCCCCTTCTACGAGTATCATATGTGTAGGGGCCGTCCGGTGCCAACTGGGTGGCCACATCCTTCTTTTTACCAGTCCCCGGAGGAGGGGTACCCTCAACCTGAGAGCGAGGAGGACACGGCCGAGATAGAGGAGAGGATTCGAGCTGAACTCGATGCTAGAGGTCGTTCTAGGAGGAGGAGGAGGACCCTACCTTTTAGGTGGTTGACGAGGAGGGAGCTGACGAGTAGTTGCTGGTTAATCACTTCCCCAGTTTGCTGGCTGGTTTGGGGAAGTTATAAATTGTAAGTATTTTTGCTCTTTATTCTTTTTATCCCCTTTAGTTTTATTTCATTTATTTTGCATTTGAGTTTGTATTTTCCTTTCCCTATTATTCTGCTGGTGTATGCTGGAGGACAATGAGGCCATTATCCGATTTGGTTTGGGGAGGGTAATGCACACATTGAGTTTGCATTTGCATTTGTTTTGCATTCACGTTTATTGATTTTAGCTTGCATTGTTTTTTCATTTCAAAAAATTGAAAAAAAAAATTCGAAAATTCGAAAATCAAAAATTTCACGTTAATTTTTGCATTTAGGTTGAGTCGGAATGGTAGATTTCAATGATGAAATTTCACTACATCTAGTCTTATGACCTAAGCATTGCAATTTTAACATCTTTTAGCATAGTCATTTTGCATAATCTACGAGTTTATGTTAAAATTTAACTGAAAGAATAGACTTGACCTGATATTTTGACAACCTACTAATAAATTCTAAGTTCTAGAGCCTTATAAACTAGTGTCATCCATGACCAGTTTCATGTAGGATTGTGAGTAGTATACTCCTTGCATGACATGTAACATTAATTTGCATAAGTATGAAATTCAATTTCTTATTGCCTGCATACACTCGGGTTAGTGGCCGGTGTCACATGTAGGAGAGGTGCTTACATTTCTTTTTTTTTTCATTACTACCCATTAGCTCCACATTAGCCAAATTTGCCTTTTTGACCCCTTAACTACATCCAAACTTAGCCTGCCTTGCCAAGCTAGTTTAGTGTTTGTTTTTTACGGGTATATTGCTTATTGTGTCAAACCTGGTTTGTTTTGAGAAGTTGGGAGTTAGTAGTTTTGGAGAAGGAGAATATTGAAAAGAAAGAAGTCGTAAAAAAAATGAAAAATCAAAAAAAAATGAAAGAGAAGAAGAAAAGAAATAGAAAACCGGAAAAAAGGAAAGAAAAAATGGAAAAAGAATTCGAATGATATCGGTTTTACTCCTATGCTCTCATTTTATCTTATGAGGAGTTGTTTATATCTGGTTCAGTGAGTTTTATGCCAAATAAAAGCATTGTGTTTAGTTTTGGAGTTGGATTAAAATTGGATATGGTTTATTTGGTTTTGTCTAGGTTGATAGCTTGGCTTTTACATCCACATTCCCAAAACATTTTGCCCCTTCTTACCCATCGCCTCACTTTTCCAAACATTTGTAAGCACTCGGCATGTGTCAGGACCTTGATTGGATGGAGTGTATGTGTACGGTAGCTAGAATTGTCTATCATATTAGATTGCATGCATGTTTATGTAGGTCGTAGTTTAGGTGAGCGGCTATATTTATTTCTCTCTTACATTTATATGCTTACCCTTTGCTTCATTGAGAGAGAGAGAGAGAGTGACCCGTGAGAGTCAAATTTTGAAGGTCTAGCAAGATCGACAGTTCAGCTATATTTATAAACATCCTTATAACTCGTTTGCATCTGACACTGTTGCTATTTTGTTAATTTATTGCATTAAAATGGTTTAGGTGACGATTTGTAGCTAGCTCTGAGTTTCACTCCGTTCCATTAGTTAGTTGCATATAGTTTTCATGGGGACAAGCAAAGGTATGGTTTGGGGAAGTTTGATGCGTGCTATTTATATAGGCTCTTTGTGCTTATTTTGCACGCATTTCTATGTGATTCCCGTAGTTTTAGGCTACGAAATGCCCCAAATAGTTTACTTTGCTTTGTTCGGCTTTAATTGCAGAAATGGACCCAGAAGAAGCAAAACTGAGCTTGGAACTGTCCCTTTAGCTTGCATTTAGGAGATGGATGGAATTGGAGCGAGAATACTTCTTTCTTGGGATGCGTGAAGTCGTCTTGGAAGCAAATCAACGTCCTATCAGCTGATTCAGTGGTAGTTAACTCGGTCGAGAGCTTTGCTGGCTTAATTGCTCGATCGAGTCCTCTTTTATGATGAAGATTCCTCGATCGAACTCCTGATATGTTCGATCAAGAGGAGGATTTATGGGGTTCCTCGATCAAGTAGACTTTATGCTCAATGGAGAGGATTTTGCTGGACGTTGATCGATCTAGGAGTTTCAATGTGCTCGATCGAACAGTTTATGATCAAACGCAAGATTTTATTGCGTAATCTTATTTACTTATTTTTTTAGTTATCTTATTTAGGTTAATAAATATCTCTCTTATAAATAGGAGAGACCTAATTAGGTTTAGGCATGTAGTTTTTAGCCAGATTTCATTAATTTCAGAATTCATTAATCATTCAGTTTTAATTATCAGACTCTTGTTTGACGCTTGCTTTCCTATTTCTCAGAATTCGATTTCTGTAATTCTTTACTCTCTTTATATTCAACTTAATTCATAGTATTAATCCTTTTTGAACATTTAATTCTCTTGTCTCTTAATTTATGTTATTAGAATTGGTATCCAGTTTATGCCATTTCTATTGATTCATCTTTATACCATGTTTAATATTGTTTTATCTATCGTTATTGGTTTTATCATCGTTATGAGTAGCTAAGTCCTAATTGCTGGGATTAGGGGAGCCATGATAGTAAAACAATGACGCTATAGTTTGTTTTGAGAGGTTTTAATGTGAGAATTGTTTTATAGCAATATAACAGTAATTACTTGGTTGAGTGCACGCGACTAATTTAATTAACCCGGTGAAATTCATACCTAGATCGGAAGATTGGAATGAATAGACCTGTTATGAACAATAGACTACCCTAATCAGAGCGGAAGCTATTTAGGAAGAATTTAGGGCGGATAGTGGACCGGAAGGACCTTTCCACTACCCTTCTCACTACAGACCGACTGACCTTACCATTAGCTGATTTGTGTAATATCATGGTGAACCGACATCCTAGCATCTTTCTCCCTATTTGATCACACTCTATTTCATTCTTGCTAGTTTTAATTGTTGTTTCTTTTATTGTTTTAAATTTAGTTCTTTAGTTTAGTTAAATTAATTTAACCAAAACCCTCAATTTGTGACCATAGACAGACTAGATAATAACTAGATAGTGACCGCCTCCCTGTGGATACGATACCCTGCTTACCTCTACTGCATAAGTTTAGGCCGGTTAGGTTTTATTTTTGATAGGTTGCGACAGCCGTATCAAAGACATTCTTATTATAGTACTTGGCCTGGAGTTTTAAGTAGAAAATAATCAAACTTGAAAACGCCATCTTTAATGCTGAAAACCCATCTGTTTATAATTGAAACATAGTGATTTATGTTATTCTGAAAATTTTATAGTAGCATGTGTGGGATTGCAAGAGATGATGCATGAATTTGAGCAACAACATAGAACACACGTAGTCGATGACCAAGCGATGGAAATCAACAACGGTGACACACGACAACAAGTGAATGATGACAACAGCCCAGAAGAAGGTAAATTGACACTAGTAAATTGCAGCTTCAGATAGTTGAACCAAATTATATGATCTTCAAATATCATTGTTAGTCATTTTTTTCTTATAACATGATTGTTTAAGGTTAAAACCTATTTGCATAAGGTAAGCATTATTACTATTTGACGTTGATTTCTCTTGTGAGTTCAATACCTGGACATTTTAAATAAAAACTTTCAATTTTAGTTTGTAAACTTAACCATTTGTAACTAGAAACACACATAGATATGATATGCCATAGTTCCTTATGTTAACCGGTGGAGACATTGTGTTAGCATGTCAGTTTTATGAGCATAGTATGCATTGTTATTTATAAGCAATGATCGTACATCTAAATTTGGTTAATGTTTATGATATTGATAATTGTAGATCCTAAAGAAACTTTACCTAACTTAGCATTGGTGGATGCTAGTGGATCTCTTGAAGGTGTGAGAGCTGAAACATTGGAGGAGCTTGAAGAGTTATATTACAAACACTCAAAGCATGTGGGGTTAGCATAAGAAAAGCAATACAAAGAGGTGGACAAATGTGTCCAAAAGAAAAGTATTTTGTATGTGCATGTGAAGGTCACTCGAAACCCTCCTTAGCTAATGCAAGTCCGTCTAAGAGAAAACGGAAGAGAAAAGTTTACCCTCACACTAAAACGGGATGTAAAGCAAGCATTCGGTGTAAATTAGATAAGCATGGGTGTTATCGTGTGATGTATCATAATGTATTCCATAACCATGCAATGACAAGGTTAGAATGGCAGCGTCTGCACAGATCGGAGAGAGGAATTACAAAGGAAACAGCTAAAGCAATAACATCATTTGAGGATGTGGGCATAGGACCTACGGATAGTTACCGATATTGGTCTAATAATGCAGGTGGTGATAAACATGTAGGGCATACACTGGAGGATCATATAAACTTTGTGAACAGGTGATCATTATATCTAGCATATTTTTAAAAATATATTGACTACTCTCTTCATAAATCAATATTTAACCCTATGTGTGGTATATAATACCTCCTGATTGTGCTTTTGCATTCATAAACAGGTTAAGAATGCATATAGTTAAAGGATGGGATGCAGAAACAGTTGTTAATATATTGTATGAAGAAGCTGCAAATGATCCAGAATTCTTTTTCAGAGTACGCAGAGATGAGAATGGTAGATTGGTTAGCCTGTTTTGGTGTGATTCAATGATGATTGAAGACTACAAAATCTACGGTGATGTCCTCATATTTGATACAACGTATAGAACAAACAGATATAACTTAATTTGTGCACCTTTTATGGGGGTGAATAATCATTGGAAAAACGTAATGTTTGGGTGTGCGTTCATCGCCGATGAAAAAATTGAATTCTTTGTGTGTCTCTTGGAAACATTTAAGAAGGATATGAGTAATAAACCCCCCAACCACTGTTTTCATAGACCAAGATCATGCCATTGCAAGTGTAATACAACAAGTATGTAATTTATGGTTAATACAACAAGTTTGGTATCAGTTATTACATATGTTGTAATGTTTATGTTTCAGTAGTTCTTAACATGATTATATGAAGGTATTCCCTGAGTCAAGGGATAGATTATGCCTATGGCACTTGCAAAATGTTGTTAGTCATTTTAGAACACTGAGAACTTGTCAGGGTTTCAAAGAGGCCTTCAACAAATGTTTGACCGATTGCGCAAATGAGGAGGAGTTTCAATGTTATTGGGACAACATGGTTGAAACATATGAATTAGATAGAAATCCGAACTACTACTCTTAGTTTCGTAGGTTTTATGACATCAGAAGTAAGTGGTGCACAGCCCTTAGTAAAGATTTTTTTTCAGCCAGCATTTTATCGTCTCAAAGGAGTGAAAGTACTAATAATGCATTGGGGTTCCAAGCGAACAAGTCAACAAGTCTTACTCAATTTTACAAATTATTTAAACAAACTATCACAAGATGAAGGAAGAAGGAGTTGAAGTTGGAGTTCTATTGCTCGAAATCAAAGCCACATTCTGATTTTGCTTTGTCAGGTTTGTTAAAACATGCATCAGAGGTCTACACATCTACTCTTTTCTATGACTTTGAGGAAGAGTTTAAAGTGGGAATAGGTACTTTTGCTAGAAAAATATGCGAAGATGAAAGAGAAATGTCTTACGAAGTTGCCATTGATGAAAATTTCATTTCCACTGAAGTTGTTACCTATGGTTTCGTACATAATCCGGTGCTCGTATCTTGTTCCTGTAAAAACTTTGAGGAGTGTGGTTGTAATACTACGGATTTTATTAAGTGACTACTCGACCGAGTATAGCCTACTCGGCCGAGTACTGTTGTTGGTATGGTGTGTTTCGGTTCTGCCGAGGAATACTCAGTCGAGTATAGTGGATACTCGACCGAGTAGAGGATACTCGGCCGAGTATACACTTTACTCGACCGAGTATCCGGTCTGGCGAAGCGTATTTTGACGGTTTGATTAGGGAATGTTTAAGGTTATTTTTATATCCCGCGTCAGTTTCTAAAACCTTATTTCAAACTTCATTATTTCTACGTTTACCCTAATCACTCCCTAATCACTTCCTAATCATCCCATAGCATTGTTGTGTGTGTAATCTTCGTGGTTCTTGCGTATAATTCCTCATTCTACTGTTGGTAAGTTCTATCTCTATGTTATTTGTATTCTTTGTGGTTACTGTATACATATAAGGAATTGGGAATATGGGGGATTGTGCAATGTGTAATTGTGTTATGTGATTATTGTGGAGAAGACTTCGTAGAGGAGCCTTTCTGATTGTCCGAGTTTCATTCTATTGTTGATTGCTAAGATAGGATTTCCCTACTCAGGTTACTGTTCATTATTAAGACATGTTGTTTTGTAAATATTGTTATCTGCTGATCATTGGAGTATGAGTGTTGTGGTGACGGTGTTGATGTGGGGATGTTGTGACGGCTGTGATGTTGTGTGGTTGTGATTGTGGTGGAGTCACTTGCGGGAGTGGCTTCACACCCTAGTTCGCCCTCCGTGGAACCCGCCAAGGGAGGGGATGTGCACATTAAGGGACGGGGATTGTTAGTCGCTCGTTGATGAGATGGACTAGGTGGGAGCGGCTGCGGTCACCCACTGGTGGCGAGGATTACCTGTTGCGATGGGTAATCTGGCAGGGCTACACACTTTGGTGTGTAGTCGATTACTGTGTGAGATCGGGAGACTGGAGTTGGAGGATGATCAGCTGGTTATCTCGTCTGTTTGTCTTACATTGTTTGAATAATACTGACCCCATTATTGTTGTGGAATCTGCGGTGATCCATTCGGGGATGGTGAGAAGGCTTGACAGGTATTGCTAGTGGTGAGCTTGGGGCAGTCGTGGGAGCGTTGTCATCACTAGTCATAGCATCACCGTTCGAGTCTTAGTTTTGATTTCATTAGTTGTCAGACATTGGAGTTGTATTTGTTGAATCAGTTTTTAGATTTTGGTTGATGTAAACTTTAACCCTTTTTGGCATTTAATAAATGTGCTCAGTTCAAACGCTTTTGATATGTACTAACCTCAGGAAACCGAGATGGTAACACACTTTCATGGTAGGGTGGTCCTAGTAAGGGACCTTGGTATGAGGGGGTGTTACAAAGTGGTATCAGAGCCTAAGATTCCGGCACCTTAACAAATGAATCTAATGAACTTAGGGAGTGTAAATAAAATGAACCCAGGGAGAGTTGTTTGGAGCTACCGCAAAGACTTGGGAGACGTCCCGGAGTCGCAATTTGGCCCTCATTAACTCGAGCCGGTCACATGGGGAAGTGTGATGAGAGTTGTGTCTTGTATGTGCAGGTTGTGAAGGTTCCTGTTGATGATAATTGATGGTTGAGGAATGTATATGTGGGATTTGTATTTTGGTGATTTGACAAATAGTTGAGGGGACGATTTTGTGAACTTTTGGTGTATCGGATTAAACTTGTGCATGATTTGTATGATTATATGTTTATAACATGGCATTCAGTTCTTGTTGATACATGTTTGTTGGGGGGAAATAGAAAGCATGATAGAGGACTTTTACTGTTTAAACCCGTCTACCGTATGGCTCGGCCGAGCAGGGCAGGTACTCGACCGAGTAGGGAGTACTCAGTCGAGCAACCAAGCACTCGACCGAGTATTGTTTGGCAGTGAGTAGCAATGGCTACTGTAAGTGTTTACTCGACCTAGTAAGAAGGTATACTCGACCGAGTAGTGACTACTCGGCCGAGTATTGTTTTTACTCGACCGAGTGTTGTTTCTGGGTTTTTTACATTAGCTACTGGAGTCGAATACTCGACCGAGTATCTAGGATACTCGACCGAGTAGTCGTTACTCGACCGAGTATTGTAGTATACTCGGCTGAGTGTTTCTTTGGCTGAAGAGTGTTACATTTTGAGCCGTAGGCTTTTGTGCTTACGTTTCCTTGTTTCTTATCAGCTCAAAATGCCGCCCAAAAGAACCCCCGCACAGATCCAAGCTTCTGAGATGACTCTTGATGAGGTTGCTCGCATGATTGAGCAACAAGAGGCTCTCCTTGAAGCTCTCCGAAATGTGGGAAAAGGGAATGAGAAGCCGATGGATGCTACTCAGCTTAGCATCATCATTGCTCGCTTCAACCCTCCCACATATGAAGGGGTAGGTGAACCAAAGCTACTCGAGAAGAGGCACCGTGAGATTGAAGCTCTCATGGAAATGGTTAAGTGCCTCAAAGACATGATCGTCGAGCAGGTAGTGTACTACCTGAGAGGTGAAACTGCAGTTTGGTGGCAAAACGTCAAGGAAGATGCTAGAGCTTATTACCAGGCTGAGGGTCTGGGAGCTATTCCTTGGTCCGGGTTGAAGAGCGCTATGAGAGAGCAGTTTGTGTCGGAACATATCCGACACAAGATGAGGTCCGAGTTTGATTCCTTCACCATGACCGAGGAGTGACAGTCACTGACTACTATCATCAGTTTATGGAGCTATCTCGTTATGTTGACGACATGCAGCTAGGACTGAGGGGTTTAGCTCTCCGTTTTGAGAGGGGTTTATCTGCCAAGATCGTGAGTCGTATGCCAGCTGGGGTTGCTACTGACCTCAAGTAAGTATACCTGAGAGCGGGCCACGCTGAGAGAATGGTGTATCTCTCAAGAGAGATTGATGAGAGGACTGCTGCTGAAAAGAGGAAAGCTGACAGTGGAAGCAACAGTCAGTCGGCCAACAAGAAAGGGAACTTTAATCATGCAAAGGCTTTTTCTGGTGGAGCTGGTTTCTCGGGGGGATCTCGTGGTTGGGGAAAGAATGGAGGTCGGAGTGTGAGTGACAACTCTAACCTTACATGCTTCAACTGTGGTGGAGTAGGCCACAGGAGACGGGAATGCACGAGTTACAGACCCGGCACTAGTTCATAAGCTCGGCAAGGGAATTTCTCTCAAGGGCCAACTCAGAGCTTTGCTAGTAACCGACCGGGAGGATCATGGGGCAACAGAGGTGGACAGGGCTACCAGGGCAGTTATAACCGCAGTGGTGGTGGTTCATATCAACGTCGGAACAACAGCACCACCCAAGATTCCGCAGCCAAGCCAAGTACCTCCAATGCTTCAGTTCAGGGTGGAGGACAGAAAAACAGTGGGGAGATGATGGATAAACAGGAAGCACAGGATGATGCTCATGTAGTTACCGGTACCTTTCTTGTTCATAATGTACCATCCTTTGTTTTGTTTGATTCAGGGGCTACACGCTCTTTTGTGTCTAAGGGTCATGCCATGTCTATGGGTTTGGGTAAGTTTGAGGTTGTAAAAGATGATGTGTTCATACCTTCAGGGGAGTCGGTGTCATGTCTCAAGTTGTATATGTTGGAGCCGGTGTCCTCCAGTTAGTGCGGATAACGTTATTGCACGTACACTTGTACGGACAAGTGGGAGCTTGTTGGGGCTGGTGTCCTCCACAGTTAGTGCAATGACATATAAATCTCTAAAAGGATCAAAGGGTATACTTTTGTATTTTTATCAGTTGGTCCACGTTTATCAATAACGGTTGGCTTGCTAGATAAGTTTGACGTTATTGTCATACAGATGGCGGTGATCAACTGGTCCCTAAAAGTCACACCTATAGGACACGTTTGAGAGATGTGACGGTATGAAAATACAGTCATATTGATGCCTAATATGACTAAGAGGTTAGTCGGAGTTATTGACTAATAATTAGTCAAACGCGATGTTGAGATATTTATGTAATACGGATTAAATAATACTGGCTAAGGTGAATTAAGCGGTTAATTCGCAAATTGAATATAAACGGTTATATTTAATTAATGTATATTGAGTTGATTAATTATACAATATTGTCATTGTCGGACAAGTATTAACATGTCGACTGATTCATGTTATTAGTCGATATTTTAATATCCGATAACGGATGACGATTTATAATTAAAACCCGTCATATACATTTAGCAAAACGAGTCGGACCACGAGTTAAATAAGGAGAAAGTGGAAAGCCCACTCCCTCCCCTAGCACACGGTTGGCCGAGTGAAACAAAAGGAGAGTCCTTCTCTCCTTTTGACCTAATCTTTTTCATTTGAAGAAAAATTAGGGTTTTGGAGCATTTTTCTCTAAAATTCTGGATCTCACATCAGAAAACTCAAAAAAGCTCTCTCAATATTGCAAGGCAATCAGAGAGCAATTTCTAACACAAGGGGCATAGTCTCAGACGATCTTGGGTGCAACAATTAGGAGGAAATCTACATTGATTTCTGTTCTTAGGCCGATTTGCATAGGACCCGAGGTTGATTCTTATTCTTTTATCGTTTCTCTTGTTTTTCGTTTATGACAATTAATCACATGATAAATTACGTTATAGTCCTTAATTTTAAGGGGTTTTATACGGATATTACTCTTCAAGTGGTATCAGAGCGAGGCCACGTATATTTTTCATTGTGATTTTCATAAAACGATTTGAATCGATATTTTTTTGTCTTGAAAACCGTGACATGTATGCTCACGGCTGATCAGTCGATCGAGGACTTTAGTGTCTCGATCGATTGGTTTTATTTTTCGATTTGTTTTTGCATATTGTTGTTATAAACGATTATTATAGCAATATGTTTAAGGTTTTGTCAATTGAAGTTTTAATTTAATACGGATTAGATCAAAATTGCAATTGGTTTTTTTTTGTCAAATTGTTGTTCTTGAGTGCCGCGCTGAAAAAGAAAAAAAACAATTCGTGTTTTTTTTTTTTTTTCGGCCCTAAAATGTAAATAATACGGATTTTGTGCACTCGCTTGATTGTGAAACGGTTCACACACGTACCATTTAGTTATTTTAAAGCGGTTTAAAGTAACGGATTGTAATGGATTAAAATTAAGTTGATAAAAGCGGTTTTGTCATATAATTTTAAGCGTTAAAAGGTGGTTTGGATAAATTTAACATAATTACGGAATTATGTCACGAATAAATTTTTGTTTTAGTTGATGCATCTTTTATTTGTCGTTAGTTTTGAATGCCATGAATGTTTTTATTACGTATTTAATTTTACAAACGGTTGTAACTTAGTGTGGCCTTAGTAGAACGTGTTACCGTAATGATGGAACACGGTCTTGGTTGTATTTTGAGATCTCGCATCTCCGTTTTGGATTTTTCCTTGTAATTACAGTTTTAATTTAGAATGTAAATAGGTTTATATTTTGTAAATTTTAAATTGTAATATTGAGAAGACCAAAGATGGAGATCGGATGCTCACTCTCGCTGCATGGATCAAGATGGAACATCAAGACAAGCTTCTCGGGTCCAACGGTGGATTCCAAAGTTGTATTATGTTCATTTTGCTAGGATAGGCCACACTAGGACTTTTATTTACGTTTTGTTTTTTTATGTTTTTCATCGTAACGATAGTTTGCATCATTTTCCGCCTAAAACCTAACCACCTAATATTTGCATGAAAACTGACTCATATAGAGGTTACGCGTTAGTTTTCTATGACATACAGATGTCACACAGTCTTAATAAACCATCACCTAAGTTAATTCATTCACGTAATGCTAGATTTTCGTTCACTTAAAATGATTTAAAACTAAGTTGATGGGATCTTCCTCGTATAACCAAAAATTGAGAATAGTCTTTATAGGTCAAACTCCAATGAATCCCTTCTTCGTCGGTAGGCATAATATGACCCCTTCTACGTCGGGTAAGTTGGAACTGATTGACCTATTTTATCTCAACACTGTGGTCACTCGTACGATCCTGTGATTATGGTGGACTACAGATAGGATTTACGGAAATCTATCGACCGAGAGTTCTAACGGTAGAACTAGCCAAACAGTTGGCTTATCAATTTACAGAAATTGAGTCTTGGGATCATTTGTATAATTCTTGAGGTAGATCGATTATACAAGTGCAATGAGTCTACACGTTAAAATGAATTTTAATTAGACTTAAATCACCTCGATGAGTTGCTTATTTCGTTTTGTTTTTCTTTCTTTTTCAGTGTAGAACACGATCATTTAAACTGCTAATAACAAAATGGCTGGCCGTATGAACGACCCAATGCCAAGTGCCACATTGGACCGTGAGTTCGCCGGATCTTCATGAATCGGATGAATCGGTCTACTCGACGAAGAATGATGGATCAAACTTCGCGGACCGGGAGACGGCATTACGGAATGCTTGCCATTGCTTGACGGGAAGCTCAAATATCTGATAGAGCCCATCCCGCCAAACCCGGCCCCCACGGTGGAGCTAACGAGATCGCCACGTATAGCGATTTCGTCATGGAAGCGGGTGCGATAAAGAACGTACTCATTTTTGCAATGGAATCCAATTTGCAGAAACGCTTCATAGCCCAAGGTGCAAACAAGATTTTCACCACGCTCACTAAGGAATTCTCGAAAGCACCGAGAATCGTGACCTATGAGCATACATGTCGCTTCTTTGAGGCGAAACTCCAGAAGGGCCAACCGGTTAGCCCACACATTCTAACATGATTGAGAATGTCGAGAAACGGGAGGCACTTGATTGTAAG
The DNA here is from genome assembly GCF_048544455.1 of Silene latifolia. Lineage (NCBI taxonomy): Eukaryota > Viridiplantae > Streptophyta > Magnoliopsida > Caryophyllales > Caryophyllaceae > Silene > Silene latifolia. The sequence continues at coordinate 370,972,925 of NC_133538.1, forward strand.
ATCAGTGAGAACATCGTGATTGACCGCATGCTTCATTCACTCCACGATGGTTTTGCGCTCTTTAGAGCCAATTACTATATGAATGATTTGAAGAAAAGTCCTCATGCACTACACTCCCTTCTCGCATGCACCGAGAAGGACATGAAGTTTAGTGGGAGCCTGAAACAGGATGTTCTCGTTGTGTCAAACAAGGGCAAGGGTAAGGGCAAAGCTCAGGCAGACCTAGCAGTAGGTAAGCCGAAGTTTAAGAAGTCGGGATCGGGTAAGAGTGGGCCTGGTGAGTCGAGCACCTCACTAGGCGCGACAAAGAGCAAGACCGGTAACATGGAATGCCACCATTGCCACAAGATCGGGGGCATTGGAGGCGTACATGTCTGTATACCATGAGGACATAAAAGCAGTCGCGTTACTCTGTTGGTATGTCTTCTTCTTCTTCTACTTTTATTCATATGTTTGAGATTAACCACGCAAGTTACGGAACTTGGGTACTAGATACTGGTTGTGGTTCTTATCTGTGCAATCATGTGTAGGGGCTCCGAAACATCGAACCCCTCATAAAGGGTGAGGTGGACCTGCGTGTCGGGAATGGAGCACGAGTGGCTGCCGTCTCGAGGGGAACATATGTGATCCAGCTTCCTAGCGGATTTGAGTTATTTTTATATAACTGCTATTATGTACCAGTTTATCTAAAAACATTATTTCGGTTTACGCACTTGACAAACTTGGTTTTTCATTTGTAATAGAGAATAATAGCTGCATTTTCTCATTACACGATATGATTTATGGCAAGGCGGTCTCCATGAATGGAATTTATGTTTTAGATCGGACCACCAAATATTGCACGTAATGAATAAAAAGTTAAAAGTTGGTGACAAAGATCAAACTCATCTATGGCACTGCCGTATGGGACACATTAATGAGAAACGCGTTAAATAGCTCATACAGAATGGAGCTATCTCGGCCTTTGATTTTGAATCATTTGGCACGTGTGAATCATGTCTCATTGGTAAGATGACTCGAATTTCCTTCAAAGGTGTTGGAATGCGCGCTGCTGACCTATTACGACTCATACATACGGATGTGTGTGGACCTATGTCAATCACCGCACGAGAAGGCTATAGGTATTTTATCACTTTCAAGGACGATTTAAGTAGATATGGTTATGTCTACTTAATGAAGCATAAAAGTGAGTCCTTTGAGAAATTCAAAGAATACCGAGAATCGGGTACGAACCAACCGGGGTAGAAAGATTAAAACACTACGATCAGGCCGTGGTGGCGAGTATCTTTCACACGAGTTTGATCAACACCTTAAGGACTGTGGGATTGTCTTACGCTTAACTCCACCGAACACCTCGGTTTAATGGTGTGTCCGAACGGAGAAATCGAACACTACTTGATATGGTTCGATCCATGATGAGTCACACCGTATTGCACGATTCATTGTGGGGTTATGCTCTTCTTCAAATTTGCTCTAATACTTAACCAAGTCCGTCTAAAGTCATTGACAAGACTCCATATGAACTATGGAAGGGAACAGTCCCTAACTTGTCCTTTATACGGGTTTGGGGCTGCGAGGCTTATGTCAAGTGGAGACACGAGGATAAGCTCGGCCCGCGATCGGTCAAGACATACTTTATAGGTTATCCTAAAGGAACATTTGGTCATTACTTCTATTCGCCAACCGAACAACGTGTATTTGTTGCGGCTAGTGTGACATTCTTAGAGAAGGAGTTTCTCGAGAATGCGAAGAGTAATAGAACCTTCGAGCTGTCGGAGATTCCAGAACCAAATGCCGAGCAACCATTGGAGGAACCAGTTCCTTCAATCCCTGCCGTTAGTATTCCTGAGGAACCTAGGAGGTCGGGAAGAGTCTCTATTCCTCCGGACAGATACATAGGTATGGTCGAGGAACATGACATAGATGACATTCTGCTCTTAACGAGTAGTGAACCCGCAACCTATAAAGGTGCCATGACTAGTTCTGACTCAAAGCTATGGCTTGAGGCCATGCAATCCGAGATGGACTCCATGTATGAGAACAACGTATGGGATCTTGTTGACTTGCCTGCTAAGGTTCGTCCCCTTCAATGCAAATGGCTTTACAAGATAAAGCATTTTGTGGAAGGTCAACAAGATATCTATAAAGCACGATTAGTTGCTAAAGGTTTCACCCAAGTGTCAGGTTTGCACTACGATGAAATTTTTGCACCCGTAGTCATGTTGCGTTCCATTCGTATTATCTTAGCGATTGCCGCTTTTCATGACTATGAAATTTGGCAGATGGATGTGAAAACCGCCTTCTTAAACGGTTATTTGGAGGAAGAGTTGTACATGGTACAACCCGAAGGTTTCATCGATCCTAAACATCCTAAGAAAGTATGCAAGCTTAAGCGTTCCATTTATGGACTTAAGCAAGCTTCTCGGAGTTCGAATCATCGTTTCGACCAAGTGATAAAAGAAAATGGATTTACTCGATCGGTCGAGGAACCATGTCTATATATCAAGTCGAGTGGGAGCAAGATTGTCTTCCTAATATTGTATGTCGATGACATACTCCTGATTGGGAATGACATACCTCTCTTAACTTCGGTAAAAGTATGGTTGAAGAACCATTTCCAGATGAAAGATCTGGGTGAGGCACAAAGAATTTTGGGCATCCGTATCTATCGAGATAGATCACGTCGAATGTTATCTCTCAGTCAGGAGTCTTATATAGACAAGATTCTAGAGAGATTCAGCATGACTAACACCAAAAAGGGGTTTCTTCCTATGGCTCCAGGGGTGCATTTGAGCAAGTCTCAGGCACCAAAGACATCGGAAGAGATAGAGCGCATGACCCGGATTCCTTATGCTTCGGCAATAGGATCAATCATGTATGCCATGATATGCACACGTCCGGACGTGGCATATGCATTGAGTATGACAAGTCGATTCCAACAGCATCCGGGTGAATCACATTGGATGGTTGTCAAGAACATTCTTAAGTACCTACGGAGGACTAAAGATTGGGCATTGACTTATGGAGGCGATCAAAAGCTATGCGCAACCTATTCTGCAGATGCTAGCTTCCAAACGGATCGAGATGACTCGAAATCTCGGTCGGATTCGTTTTTACTCTTAATGGCGCCGCAGGTGGAAGAGTTCCAAACAAAGTGTTACAAAGATTCTACGACTGAGTCCGAGTACTATGTCGCGTCTGAGCTGCAAAGGAAGCGATATGGATGCGTCAATTCTTACAAGGACTATCTGTAGTGCCTAGTTCGAATGACCCGATCACCATCTATTGCGACAATAGAGGTGCCATCTTCCAGGCTAAGGAGCCTAAGTCTAGCAACAAGTCTAGACACGTACAACGGAAAGCTCATCTAATCCGAGATTACGTGGAGCAAAAGGAGGTAGTGATAGAAAAGATTGCTACAGATGATAATATAGCAGATCCTCTCACTAAACCATTACGACAAGATAAGCATGAAGGGCATGTTATTTCCATGGGAATTAAACGTGTTCCTGAGTTGTAGTACTCTTTTATGGATTAGATACTTTTTCTCGTGTACTCTATACGACATCATCGTTTTGATATTTATATATTTTGTTTTTCATGTGGAGTTGTACGACTATCTTGAACACCACAAAGTGAACTGAACAAACATTATATTTTTGGTCCTTAATTGCCCAAGTGAGCTGATAACTCTGGCAATTATTTTGTGACGTTGGTTGATGGTGGGTTCAACGAGCCATAAGTCAAACGGTTGACTGACCAATCACAGAGGCGAGTTATACGGATATCTCGTAGGACACAATTGTGACAACGACGTGGAGTCCTAAATGTTTTATAACATTCGGTGCCAGGTCGTGGATAGGACCTCCATGGTGATCCTAAGAGTCGATTCTTTTGACTATCGACTGTCTCTTGAGATTAAGGCAGATTTTGGGTGACTTTGGTTTCTTTCTCACGGTCATCCGTAACAGGGGGCCAAGTAGATTTTTTCTGGGTCATTTCATGATCTGCTTAGATCGGTAGGAGTCAAGTTGAAGGAAATATTCAGCCTTTATCAGGTACTCGATATTTCTCAGGGCCACTCGAGGAGCTGTAACTGAAATGCATGGCCATGCTCGAATACGGATTCGTTTTATCAGTTAAGTTACTCTCTAGTCGGGGAAACCACTCTTGATACAGATCGATTGTCGCACATACACCTGTACGGACAAGTGGGAGTTTGTTGGAGCCGGTGTCCTCCAGTTAGTGCGGATAACGTTATTGCACGTACACTTGTACGAACAAGTGGGAGCTTGTTGGGGCTGGTGTCCTCCAAAGTTAGTGCAATGACATATAAATCTCTAAAAGGATCAAAGGGTATACGATTTATAATTAAAACCCGTCATATACATTTAGCAAAACGAGTCGGACCACGAGTTAAATAAGGAGAAAGTGGAAAGCCCACTCCCTCCCCTAGCACACGGTTGGCCGAGTGAAACAAAAGGAGAGTCCTTCTCTCCTTTTGACCTAATCTTTTTCATTTGAAGAAAAATTAGGGTTTTGGAGCATTTTTCTCTAAAATTCTATATCTCACATCAGAAAACTCAAAAAAGCTCTCTGAATATTGCAAGGCAATCAGAGAGCAATTTCTAGCACAAGGGGCATAGTCTCAGACGATCTTGAGTGCAACAATTAGGAGGAAATCTACATTGATTTCTGTTCTTAGGCCGATTTGCATAGGACCCGAGGTTGATTCTTATTCTTTTATCGTTTCTCTTGTTTTTCGTTTATGACAATTAATCACATGATAAATTACGTTATAGTCCTTAATTTTAAGGGGTTTTATACGGATATTACCCTTCAGTATAAGGGTGTGTCTATGGTGGTTGGAGGGGTAGATTTACCGATAGATCTGTTAGAGTTTTATATGGATGGGTTTGAGGTGATTGTCGGGATGGATTGGCTGGGTAAGTATGATGCCAGGATAGATTGTCGGCAAAAGAGAGTGTCTTTAAAGGGGCCTAAGGGTGTTAGGGTGTCTTATAGAGGGTTTGTGGTGAAACCTAAGTGTAAGTTCATAGCTGTGATGACTTTAAAGTCATGTTTGAGGAAGAGTTACCCCTTGATTCTCTGTCATATGAGGGATGACCAAGTAGAGCCGCCGACAGCTTCTGAGATACCTGTGGTGAGAGAGTTCGACGATGTCTTTCCTGAGGAGATACCGAGTTTGCCTCCCAAGAGGGATGTTGATTTCAGCATTGTATGAGAACATCAAGAGTAAGCAGGAGCTTGATCCTAAGATTCAGGAGTGGAAGTCAAGAGTAGAGAGTGGGACGGTTGCCAGGTTTTCTATCCATACAGATGGGAGTGTTCGTTTTGATGGGAGATGGTGTGTTCCTGAGGATGCAGAATTGAGGAGAGTGATCTTGACGAAGGCTCATTGCACCCCTTATTCAGTTCACCCGGGTGGTGACAAGCTTTACAAAGATCTTAAGAAGACTTTCTGGTGGCCAAACATGAAGAAAGATGTAGCTGAGTTTGTGGCCAGATGTTTGACAAGTCAAAGGGTCAAGGGTGAACAAAGGAGACCACAAGGTAAGATACAATCTTTGGAAGTGCCTGAGTGGAAGTGGGAGTCAATCTCTATGGACTTCATTGTGGGGTTGCCTAGGTCGCAGCAAGGTAACAACATGATCTGGGTGATTGTTGATCGGTTAACCAAGTCAGCTCACTTTGTTCCTATGAAAGATACTTGGTCTAAGATGCAGCTGGCACTGGGTTACAGGAGGCATGTGGTTCGGTTACATGGTATACCTAAAGATATCGTTTCTGATCGTGATGCGAGGTTCATATCCAAGTTTTGGCAAGAACTGCAGAAGTTGATGGGTACAACCTTGAAGATGAGTACAGCCTTTCATCCAGCAACAGATGGTCAGACGGAACGAACCATAAAGACCTTAGAGGACATGTTGAGGGCATGTGTTATGGAGTTTGGGGGCAGCTGGGAGGACAGGCTTGATCTGATCGAGTTTTCATACAACAACAGTTATCATACGAGCATCGGGATGGCACCTTTTGAGGCTTTGTATGGCCGGAAGTGCCGAAGTCCAGTTTGTTGGGATGATAGTTCGAGACAAAGTGGTTATAGGGCCACAGCTGGTACAGGATATGGTTGAGCAAGTCCAGTTAATTCGGCAAAAGATGAGAGCAGCTCAAGATCGCCAGAAGAGCTATGCCGATTTATACCGCAGGGACATTGAGTTCGCAGTAGGTGACAAGGTCCTTTTGAAAGTGTCGCCTATGCGAGGTGTGATGAGATTTGGGAAGCGGGGTAAGCTAAGTCAAAAGTTTATAGGTCCTTATGAGATTTTGGCCGTATAGGCGAGGTAGCCTATAGATTAGCCTTACCACCAGCTTTGGATAGAGTCCATAATGTTTTCCATGTTTCTCAGCTTCGAAAATATGTGAGTGATCAATCGCCTATCCTTGAGATGGAGAACATCGAGCTTGATGAATCCTTGTCCTACGCCGAGATTCCAAAAGAGATTCTTGATCGCAAGGTTCGTAAGACAAGAAATGGTGAGACGGTCTTACTCAAGGTCCTTTGGTCTAATCATAATATGGAAGAGGCCACATGGGAACCCGAGGAAGCCATGCGAGAACGTTTTCCTAGTCTTTTCGATCAGGTATATTTGGTTACGGGGACGTAACCGTTGTCTTTTTAAGGGGGTAGGAGATGGTCGCGGTTGTGTTTTGTCTTATTTTGAGTCGGGTTAGTGAGTTTTGTGGTGTCTTGTGTGGTTCTTTGGCGTTGGTAAATGCTTGTTAGTGTAGTCTTTTTGCGTTGTGTAGTGTCTTGTTTTGGGGTGGAGTGTGAACTTCAGGACAAATTTCTTTTTAGGGGGGGAAGACTGTAATACTACGGATTTTATTAAGTGACTACTCGACCGAGTAGAGCCTACTCGGCCGAGTACTGCTGTTGGTATGGTGTGTTTTGGTTCTGCCGAGGAATACTCGGCCGAGTATAGTGGATACTCGACCGAGTAGAGGATACTCGGCCGAGTATCCGGTCTGGCGAAGCGTATTTTGACGGTTTGATTAGGGAATGTTTAAGGTTATTTTTATATCCCGCGTCAGTTTCTAAAACCTTATTTCAAACTTCATCATTTCTATGTTTACCCTAATCACTCCCTAATCACTTCCTAATCATCCCATAGCATCGTTGTGTGTGTAATCTTCGTGGTTCTTGCGTATAATTCCTCATTCTACTGTTGGTAAGTTCTATCTCTATGTTATTTGTATTCTTTGGGGTTACTGTATACATATAAGGAATTGGGAATATGGGGGATTGTGCAATGTGTAATTGTGTTATGTGAGTATTGTATAGGAGAAGACTTCGTAGAGGAGCCTTTCTGATTGTCCGAGTTTCATTCTAATGTTGATTGCTAAGGTAGGGTTTCTCTACTCAGGTTACTGTTCATTGTTAAGACATGTTGTTTTGTAAATATTGTTATCTGCTGATCATCGGAGTATGAGTGTTGTGGTGACGGTGTTGATGTGGGGATGTTGTGACGGCTGTAATGTTGTGTGGTTGTGATTGTGGTGGAGTCACTTGCGGGAGTGGCTTCACACCCTAGTTTGCCCTCCGTGGAACCCGCCATGGGAGGGGATGTGCACATTAAGGGACAGGGATTGTTAGTCATTCGTTGATGAGCTGGACTAGGTGGGAGCTGCTGCGGTCACCCACTGGCGGCGAGGATTACCTGTTGCGATGGGTAATCTGGCAAGGTTACACACTTTGGTGTGTAGTCGATTACTGTGTGAGATCGGGAGACTGGAATTGGAGGATAATCAGCTGGTTATCTCGTCTGTTTGTCTTACATTGTTTGAGTAGTACTGAACCCGTTATTGTTGTGGAATCGGCGGTGATCCATTTGGGGATGGTGAGCAGGCTTGACAGGTATTGCTAGTGGTGAGCTTGGGGCAGTCGTGGGAGCGTAGTCATCACCAGTCATAGCATCACCGTTCGAGTCTTAGTTTTGATTTCATTAGTTGTCAGACATTGGAGTTGTATTTGTTGAATTAGTTTTTGGATTTTGGTTGAAGTAAACTATAACCCTTTTTGGCATTTAATAAATGTGCTCAGTTCAGACGCTTTTGATATGTACTAACCTCAGGAAACCGAGATGGTAACACACTTTCATGGTAGGGTGGTCCTAGTAAGGCACCTTGGTATGAGGGGGTGTTACAGTGGTTGGTTGTGTTGTCATTGCAAAAGAATTTTGCACATGCACTCTGTCACACGTATACCTCCTCAGTACATATTGCAGAGGTGGACCAAGATGGAAAAGAAAGAGGTGTGGGACAGATTGTATGGAGGAGAACCTGATGAAACCAATATTCCAAAACTTCTTACTATCCCTTGGCGTCATGAGATGGCGAGAAAATTCTACAATTTAATCTTAAAATCACAGGAAACTGTTGAGACGCGGTTGGTGATTGAAAAGTTTATAATAAAGCTCTTGAGGCAGTTGAAAAGCAAATAGGTTCCACAGCCGACACCACATAAGCAACTCAAACATTTGAGTCGGCAACAGATGAAGAATGGGTGGCAAAAGTGTTGGATCCTATACAATCTACCACAAAGGGAAGAAGCAAGAGAATAAAAGGTCACTTTAATCGAAGAAAACGAAGTTCGGGTTCAACGTCATCACAGCTCGAGTTCGGAACCTTTACTCCAAATCAACATCTCATTTAAATATTAGTTTTTTTTAGTTTTTTTTTTCAGTATTGTTTTTATTTTAGATGAAGTACGATTTCTTATGACATGTATTGACAATTTCTTTCTTTTTAACAATGGGCATGTACACACGTTAAGAAGACGTATTGAATTAAATATTAGTACTTTATTTTGTTAGTTTATGAGAGGTACCATACATTTTAAGTTGAAAACTGGTACTTTTATTTGTACTCATGTTATTTGGTTACTGCCTACGACCTAATTATTTATTATTGTGTGATTTAAATACTTGTCACAAGATTATAAAAGTTGTTGTGCTGAATACTCATAAAGTTAATTTGAAACAAGGACGTTTTTATATGTACACATGGCCTTTTAAGTTAGAAATGTATCCTTAGACGTTGCTTTCTCTTCTTGAGTTTATGTTAGATGACCGTTTTAATTCCAAAACTCGTATATTTAATGTTACTACCAATAGATCTAAATGCTGACTTAATTAACTCTTCTATTCCCTGATAATTACTAGTTTTAATACTAAAGTTGTTTTCAAGTTAAAACGTTATGTTTTCAATTTAAAAAATCTAGTTTTGAATTGTGATTTTTTTTTTTACACGATGTGATATTATTTATATTAAAACATAACTTGTAAAGAACAAAAGATACTTCTATAAGTCAACGGAAATATTACATAGTGTTTGAATAAAAACATTAGTATTCATGACAAAAAAAAATAGAAGAATACAAAACCAACAAATTGAAATAGTCATGCGCATAGGTATTTAGCACCGATTCACGCTTGATCGACATCATATCTTCGCTCCCCTTCGTGACTTTTTTTGGTGCGACTACCAATTCCTGGCGCTTACTTTTTTTTTGTTTCTCAATGTCAGTCCTCATATTCCGCTTCGTATCAGTGAATTGAGCGACTTTCTCTAGGACTTGTCCTCTAATATTGTTCATGTCACATGTAACAAGTCATGCACAAACTGACGCTCGATAGAGACGCCTTTTGAGGGACTACAAAAACACAAATTTTAACATGGTTAATGAAATATGTGTAACAGATATCATTAAAATCTTGTGTTATCGGGGAAAAAAATAGTTCTACTATAATTCAGTTTGATAACAGGATCACTAGCATAGCATTATTCGACCATAAAACTCGGGAAGAAATAGCGAAGATATCAAGGCATTTAGCTACAGTCCATACCTCAGTCCATACAGTTCTCTCCTCAGCTAATGAGAACGAAAACACAAAGAAAAACACATCCAAAGCAACACAAGACTTCTAGCTGATATAGAAAGAGTACTACAATACATCTTCGTAGAAGGCAGTCACAAAGATAAGATTTATTCGACACAAACCTATCAATATGCAACTCAATGACGGCAAAGAAAAGCACACTATGTTATAGGAAAGAGAAAAATTTAAAAGATACCTCTTTTAGCAAGGTAAGGTTGCAGCTTCCATCAAATTGCTTCATAAAATACATAAGGTAAACTCCACAATCATTGTTCTCATTAACTGTCCACTGAAAGTCAACTATCTCGAAAGCATAATCGACAACTTCACCCTCTTGAGGATGGTTGAGTGCCTCGAGAAAAGTACTAAATTCACCACGCTTCAAAAGATACAATATGTCAACACTAAAATGGTTTACAAATATAAAAGCAAAAGGATGTACAGTTAATCAATTAGTAAAGCATACCACTGTTTCAGCAATGTCATAGCAACTACTGGTGTCCTCATAATGAATATTGTCCAAGAACTGAACGCTTCTGGCAACTATACTTACGATAATAAGGCTGAAATGCTCACCATGGTAGTATGGCAAAAAGAACTATGATAAAAAGAACCAAATTATGTAGCTTCATCATTAAAGGTATTATACATCTCTTGTTCATAAAACATACGATAACCAGAGTAATTTCCGATATGCACATACCATTTCCACTTTGGAGTAATCCCATAACATGTTGTTGCAATCTAGCCATTGTTGCCATGTCGTATGTAAGAAGTGAACAGTTTGTGTACCTCCTTCTAATTGTTGCAGTTCAATTAGTTCTTTCAAACGCACCTGTTTTGATGTAAAATACATCATTGTTTGGTACATTAACAAAAAAAATTTGCATTTTCGAGATAATGAGTACACAGGAAAGTGCTTACTGAGTGAGATAACCCAAAACAAAATGCAATAGGCTGTTGTGCAGACTTCCTTGCGAACTCATTCAAGTACAACGCCCAACACTCAATTACATTGATGTCTATCTCTTGGAACGACTCCAATGTCGGAATATCATCTCTTGGAAGTGAAATGTTTGTCAGAGAACAAAACTAAAACCTTGCTGAAATAACAGTTAATGCGTCAAATAAGTACAAATAATACATTTTCTATCTTGAGTACAAAGATTGATATAGTCTATCATTATGCATAGCATAAGCATAATCGCAAAAGTAATTAGTCGTTCCACATTTTTATATATTGACAACCGTACTGGAATAAACATGTAAACGGAAGTAAGATAACTTACTTTATTGCGGTTGATTCGAGTGAAAAACAATAATCATCCACTTCCTTCTCTAACTGTTTCAGCCTCATAAATGCCAATCTATTTCCCCTCATGAATCTTGAAACAAAAATGACATCTATGTTGGGCTGACCGAGATCTATGGAGCATAAATATTCTTCAACATCATGTCCTAATTGAGACATTTCTTGGTCATTTGAGACTAGTACATTGTGTTGGTGTTATGATGTACCCGTTTCATGAACTGCACCGTTGAAAGCACTGTCGTCATCTTCAAATAAGGATAACCAAGTATTGGATGTGTTCAACATTTGATTTACTACATCATCCATCAAGGCTTTCTAATCTTGATTTTCCATTTTACGCTGGGTTTGTGATATGATTTCCTCTTGAGAAAGACAAACAGCCTTCTCGACAGAATGTTGCTTTTCTACTGACTCTTTTGAGGCCATCCTCTTCACATGCTCGGCGAGCACCACCTCCATGTCCCTCTTCAAAATCTGACACTGTAACACCCCCATTTATTCAGGAGCCTTTAGCTAGACATTCCCAAATAAATAGGACTGTTACCATCTCGGTTTCCCGAGGCAGTGAGTACAAATTAAACAGAACCAAAGTACTTTATTAAAACTTTACTAAACACCTTTATACAACTTATTAAAACAACTTAACTAAATAAATTACAAACTCGCAGCGGAAATAAATACAACTGAGTGATAAAATAACTAAGTGATCTAGACTTCTAGGTAGTCTTGCCAAATCCTCACGCAAACCCATAAGCTCCCAAGTCAGCTGATCTTTAGTACCTGTCAAATCTGCTCCCCATAAAACGATTCACCGCAGGTGTTCACGAATACACAGTCAACCGCGAGGTTGAGTAGGAATAAACTAAACAACAATAATAATAATCCAACCAAAATAAACATCCTTCAAATTCTCATCACTTCATCCGTACAATTCACTTACGTCACTGGCAGTAGCACAACTCCCTTAACATTGTGCTATGCTCAACTCAACAACTGGCAGTAGTACTTTCGTACCATGCTCAACTGGCAGTAGTAATCACTTACTATGCACAACTATCTAGCAGTAGTAATCATTTGATATGCGCAACTGGCAGTAACAATCACTTGTTATGCACAACTGGCAGTAACACACTCCGTGTTATGCTCAACTGAATAATTAACTCTCCATACCATTTATAACCAAACAACAAAAACTCAATAAAAATCCCGACTTCATCTCAACCAACATCTTAACATACTCCATTACTCTAGTTCCAATAATGAATCGCAATATTAACCTTAACCTCATAAATCGTCACATTTAAACATTCATTCACCTAACAATAAAACCGAGTTGAGTAGGAAATTCCTACCTGGCAAGCAATTCCGAATAATGCAATCTACTAAAAATATTATTCTTCAACAAACCCGTTCCACAAGTCTGTCACCTATAGATGAATAATATATTTATAATTTAATTATTAATTATCCAATACATTATCATAATTTAATTGATTATAATTTATTTACATTAATTATTTGCTCGTGTACGATCTTACGCAAGACCCGTCTTTATAATTAATAATAAAACCCAACAATACCCATAACCCATGTCACCCGTATTACACATTAACACACCCTACACTCGTGAAAACCAACCCACAAACACCCTTCTTTTAACACCCATTCCCGCCAATTACAACCACCCGCCACCAGCTCCACCACGAGTCTCCCCTGCCAACAACCCATCCACGGTCCAAACACCAGCAACCACCACCATACACTGCCATCATGACACGCCCTAGCAACAACGACCACAAACACTACCAATTATTGAAAACACGACATCTACCAACACCGCTTATAAAACACCTCGCCAACACCACCACTACCACCTATGGCCACCACCATTGACACCTCTGTCCCACGGTGACTCCAGGGGTGGTCCCCCATCCCCGGTGCGGTTGCAAACACGGTCACAATGCTTGTCTTAAGACGGTCACGTTGCTTCCTTTGTTTCCCCCTGTTTTACGCGAACCCCGGCCACCGTCGCACAAATACTGATAACAACCACCAACGACCACCCCAAAGTTGTCGACCAACCGCCAGGAACACGGCCAATCCTCGCCCAGGTCACGACTCCCTCCACATCGTCCCACAATCCCATGTTTATACATAGAGTAACTAACATATAACCACCACTAATCCTACGAATTCCGGCGAGACACCACACACACCACCACCTGTAACCACCCTTGACCTCCCACTAAGGTCTACCAGCTACCATAAGCCAACCAACCCAGGTCTGGGTTCAAACGAGTCACAACAAGGGTCGAAAAGCCAGGTTCAACGTGTCCCACACACCCACAAAAACCCAGTAATTACCCCACCCCTCACGGTCAACGGCGGTCAAATGGAGGTCCGGCCAACCCCCTGGTGTCCCACGGTCAAGGCCACGGTCAAAGCAAGTCCTATGATGGTCTAGTTTACGAGTTATATTAGTTACAAAAATCAATACATTAAATTGTGAGACGGTCTTACCTTTTTTACCGCTAATCGCCAATCGCTCTTCCGTCTTCTAAATTTCCTTTCTCTTCCTCTATGAATTACTTTTCAGATTTATTAAGTATTTATAGACTAGGTTTAGGGAGTATATGAGACCAATTAGGAAAGTATTGCCTTTTCTAATTATTATTAAGAATTACCAATTTATTATTATATTTATTATTATATTATGAAATTCCGCTTTAAATCCCGACTACTACTCTTGCTAGGCCTAATATAATCAGCCCATTTATTCACAACACACGGCCCAAGGCTTATTACTAGCTAAACCCAATTCCCGACTTGCTTATTTATTTATTATTTAATTAACGTCTTTCTCGCAACTATTATTAGAAATCTCATTAATTAATTATTTAAATTACATAAATTATTCTCATTAATTATTATTAAATTACGGGGTATTACAGTCTTCCCCCTTAAAATGATCTTCGTCCCGAAGTTCGTCCATAACTATTACAACAACATTTATAAGCATCCGCACAACAGAGCCTCATTCCACTTATAATCATTGCAACATAATTAACTTACTTAATCATTATCAAACCATATCATACTTATCAAAATGTATCACAAAACTAATTCAAAACATGAAAATGTATCACAAAATAAACTTAAAACATGGGGTGTCACATTCTACCCCCCTAAAAATAAACTTCATCCCGAAGTTTTGGAACTACAATTACTTTATTAAATCAGTAACAACGGAAATACTTATATAAATAATAAGACTCTAATCCTCTCAATAAAACTAGTTACCCTTCTCTCCATTCCCTTGCACAGTACTAGCTGTACCAAAAGTCTTTCCACCATTACTCTGATTGCCCCCATTGCCTTGCATATTGTTGTCGCTCCTCTGGGTACTCCATTGCCCTGCATTCCTATTTCCCCCAATACTTGGTGCGGGAGTTCGATAACCCTCTTGGTTCCTATTTTCATTACTTCCCCTAGGTGCACTCCTACATTCAAAAGCTCTATGCCCCATTTTATTACAGTTAAAACACCTCCATCCTCGAACTGGAATCTGGCCTGAGCCTCCTTCTCCACTCCGTGTTGCACTTCCACTATAACTAAACCCTCCGGGTGAAAAATGTTTAGATTGAGTATTGTTTTTCTTACTACCCCCAACTACCTCACTTGATGACTTAGCCTTTCTCTTCTCACTCTTTTCCTTCTTCTCCTCCTTCTCCCTCCTCTCTTCCTTTAACATATCTGCAATCCTCTCTGCGTGCCCAGCTCGTTGATAAACATCATCCATGATACTTGGTTGGCCAGCTGCAAGCCTCTTCTTAATAGTGATTGTTAATCCCTTTTCAAATCTGAGTGTCAACATCTCATCACTAAAATTCAAATCAGTTACATATTCTGACAATTCCATAAACCTGTTATAATAAGTCTCTACTGTCATCTCCTCAGTCATCTTGAAAGAATCAAATTCAGCTCTCATCTTACTCCTAACATGTTCTGGTACAAATACAGCTCTCATATTCTCCTTGAAACCCTTCCAAGTGATAAAAGGTTCATCACTCTCCCTCCAAGCTTCCCTTAAAACTTCCTTACTACGATTCCACCACAAACCCGCTTTTCCTCTCAAATAGTAAGCAGCTTGATCTACTTGCAACTCCGTAGGACATCCTAGCAACTCAAAAAGGTTGTAAAACTCCATATGCCAATCCCCAAGTAAAGATGGTTCCCCTAATCCGTCATATTTCGTCGGGTTGTGCCTTGCGATACTAGCGTTCATCTTTGCTGGATCCTGAACTGACCCCTTAGCCTTCAGTGCCGCAGTCAAAGCCTCATTCATAGATATCAAATGGTCAATCTCCTCTTGGGACATGGTAGAGGGTGTAGGTGTAGATTTCTTTGGAGACATGGTTCTATAAAAGTAAAACAAGACAACATGAGTTTTCTACCCGAGGAAGATGGCTTAACATTTTTTAAATATTCTATACCGGCAAAACGAGGTACAGTTACTTCTATACTTTCTTACTCCTCTTTAGGTCCCCATATCATTACTCCTACCTTCCAATTATCATAAGTTAAGAATTGAGAAAACATTTATATTAAACTTTTGGTAAAACTCGCATTTTTCGGAAATCAAAGTCAAGCTGTAACTTTCAAAAATCACCATTAATTAACCGTTACATTCTACATTGAGTTTTTATACTTTCCAGAAAATATAAAGAGTTTTCTAATTATGAGAAAAAGAATTTAGCCCAGATCTCGAATAATCATTTTATAAAGATTTTTACAATTCAGTGGGTTGAAACAAAAACTGATCAACAATTTGTCAAAAACTTGGGTTAACTTGTAAAAATCACTATTAATTGTCAAAAATTTACCTTTCAACTTGCCCTATCAATTTAGAAACATATTTGACTCATTTAAACAGTGAAGTTGGAATTAGGCAAAAATATTAAGTACAAATAAAATGAGAATTTTTACAAAATCGTTTGTCGAAAACTTAACTGTATAGGAATATTCTGACCACTGTCCACTAAATTATTTATTTCTCCCAAACCATATAACTTTTAAACATGAGACCAATGGCATTGGTAAGCTAACTCACTGAGTTATCACTCATAAAAATTGCAACCTTGTATGATGAACGGAGGTCAAATGGCAATAAAATCAAATAGGGGTAAAATCTGACGGAATAAAGTTCAGCTCTAGGTTCCTTTTACTAGGTCACAAGCCCTCATTCACACCCTCCTACTCCTATATCAACACAACTTGGTCAATAAACTTTCTCACACGACTAGTATCTACTCTAAAGCATTCATATCACAAGTTTAATCATTTCATAATAATTAGTTAATCATTTCATAATATATTTTAAATAACATGGCTTTGGGATTCACACAACCGCATATCACTAGACATGATTCTACTATCACACAACGTCCAACCACATAATCAATATCAATTTGTAATCACTGTCATGCTCATGATCGAAACAATCCAACCTCAGATCCTAATTTCATCCATTCCACTCCCCTTAACATCAAGGTTACGTCCCGTAATCTCAGTCATCAATGAAAACAATATTCAAACAAGGCAACCAAAACTCCTACGACAAAATAAACAATATTCATTTTAAATTACCCCACTCTGTAATATCTCTCAAGGGAACCGGTTCAAAACTGAAAGGGCCAGGAGTTTGGTGTGAGGGGGCCCCTAACTCATCCCAAGCCTTAAGTAGGCTCCTATCAGTTTCTACCCAGGTTCATTTAATTAGACACATCCTATATTCATTATTGTTCATTGGTTAGGCCTGAGGATCGTTCGCTCTGATACCACTTTGTAACACCCCCATTTATTCAGGAGCCTTTAACTAGACATTCCCAAATAAATAGGACTGTTACCATCTCGGTTTCCCGAGGCAGTGAGTACATATTAAACAGAACCAAAGTACTTAATTAAAACTTTACTAAACACCTTTATACAACTTATTAAAACAACTTAACTAAATAAATTACAAACTCGCAGCGGAAATAAATACAACTGAGTGATAAAATAACTAAGTGATCTAGACTTCTAGGTAGTCTTGTCAAATCCTCACGCAAACCCATAAGCTCCCAAGTCAGCTGATCTTTAGTACCTGTCAAATCTGCTCCCCATAAAACGATTCACCGCAGGTGTTCACGAATACACAGTCAACCGCGAGGTTGAGTAAGAATAAACTAAACAACAATAATAATAATCCAACCAAAATAAACATCCTTCAAATTCTCATCACTTCATCCGTACAATTCACTTACGTCACAGGCAGTAGCACAACTCCCTTAACACTGTGCTATGCTCAACTCAACAACTGGCAGTAGTACTTTCGTACCATGCTCAACTAGCAGTAGTAATCACTTACTATGCACAACTATCTGGCAGTAGCAATCATTTGCTATGCGCAACTGGCAGTAACAATCACTTGTTATGCACAACTGGCAGTAACACACTCCGTGTTATGCTCAACTGAATAATTAACTCTCCATACCAAATATAACCAAACAACAAAAACTCAATAAAAATCCCGACTTCATCTCAACCAACATCTTAACATACTCCATTACTGTACTTCCAATAATGAATCACAATATTAACCTTAACCTCATAAATCGTCACATTTAAACATTCATTCACCTAACAATAAAACCGAGTTGAGTAGGAAATTCCTACCTGGCAAGCAATTCCGAATAATGCAATCTACTAAAAATATTCTTCAACAAACCCGTTCCACAAGTCTGTCACCTATAGATGAATAATATATTTATAATTTAATTATTAATTATCCAATACATTATCATAATTTAATTGATTATAATTTATTTACATTAATTATTTGCTCGTGTACGATCTTACGCAAGACCCGTCTTTATAATTAATAATAAAACCCAACAATACCCATAACCCATGTCACCCGTATTACACATTAACACACCCTACACTCGTGAAAACCAACCCACAAACACCCTTCTTTTAACACCCATTCCCGCCAATTACAACCACTCGCCACCAGCTCCACCACGAGTCTCCCCTGCCAACAACCCATCCACGGTCCAAACACCAGCAACCACCACCATACACTGCCATCATGACACGCCCTAGCAACAACGACCACAAACACTACCAATTACCGAAAACCCGACATCTACCAACATCACTTATAAAGCACCTCGCCAACACCACCACTACCACCTATGGCCACCACCGTTGACACCTCTGTCCCACGGTGACTCTAGGGGTGGTCCCCTGTGGGAAATAAATCTGTATACTTCCCTAAAACTAGAAGGATTATAACAATTTAATAAAGATGATCTAAGGTCATAAAATAAAATACATAAACATAAGTAAAAGATTTAGAAATAACCTTCGGTCCTAGAAAATATGGCCTAAGAACAATATTAAAATTGATATTCGCCTATTAGTTGCACCCAAGACGATCTGAGATATGCCCTTTGATTATGCTAGAAATCGATCTAAAATTTTCTGTAAAATTTAGTTGTTTTTGTGTTTCTTGTGATGAGAGAGAGAGGCTAGGTCAAGAAAAAACATTAGGGTAGAAATAATTCTCTCCCTTTCTTTTTATACAGACCGAATTACCAAGTTAATTAGGAAAGATATCACTCTCCTAATTTTCGGCCAATGTTGACCGAAATAAGGAATAAAAATTTCCTTATTTTTGGTCTTTCCAAAAATATATAATATGTGTTGAATTGTCATCTAGTGAGGATCGAACCCATGACCTCTTGGTATGTGTACCCTCACTATTACCACTATGACACATTCATCTTGTTGATATTAAATACAACTGATTATATTTAATTACGAATTAACAGATTAATTCGTCCAAGCTAACATTATATATATTTAATTAAATATAACTTATTATATTTAATTTACGAATTGACAGTTAATTCGTCTCAACTTAATATTATTTAATGTTCATTAAATAATTATCTCATCAACACATCGACTAACTTTTTAGTCATTTTGGGCATCAATGTGATTATATTTCTATAACCACATTTCTCAAACACATCCTATAGGTGTGACCTTTAGGGACCAGTTGATCACCGCCATCTGTATGATAATAACGTCAAACTATCTAGCAAGCCAACCGTTATTAGGTAAACGTTAATCAACTGATTAAATATACGAAGTACACCCTTGTGAACCTGTAAGAGATTTACAAATGTTATCACACTAATTTGTGGAGGACACAAGCTCCAACAAACTCCCACTTGTCCTCACAAGTGTATGTGCGATAACCGATTCTCATATCCTTTAAAATTTCTCCCACTCAATGTAAAACAATTTGCAAATTTGAATTCACAAAGGTCGTATTTTACAAGCGATCAGTATCAAGAGTGGTTTTCCCGACTAGAGAGTAACTTAACTGATAAACGAATCAACATTCGAGCATGGCCATGCATTTCGATTCAACTCCTCGAGTGGCCCCGAGAAATAACTATACCTGATAAGGGTTGGATATTTTCCTCAACTCGAATCCTGCAGATGTAAGCACGTATGAAATGACCCAAAAAATCTACTTAGCCCCAGTTACGGTAGACCGTGAGAAAGAAACCAAAGTCACCCAAAAACTGCCTTAATCTCAAGAGATAGTTGATAGTCAAAAGAATCAACTCTAGGAACACAATGGATGTCCTATCCACGACCTGGCACCGAATATTATTAAAAATTTAGGACTCCATTACGTTGTCACAAAAAGTTTTTCTACGAGGTATCGTCATAATCTCGTATCTGTGATCGATTAGTCAACCGTTTGACTTATGGCTCGTTGAACCCACCATCAATCGACTGCACAATATAATAGCCGGAGTTATCAGCTCACATTGGCGACTACGGACCAAAACAAATATAATGTAATTCAGTTCACTTTGTTGCGTTCAATGTTGTCAGTACAATCCACATGAAAAACAAAATATTCTATATATAAAACGATGAAGTTATAAATAATATATGAAAAAGATAATGTATCAAATCCATAATCAAGTACTACAACTTAGGAACATGTTTAATTCCCATGGAATTAACATGCCCTACATGCTTATCATAATTCAACGGTTTGGTTAGAGGATCTGCGAGGTTATCATCCGTCGCAATCTTGTCAATCACTATCTCTTCTTGCTCCACGTAATCACGGATCAGGTGAACCTTCCGAAGTACATGTCTAGATTTGTTGCTAGACTTTGGCTCCTTAGCCTGGAAGATGGCACCTTTATTGTCACAATAGATGGTGATCGGGTCATTCGAACTAGGAACTACCGAAAGTCCTTGTAAGAATTGACGCATCCATATCGCTTCCTTTGCTTTGCCTCCGAAGCGGCATAGTACTCGGATTCAGAGAGTAGAATCTACAACACTCTGTTTGGAACTCTTCCACCGATCGCAAAGACCATTAAGAGTGAAGACGAACCCGGACCGAGATTTTGAATCATCTCGATCCGTTTGGAAGCTAGCATCTCACAGAATCGATTGCGCATAGCTTAGTATCGCCTCCATAAGTCAATACCCAATCCTTAGTCCTCCGTAGGTACTTGAGGATATTTTTGATCGCTATCCATGTGTTTCACCTGGAGTCTTTTGGTACCGACTCGTCATACTCAATGCATATGCCACGTCTGGACGTGTGCATATCATGGCATACATGATCAATCCTATTGCAGAAGCATAAGGAACACGACTCATGCGCTCAATACCTTCAAAGCGTCGTGGGTGATCGAGACTTGCTCAACCGCATCCCAGTCGTCATAGGAAGGTTCCCCTTCTTGGAGTTGGTCATGTTGAACCTCTCAAGAACCTTATCTAGATAAGACTCGACTAAGTGATAACGTCCGTCGTGATCTATCTCTGTAGATACGGATTCCCAAAATGCGCTGTGCCTCACCCAGATCTTTCATCTGGAAATGGTTCTTCAACCATTCTTTAACTGAAGAAAGGAGAGGAATGTAATTCCCAATCAAGAGTATGTCATCGACATACAATATCAAGAATACAATCTTGCTCCCACTCGACTTGATATATAAGTATGGTTCTTCGACCGATCGAGTGAAACCATACTCTTTTATCACTTGGTCGAAACGATGATTCCAACTCCGAGAAGCTTGCTTAAGTCCATAAATGGAACGCTTAAGCTTGCACTCTTTCTTAGGATGTTTAGGATCTATGAAACCTTCGGGTTGCACCATGTACAACTCTTCCTCCAAATAACCGTTTAAGAAGGCGGTTTTCACATCCATTTGCCAAATTTCATAATCATGAAATGCGGCAATCGCTAAGATTATCCGAATGGAACGTAGCATGACTATAGGTGCAAAAATCTCATCATAATGCAATCCTTGCACTTGAGTGAAACCTTTTGCCACAAGTCGTTCCTTATAGATATCTGGTTGCGCGTCTACAGAACGCTTTATTTTGTAAAGCCATTTGCACTGTAGAGGTTTTACCTTATTAGGTAAATCAACTAGATCCCATACGTTATTCTCATACATGGAGTTCATCTCGGATTGCATGGCTTCAAGCCATAGCTTTGAGTCGGAACTGGCCATAGCACCTTTATAGGTTGCGGGTTCATTACTTTCTAGAAGTAAAACGTCATTCTCCTCGACCATACCAATGTATCTGTCCGGAGGATGAGAGTCTCTACCCGACCTCCTAGGTTCCTCAGGAATATTAACCGTATCATCAGTTGGAGATACAGCTTCCTCCATCTGTTCCTCGGTTGTTGGTTCTGGAATCTCCGACAGCTCGAAGGTTCTATTACTCGACTTGTTTTCGAGAAATTCTTTCTCTAAGAACGTCGCACTAGCCGCAACAAAAACTCGATGTTCGGTTGGCGAATAGAAGTAATGACCAAATGTTCCTTTTGGATAACCTATAAAGTATGTCTTGACCGATCGCGGGCCGATCTTATCCTCGTGTCTCCACTTGACATAAACCTCGCAGCCCCAAACCCGAATAAAGGACAAGTTAGGTATTGTTCCCTTCCACATTTCATATGGAGTCTTGTCGACAGCTTTAGACGGACTTCGGTTAAGTATAAGAGCAGCTGACAAAAGAGCATAACCCCATAATGAATCAGGAACAATGGTGTGACTCATCATGGATCAAACCATATCAAGTAAGGTTCAATTTCTCTGTTCGGACACACCATTCAATTGAGGTGTTCCAGGTGGAGTTAACTGCAAAACGATTCCACAGTCTTTTAGGTGTTGATCAAACTCATTTGAAAGATATTCGCCACCCCGATCTGAACGAAGTGCTTTAATCTTTCTACCCAGTTGGTTCTGTACCCTATTCTGGTATTCCTTGAATTTCTCAAAGGACTCACTTTTATGCTTCATTAAGTAGACATATCCGTATCTACTCAAATCGTCCGTGAAAGTGATAAAATATCTATAGCCATCTCTAGTGGTAATTGACATAGGTCCATATACGTCCGTATGTATGAGTCCTAATAGGTCACTAGCGCGCATTCCAATACCTTTGAAGGAAATTCGAGTCATCTTGCCAATGAGACATGATTCACACGTGCCATATGCAGAAAATCCGAATGAGGGAATAGTCCCATTATCGACGAGTTTCTTTACGCGTTTCTCATTTATGTGTCCCATTTGACAATGCCATAGATAGGTTTGATCTTTGTCACCAACCTTTAATTTCTTATTTTTCATGTGTAATACTTCCGTGGTTTGATCTAAGATATAAATTCCATTCATGGAAACTTCTTTGCCATAAATCATTTCATTAAAAGAGAAAATACAACTATTATCCTTTATTGAAAATGTAAAACCGTCTTTAGCACGTACGGAAACAGAAATAATATTCTTAGATAAACTGGGTACATAGTAACAGTTATTTAAAGATAACTCAAAACCACTAGGGAGTTGGATTACATATGTTCCCTTCGAGGCAGCAGCAACTCGTGCTCCATTCCCGACTCGCAGGTCCACATCACCTTTTTCGAGAGGTATGATGTTCTTTAGGCCCTGAAAATGATTACACAGATGAGAACCACAACCAGTATCTAGTACCCAAGTTCCGAAACTTGCATGGTTAATCTCAATCATATGAATATAAGATGACATACCAACATGAACGACGCGGCCTGCCTTGATGTCCTCACGGTAGACGGGACAGTTCCTCCTCCAATGTCCAGTCTTGTGACAATGGTGGCACTCTATGTCACCGCCCTTGCTCTTTGTCTTGCCCTGTGAGCCACTAGTCTCACCAGGCGCACTCTTACCGTTCCTGGCTTCTTAAACTTTGGCTTACCTACGCTAGGTCGCCATGAGCCTTGCCCTTACCTTTACTCTTGTTGTGAATCGTGAGAACATCCTGCTTCATGCTCCCACTCAATTTCATATCCTTCTCGGTCTGTACGAGAAGGGAGTGTAGCTCATGAGGACTCTTTTTCAAGTCATTCATGTAGTAGTTCGCCCTGAAAAGGGCAAAACCATCGTGAAGAGAATGAAGCATTCGGTCAATGACAATGCTCTCACTGATTCTACAATTCAGTGTCTCCAGCTTCTCGACATTCTCAATCATGTGAAGAATGTGTGGGCTAACTGGTTGGCGCTTCTGGAGTTTCGCATCAAAGAAGCGACAGGTATGCTCATATATAACGATTCTTGGTGCTTTTGAGAACTCGTTAGTGAGCGTAGTGAAAATCTTGTTTGCACTTTGGGCAATGAAGCATCTCTGCAAATTGGTTTCCATTGCAAAGATGAGTACGTTCTTTATCGCACCCGCTTCCATAACGAAATCACTATAGGCGAGTGACTCGTTGATTCCTGCATTTGGGCCTGGGTTGACCGGTATTGGCTCGATTAAATACCCGAGCTTACCGTCGCAGCGGCGCATTCCGTAGTGCCGCCTCCCAGTCCGCAAAATTGGACCCATCATTCTTCAGTCGAGTGGACTGATTCATTTGGTCCATGAACATTTTAAGCCAGGACGAACGATCTAGTGTGGCACTAGGCATTGGGATTGCATTATTTCCAGCCATTTGTTGTAACAAAGATTATTGATAATAAGCGTGTTCTACACTGCGAAAGAAGAATAAAATAATAAGCATGCATCGTTTTATTTTAAGTCTAATGAACTAATGTCATAACGCGAAGACTCAAAAACATTTATACAATTGACCTCCCTCAAGAATTATATAAATGACCCCAAGACTCAATTCTCTCAAATTGATAAGCTAACCTGTTAGCTAATTTTACCGTTAGAATTCTTGGTCGATAAATTTCTGTAAATACTATCTTTAGTCCATCATAATCACGAGAAACTCTTCGGACTACAATGTTGAGGTAAACTAAGTCAACACAACTACTTACCCAACGTAGAAGGGGTCATATTAGGCCTACCGACGAAGAAGGGATTCATAGATGTTTGCCCTTATAAAGACTAATCTCAATTTCCGTTTTAGAGGAAGATCCCATCAACTTTTTAATTCATTTTAAGTGAACTATAATCTAGCATGCGAGAATGATTTAAACTTAGGTGATGGTTTAACGACTGTGACATCTGCATGTCCATGAAAACTAACATACAACCTATATGAGTCAATTTTCATGCATTTTAGTAGTAGGTGGTTTGGTTTTAGGCGGAATATGATGCAATTACTAGCATGTGAATGAAAAGCAATAAAATGAAAAACGTAAAAAAAAAACAGTAAAAGTCCTAGTGTGGCCTATCCTATCAAAATGAACAATAAATACAAGTTTGGAATCCATCCTTGGACCCGAGAAGCTTGTCTTGATGTTCCATCTTGATCCATGTAGCGGGAGTGAGCTTGAATCTTCATCTTTAGTCTTCTTTGAAATTACAATAAATAAAATTACATAATTGACCTATTAATTACATTCTAATTTCAAAAACCCAAAACTAAAATAAAGGAGATTCGAGATCTCATAATTACATAAGAAATTATGTTTCCTTCATTACGAAAACATAATTTGACTAAGGCCACACTAAGTATTACAAATTACAACCGATTGCAAAAAATTAAATACGTAAATAAAATTCATTCATTCGATTCATTCAACAAAATTAAAAGCATCAACTAAAATAAATTAAACATACATAATACAATACATTAATTATGTTGATTAAATTATCCAAACCACTTATTTAAATTAAATTAAGTGACAATTCCGCAATTTAATCACATTAATTTCATACTTAATCCATATTAAACTTGTAATATGAATTCTATCCGTCAAAGTTTTTTTTTATTTTTATATCACGGCCGAAATAAATAACAGCCAATTACCTTTTGTTTTCTTTCTTTTCGGAAATTAGGAAACCCAAAAAAAACTTTCCATAAATTTTCTTTCGGCAATATGGCAAAAAAAACAAGAAAACAAAACTTTCCTTTTATTTTATTTTTCTCATTCTCGGTTTACCAAAAACAAAACCAAATTTTTTTTTTTTCCGGCAAACCCTAAAATCGTCCCCCCTCCCCTTTTTTTTCTTCTTTTGCAGCAATATGCCCTTAAACAAGATTTGATGACTAAATTGTTTACCTTTGCTATTAGAACATGATTAGCATATGAAACAATAAACATAATTAATTCATATGCCTAAAACTATATAGCAAAAACAATCTTTTTATCATAAACATGACGATTCCATTTAATTTTAACTTAATCTGCATTAAATCAAAAACTACCAATTCTTCATATGATAATTTTAACTGATTATAAACTATAATATGAAAAAAAAAAATGGAAAAATATCATCAAACTAAAAGGAAAAAACGGCAAGAAAAAAAACGGCACAAAAAAAATTCGAACCAAAAAAAAATCCGAAACCTTAATTTATTCGAGAATTAGGTTATTGTTTACATACAAATTTTATGAAAATCATCAAAATTAAAATCGTAGCCCAAAGCTCTGATACCACTTGTGGGAAATAAATCTGTATACTAAGGTCATCAAATAAAGATGATCTAAGGTCATCAAATAAAATACATAAACATAAGTAAAAGATTCAGAAATAACCTTCGGTCCTAGCAAATATGGCCTAAGAACAATATCAAAATTGATATTCGCCTATTAGTTGCACCCAAGACGATCTGAGATATGCCCTTTGATTATGCTAGAAATCGATCTAAAATTTTCTGTAAAATTTAGTTGTTTTTGTGTTTCTTGTGATGAGAGAGAGAGAGGCTAGGTCAAGAAAAAGCACTAGGGTAGAAATAATTCTCTCCCTTTCTTTTTATACAGACCGAATTACCAAGTTAATTAGGAAAGATATCACTCTCCTAATTTTCGGCCAATGTTGACTGAAATAAGGAATGAAAATTTCCTTATTTTTGGTCTTTCCAAAAATATATAATATGTGTTGAATTATCATCTAGTGAGGATCGAACCCATGACCTCTTGGTATGTGTACCCTCACTATTACCACTATGACACATTCAGCTTGTTGATATTAAATACAACTGATTATATTTAATTACGAATTAACAGATTAATTCGTCCAAGCTAACATTATATATATTTAATTAAATATAACTTATTATATTTAATTTACGAATTGACAGTTAATTCGTCTCAACTTAATATTATTTAATTTTCATTAAATAATTATCTCATCAACACATCGACTAACTTTTTAGTCATTTTGGGCATCAATGTGATTATATTTCTATAACCACATTTCTCAAACACATCCTATAGGTGTGACCTTTAGGGACCAGTTGATCACCGTCATCTGTATGATAATAACGTCAAACTTTCTAGCAAGCCAACCGTTATTAGGTAAACGTTAATCAACTGATTAAATATACGAAGTATACCCTTGTGAACCTGTAAGAGATTTACAAATGTTATCACACTAATTTGTGGAGGACACAAGCTCTAACACCCCCATCCCCGGTGCGGTTGCAAACACAGTCACAATGCTTGTCTTAAGACGGTCACGTTGTTTCCTCTGTTTCCCCCTGTTTTACGCGAACCCCGGCCACCATCGCACAAATACTGATAACAACCACCAACGACCACCCCAAAGTTGTCGACCAACCGCCAGGAACACGGCCAATCCTCGCCCAGGTCACGACTCCCTCCACATCGTCCCACAATCCCATGTTTATACATAGGGTAACTAACAAATAACCACCACTAATCCTACGAATTCCGGCGAGACACCGCACACACCACCACCTATAACCACCCTTGACCTCCCACTAAGGTCTACCAGCCACCATGAGCCAACCAACCCAGGTCTGGGTTCAAACGAGTCACAACAAGAGTCGAAAAGCCAGGTTCAACGTGTCCCACACACCCACGAAAACCCAGTAATTACCTCCCCCCTCACGGTCAACGGCGGTCAAACGGAGGTCCGGCCAACCCCCTGGTGTCCCATGGTCAAGGCCACGGTCAAAGCAAGTCCTATGATGGTCTAGTTTATGAGTTATATTAGTTACAAAAATCAATACATTAAATTGTGAGACGGTCTTACCTTTTTTATCGCCAATCGCTCTTCCGTCTTCTAAATTTCCTTTCTCTTCCTCTATGAATTACTTTTCAGATTTATTAAGTATTTATAGACTAGGTTTAGGGAGTATATGAGACCAATTAGGAAACTATTGCCTTTTCTAATTATTATTAAGAATTACCAATTTATTATTATATTTATTATTATATTATTAAATTCCGCTTTAAATCCCGACTACTACTCTTGCTAGGCCTAATATAATCAGCCCATTTATTCACAACACACGGCCCAAAGCTTATTACTAGCTAAACCCAATTCCCGACTTGCTTATTTATTTATTATTTAATTAACGTCTTTCTCGCAACTATTATTAGAAATCTCATTAATTAATTATTTAAATTACATAAATTATTCTCATTAATTATTATTAAATTACAGGGTATTACAGTCTTCCCCCTTAAAATGATCTTCGTCCCGAAGTTCGTCCATAACTATTACAACAACATTTATAAGCATCCGCACAACTGAGCCTCATTCCACTTATAATCATTGCAACATAATTAACTTACTTAATCATTATCAAACCATATCATACTTATCAAAATGTATCACAAAACTAATTCAAAACATGAAAATGTATCACAAAATAAACTTAAAACACGGGGTGTCACATTCTACCCCCCTAAAAATAAACTTCGTCCCGAAGTTTCGGAACTACAATTACTTTATTAAATCACTAACAACGGAAATACTTATATAAATAATAAGACTCTAATCCTCTCAATGAAACTAGTTACCCTTCTCTCCATTCCCTTGTACTGTACTAGCTGTACCAAAAGTCTTTCCACCATTACTCTGATTGCCCCCATTGCCTTGCCTATTGTTGTAGCTCCTCTGGGTACTCCATTGCCCTGCATTCCTATTTCCCCCAATACTTGGTGCGGGAGTTCGATAACCCTCTTGGTTCCTATTTTCATTACTTCCCCTAGGTGCACTCCTACATTCAAAAGCTCTATGCCCCATTTTATTACAGTTAAAACACCTCCATCCTCGAACTGGAATCTGGCCTGAGCCTCCTTCTCCACTCCGTGTTGCACTTCCACTATAACTAAACCCTCCGGGTGAAAAATGTTTAGATTGAGTATTGTTTTTCTTACTACCCCCAACTACCTCACTTGATGACTTAGCCTTTCTCTTCTCACTCTTTTCCTTCTTCTCCTCCTTCTCCCTCCTCTCTTCCTTTAACATATCTGCAATCCTCTCTGCGTGCCCAGCTCGTTAATAAACACCATCCATGATACTTGGTTGGCTAGCTGCAAGCCTCTTCTTAATAGTGGTTGTTAATCCCTTTTCAAATCTGAGTATCAACATCTCATCACTAAAATTCAAATCAGTTACATATTCTGACAATACCATAAACCTGTTATAATAAGTCTCTACTGTCATCTCCTCAGTCATCTTGAAAGAATCAAATTCAGCTCTCATCTTACTCCTAACATGTTCTGGTACAAATACGGCTCTCATATTCTCCTTGAAACCCTTCCAAGTGATAAAAGGTTCATCACTCTCCCTCCAAGCTTCCCTTAAAACTTCCTTACTACGATTCCACCACAAACCCGCTTTTCCTCTCAAATAGTAAGCAGCTTGATCTACTTGCAACTCCGCAGGACATCCTAGCAACTCAAAAAGGTTGTAAAACTCCCTATGCCAATCCCCAAGTAAATATGGTTCCCCTAATCCGTCATATTTCGTCGGGTTGTGCCTTGCGATACTAGCGTTCATCTTTGCTGGATCCTGAACTGACCCCTTAGCCTTCTGTGTCGCAGTCAAAGCCTCATTCATAGATATCAAATGGTCAATCTCCTCTTGGGACATGGTAGAGGGTGTAGGTGTAGATTTCTTTGGAGATATGGTTCTATAAAAGTAAAACAAGACAACATGAGTTTTCTACCCGAGGAAGATGGCTTAACATTTTTTAAATATTCTATACCGGCAAAACGAGGTACGGTCACTTCTATCCTTTCTTACTCCTCTTTAGGTCCCCATATCATTACTCCTACCTTTCAATTATCATAAGTTAAGAATTGACAAAACTTGTATATTAAACTTTTGGTAAAACTCGCATTTTTCGGAAATCAAAGTCAAGCTGTAACTTTCAAAAATCACCATTAATTAACCGTTACTTTCTACATTGAGTTTTTATACTTTCCAGAAAATATAAAGAGTTTTCTAATTATGAGAAAAAGAATTTAGCCCAGATCTGGAATAATCATTTTATAAAGATTTTTACAATTCAGTGGGTTGAAACAAAAACTGATCAGCAATTTGTCAAAAACTTGGGTTAACTTGTAAAAATCACTGTTAATTGTCAAAACTTTACCTTTCAACATGCCCTATCAATTTAGAAACATATTTGAATCATTTAAACAGTGAAGTGGGAATTAGGCAAAAATATTAAGTACAAATAAAATGAGAATTTTTACAAAATCGTTTGTCGAAAACTTAACTGTACAGGAATATTCTGACCACTGTCCACTAAATTATTTATTTCTCCCAAACCATATAACTTTTAAACATGAGACCAATGGCATTGGTAAGCTAACTCACTGAGTTATCACTCATAAAAATTTCAACCTTGTATGATGAACGGAGGTCAAATGGCAACAAAATAAAATAGGGGTAAAATCTGACGGAATAAAGTTCAGCTCTAGGTTCCTTTTACTAGGTCACAAGCCCTCATTCACACCCTCCTACTCCTATATCAACACAACTTGGTCAATAAACTTTCTCACACGACTAGTATCTACTCTAAAGCATTCATATCACAAGTTTAATCATTTCATAATAATTAGTTAATCATTTCATAATATATTTTAAATAACATGGCTTTGGGATTCACACAACCGCATATCACTAGACATGATTCTACTATCACACAACGTCCAACCACATAATCAATATCAATTTGTAATCACTGTCATGCTCATGATCAAAACAATCGAACCTCAAATCCTAATTTCATCCATTCCACTCCCCTTAACATCAAGGTTACGTCCCGTAATCTCAGTCATCAATGAAAACAATATTCAAACAAGGCAACCAAAACTCCTACGCCAAAATAAACAATATTCATTTTAAATTACCCCACTCTGTAATATCTCTCAAGGGAACCGGTTCAAAACTGAAAGGGCCAGGAGTTTGGTGTGAGGGGGGCCCTAACTCATCCCAAGCCTTAAGTGGGCTCCTATCAGTTTCTACCCGGGTTCATTTTATTAGACACATCCTATATTCATTATTGTTCATTGGTTAGGCCTGAGGATCGTTCGCTCTGATACCACTTTGTAACACCCCCATTTATTCAGGAGCCTTTAACTAGACATTCCCAAATAAATAGGACTGTTACCATCTCGGTTTCCCGAGGCAGTGAGTACAAATTAAACAGAACCAAAGTACTTTATTAAAACTTTACTACTCAACACTTTTATTACAACTCATTAAAACAACTTAAATAAATAAATTACAAACTCGCAGCGGAAATAAATACAACTGAGTGATAAAATAACTAAGTGATCTAGACTTCTAGGTAGTCTTGCCAAATCCTCACGCAAACCCATAAGCTCCCAAGTCAGCTAATCTTTAGTACCTGTCAAATCTGCTCCCCATAAAACGGTTCACCGCAGGTGTTCACGAATACACAGTGAACCGCGAGGTTGAGTAGGAATAAACTAAACAACAATAATAATAATCCAACCAAAATAAACATCCTTCAAATTCTCATCACTTCGTCCGTACAGTTCACTTACGTCACTGGCAGTAGCACAACTCCCTTAACACTGTGCTATGCTCAACTCAACAACTGGCAGTAGTACTTTCGTACCATGCTCAACTGGCAGTAGTAATCACTTACTATGCACAACTATCTGGCAATAGCAATCATTTGCTATGCGCAACTGGCAGTAACAATCATTTGGTATGCACAACTGACAGTAACACACTCCGTGTTATGCTCAACTGAATAATTAACTCTCCATTCCAAATATAACTAAACAACAAAAACTCAATAAAAATCCCGTCTTCATCTCAACCAACATCTTAACATACTCCATTACTCTACTTCCAATAATGAATCACAATATTAACCTTAACCTCATAAATCGTCACATTTAAACATTCATTCACCTAACAATAAAATCGAGTTGAGTAGGAAATTCCTACCTGGCAAGCAACTCCGAATAATGCAATCTACTAAAAATATTCTTCAACAAACCCGTTCCACAAGTCCGTCACCTATAGATGAATAATATATTTATAATTTAATTATTAATTATTCAATACATTATCATAATTTAATTGATTATAATTTATTTACATTAATTATTTGCTCGTGTACGATCTTACGCAAGACCCGTCTTTATAATTAATAATAAAACCCAACAATACCCATAACCCATGTCACTTGTATTACACATTAACACACACTACACTCGTGAAAACCAACCCACAAACACCCTTCTTTTAACACCCATTCCTGCCAATTACAACCACCCGCCACCAGCTCCACCACGAGTCTCCCCTGCCAACAACCCATCCACGGTCCAAACACCAGCAACCACCACCATACACTGCCATCATGACACGCCCTAGCAACAACGACCACAAACACTACCAATTACCGAAAACCCGACATCTACCAACACCGCCTATAAAGCACCTCGCCAACACCACCACAGCCACCACTACCACCTCTGGCCACCACCGTTGACACCTCTGTTGTAACACCCCACGGTAATTGAAGAGGTCCAGTGATAGGCTTAAATGACTAGTGCTTAAAGGGATTGGAAGTACTACTCATATCAACAAAGTGCACTTTCTTTTATGGTCATCCATGCGAAAGAACTCTAAAGTTAAGCGTGCTTGACTGGGAGTAGTCTTAGGATGGGTGACCTCCTGGGAAGGTTTCCGGGATGCGCATGAATGAGGACAAAAGCGCTATAAAGGACCCGTGTTGATTTGTGGGCCCTGTACACAGCCTGGTGTGCTATCATAAGTAACCGCCCCCGACCCGGTTTGGGCCGGGGTGTTACATCTGTCCCACGGTGACTCCAGGGGTGGTCCCCCATCCCCGGTGCGGTCGCAAACACGGTCACAATGCTTGTCTTAAGACGGTCACGTTGCTTCCTTTGTCTTCCCCTGTTTTATGCGAACTCCGGCCACCGTCGCACAAATACTGATAATAACCACCAACGACCACCCCAAAGTTGTCGACCAACCGCCAGGAACACGGCCAACCCTCGCCCAGGTCACGACTCCCTCCACATCGTCCCACAATCCCATGTTTATACATAGGGTAACTAACACATAACCATCACTAATCCTACGAATTCCAGCGAGACACCGCACACACCACCACCTGTAACCACCCTTGACCTCCCACTAAGGTCTACCAGCCACTACGAGCCAACCAACCCTGGTCTGGGTTCAAACGAGTCACAACAAGGGTCGAAAAGCCAGGTTCAACGTGTCCCACACACCCACGAAAACCCAGTAATTACCCCACCCCTCACGGTCAACGGCGGTCAAACGGAGGTCCGGCCAACCCCCTGGTGTCCCACGGTCAAAGCAATACCTATGATGGTCTAGTTTACCAGTTATATTAGTTACAAAAATCAATACATTAAATTGTGAGACGGTCTTACCTTTTTTTCGCTAATCGCCAATCGCCAATCGCTCTTCTGTCTTCTAAATTTCCTTCCTCTTCCTCTATGAATTACTTTTCCGATTTATTAAGTATTTATAGACTAGGTTTATGGAGTATATGAGACCAATTAGGAAACTATTGCCTTTTCTAATTATTATTAAGAATTACCAATTTATTATTATATTATTAAATTCCGCTTTAAATCCCGACTACTACTCTTGCTAGGCCTAATCTAATCAGCCCATTTATTCACAACACACGGCCCAAGGCTTATTACTAGCTAAACCCAATTCCCGACTTGCTTATTTATTTATTATTTAATTAACGTCTTTCTCACAACAATTATTAGAAATCTCATTAATTAATTATTTAAATTACATAAATTATTCTCATTAATTATTATTAAATTAAGGGGTATTACAGACACGACTCTTCAGAATGTTGTATTCACATAATAATTTATCAGGAGACTAATAATAGGAACCACATATTGTCAGATTAATAACTTATAGTTATCATTTTTCATCTAAAATATTCAATAGCCAGACTGAAGTAAAACGAAAAAATTATGTAAAATGATGACATATAACATTATGTACTCACCTGTGTAGATCGTGACTTGATTTCATGATTAGAAGGCAGATTGTCAGGTATACTATAGTACATAGACCTTGATGATGTATCGCCAACTTCAACACCTAGCATGTTGACATTATTTTGTAGAGAGATCTTGTTGTACACCCTCTGTTTCCTGCCCATCAGTGTCGACTACATCCAAGGGTTGACGCGTAACTGCCCATTGCCTATACACTTTACAAATGGGAAAGGTTGTTGTGTCTATGATTCCCTAACCATACCATACCCGACTTGGAACTCAATTTTAACTCTTTTCTTCACCTCGTCATCGTGCCAATTCTGAACAAGAGGAATCTTCAATGGTGCTAGTATGCCTTGAAATGACATTCGGTGAAGATAGGCTAGTAACAATACCAAGACACAACCATTGGCAGTAGTTTGAGATATATTCTCAAAATACCTCCTTACCGATGTACAAAGTCTATCCAAAACAAAGGAGCACCAATCCAATCGAGGCAAATGGGAAAGGCCTTCTAAGACTTTAAAAAGTGACTTATCAACTTTTCATTCAGAGTTCGGTGATAAGAAGCTTGAAACAGAAAACAAGATAAACAAACCCTTAAAGATGTCACCACCATTCTCGTGCTCACAAAAGGCGTTAATAACCTTGTCCAACATCAGGTCTTCCTCCTTTGACACCTTAAGTACATCCATCCATTTTTTAACTAAAGAAGCATCTTTAGTCTGCCCTCTTCCATGGTGTGTCACTGCCTCTATTTTTTTGTTAGGATATGTTGGAATTCCCAAGATGTCATGAACATCATCGGGCGTAATATAGTACATGTGACCATTTCCCAAACTTTGAAGTCTGTTATGCGGGTTAAAGTTCCGGACTAACCAAGGAACGACGCCTAAAGAAAGTGTCTTCAATTTCATCATCAACAACCCACCAAAACCCAGATCTTTTACATCCTCAATTGAGAATGAACAGAAATTATTGTGGGAATTAAAGTTGAACTACAATTGAGTTTAAACTTCACTGAAACTTTGTTCGACGACGAATACCAAAATCTTGTCAAATACTTCCTACAAATCAATTTGACCAGAACTGAACATTCACGTCATAAACTCAACCTTAGAATCAAGTTTTATCCCCCATCAATTTCAACCCCAACCGCCCTCAGCAATCGTCGAATCCCCGTCCTTAACCCCCTGCACATACTCCTCGTAAAAACCATTCACATCACGCGTAAGAAAAACCATCCTTACACAAGTGCATTGCCAAAGACGGTACCTTCAACCTCATGCATGTAGAAAATAGAAGAAAAAATATATGTAATACAATTAAAAAAAAAAATTAAACAAACCTTGCTGGATGGATTTCTCCTTTCCGGACATTGTTGTGATTGGTAAGAGGCTATGAAGTTGCAGAGATGAAGAACACCAAAAAGTTGCCGTGAAAGTGATGAACAATTGTGATGATGATAAAAAGAAATTTTTAATTTGGGAGATAAACGGTTAGGCAACTAGTGGAGTTAGCCGTTGGTTTTCTTAGGAAGAACAGTTAGCTTTAAAATTAGCATTAGGTTTTTTTTTTTTAAAAAAAAATCTATTTTTTTTGGGCTTTCACAAATTAGGCTGGTCTTATGTTATAAGACCGCCCTATACAACAATTTGTATATTTATATATACAAACTTGTCATTTATTTGGCTTCTTATGTGTCTCTTCTAATGTAATTGGTCTATTTGCGGCATTAGAAGTTCTAGAAGAGAATTAGATAGAATAATTTGACGGATTTGATTAATTTTTAAGAAAGCGAATCAGATAGAGTTTTTTTTGGGTTACGAAACGTAGTCGACGTTTTGTAACGAATCGTTGATGTCGACGTTTTTTTAAAAAAAAAAGAAGACCACCACTACCCTTGACACACTCTCTACTCTATTCTCTCCCAAATAACAAATTTTTTTAAAAAAATACAACATTTTGACGGTCGAATTCAATAGTGAACGACGAAACATCGATAAACAAAAAAAAAACGTCCATAAACAAAAAAAAAAAATTAGAAAAACATCGATAAACAAAAAAACAATTTAAATACGGAAATTAAGGTGGAAATGAAATTTAGAGGTCCAAACCAGGCGATAAAATTCAACGTCCGACACCATGCGGACGTTGAAAACCAATGTCCAACACCATGCTTGACGTTGGCATTCAACGTCCGAGCCCAGCCATAACGTTGAAGATCAACGTCCAGCACCATGACGAACATTGAAGCCCAACTTTCCAACCCACCCCAACGTTCAAGCCTAACGTTACAATCCCTTCCCAATGTTAAAGATCAACGTTTCACCCACCCCCAAACGTTGATCTATCAACGTCCCTCTCCGTCCCCAACGTTGGATATCAACACCAGCAATAACTCACCCTCCAATCACGCCTCCATCCACAACAACAACACTAGCAGCCCCAATTCAGTCCTGTGATGTGCCGTTACCTACAATTACCGCACCTGCTACTTTTTTGCTCCGACAAACTAGCAATTGCAGCAAACCCGAGCCCAACCCGGAATTGAAATTCGAGTCCAAAACTAATGATTATACTATGTTTGATCGTTAGTTTGAAGATTATACTATG
Organism: Silene latifolia; assembly: GCF_048544455.1. NCBI lineage: Eukaryota > Viridiplantae > Streptophyta > Magnoliopsida > Caryophyllales > Caryophyllaceae > Silene > Silene latifolia. The sequence continues at coordinate 371,009,611 of NC_133538.1, forward strand.
TTTCAACTTATGATGAGATGTATGTTAATTGGTAATTTCATCCATAATTCTATGTGCTTCATTTGATATTCCTTCGCGAATTCCTTTGTTAAGTATGCGATATGAATTGGACTTAGTTTGGAGTACTGTATTTCTGCTGAATTCCAAAGACAATATCGTGGCGCGGTTGTAACACCCCACGTTAATTGAAGAGGTCCAGTAATAGGCTTAAATGACTAGTGCTTAAAGGAATTGGAAGTACTACTCATATCAACAAAGTACACTTTCTTTTATGGTCATCCATGCGAAAGAACTCCAAAGTTAAGCGTGCTTGGCTGAGAGTAGTCTTAGGATGGGTGACCTCCTGGGAAGGTTTCCGGGATGTGCATAAGTGAGGACAAAATGCGCTATAAAGGACCCGTGTTGGATCTGTGTGCCATGTACACAGCCTGGTGAGCTATCATAAGTAACCGCTCCCGACCCGGTTTGGGCCGGGCTGTTACAAGTGGTATCAGAGCAACCTTGCGACCGTGTGGTGATGGGAGGCTGTTGTTATACGCTCCCGGAGGCAGTTGTTATATGCTCGATCCATTGTGATCACCCACCTAGCGGAGGAAGATTCTGGGTTAGCGGTTATGCTCCCAGGCGCAACGAGGACGTTGCGTTCTTCAAGTGAGGGTGATTGTAACACCCCACGTTAATTGAAGAGGTCCAGTGATAAGCTTAAATGACTAGTGCTTAAAGGGATTGGAAGTACTACTCATATCAACAAAGTGCACTTTCTTTTATGGTCATCCATGCGAAAGAACTCCAAAGTTAAGCGTGCTTGGCTGGGAGTAGTCTTAGGATGGGTGACCTCATGGGAAGGTTTCCGGGATGTGCATGAGTGAGGACAAAATGCGCTATTAAGGACCCGTGTTGATCTGTTGGCCATGTACACAGCCTGCTGAGCTATCATAAGTAACCGCTCCCGACCCGGTTTGGGCCGGGCTGTTACAGTGGTGGTGCGGCGGCCTGGTGGTGGTATTGGTGACAGTGGCAACGGTGGCAGTGGGGCAGGGGTGAGGGATAGGTGGTAATTATGTACAAAGGAAAGAGTGAGTAAGAGGAAGTGGGAAAGAGAATGCAAGGATAGTGTTAATTTTTTTTATGAAAACGATTCGTTATAAAACGTCGACGACGTTTCGTTACTCATTTTTTTGGGTTATTTAATAGAAATACTCTAAACTATTGGGGTGCTTCTCAAAATACTCTGAATTGTATTTAACTACTAATATACCCAACTATTACATTCTTTTTTTTCACTAAAACAGGTGGAAGGGCTACCTGTCGAACTGGTTTCTTTTTCTTTTTACCCTTCTCTTTCTTTATCTTGTTCCCTTTACTTTATACAAAACACAATTGCTCTCCTCCAAAAGGCCATTAACCATCTGATTCAAGACACCCTAATTTAACTTTGGCAAAGTATGTTTTCCGTATCAGCTATCTAAACTTATTTGATGGCTTTACATGTATTGTCTCACACCATTAGTCCAAAAAAATCTCCGGAATGGCGTTTGCTTCATAATTGAATGAAGAACTGGCTCAAATATCTTAAATGGTACAATAAGAAGACCAAAACGTAGCATTCTAAAGAGACATCAAAATTGACAAAATCAAAGTTTATTCATAAACTATTTTATATGAAATTAAATATATCCCAGAATCGGATTTGCAGCTCAACTGAAAACCAAAAAAATTAAGTTCAAAAATCAGAAGACAAATTCAAATTGGAAATGTCATTAGAAGAAAACCATTTAATTTGCTAAACATCAATATTTGTGGTGATAATGATATGTGTAATGGCTAAGGTTCTAGTCTTAATGGTTAAAGTTTTATTCTTTTCTTGAAAAAAAAGTAAGCATATCAAAGTGAAACAATAAGAGTGAAATTTGCCAAAAAAAAATTAATAAAGAAACCCCCAATTTAAATTGGAAAAAGAAAACTAGAATTCATTATTCATTCCTAGATCCAATATTTGACAACAGCTTCCGTAAAGAACCGAGTTTAATATCACTCTTTCAAGTAGATATGCAAATTCTTAGCCATTTTTGAGGTTTTTTTAACTGTTGTTTGATTGATTGTGTTGTTTATTCAATTATCTGGGTGAAATTGGTGATTTGTTATGTAATTAGGTGTTAATTGGGTATTTGTGTGCTTTTTGATTGATTTTTGGGTAATTTGAATTGGGTTTTTTCTTGGTTTTAGCAAGGAAGCCAATGTTCAGTGCTTTGTACAGGAAGGGAGGAAGATGAAGATCATAGGGAGAAGAGTGAGACTCGTACTTAAATTTACCTGCTATTACAAGTTAATAAAGAGCTAATTGTATTCAAAGCGGAGGGGGTGTAATAGTTGAGTATATTGATAGTTAAATTATAGTTTATACTATTTTGAGAAGCACCCCAATAGTTTGGAGTATTTTCATTATTTATGAAAGGGTAAAATATGAAAAAATAATGACAAAATATCCATCAAAAAAGTAATTTTTGTCATATAAAAGAGCAACTACCATAGAAAAAAAAAAAAAAAAAACAACCACAAATCAGCCATTCGAATCTCCCCGTATCTTATCGAACTTACTACTTCACGTTTTGGGCCAACAAATGTTGCTCTCATATAATGTTGGGCCATTTGACAAGTTCGTCTATCTTTTTGCACACGCAAGCAGTACGCAACGACACATACTTATCGTGGGTTTATCAGTTAGGGTTTTCCGCTCGTTGAATTCTTCACATTTCTGTTTTCTCCTCTTCTTCCCAAAACCCTTAGAAATTTAATTGAACAACCAAAGGTAATTACTAACAGTAGTTCCGTTTGATTGATTGATTGATTGTTAGTTATTGAGAAAATGGCGGGGAAGACTAATAAAGGAAAAAATCGAAAGGGTGCAAATTCATCGAATACCAATTCCAATATCGATGCTTCGCCGTTGCCGGTTTCGTCGGAATCCTCGGAAATTGTTGTTGACAATGTCGACTCTGTAGTTAATGTTGTTGCTGCTAGTGATGAACCGGTTGTTGAAGCAAATGGAGTCGTTGCTGCTGCTGAGGAGGCGGTTTCGGAGGAGCCGCCTTCCGACCCGGTTAATAATAGGCAAGGTAATGATTAATCATTTTGTGTAATTTTTACTCCCTCCGTCCCAATCATTTCTTTACCGTTGATTAAAATACTCGGTATAACCGAATGAATTTATATGAGGAATTGGTTGCTAATGAGCGGAGTGTACAGATGAATTTCATCTTTATCCGGTTTCTGTTAAGACATTTGGTGGCGACAAGCTCGAGCTGCAGGTATGATAAAGCGGAAAAATGGTGTTTTTAACTGTTTATATTATTGAATTTATTAATTAATAATTGAGAATGGTAGTTAGTAACGGTGTGTGTGGTAATTGATGCAGCTGAACCCTGGTGATTCGGTGATGGATGTGAGGCAGTTTCTTCTTGATGCACGGGAGACGTGTTTCTTTACTTGTTATGATTTGTTGTTGCACACGAAAGACGGTGCTGTTCATTCCCTTGAAGATTATAATGAGATTTCTGAAGTTGCTGATATTACTACTGGAGATTGTTCCTTGGAAATGGTTTTTGGTAGGTCACTCCAGACAACTTATCGAATCGAAACAACTTTGAGTACCTTTTATTAGAACATAATTAGGAATGGAATACATTGAATGATCTATATATTATTGAACTACTTCTTATAATCTTACCTCAATATTTGTTCATCTCTTATCAATCCAAACAAGTGGTAGTCAAATAGAGCGAATGTATGGATTTAAGGTAAATTTATCCGTAGCTGCATCCTTTAGTGTAGATGAACTTAACGAAGTGAATATATCAATTGGCGGATGTCATTAATTAGCAGATGACTCATTTGCGCACGTTATCTGCTAGTCCATAGTTGGGCAGCAGTCAGAGTTGACTTCCAAAGTCAAAGAGGAACAATATAAATGGTATAAAAGGAACATTTTGTATGTCCAATATGAGAAAAGCAAATGAAAATTAAATCTTATAACTAGCAAGAGTTATCACTATATTGATGCCGATACCTGGTTTGCAGCTTATTATGATGATAGGTCGGTGCGATTTCATGTTCACCGTACACGGGAGTTGCTTTCTGTTTCAACCATTCATGCTTCACTTTCAACATCTCTTGCTTTGGAGCATGAGAGACTACGTAGTACATCAGAAACCAAACAAGGTTGTAAATTTTGATCCTTTGCTTCATGTTACGGACTGCTTTGTATAACCCGAGTTTTGAATAACGCTTAGTATATTTTTATGGTTGCAGATTCTGTCAATGCAGTTCCGGAAATGGAAGGTTTTGGTTTCATGGAAGACATTACTAGCTGTTTTAGTAAATTGTTTCCTTCTTCCTCAAAAGAGATAAAATGTGTTGAGAGCTTAGTATTCTCATCATTAAACCCTCCCCCTACTCATCGAAGGTGAATTTCGAATCCTCTCTCCATGAGTGTCTGTTCTTATTTTCAATATGGATTACAGTTGCTGTTTGGATGAACTCAACAGGGATCATGATTTTTTAATGTTTTTTAATGTGGTAATTGTTTGATTTGTCAGGCTTGTTGGGGACTTAATTTATTTGGATGTGATAACCCTGGAAGGAAGCAACTTTTGCGTAACAGGAACAACACAAGGGTTTTACGTTAATTCAACTGCAGGAAATTGTTTAGATCCTAAGCCAGCCAAAAGTTCTTTTGAAGCAACAACTCTTATTGGACTCATGCAAAAAATTAGCCCAAAACTTAAGAAAGGTAGAAAATTTCCCAAACTTCAGTTTGCTGTGGGTTGAGATTCTCTTGAGTTGTTATTTAATTCAATATTAGCCAGCCAAAAGTTTTTTTTTTTTTTTTTTTTTTTTTTTTTTGAAGCTTTCAAGGAAATTTTGGAGCAGAAAGCTTCTGCACACCCATTTGAGAATGCTCAGTCTTTTTTGCCTCCAAATTCATGGCTTGCTCCATATCCACCACCTGGTAATGTATACGTTGTCGCTTCTATATGTAAAATTGTGTTATTAATCACCCATTAAATGGGTTGAGTAGCCTTTACATGGTCATTCCATTTTTTTTGTTCTTTTTTAATTGACTTCTTATTTAATTCAATATTAGGTAAAGGCCAAAGGGAAATGTATTCAAAAGAAAAGTTCTATGAGAAGTTTACATTATTGGAGTTTTCTAGAGTTTATAGAGAGATCTTTTGTTGAAAGGCTTAGATTAGTTATATCTCTTTTAAAGTCATCTATTTCTCTACATTTTTCATAGAACCTTTCTATTGATGTTAGGGTGAGTATTCGGATCGATAAGGGTTATGCACAAGTAGACCTACATATTGAGTGTATATAAATAAAGAGTCACAAGTAGCATGGTTTGTATTGAAGCCAATGTGCAGTAAAGAAAAGAAGGAAATGAAGATTTCTGATATAACTTAAAATCTGACGATCTTTTAGGGCTGTTGTTTAAACTCAAGAGGATGTTATGAGTTTGTGAATATGTTCCTGCTTAAGGATTGAGGACTTGTTTGGTTATAGATACCTTTATTATTGAATTGGAAGGTGTTGAAGGATATAAAAATGAATAAATTTGTGTTAATAACTTGTTATTTGTAGACAAGAAATAACAACCAACACATCTTGATTTATTTACCTTGATAGTCAGTTTAATTTGGCTAAGCAACAAAATCATTGAGGTGCATTGCTTATACAAGACTAGTAGTTGAGCGTAAATGTTGATTCTTTTCTTATTCTTGGCCTTCTTCATTGACCTTGAAAGCTCCCTGAGTGGTTATTGTGTTCTGGTATGTACAGTTAGACACTCTTGAAAGATTTATGCATTGCTGATAGTATATTATAAACTCTGGTGTGTCCGGTGTCTATAAACTTTATCCTCTTTGTTTATTCTGCAGGTCATAGTCGTGATGCAGCGAGGGCAGAAAATGCTCTCACCCTTACGTATGGAAGCGAGCTAATTGGCATGCAAAGGGATTGGAATGAAGAGTTGCAGTCTTGCCGAGAGTTTCCTCATACAACTCCTCAGGAAAGGTGCATGCTTATTACGAGTGTTTCTGTGTTAGCATATGAGAATATGTTTCTTACATTTTGACTGTCTGAGCTCATTTTCTCCCCCCAGGATTTTACGTAATAGAGCTCTTTATAAAGTAACTTCTGATTTTGTTGAGGCTGCTATGAATGGTGCTGTTGGAGTTATTAACAAATGCATACCTCCAATCAACCCAACAGACCCTGAATGTTTTCACATGTAAGTATAACTGTAATGATAACCTGAAGAGATAATTCATGTTTTTTTTGGTTGTCATTATTTTTTGGCAGCATTTACATTTTTATAAATTGCTTTCTTGTGAACGTTTATAGATGTACTAACTGAGGAAACAATTGTCTCGTTATTTTCCCGGCTTCCTGTTCTTTGGGTTTGAGCATAGTATGTCTTGATATTGCTGATTGCAATTTGCAACATGTTTGGTTTTGTTGATGATACAATCACTCATTTTCTTTGCACTGAATCATTATAAGTTAATTGCATGGATATATTTGAGTATTGTGTACTCTTTTATATCCTTTTTTTGGTGCTAAACTATCTAGATGGTGCTACATTTTGAGAAAGTTGGAATTTAGATAGAGTTGTGTCTTTTGTAGATAAAATTACTCATGAGAGTAAGCTTATGAATCTAACTTTTCTTTTGTGTAGGTGCACGGTGCACCATCCCTTTGACTTCTTTTTGAATATGGGTGTTAGTGTGTCACCTCCTTGTGCCCTTTAACTGATATTGACTATTTTCTGTCAAATTTTTCTGGAGAGAGTGTAGTCTATTAATATGTTTGAAGCCCACTAACATGAGGTATTGCAGCCTGTGTTTCATTACCTTTATTTTACATGCTTAGCGTATTTTTGAAGATTCTAAAAAGCCATGAATGATTTTTATCTACCTAATTCATCTCTAGGTTCCAGAACAACATTTTTACGACTATAACCAAAATATGCTTTTGGTCATTGATAACGCACTTTCAAAGTTAAACCTAAGATCTACTATGCAAGCGAAAATGTGTGTATAAGGTATATTAAACCTTAGATCGAATATGCATCTTTTGCTAAGTTCATTTCCATGTGTGGAACAAAATCATCACTATTGGGTTGGCCTCGATATTGTGCAAAGAGTTTCGAACTTAGAACAAATTGCAGCCCATTTCCATGATTGTTTTTTTTATCAGAAAACGTCTTTTTGTGCCCACAACCTTCGGTAGGAAGTTTTGAACTTGAAGCTTTTTTTTTTTTTTTTTTTTTTTTTTTTTTTTTTTTTAAGTTTAGGCGTTTTAGAAGCGAGATAGAGAAAAGAATTGACTCATATTGAACACTTGGTTGATGAGTAAATGAGATGTTGTTAGGAATTTTAGAACTTTTTTTTTTTACATTTAGGAGTTCAGAAACGAAATATAGAAAAGCTAGGAGTTAAGAATTGACTTATATATTGAACACTTGGATGTTGAGTAAATAAGATCATAAGAATGAAAGTGAAATTATAAGATTGAACGATAGATAAAGAGAGAAGTAAGAGACTAGGTGGGATAATTGAGTTGGATAATTGTGGTATTTATAGAGTGTTAGGATTATAATAAAATAAAATAAAATAAAATATCTACACTGAATGTTTGCTATGAAAAGACTAGAGCACGGCGTTATAGTTTTGGTTTCCAATATCTATGCACCACTGGGCCGTGTGCCCTTGCTGTGTGGGGTTAATTTGTCTTTTATTTTTCGTATTTTCAAATATACCTGTGCATGAGATGTGCTGTCAGATGGCTAACCTGTCCCATGCATGTAATTTTGAAAAATTCATGTCTGCCTTGGCCACTGTGCCCCCCCCCCTCTCTGCTCATACCGCTGTTGGGTTATGTCATTCCATTCTCCCATTCTCCCATGGTCCCAGTTCCATCTTTAGATACGAGTGCCTATGTTCCTTAAAGTCGCTGATTCCAGAGTGCCAGACTGTCAAAATAATATGTTAATTTTCTTTTAATAAATTTTTCACTTTTTTTTAATGATGATGAATACTAAATTAGTATCTTGATTAATCTTGTGGACACATACTGCATACGTCTGAAGTCTCGTAATTTCTTACTCCTGATCTAACATACCAGATTGCTTTATTATTTTTAACATTGGTTATTGATCCTCTTCTGTTTGTTCCTATTCCAGTTATCACACCATTGATTTACAATTAATGAATCACCTCGTTTCTGGATGGGGGGCAGTGTCACACAATCTTCATCTTTCTTCTTTACCCTTTTTTAAATGTATTTTTCTTACATCCTAATCAGTGGAATATTCTAGTATTTAGAGTTGCTCCATGTGTGTCCATTGATTTCTGTTTTTGCCTTCGCACCTGCTTTTTTGTTTGGTAGTTGGTTGCTCATCAACATCTATATGCTTTTATTAGGTATGTGCACAACAATATATTCTTCAGTTTTGCTGTTGATGCGGACCTCGAGCAGCTTCCTAGGAAGCACAAAACAAATGCTAATGTGAAAAATAACATAACGCCCGTCCAGCATAACTCAAGTGGTAAAATTGTGGATAAACTATCTGATGCAGCAACTGACCTTGGCAATGGGGTTGAATCAAATGGCTCAAGAGTAGAAGATGAGAATGGAGTTGTTATTGAACCCTTTGATGCTCCTGAAGTTCAGTTCGTTGATACTGAGCAAGCTACATACGCTTCTGCAAATAATGACTTGAAAGGCACCAAGGCGTACCAGGAAGCCGATGTTCCAGGATTGTATAATCTTGCAATGGCCATTATTGATTATAGGGGTCACAGAGTAGTTGCCCAGGTGTGATTAGATGTCCTGCTTGTCTATAATTTGCATTTGTCACTCCTGTTTAATTTTTTAATTTTTTTTACCGGCCGTCTTGTAGTTTTTACATCCTTATCTGCCACCACAACCCTATCCCATTCGACTTTTTCGCAACTACAGTCAGGATTTTGAGTTTGTGTGCTACATTTTTGTCTATTTGCATCTGGTTATATTTAGACCCAAGCCTTTCTTAGAGTACACATACTTGGGTTTGAAAACATAATGCGTGTTGGTTATGTTGTATGTTTACTTGCTATCTCTACTTTCTTATTCCTTTGGTTTTATTTTTTTGGTACACGCGCCTCGGAAATCTGCTTGTCTATTTTGTTTTGTTATATAATACCTTGATGAGCCTACTTTTATAACGGGTCTGTTCTTATATTGAAGTGGCTGTCTGCCAAAGCACCTCTTTAGACAATTTTCATTATGGGTCATTCGGATATAACCTTTGCTTATGCCACCGTAAGTGGCAATCTCTGATGCATTTTTGATATCGTTGCTTGTATTATCCTTTAGCCTATTTTAATACCCATTGTTAATTTTGCTTTTTCAGAGTGTTTTGCCTGGCATCCTTCAAGGTGATAAATCGGACTCCCTTTTATATGGTTCTGTGGATAATGGGAAAAAGATTTGCTGGAATGAAGGTTTTCATTGCAAGGTGAGAAACGGTGTCTGACCTCTTAAATCAGTGATCACATCTTAATTGTTGTGGTTCCTTTGATTTTTTCGTGATTTGTGGCTTATGCTAAATTTTTATAATAGCGCTGCCTTGTTGAATTGGCACATTTTATACAGTGGAATTAGAGAGAAGCCTTTGTTGTGTGGCATGTTTCGCATAATCCAACCCTTTTTACTTTACTGTCAGGCTTCTGTGTGGTTGTTGTTTTCCTCCTATTACTAATTTCTTATTTGAGACCATTGTATGGTTCTCAAATCTCAATTGTGAAGTTACCTAAGTCATTTTATTACCACAAAATTATCATTTTGTTACGTTGGGGATGCATCCGCTTTAAGTATAACCTCTACAATGATCTAAAGTGTCACCAACTGTCACCATATTATGTAAGTCATGCTTGCTGGATTTTTGATGTGTAGTTTTGGAAGTCTGGACATCAATTTCACTCCATGCTCTACCTTGTTAGAGTTAAGTGTGCTATTGTGCACACAGCACACTTAACGTTTCTTTTCATTAGTTTTCTATTGGAGATGCCCTTGCCAATAAAATTGACTTCCTGTTTCAAGTAGTTACTTATGCTTAGTTGCTTATGCTCAATACAATAAACTTTGTTGTGATCATTGATCTTTTATTGAATGTGTCAACTCGTGTTTGCGACTAGAGATTCTTGGCACGCTGACCCACGACCCTCTCCAGCTTGTTTCGAATGGGCAATCCATCACTAGCATTTGTTCACAATGTCTGTGTTCTTGCCGCGAAGCGAGGCAAGCGTGCACATTAAGTTCTGTCTCAAAGAAGGAACTGTTACATAGTGCTATAGTGCGCATCCAGCAAATCTTTCTATTTTTTTGGAAACTTTGTAGAACTGCTTTAGTAACTACTTGTAGTTAATAGTGAGACTTGTTGCGATGGTAGGTATTGGAGGCTGCGAAGCGGCTTCACTTGAAAGAGCACAGTGTATCTGATGAGCATGGAAATGTATTCAAACTAGCTGCACCTGTGGAATGTAAGGGTATTGTGGGTAGTGATGACAGGTGATAACTTCAACTTACTGCTCTTCTGATATTGATTGTTTCTGCTAGTTTTACTCGTGATTAATTCGTGTTCTTGTCCAAGGGAAATTATTAGCTCTCCATTCTTATTTTCACATTCTCGTTTTCCATCTTAATAGAGCGTAAGACTTAGTGTTATTAGGTTTTTTGAACATGATGGAATCAGACAATTATACTTACCAGAGTTTGTGCATGCATCTACAAAACTTTTAGGTGAGTATAGAAGAACAACAACTTGGGGTTAATTGTTTTCCTTGTAGTTCTGTTTAATTAACAAATTTAACTATGATTAAATTCTCGGGATTTCTTCATTAACCGACGATTATACCTCAGTGTACATAGTTATTATGCAACAACTTGGAGTTAACCGTGTGTATTGTATGTAAAAATCTCTCTTCTGGATTTTCAATAATCTTTGGATAGCAGTGCGTCACATTTCAGCTGACCATAGTATGACTATTTTCCTGTGGTGAACGTGACTACTTTTCTTCATTCACCATTTCTGATTCTCTTCTTTTAACATTTTCCAATGATAGGCATTATCTTCTGGATTTAATGAGAGTTACTCCACGTGATGCAAATTATACCGGTCCGAGATCTCGCTTTTGTATATTGAGGCCTGAGCTTATTAGCGCTTTTTGCCAAGTGAGTCAACACCATAATCTGCAATACAATTAAAAGGGTCTCTGTTGGCCTTTTCTAATCCGCTTTTTATTCATAAACTGTGAAGAAGGTTGAAGCTGCAAAACGGTCAAGTTCTGAATCAAATTGTGATGAAAAAGATTGTTTAGCCTTTGAAGCATCAAATGGTGGTGTAAATGCTGATATGGATGTACAAACTGTCTCATGCGTACTAGTAACTTCTGATAGCCAAGTAAGTGCCTATTTGCTATGCCAACTTTACGTGACTTCAAAGTTTTGTTCGATTAAAAATCATTATGCCAACTTTACGTGACTAAAGTTTAGCCTCAGAAAGTCTGAAGCATCAAATGATCGCTTCTTGTCATCTTTTTTATTCGATTAAAAATCATTATGCATGTGCCGTTGCAATGTATTTTTCTCAAGTGCAATGTTTGGTTAGCGCGAAAGTAGTAAATTAGCCCCTTAACTTAGTCTAATCGTGAGATTCAACCCCTTAAGTTCAAATTGGGGTGTTTAAGCCCCTTAACTTTTGCAAAAAGTGAAATTATGCCCCATATCAAAATCTCATGAGAAATTCATTTTCTCATATCGTAAAAACCGAAATTAGTTATGTTTTATTTAAAAAAAAAGATCAAATTTTTAAAATGTAAATAAATTATGTTTTTAAATTCTAAAAAAAATGAATATTTTTATTTTATTTTATATTTTTTGAGAAAATTATTAAAACATTTCTTTGCTACGTAAGAAAGCTTTATACAACTAAAATCTGGCACATATATTTTTAGAGTATTCAACTTTTTTTCAAAAACAAAAAAAAAAATTATATACTGTATATTTTTTAAGGAATTGTAATCAGTTTTAGGAAAATTATTTAGTTATTTTATAAAATTTAAATATGTTTTTTTATAAAATAATTTAAAATCTTCTCTAATTGATGTTAATTCATTTTAGATTATGATTTCATTTGTTAATTTTTTTTTTGAATTTTGATTGTATATTTTGTAACAAGTATAATCAATTCCACTTTTTATATATGATATATTGAATTTCTCATGAGATTTTGGATAAGGGGTTTAATTTCACCTTTTATATAACTTATGGGCCTAATCACTACATTCTAAACTTAAGGGGTTTAATTTCACAATCAGGCAAAGTAATGGGGCTCAATTACCACTTTCGTGGTTTTGTTAGCGAGGGAAGCATTTTCACTTTTGAACCTGGATTACTTGCTCTTTCATGAAAAGATCACTAGAAGTTGTGGAGGTTGTATGGGGGAGGAAGATAGCCAAATATTTTTGTTGTACTAGAGATTTAGTGGGTGGAGAAAAAGCTAGAGGAATAGCTCATCATTTATAATGACTGGTAGAATTTTCTAGGATAATTGAGCAAGTTATCAACATTACGCTTTTGGTAAGTATTAGGTGTGCCTATTAGATAAGTATTATAACATGATGCCTCCGTTGAACTTTGACGCTTCATTTGCTTTTCTATAAGCATCAATCTCCTTACCTCCTGCTCATTTCAACAAGCATTTCTTCTATATCTCGTTGATAATGGAAGTTTCCAAATTTGGAATTCGCATTAACCACCTTAAAAGTGTCATCAATTGCATCATGTTTATTTTTTACCTAGCATATTTGTGACAAAACTCATGTAGAGTATGGAATTGTCAATTTCTGTTGTCTTTGGGAACTTGTATTCTCGTATCATTGTTTCAAAGAGACAGAAGTAATCAGGACAGAGTCATGCATTGATATTGATTATTGGGAGATGTAATCATCCATTTGAAATTGAACATGGTTAGATGATAATTGGTGCATAGTATTGAGAGCGTGAAGACATATTTGCATGACCACTTTATTTGCTATTTGTGTTCAGCTATATACTTATTTTAGCGCGACGTTTTATGGTGCAATGATATGCAAATGACTCGCAAAGCCCTCGAGGGTCTGATTGCCCGGGCTTATTATTGAATCAAAATGAATGGTCCATCCAATGAGACTGTTTGTTTTTCTCTTCCTGTTTAATTTTTTTTTTCCCATTAGAATGGAGATGCATCTTTTTACAAGATCGTGTTTCTTGATGTTTAGCTCTTGCTGCTTTCTGCAGGATATTTCTGAAGAAGAGGGTAAAGCTACTGCTAAAGATTATTTATCTACTACCACTGAAACAAGTGATGTAATAAGTTTCAATCCAAATGTATTCACGGAGTTCAAGTTAGCTGGGTCCCCTGAAGTGAGTTTTGCTACATTCTGATGGCTGATTATTTTGTATCAGTAGTCTATCTAAATGAGATAAAAGTCACTAATTGTCAGTTTGTTTTCAGGATATAGCGGCAGATGAAAGTAGTGTGAAGGAGCCAAGTTTGTACCTCACAGATGTTGTGCTGCCAACATTTATACAGGATCTATGCAAACTTGAAGTATCACCAATGGATGGCCAGACTTTAACTGAACAACTTCATACTCATGGGATTAATGTCCGATATATTGGAAAAGTAAGCGCATTTGCTGACATAATAGTAATTAGTTTACGATTTCTAGGTGTTAAAAGTGAGTAACAGCTAACTTTTTGTGATATGGTTTGAGAAATGCATTACACTCAGCTCAGCAGAGAGTTCTTGTGTTTGTAAATTTTTAAAGTAGCTGAGGAATTGTGTTTTACTGTGCGGATGTTGCTCCTTTATTTAATGGTGTAATAAAGAGTTGATATGACAGGTTTAAGTTCACTTGAAGCATTAGTGAAATACAGTACTACGTATTTCCCTTGGAATTTTTGCGATAACTATGACGGTGAACTATGAACTATGAATCGATAGTTGGTCCTCTATTTTTGTTCAAGATGCCCCGTCTAGAAATTTTTTGAGGTGGTCATTTTTTATTTGTTAGCACTTATGAGGTTTTCCTGGTCCTTGTTTACTGTGACATCAGTTAAAAAATTGAATAAGTAATTTAGTTTTATCATTTTGTGATTCTTTGATTAGGTAGCTGAAGGTACAAAACATATGCCTCATCTTTGGGACATCTTTGTTAACGAGATTGCAGTTAGGTCTGCAAAGCACTTGCTGAAGGTAATATTTCCGTGCTTATGTTTTATGCTACCTTTGTCTTGAAGCGCAAATTTAAGTCATGAGGTTACTTATTCACAATTCGATAATTCCCATAAAAGGGCAAGTACTAGGGAAAAACATATGAAATTGAAATTTATCATCTCAGATTTTCTCTATTTTGTACTCAACATTTTGGAATTACTATGTTACGTAGAACATCTTCTGCGATGTAACAAATATAAATGTCAACCACTTCATATACCATGAAATCATGAATGATAGGGAGTATGTTTCTAGTGTTAATTCTACGGTATTGTAGGATGTCCTGAGAGATACAGAGGAACATGAAGTTGGTCCTGCTATATCACATTTCTTCAATTGTTTCTTTGGAGATGTTCAAACTGTTCCGGAAAAAACCAGCAGCAACGTCTTGCTGCGCCGATCTCACAAGAAGGTGAGCCACTTTGGAGATTTTGGTTTCACTTTTATTTGTCTATTAGTTTCAGTATTTACTTTTCTCTTTGAGCAAGAATTCAGGACTTGGTATAAATGTTTTTATGATTATATTTCTCTCTACTTAGGCCCTGTTCTTTTGGACTTCAAGTTGCTGAACTGAACTGAACTTATAGGAGCTGAACTGAACTTATAGGAAGTGAACTGAACTGAATTGAACTTATAAGAGCTGAACTGAACTGAACTTATAGAAATTGAGCTGAACTTATAAGAGCTGAACTGAACTTATAGAAGTCGAACTGTAATTATAAAAATTTTGGGTTTTATGTAAGTTAATTTTGTATATAAGAGCTGAACTGAACTTATATGAGCTGAACATAGTACATTTTTTTTCTAACCATCTATTTCCATATTATCATCCTCGTCACTTTCATGTTCATCTTCATTTTCACTTGCATCATCGAATCCATTTGTCTCGCCAAATGTCTTTTACTATGTTATTTCGTACCTTGTACATAGCTTATTTAGCTTCCTTCGCTTACACTAATTTGTTAGATGTTAGATGTAGAAGAAGATAACAGGTAGTATGTGTTTGACTATTTTACTTACACTAATTTGTGTGGATGTAGTTACTGCGTGAGTGTTTTTTTTTTTTTTTTTTTTATAGAATAATGTGCATAGGATAATTTTAATATTGGATTTTTTTGCATTGATTTTAATGAAAAGCGTACTATTTTTTTTAATTCATCAATATTAAAAAACGGGTATGAATTTATAGTTAGTATAAGTTGTATGAACTTGTCTAAACTGAACTTATAGGAGCTGAACTTAACTTAACGTATAGGAGCTGAACTTAACTTCTTAACTTAACGTATAGGAGCTGAACTGAACTTATAAGAGCTGAACTTAACTTATAGGAACTGAACTGAACTTAAAGAGGCAAATAGAAGTCCAAAAGAACATGGCCTTACTGTTTTTTTTGAAACTCACTAGCAGGCAGGAAATCAAAAGGCAACGAGGGGAAAAAACAGGTCGAAGAATGGAGCATTTGCCAGAACAAATTTGTCTTCCTATTTGGGCTTGTGCTCTGAAAGATTATGGTCTGAAATTGTGGAATTCGCTAAATTCAAATATCAGGTACATCTGGGATGTTTGTTTGACTTTGCTCTTCACCTTTCGGTCATTGCCAAAGAATGTAGTTTGTTTTACAATTGTAACTGTAATATACTTTTTGTTTTGTAGTTTGATTTGCCAGAGGATTTAAGGACTCGGGTCAGGAAAGTTTCAGTGATTCGCAATCTCTGCAAGAAGGTAACTACGATAAATCCAACCTTAGGATTAAACTGTTGTATTAAATAGGTAGTGTTTAATTTGGGTTGCTGTGGCGAGCTAGTAAAAATTGTGTATCGTCCTATGTCATAATGAATGTATGTCAGGTTGGTGACATGAAATAGATATGTGGTTGTTATTCAGATACTGTGTTCAATACTGCTGAATAAATCATCTGAACTTGCCAGAAGTATCTGGTCTTAGCTTATAGAGGGATCTGGTGGCAAATTGAAGAAGAGTGACATCATTTATGATAATATATTACAAGCATGGAGCTGGGGGTTCTACGACTATATTTCCTATCCAATGATTTATCCTACCATGTAGCTACATTATCTTTTTACTCCCCTAACAATCTAAGTGACTAAGGATGCTGTTTAGACATATCACATAGGGTCGTACACATGATCTTAAGTTCCCAATGTCTTTTTTTTTCCTTTTCGCTTGTGAATTGTCCTATTTTGGTTTTTGGTTGTATTTTCCGCAAATCTTCTCCTTGAATGATATATCTGTAATTATACCAAACTGTTAGGACTGGCTGTGTGGATTGTTTGTTCATTTGGAATTGAGGCTGACTGATCCACTTCTTGGTCTTATTGTCAGATTGGCGCAAGTCTGGCAGCTCGCAAGTATGATCTTGGTGCGGCATTACCTTTCCTAACATCAGATGTAGTGGATCTGCAACCTGTGGTGAAACATTCAGTTCCTGTATGTTCAGAAACGAAAGATCTTATTGATACCGGAAAGGTTCAGTTGGCGGAGGTATGTCACGTTCCTTCAACTTAGAAGCATATCGTTGTGCTTTGGTGATTGCATTCCAAGTCCATGGGGGTGACTGGTTGTGTCATTCCTTAAGTCTCTATTCAGTTGTTACAATTATGCTCTTGCCATCATAGCCCTTTCCTTTGCCACCTCTCCCATACATCACTAGCGCCTACTATGCCTCCCTTTCTGTGCCCTCTCCTTCCTTTTTGTACCTTCCACCTCTCATTTCAACCTCACTCACATGCTCTGTAATGATCATTTCGCCCCCTCCCCCCTTCTTCGTCAGCTACTCTTGTGAATGGTGGAGGAATCTGCTGGTATGATATTGCTTGTACATAACATTTCTGTTTATCAGGCATATTGAAAACTCAAACATTGCTTGTAATGAAGACTAGTTAAAACTACACTAACAATTGACAGTTCTGTTTTCTCTAGGGAAGACTGAGTGAAGCATATACATCATTTTCAGAGGCATTTTCTACCCTGCAGCAGGTACACATACTTTCTGCTCTATTCTTAAGTGTGTGAATTTTGGTATTTCACTTTTACGGCTTCTAAGGTGGTTATGATGTTTTGTAGGTGACTGGCCCAATGCATAGAGAAGTTGCTAACTGCTGCAGGTAAATTACTTAATATTGAGTGCATAATTGCAACTAGAAACAATTTAGGTTTTAGCGGGGAAGTAACTCATTAGGATGTTCAAGTTTGAAAGAACAAGAGATAGCTCAAGTGGTAAGAGCTCTCTTACTCCAACCATGAGCCATGAGGTCGGGGGTTCGATTCTTACTCGCGACATAGTGTGCTCATTTGAAGCAAAAAAGAAAAATTGATGATCAAGTTTGACATATCATGTCTTAGTATCTAATGTGTTTTCTCCAGATTTGTCTTAAGCCTTGACACCTATTTTCCCCATTTTAATTTTTGACATTTCGTTTTATTTTGCTTCCCTATTCTCTTTTTTTTCTTTTCCATTGTTTCACCTGGAATTGCTGATTAAGACAATGATCCCTAGAATCCTTGTAGCTGGCCCCAATCATTTTGGCATTAACGGCTCTGTTAATAATTTTCAAAGACTGGTAATTGACTCGTTCGGGCTCCTTGTACTACTGGCGATTCTTGGTCAACTTTTAGGATTCAATACCCTCTTGTTATTTTTATTTTTCGGGTTTGGAAATAATACGTAACCTTTACACATTTCTTTTCGGCTTGGCTATGGCTTTTTATTTTGTTGGCATTGGATATTAATGGTTGTAGTTGAGTATTTTCAGGCTAATCAATCTTTTCTTTGTAAGGTACCTTGCAATGGTTCTATATCATGCTCAAGATTTGGGTGGAGCCATCATGCAGCAACACAAAGAGCTTATTATCAATGAACGCTGTCTTGGTTTGGATCATCCTGATACAGCTCACAGGTGATTTCTCTAACGTGTTGTGTACTTCAAGGGGAATTTTATTCTCTTAGTTCTTCATCATATTAACCATACTAGTATACTACTGTAGAATTTGGTTGCTATTCTTACTTTTCCTTGTTCCATGCAGCTATGGCAACATGGCTCTCTTCTATCACGGCCTCAACGAAACGGAGCTTGCATTACATCACATGTCTAGGGCATTGCTTCTTTTGAGCTTGTCCTCTGGGTCTGATCATCCTGATGTTGCTGCAACTTTCATTAACATTGCAATGATGTATCAAGATGCTGAGAATATGGGTACAGCTCTGAGATACCTGCAAGAAGCTTTAACGAAGAATAAGAGGCTTCTCGGTGAGGAGCATGTTCAGACTGCCGTCTGTTATCATGCGTTGGCTATTGCTTTTAATAGTATGGAAAACTACAAACTTTCTCATCAGGTGTGTTGTTTTCTCTAGTAAAGCACTACAAATTTTTTTTGAAGCACTTTTTTAATGTACATTTTCTTTTGTTTTACAGCATGAAAAGAAAACGCATGAAATACTCTTGAAACAGCTTGGTGAGGATGACTTGAGGACTCGTGACTCGCATGAATGGATGAATAGGTTTAAGATGCGCGAGCTTCAGGTTGCGACATCTTTTCATTGGATGAGTTAGCTCCAGCTAGTAGCTGCAAGTTTTTGTAGCACTAGTTATGTGAATATTATTTTCAATTATTCTGGTTGGATACCTTATGTTTGTTCTCTTGTGGCAAATTAACTTTCAGAAAAAAAAGACTCAAGCTCTTGTTGAGCCAGCTCATGTTGACCCAGTTATCTGGAAGGTAAACTCTAAACTCTCGATTTCTGGGCAGTACTCTTTGATTCCTTTCCTTGTGATTTTCATCTTTAATTTTTTGTTTTGCTCTAGTAAAATTGTTTCCAATAAGATGTCTTGACGATGCTTCATCTGTTATCTTCTTCATTTGATTGTTGAGATGGACATCAATAAAGTCTCTTGTATTGAAAAACAATTTGTCTCGCCACAAGACACTTGCACTCTTGCAGGTAAATAATTGAAAAGTGTAGTAACTGACCGTGACACGTAGTGTAGTATGTGAGATTGGGTTATTTAGTCCTACTATCTAAAGTGTGTTGGGTTATGTTTGTGAGAAGAATAGCAAAAACTAAAATTCTGCCGCCATCTTACCATCAAGGTGCGATTTTGTTAATCTTGATAGGAGTTTCAGGCTGCCGTTTTGGCTAGAGGGTCAGGTTCTGGTATTTCAGTGAACAGTGCTCGAGCTGCAGCTGTTCTCAAGAAGAAAGCTTCAACAAAGGGTAACTCGAAACGCTCTTCCCACCGTAGTCAACTATCGAATGCGACCTCTAAATATGAGGAGCAAGTGCATATGAACGTAAACCAACAAACGGTTCAGACTACAGAAGATTCAAGCAACCTGGCCCATCAGATACCAGAAAACGAAGCCCCTTTTGGTTTAGGAAAAGGGTTGGGCTCGTTGGATTCTAACAGTCAACCGTCGAAATCTTAAGTTATGAATTGGGATCTCAAGCTAACTTGCTTCTGAGAACGACAATTGATACTTTGTTGACAAGCTGGTAAGTTCCATCGTGGCTTTACAATTTTTTGATGGAGAAATATGGCAGTGACCTATTGATCCAAGCTCTTTCTTTGTGTACTAACTATTCCCAATAAAGTTGACAATAGTGAATTAATTTTGACGATTGAAACAATTGCTGATTTTTTTAAAGGTGATTTCATTTTTTTTTGGAAACCATGAATGGAGTTCTCTTTTCATCCAGTAGTTTGACTGGCTGGTTGTTAAGCATTCAAATAAAGTCCAGCTTCTGTAGTTAGTGTACTCCCAAATCCCGCGTTCACCTATAAATTTTAGGAAAACTTGATTGAAAAAAATTGAAGACGAAGATTCTTCCGGTCAGTTCTATGTTTTGACTTTCGAGTAATCACCAAATTATTCTTTTACTTTTGATTTGATTTCAGGCCATAGGTAATGCCGTAATGGTTATATAATCCCTTCTATAGTTAAGAGGTAGTCTGCCACCACCGCTAACCCAACAACATTCCTACACTTGTACCATCAACCTTGCTTCACCACCACATTTCTCGGTAAGTTCTACCATCAGTTTGCACTCACTACCACCTCTCAGCACACATTGTATCACGATTCGCCATACAACTCTCTTATCTTTGCTGCCTCTAATCAGTCTAATGGGTTGCTAAAATTCCCTCCCAAACTCCCTTCTCATAGTTCTCCGTTTCTCACCACTCCATCTTCTTGAAAGATCATAGATCCATATTAGACTCTCTAATAAAAATTAAATTATTTCATAATTTGTCATTTAGGTGATCTATGTAACATGTATGCTAATATGAAAACATAAAAATGAAAGTATAAGGAAAAATAATTTCCTTACATTGATTTTGTGGTAAAAAGGGCACAAACTAGTTCACCTTACTAGCTTGTTCTTGAGCTTATACCAAATGGATGATCCTCCTTACAAATCATCAAAGAGAAGATCTTGCACCCAAGAACTTACCCAAAAATAATAAGTATTTAACTAGAAACTTGTTAATATTATACCCTTGATAATATTTTAATATTACTAACTCTCTTAGTAAATATTAATATGAATACTAACAATTTTAGTAGAGATGTGTATTATTTTTAGAGAGAACAAGACCAAAATAATTTACATGCAAATTGTAAGTGAATGATAAAAAGAACAACAATTTGGTCTTTAAGGGAAGGGAAAACCGGGTGGGGTGGAGTGTTAGGCTCTGTTTGGTAAAACTAATCGAAAAAATGGAATCAAAACACTGAAAAGGTAGTGGCGAGAAGGTAAATGGCGAAACACGAGAAGGTAACTGATAAGGTAGCTGAAAATTGGGAACTGATAAGGTAACTGTTATATAAAAAAAATGTTTGGCAAACTAACTGAAAAAGTAACTGATTTTGATGAAATGACGTAAAAACTCGAATTCTCTCTTAAAATAATTGACTAACCTTTTAGTCTCTACAAATCAAGGGACTAAATAAATTGTATCTCATACAATTAATTAGTTGTCTATTGGGGTTCGTTCCTATAGGTGTGGCCAAAGAAAGGGGTCGATTGATCACCGTTTGTCTCACGACAATAACGTCAAACTCTAGTCGACCAACCGTTATCGATTTACGTTAATCAACTGACGTGGATCAAATAATTAAATATTTGACGATATTCCATTAATGAGATTTATTATGTTAACGCACTATTGTGGAGGACACTAACTCCAACAATCTCCCACTTGTCCGACACAAGGTGTGCGCTACCAATTCTCTTGTCCGTTTTAATCTCCCACTCAATGCAAGGTGTCTTTCAGGCCGCACTTGTACACGAACATATCGCGAGTGGTTTTCTCGATCGGGAGTGTGACTACCTGACTGGAAAAATCTCTCACAGATTACTTCCGAGCGTGGCCACGCATTTGTAGTCATTAACTCCTCGAGTGGCCTTGAGATATAGTTACCCAACGTGGGTGGACAATTCCTGTATGCTCTATTTATCCTATTGCACAATACAACTCACCATGACCTAGTAAATGCCTTTTTGGCCTCCTTTCACGGCACGACCTAGGACAAAAACCAAAGTCACTCGGAAACTGCACTTGCTCAGATAATAATCTCCAGTCAAAAGAATCTACTCATTAGAACATCTTAGAGATCCCCGCCACGACCAGGCGTCTATAATAGAACTTAGGGACTCTCAAAATGGTCACTGTCCGGCAAAGTGTCACCCACTCTGCCTATGTAATCGACCAGTCATCACATATGACCTTATGGTGTTGAACAACCATCAATCGACTTACAATCTAGTCACTCCGAGACGTCACCTCATTAAGTGATTATGGACAAAATACAATGTTCATCTTATTCACTTGAATAGTGTTCAACATTGTCTTCACAACTTATTCAGGTAAACAAGGTATTAATAATTTAGTCACACTAAATAAAAGATTCATAAAAGAAATGAATGCGAAAACAATGAATGTTATTATATACTTCCTCCATTCAACTCCACTCTACCATCTTTCCTTTTTCATCCATTCAACTCCACTCTACCTATTTCCTAAAAAGGAATGTCAAATGACCATTTTGTCCTCGTACCCCATTACTTATTTACAATATTTGCCACTCATACCCCACTACTTCTACATCAAACTCCACCCTTTTCTACTCATACCCCACTTAATTACATTATACCCCATTATTTATTTACAATATTTTCCACTCAACCCCACCCTTCTTAATATTTGTGCAAAATACAAATAGGTAGAGTGGAGTTGAATGGAGGAAGTATATACACTATCCAATTATTACATATCCTTAATCTAAAGAAAATATGGTACTCGTCTCAATCCCATAGCGACGACATGACCATCATGCTTAGCCTTTGATAAAGGCTTGGTTAAAGGATCAGCAATATTATCATCTGTCCCAACCTTACAAATGTCAATTTCCTTCCTTTCCACATAATCTCTAATTACATGGTATTTCCTTTCAATGTGTCTAGATTTGTTACTAGACTTAGGCTCTTTGGCTTGAAAAATAGCTCCACTGTTATCACAATATAGAGTGATAGGATCTTTGGCGGAATGGACTACTCCTAGCCCCTTCATGAATTGCCTAATCCAAACAGCTTCCTTCGCAGCCTCAGACGCTGCAAGGTACTCAGAATCCGCGGTAACGCTTTGCTTGAAGCTCTTCCAGCAAACAGCTCCTCCATTTAGCATAAACACACAGCCGAATTGGGATTTCATGTCATCCCGATCGGTTTGGAAACTTGCGTCCGTGTAACCTCTTACACGCAACTCAGTTTCTCCTCCAAACACTAAGAACGAATCCTTAGTCCTTCTTAAATACTTAAGGATGTTCTTTACGGCTATCCAATGACTCTCACCAGGCTTGGCTTGATAACGACTTGTCATGCTCAAGGCATACGCAACGTCGGGACGAGTGCAAATCATAGCATACATGATAGACCCAACATCGGAAGCATAAGGGACGGTCTTCATGTGTTCAATTTCCTTTGGGGTGGAGGGAGACTGTGACTTGCTCAAAGTAATCCCTTGGCCCATAGGTAGAAATCCTCTCTTGGAGTCTTTCATATTGAACCGGTCAAGAACTTTGTCAATATAAGCTTCTTGACTCAATGCTAGTATCCTCTTGGACCTATCCCTATAGATCCGGATACCCAAGATTCGTTGTGCCTCTCCCAAGTCCTTCATTTGGAAGTGTTTCCCTAGCCACTCCTTAACGGAAGTGAGTGATGGAACATCATTCCCAATGAGTAATATGTCATCCACGTATAGGACAAGAAATGCAACCTTACTCCCACTAAACTTCATGTATAAACACAGTTCTTCCACACTTCTAGTGAAACTATATTGTTTAATAACATGATCAAAGCGATGATTCCAACTCCTAGATGCTTGCTTAAGATCATAAATGGACTTCTTGAGCTTACACACCTTCTTAGGGTTAGATGTATCCACAAAACCTTCAGGTTGTATCATGTACACCTCTTCTTCTAGAATCCCATTCAAGAAGACGGTTTTGACATCCATTTGCCAAATCTCATAATCATGAAATGCGGCAACCACTAAGATTATCCTAATGAACCGAAGCATAGCGACTGGAGCGAATGTTTCGTCATAGTGTAAACCATGAACTTGGGTGAAACCTTTTGCCACCAATCTAGCTTTGTAAACATCCACATGTTTACCCACGCCGAGCTTAATTTTATATATCCATTTACACTGAAGGGGTCGCACTCCCTCAGGTAAATCCACCAAGTCCCATACTTGGTTCTCGTACATGGAATCCATTTCGGACCGCATGGCTTCTAGCCAAAGCGAGGAGTAGAGACTAGATATGGCCGATTTGTAGGTGGTGGGTTCATCACTTCCAAAAGTAACAAAACACCATCCTCTTCGATGTTACCAAGGTAGCGGTCAGGTGGATTAGAAATCCTACTTGACTTTCTGGGAACAATTACTGTTTCAGAGGAAGAAGGAATGCTATCCTCCACGTTCTCCTCTACCTCATTCTCGGTTTGTGACTCTCGAACTTCTTCAAGTTCAAATTTTCTCCCACTTTGTCTCCTAGAAATAAACTCCTTTTCTAGGAAGACAACATCACGAGCCACAAACACTTTGTTCTCGTGTTTATTGTAGAAGTAATAGCCACGTGTTTCCCTTGGATATCCTACAAAAAGACATTTGTCAGACCTGGGTGCAAGCTTATTGTCAGACTTGATCTTAACGTACGCTTCGCAACCCCAAATACACATGAATGACAAATGAGGGACTTTCCCTCTCGATATCGCATATGGAGTCTTATCGACCGCTTTAGTCGGGCTTCGATTTAGTGAAAATACTGCAGACAAGAGGGCAAAACCCCAAAATGAACTAGGAAGCACAGTTAGACTCATCATAGACCGAACTATATCAAGTAAAGTTTGGTTTCTCCTTTCGGCCACACCATTTAATTGCGGTGTGCCAGGAGGAGTCCATTGTGATACTATACCACAATCTTTTAGGTGTGAATCAAATTCAATATTTAAATACTCACCACCACGGTCGGATCGTAAGGTCTTTATCTTTTTATCCAATTGGTTCTCTACTTCATTTTGGAACTCTTTGAACTTGTCAAAGGTTTTACTCTTATTCTTCATTAAATAGACATACCCATATCTACTTAAGTAATGAAGTAGTGAAAACCTCCTATAACTGTGATGGTTAATGGTCCACACACATCTGTATGTATGAGAGCCAAAACCTCACTAGATCGTGTCCCTTTTCCCGCAAAAAGGTGCACGAGTCATCTTGCCTAGAAGGCAAGACTCGCATGTACCATAAGATTCGAAACCAAATGGTTTGAGCACTTTTGATGAAGTAAGTCTCTTAATGCGTCTTTCGTTCATGTGGCCTAAACGACAATGCCAAAGGTAGGATTCGTTTGGATCACCCGTTTTGAGCTTTTTAGTTTCCACATGATAAACGTCATTAACATCATTTAAAACATAAATGCCTCCAATTGAAATGGCCTTGCCATAAACCACATCATTAAAAGAAAAAGTACAACATTTGTCCTTAATCATAAAACAAAAGCCTTCCGCGGAAATGGAGATGATGTTCTTAGTTAAAGTTGGTACAAAATAACACTTATTTAAATACAACTCTAAACCATTAGCTAAAGTGAGCACATAGGTCCCCACGAAAACGGCGGCTACTCTAGCTCCATTGCCCATGCGGAGATCCACATCACCTTTTGCTAGTGCTTGCACGTCCCTTAAACCCTGCAAATGATTACAAAGGTGAGAGCCACATCCGGTATCAAGTACCCAAGTGGAAGTACAAGCATAATTAACGTCTATCACATAGAGAGAGGAAATCATACCAATAGGCGTCACACACCCTTCCTTGAGATCCTCCAAATATTTGGGACAACTCCTCCTATAATGCCCCTTTCCATTACAATGGAAACATTCGGCCTCGGAGAGCTTGACACTTTTTGCCTTGGGATTGCCATTCTCAACGGCTTTCCTCTTTCCCTTGTCATGTTTCTTTGACGATTTCTTGAATTGGGACTTTTCTTTCCCTTTTCCTTTCTTTACTCCAAGGGACATGTTCTTTAACTTCATGTTTAAAACATCTCCCTTTTCACTCCCACTAGCTTCCATATCCCTCTCCGCTTGGGTGAGGAGTGCATGAATTTCATGGTAACTCTTATCCATGTCATTCATGTTATAGTTTACCCTAAAGTGGGCAAACTTGGTGGGGAGTGAGTGGAGGATACGATCCACCACAAGAGTCTTAGGAATCTTACACCCTAGACGCTCTAGGATGTCAACATATTCGACTATTTTGAGTACATGAGGACCAACCTTTTTGCCCCTCTCAAGCTTAGCTTCAAAGAAGCGTGCCGCCGCATCGTATTGACGGACTTTAGGTGTTTGTGAAAACATAGTGATCATACGAGTGAAAATCTCGTATGCATTTAAAGAAATGCATGATAGCTTGAGCTTTGGCGACATCGACCATATCAACACATTCTTAATATCATTCGACATCCTCACATGGTCATCATAGGCGGTCCGCACCGCCGATGAAGCCCTTGCACCGGGCTCGATAGGAGGAGCATCGGTCAAGTAAGTGAGCACATTGTCGGACAACGCGGCACTTTTGATGTTGGATTCCCATTCAAGAAAGTTACTACCGTCATCTTTTAAAATACATTTGTCCATTACGGACCTTAGCCATGAATCTTTGCCTAGTGAAGTAGTCGATGAAGTTGATGAAGTTGCCATTGCGAATTAAAATGCTACACCAAAAAGGAAAAATTAACATTCATTGTTTTAAAAATTACTTGTAAAAACATGTTTAGCAAGTTTTAGCATTTATATAATGACCTCCCACTAAATTATATAAATGATTCAAAGACCCAAATTTTAAACAAAAAAGAGCATCTCTTGGGCGAAACATCCCATAATTGCGTAAATTCGGCAAGTCACGTTGACTAATTCTACCTCTAGAACTCTTGGTCGACGAATTTCCTTAAATCCATCTACTAGCCCCGTAACACAAGGCCGTCTTATATCCCGTTGAGTCCAACCAATTTTAGCGTGTGATAACCGTTTACCACCCTACTTACCCAAGGTAAAAAGAGAACACCCCGCTTGGGCGAGCGTGGCTCTAATGAACAAGAGATTCATAGGTGTTACTAATTGGTAAGGCTAATCTCAATTTTAGTTATGTGAGAGATCTTGTCAATTTAGTCATAAATTCCTTATAAGTGAATTAATTCGGTGAATGTAAATGACGTGAATTGCCAACCGCGAAAATAAAATGCATGTGAATGGCGATTTTGGCATGCGCGAAAATAAAACAAGCAAACATGTAAGCATATGAATAAATCTTAGTATGACCACCTAGTTAATAAAAACTAGTCTATTACATTTCGGAAACCAACTCCTTGGTCCCTTGCCTCTTCATTCCATAAGTGGCTCTTCCTTGTGGGATTTGGAACACCTTCCAAAAATAGACTCCGTCTCGATGTAATCCGTCTTTTGGAAACGCCGGTAAAAATAACTATTACAATTTAATTACATAGCTATTCCTATTATACATTAATTAATAAAATAAATAAAACTATTAATTAATTACAAACCGACGATACGAGATCGTATTTAATTACAAACAAATCGATATTCCCATTCATTTCAGGTAATAACGATTAAAATTAAATAGGCCATACTAGGTACAACAGGATAAATACTTTAAATAAATGACAATCATTCATTCAACTTAAATAAATATGCTTAAAATGCTGTAAAATGATGCCAAAATCGCCCTATCTATCATTCGTTGGTATCCATCTCGGTTTTGTGGATTCAATCGATTTTTAACATGTAAAAATCAATAATCAACTCTTAAATCTCATTTAAGTCCAAACTGTTTTGAACCTCAAAATTAGTCCGTCCTCACTAATTTTATGATAAATAATTAGTTTGATTTGGTGATATTTTGCTAATTTAATCGGTAAAATCATAAAATTTAAGTAAAAATCCAAAATAATTGAAAAATTACCCAAAAAATTGAAACAAAATTTTTTAGTATTCTGGAACACTCCCAAGAACACTAAAATGTCAGAAAAATTGCCCAAAAATTCCGGATAAATTTTATGAAGAAAAAGATCGATATTTATCGGTTTTTAACCACTAAAACCAATAAACATAAAAACAAAGTGAAAAGACATATTAAAATTCACTTTTAACATTTAAATAATATTTTTAAATGTATATAAATTTATCATGGGCAGAATCAAATGTTTCAAAATTATGATTATTTTATTTCACTTTTATCTCATAAAATCAATAAACATGCAAAATATTCGAACCAACCTTCAACTTTTTGCATACAATCAGTAGAAAACATGCATGAAATACCATAAAAAATACATGCACCGAATCAACTTTTAACTACTTTTAGTCAATTTTTAACTAAAATACGGCATTTTGACTCGGTTTTCTACCAAAAATTATTAAAAATAGCAAAATAACTTCAAAAATCACCAAACTTAACCACAAACCTATTAAGATCAGTAGGTATGCATGTCCCAAAATTTCGTGCTAAAACCTCTTCTAACACCATTTTTGAGTTTTTATAAATTATCTCATAATTCATTAAAATGCTTAAAATCAACATGCAAATTACAAGCCTAAGCTCTGATACCACTTAAAAGATCATAGATCCATATTAGACTCTCTAATAAAAATTAAATTATCTCATAATTTGTCATTTAGGTGATCTACGTAACATGCATGCTAATATGAAAGCATAAAAATGAAAGTATAAGGAAAAACAATTTTCTTACATTGATTTTGTGGTAAAAGGGGCACAAACTAGTTCACCTTACTAGCTTGTTCTTGAGCTTATACTAAATGGATGATCCTTCTTACAAATCTTCAAAGAGAAGATCTCCTTCTTGCTGCATCCAAGAACTTACCCAAAAATAATAACAAGTATTTAACTAGAAACTTGTTAATATTATACCCTTGATAATATTTTAATATTACTAACTCTCTTAGTAAATATTAATATGAATACTAACAATTTTAGTAGAGATGTGTATTATTTTTAAAGAGAGGAAGACCAAAATAATTCACATGCAAAGTGTACAAGTGAATGATAAAAAGAACAACAATTTGGTCTTTAAGGGAAGGGAAAACCGGGTGGGGTGGAGTGTTAGGTGAGGAAGAGTGTTAAATGTGTCTTATATTTTTATCTTACATCACATGCAAAATCTTATATAAGATAACTTATGGTAGTATACAAAGTAAGGTGAAATGATTATGTTCCTAATTATCCACTACTCAATATTACACGGTTCACTTGCCCATTTACGGGTCCATGTTGGTTCTTATATTTGTCGCACAAATACGTGTAATTTTATTTTAAACATCGTTTCATGTTTAAATACTTCCATAATTAAATCGTCCAAATCACTCCTAAATATACGTGTACCACTACACATATTATTTACGTACTAAAATTAATCACATTAATCAATTAGTACAATTTTAGTAAATTATTAGTTAATTAACTAAAAGCCGTCTCCCAAAATTTATTATTCAATTATCACATAATTAAATAATAACGGCCGTTCCTCGAGTTCGCAACTCGAATTCTCTCTTAAAATAATTGACTAACCTTTTAGTCTACAAATCAAGGGACTAAATAAATTGTATCTCATACAATTAATTAGTTGTCTATTGGGGTTCGTTCCTATAGGTGTGACCGAAAGGGGTCAGTTGATCACCGCCGTCTCACGACAATAACGTCAAACTCTAGTCAGCCAACCGTTATCGATTTACGTTAATCAACTGATGAGGATCAAATAATTAAATATCTGACGATATTCCATTAATGAGATTTATTATGTTAACGCACTATTGTGGAGGACACTAACTCCAACACTTCTATCTTCATCAAACTTCTTTTGTATCCTCTCGTATATATTCTCTTCTCATTTTCCACTAATAAAAGAGACTCAAATGAAAATGTAACATTAATAGTGTAATATGGTTTTAGTTTTACTTTTGAAAACAAAAATCACGTACAATCTTTGTTACCAATTCTCACTTATTCTTTCCAATTCCACTTCAAAATTTGTCCACGCTCCTACCCAATAACATCTCTAGTCATTTGAGTTACCAGACTTACCGCTTTAAACTTGCTGTTTCGAGTTGAAAACAATCAAGTCAGCGTCGCCCAATCCGAAGTCGGGTCGACACGTTCCTTTCGGATTTGGATGGTTGGATGTCCCTCTGCTTTGAGCGCTTTACCTGGACACGTAACACAGGGTCTGAGGGGGAGGGGTGTCCCGAGAGGGCCCTCTTCGATGCCTAAGTCAGCATGGTATCCTCAGATGTAAGCTGGGACCTTTGGCGTAAGGCTCGATCTCGGTCTCTCTCTCTTAGTTGCTTATGGTTAGGGCTAGGCACCGGTCCAAAACCGGACCGGACCGAAACAAGAATCGTCAAAAATCTCGGACCGGAACCGAACTGGATTATAAAAATTCCAGACCAGGACTAGACCTGAAAAATTCCGGTTCAAGACCGGACAGGACCAGAATTAATTTTTCATACCCACTTTTTCAAATTCTGGTCCATAAATCCAGACCGGTTGGACCGAATTAAATAGGCCTTCAATGTATTTTTAATTAATATTTTAAGGAAAACAATAAAATAAAAATAATTCCGGTCTTTCCGGTCCAAGACCGGACCGGAAACCGGAATCCTAAAAAATGGTGGACCGGGATCGGACCGGAATTTTGAATTCCGGTCCCGGTCTTGTAGATACCAGTCCGAACCGGTCCATTTTTCCGGTCCAGACCGGATGTTGCCCACCCCTACTTATGGTAGTCTTATTTCTAGAGAGAGAAAGTAGCTGTGTGATTGATTAGATTGAGTTGTGTTTGATGGTCGTTGATGATGTCTTCCCTTACAAGGGTCATTGTCTCTATGTAAGTGTCCCTTGGAAGGAAACCAAGGGAAGATATTTATGTGGTAGAGAATGTGTACCTTACTTTCGACCTGGCTGTTACTCGGACCTGTTTGACCTGTTGATTGGCATGCAGGTTGCGTCGGCTTGACGTGCCCCATCAATTTGCCCCAGAAAGGATAGCGTGTGAGCTAGGTGCTGGAGCGTATATCTCTTTTGATGACGGGTTAACACGGTCCTGACGTACAGACAAGTTCGTGGGAGTCTTGCCGTTTCGAATGAGATTGCGCCATATGGCGGCTTGGGGAGGTCCACCTACTCCTCGTGTAATCCCTTTATAAATGCCTTTGATAAGTGAGCTCACGGGTTGATATCTTTTGAGATTCGTTGCCGCGTTTCACTGGTTAGGGTTACATGGAACTTGGAGCGTGGAGTTATTCTGATGTCGTCATCGGGAAGGAGTACTGTGCCCGGGAGTAGGCGGTCGGCCGGATCGGAGGAGTTGGTCACCTTTCCAGTGTGTGCTCTAGTGGCGGAACCGGAGGAAGGTGAGGCGACTTCAGGGCCCATGAATCCTGAGTGGGAGCGGGTTTTGGATGCTCTCCCTGTGCCCGTGATCGAGTAAGGAAGGCATTCTAGTATCTTCTCTTTGGAGATCGCAGGTCAGCCGTGGTACAGGCCGAGGCTATGCAGATTATATTCGAGGTGGCTAAGGATGAGGACTTCGATGTAGCAGAGGCGAAGTTCGCCGAAATCGAGCTCTCTCTCTCTCTCCCCAAGGCAGCTGAGTAGCCTGTATTACTGGAGTCCTAATGTAGGAGTCTTCGTCTTTAGTATGTAACAGACTGTTCCCTATATTAGGAAGTGAGTAGCTTCTTCTATAATCTTTCTACCTTTATTCCTTTTCTTCGCGAGATAAAAATAGAGATTCTTATTCTTCCGCTTCGTGTCGTATGTTTATAAAAGGATTTGTCTTATTTCTTATTGGGAGCGCTCTCTCTTGGGGCTCCCTGAAGTTTACATTGTACTCTCTTGTTCTTGTTGAGGTTCGACGAATGCTGGTTTATGGCATACCGGCACCCCCAAATGTCATCCGTTGCTACTCAAATTTTGCGTGGCCGCTTTATCTGACCCGAGGAACTTTCTGCGTGATTTCCGGAGAATTTTGTTCCGGGACCCTGGAATCCCGAAAAACCGTGTATTATACATTTCAATTTGAGCCGTTCGGGAGGTCCCACCGGACCCAGTTTCTTTTTCTCCCGGTTTTTCTATCACGCGTCCGAGGTCATTTCAGGAGTTAACTTATTCGATTCAGCCTCAAATAACGAGCATTAAATGAGCATTAATCCATTTTTCACGATTATCCTCGTGCGATTGTCACTCGGTCAGTTGGTGACTCGTTCCCCTGTTTGTCGGGCATATTTTCACCGTTTATTGTCAGAATGCGGAGTCGAGCCCCGTCTTCTCATGAGCTGTCCGAAACGGCCGCTGCGGAGCTTAGGGCGGAGTTGTCCGACCTTAACTCGACCGGTAAGATCTTCTAAAGAGAGGTACATCGGCTTCAGTTCATGTTTCGCCGCCTGAGGGGTAGTTTACCCTTGGGACACCTGACAGTGACCTCGATCAAAATTCTGTGAACCGATATAGCTGGGAAGCTGGTCCGGAAGTATAGGGCGAAGTTGAAAGGGCGCCTGAAGTGTCGGGTCAGTCGAGGCTCGCTGGACTGATCCTCCTCTTCTGCATCAGAGGGAGGACCGGGTTCTCTGGAGCCTGCTTCCTCCCGGACGTAAGGCTGTCTTGCCACAGGGGCCTTTGGCAGAGGGAGATGTACCCTGCGGTTTTAGGCAAGCTCGAACCAATTCTTCTAACCGTCCTCCTTGTGTCTTTGCTTAGTAGGTGTATGTATTTAACATTTCCTTTGGTCGGCTAATACGTTGAATGTAGTCGTGGTTTTCTTCTTTCCCTTGGGCTTTTGGACTCGGTCAGATTTGAACCTTTGAATCTTTAGCCGTTTTTTCGCTTCCTTGTACACGTGTCACCCTCCGATTCCTTTGGGGATTCGGTGGGGTTGACTGCATTTACTCCATTTTCGACTTTCCTATATAAATAGAATAGTCATTGCCTAGGGCTTTTGCATATCCCGTTGCGCACTTCAGCGGAAATGGGTTTGACAACACAACTTCTTCTTCCTTTCTTCTTCTCTCGACTTAGACCTCCTCTGTTGATCTCCGCTCCTGGGGAGATCGGAGGGTTCTACTTTACCAAGAAAATTCCTTATAGAAAACACAAATGGCCATCATGGCCCTCGTAATGTTTCCTTATAAATATCCTATCTCTATTACTCGTCTGGTTTTCGATGGAAATTTTGCGTGACATCCGACCCATGTCGTAATGGTGTAGTCAGATGATCTACCACCCTGTTGCACGTCACTCATTGGGATGTGCGGGTTGGTGGCTGGATGATGTCTGTTACTCCGCTGATCCTTATGGTGCCTTGACGAGAGGCGTTCTTGGGAATACGTGCCTCGTCGGCGGGATCTCGTGTGGAGAACAGATTGAAGCTCCTTTAAAAGACCATCGCCGAGTTCTGCGTGGGATTGAATATCTCTTGGATGTTCATATTGTAATACCCAGATATTTAGGGACCTATAAAGGAACATTGGGATGTGTGAGAGGACCTGACAGGACGAGAGGCTCGTGAGTAAGGCATAAATGTACAAAGGACCAAGTGTAACCCATACTAGACCTAGTCGAGAGTTCATGGATCGAGTATCTGGAACTCGGCCGAGTACGGGTTGTACTCGACCGAGTGAGTGACACTCGGCCGAGTACGAGCAGTACTCGACCGAGTAAGTGGCACTCGGCACTCGACCGAGTGCAACTCGTCAGAGGACGATAACCTATGTCAGGATCTTATTATATCTAACCCCAATTCATTTTTCCTTCTCTCTCTTCAACTCCAAATCATCTCCCTTTTGCCTAAACCTCTCCTAAACCTCTCTCCCAAGATTTTTGAGCTTGAGTTTGAAGATGGTGCTTCCTTTCCTCCACCTTATTCCCGATCTACCCTTTTATAAGTCGGAATCTCACCTTTTCTATTTTTTAGTACAAACCAACTTTTGGGGTTTTTGTTATGGTTAATTAATTAGCAATTAATATGAGTAATTAGTGGGTAATAATAAGAGGTTTTTATATAATAGAAGCATATAGGATGCGTTGTGATAGTTGTTACGTAATTTATTTAAGATGATACGGTTTTATGAGGCGGGATCTTGCCTGACTCGAATTGCTTATGGAGTATGCTAAAAGGTAGGGTTTTCCTACTCAGTTTTAATAGTATGAATGTTCATATGTGATATTGTTGTGTTGTTGTTGCAT
This sequence comes from Silene latifolia, assembly GCF_048544455.1. Lineage (NCBI taxonomy): Eukaryota > Viridiplantae > Streptophyta > Magnoliopsida > Caryophyllales > Caryophyllaceae > Silene > Silene latifolia. The sequence continues at coordinate 371,043,829 of NC_133538.1, forward strand.
CATTACATGATTATTGTGGGTAATTGTTGTTAGTATCATATATAGGAGTGTTGGGATTTCATGGTGGCATGTTAATGGGTTGTTAATGTTGGTTTCATGATATCATTTGAGTTGCATTATAACATGTTAATGTGGGAGTATATCTTGATGTATCACCTTGATTGTTGGTTTACATGAGTACATAGTATGATTGACATCCATTTCATATGAGAAAGAGAAATGTTTGATACTCGTTGTACATGTGAAAGCATCATGTTGGCTTTGTGAATTGCATATTGTGATAAATGTGATTGTGGTGGATGTTGGAGGTTGTTGGTGGAGATGTGGTGGTGATAAATGGTTTTTAAGGAGATGTAAGGCGGTTGGGAGACCGTCTTACGCATGGGTCGCCTCTTGGAGCTTCTGTAATACCCCTTCCTTTTAAGTGATCCACTCGACCGAGCGTAAGGGAACACTCGATCGAGTGCCCTACTACTCGACCGAGTAGGCTGACCGAGTGAGTTGAGCAATCCGGGACTGAGGTGATCACACTCGACCGAGTGCGGTCCGCTCGATCGAGTGCCCTGGCCACTCGACCGAGTGCACCGGGTTCAGCCCAAATTTTCTACGCGGGCCTATATTCCGTTTTGGGCTTCATATATAAGACCTATAAACAGTGTTTCCTTCATTTATAAACCCTAAAAACATTTTTGTAAACCTCTACCACTTCTCTCTACAATATAATCCTTCATCCTCAAATCTTAGATCTACACTTTGTTTGGAGAAATCTTAAAAAGGTGTTTACATATTCTTGTTCCTCATTACTTGATGAGTAATATTATGTCTTTACTTTTGTAATTTCCGTACGTTCATTTAAGACACCCAAATCCCAGATTTTGGAGGTTTTGGTAATTGGGTAGGTTTATGGTTAAGTAATGTTATTTAATATCATTTAATGATAGTAGTAATCAAAGCAATCACAATTTATTATATTAGTACATGTTGTAATAGATTATACTCCACTAATTGTAGGTGGAGACTTCATAGAGGAGGAGTTTTGACTTCCTGGCTTGTTTTGTTTGCTTTTGTGGAGACTTTGCTAGAGGTAGAATTTTCCTACTCGGTTTCAATATTATTGTTGCTTGCATGTGTTTTGGTGGATAATATGATTATTGAGTGTTCTTGATATTAATGGTGGTTAAGACATGATTAAGGTTATGACATTTTTGAGGTTACTTGATTGGTCATTATAATTGTGAGGTTAATCTTGTTGGTTATGTGATGTTGAATTTGGATGGAGTTGGAGGTGATGGATGGGTGTTGACTTAGAGAGGAGATGTTTGCGGGACATCGACCTTGCGCCTTGAGATCGCTCCTTAGATGGACCCACCCCCAAGGAGGATGTGCACATTAATGGTCCGGGTTAATGGGTTCGTGTTGCGATACGAACAAGGTATTCCGTGTTGAGATGCGAGTACCTCGGGTTGCGATCCGGCGGGGTGATGACAGTGTTGCGATGTCGTCATCGAGAGTGTGGATGGTGGAGTCATGTGGTCAAGCTTTGATATAAATTGGATTATCTTGTGGATTATTGAGTGGCGTTTTCGATTTGGGTTTTATATTGTCAATTGTAATGTTGAAACTGACCTTTTCTGTTTTCAAAACTGTGGTGAACCACATGATATTTCCGGTCATGTGGGGAGCAGATGTTTGACATGTGTGCTTAATTGTTATGATGCATGAAGGCTTGGGGGCGCGTTTCACCTAGCGAGTCTCACCCTTTCTTTTTATATTAGCTTGAGATATTGAACAATGGTTGTGTAATTTATTGGGCCCTAAGGCAACACTTTGAATTTGTATAACCTAATTATGGCATATAACTATGCCCTTTTAACTATAAACTTATTTATGATATGAATGTGTTACCTTTACCTTGTATTGTTTCCATTTCCTTAGGCAACCAAGACGTGTAATGCTCCCAAGCGCTGGGAACGCCTAGCCGAAGGCTTCCCGGTGTTTGAGGGGTGTTACAAAGTGGTATCAGAGCAACGGTTTTGGAACCTTAATGAATAAACCCAATGAACTTAGAGGAGTCTAAATAAAACGAACCAGGAGAAAGATTGTTAGGTGCTACCTCAATGATTTAGGAGACATCCTAGAACCGCACCATTGCCCTTCCAATCTTGCTCCTGTCACAACATGGCAACATGGTAAACAGAGTGAATGGAGGGGGGGGAGGTAGAGTGTATGTAGTTTAAGTGTGAAGTGGCCAGTGTGTGTGTGTGTGTGTGTGTGTGTGTGTGTGTGTGTGTGTGTGTGTGTATGCTTGATGTGTAGAGTGCATGAAGTTCACATGAATGCTAACCTATGGATTTCAAGAGTAATGGTGGCAAATAGTGTACATAGTAATGTGACATGTTTTGATGGGATAGTATGTGAAGTTGAAGTTTGAAAGGAGCAATCTATGTTTTACATGTGAAAATTTTTAACCATGGTGTAGATGTGAAGTAGAACCGTATGATTTACCTACGTTTGTACCCATAGAAACATGTGGGGTAGGACCTCCTTACGTGCTATGACAATGTTTAGATGTATACAGAAGCCGGGGGCATGACTCGATCGATGGTGTCAAGGGACTCGGCCGAGTAGGAGGCACTCGACCGAGTGGACTTGACCCTCGGCCGAGTAGGGTCATTTCCAGAATTGGGGACAAATTCTGGGAATATAGGAACTCGGCCGAGCGAAGCCAACACTCGACCAAATGGAGTGTCACTCGACTGAGTGGCACATGACCAGCATTTGGGTAAATCCTGGATATCGGGCACTCGGCCGAGTAGAACCTGTACTCGACCGAGTGATGCCCCACTCGACCGAGTATCCCTGGATACTCGACCGAGTTTTTCCTGTAGCCAACTCTTGGTGTTTATTATTGTAATACCCTTACCTTTTGGGGCCCGCAAATGTACATTGGAATACGTGAGAGGACCATCGGACGAGATAAGATGTACTCGAGAGTGAAAGTATGACCGTACACTAGACCGAGTGAGACCTTGACTAGACCTACTGTGGCTGTAATGGACCGAGTAAGACGTTTACCCGATCGAGTGGTCTGACACTCGATCGAGTGAGTGACACTCGATCGAGTGGACTCGCACTCGGTCGAATGGCACTGAATTAGAACACGGGATAAGAAATCTCAAACCCCTATCTTTATTCATTATATGTTATCGATTTTCACTCCAAACTCTCTCCCTTCTCTCTAAAACCCTATAAACACCTTCTTCCATGGATCCAAGCTTGCTCTAAGGTAATCTCTCATCTTGTTCTTCATCATCCACACTTGTAAGTTGAATCCCACTCATCCTTGTTTAAGTCTTAATCCTAATTTTGGGGGTTTTCCCTTGGATTAATTAGTTAGTTATTAGTATAAGTAAAATGTGTAATAAGTGGGTAATAATAAAGGGTTTTGTATTGTATAATAGTGTAAGATGTATTTGTGATGGTATTACATGGGTTGTTTAGGAATAAGACGGTCTTGCGAGGCAGAATCATATGGGATTTGAGTAGCTTATGAAGAATGCTAAAAGGTAGGTTTATCCTACTCGGTTTCAATATTTTGTGTGCATATTTGTGTGTCTTTCATCATTATTGTATGGGTGAGTCGATTTGTATATCATATTGGTATTTGAGGAATTGTTATTCATAACATGTTGGGATTGAACTCATGATTCGGTCATATGCTTAGTGTTGTATTCCATTTGTCATATGTAGTTGTTCTTGTGTTGTATTGGAGGTCATTGGTTGTGATACTTGATTGTTGAGGAGACGTAAGACGGTTGGGAGACCGTCTTACGCTCGGGTCACCTCTTGGAGCTTCTCACTCCAAGATGGATGTGCATATTAATGGCTTGAGTTAGGAGGGACTCGTGTGGGTGAGACACGACGTAGGGGATCCGGTTGGCTTCACGACCCGGTACGACTGGGAGTGTCCCAGTACCTTATGGTGAGATGTGGTGTCGTGGGCGTGTCCCTGGCATCGGTGGTCATGGGTACGTCTGGACGTGTCCTGGTACCGACATGGTAATTGTATCTCATTTACATTTTGGCATGTTTCATATTTATTTATTATGTTGTGTCTCATATTAAAGTATTGAAACTGACGTATTGTGCGTATGTGTAATTGTCACCTATTTTCGGGGTGGCCTGTGTCGATCCATATGATATTTTCGATCATATGGGGAGCAGGTTGAGTACAGGTTGTTTTGGTGTCACGTGGGAGATTGGACGAGCCTTGGACTTGGAGCCGAGTGTCATTTCATTAGAAGAGTATAGTAGTCATGAGTTGTATCATTTATTTCATTTATTCATTTATGGTTATGTAATCCACTAAATACTTTATTTATATTAATTGTTTCTTAATTGCAACTCCGATTTTACCGCCTCGGGAAACCGAGAGGGTAACATCTCCCAATTACCTTGGCCGGGTAAGAAGGGGGTGTTGCAAAGTGGTAATAGAGCGACGATTTTGGAACCTAAACCAATGAACCAAAATGAACCTAGGTGTGTCTAATAAAATGAACCCCACCTGAGTACAATATGAGATCAGTTTTGGATGAGTAGGCGCCCTCATATCAAAATTAGTGCCTATTGTCTCGGTTGGTCAGTATGTGGGTGGTTATGAGTATGGGTAACACTATGTGAAAAGTTGTATGGTTGCATGAATGTATGATTAACATTAAGTTCCTTGTATGATATAGTTTTTCTCAGTAATGTGTGAATGTGTATGGAGGTTGAATGCTTATATTGGTGTGAGTAGCATGTTTGAGGATGGTTAGCATGTGTTGGTATACAAATGATGATTTTGCTCTCTAAATTGTTGCGTCGTGTATTAATTAAATGCATGCTAGTGTACATGTAACATATGATTAGTGAGGTATGTTGGTAGAGTAGCTACTAGTGCTACGGTAGCGACCAAAGACGGTAAGTAGGGTGACGTATGGACAAACTCGGGTGAGTCACCAATAGCCCGTGGACTCCCGAACCTTCTCTTTGTCTTGCAGGGACTTCACCGTTCTAATTCGACCCGAAATTTTAAGCCGTATGCAATCACTCTACCGAGTACGAGTGTAACACCCCTATTTATTTAGGAGCCTTTAGCAAGGCATTCCCAAATAAATAGGACTGTTATCATCTCGGTTTTCCGAGGTTGTGAATAACAAAGTATAACAAACCAAAGTACTTTAGATAAAATTTAGCGATTACATGTTCTTTACAAATTAAAACCAACTAAAACCTCAATATAATTTAATTACAACTTGCAGCGGAAATAAATAAAGTGAATAAAGAACTATGTGGTCTGGACTTCTAGGTAGATATGCCGAAGTCCTCACGCATTCCCATAAGCTCCCAAGTCACCTAACTCAAATACCTGTCAAATCTGCTCCCCAGTTACGGTTCATCACAGGTGTTCACGAATAAACTGTCAACCACGAGGTTGAGTAGGAATAAACTAAACAACAATAATAATCCAACGAAAATAGTCATCCTTCAAATTCTCATCACTTCATCCGTACAACTCACTTACGTCACTGGCAGTAGCATAACCCCCATAACACCGTGCTATGCTCAACTGGCAGTAGTACTTGCGTACCATGCTCACCTAGCAGTAGTACTCTCTGTACTATGCTCAACTATCTGGTAGTAGCAATTGCTTGCTATGCACAACTGTCAGTAACTATCACTCGCTATGCACAACTGGCAGTAACACCCTCCGTGTTATGCTCAACTGAATAATCAACGCTCCATACCAAATATAACCAACCGTAAATAATCAATAACAATCCAGTCATACATCTCAGCCAACAACTTAGCATACACAAATACTCCTTCTCCAATAATAAATCTCAATATTAACATTAATCTCATCAACCATCACAATTAAATATACATTCACTTAATAATAAAACCCGAGTTGAGTAGGAAATTCCTACCCGACAAGCAAATCCAATTAATGCAATCTACTAAAAATATTCTTCAACAAACCCGTTCCACAAGTCCGTCACCTATAGATAATTAATATTTATAATTCAATTATTAACTCTTCAATACAGTATTATAATTTAATCAATTATAATTTTATTATATTAATTATTTCCCGTGTAAGTTATTACGTAAAAACCCGTCTACTAACTACACCCAAACACTTAATTAAAACCCGTCACAACAACCCAATTTACCCCCATGTAAAACCCACGAACATCTCCCCCCTTTAACCCGTGTAAACCCATCACAAACACCTAATAACACCCACAACCTTCACCCCAAACAACCTGTTAATATACCAAAACCCGACACCACCACCTCTGCCACCTGCCCCAACCTGAGCCTCCTATGCCCACATCCCAGACACGACCCTACCACCAGCAACAACCACCCCACATGGTTGCCAAAGCGTGCCCTAGCAGCTAACACCAACAACACCAACACTATACGAACTCGATGCAACTTACACCGACTCACGGTTTCAACCACTATTCACGACCACAAACACCACTACAGAGCACCATTGTCCCCCACCATCCCCTAGCACCACCACCAACCACCCACGACACCTCTCACGGCCTACCCAATCACTATAACAATGAATAGCAATGACAACAACCTACGACACAACCATATTCTAACCTCCTTGCGCCACCATCAGCCACCACTCAAGCCTGCTACCTCCTAGCCCGCACCACGACACATCCCAACAACCACTAATCACCAGCCCAGCCATCCCCTACAACCCGTATAAACACGCCCTAAACAACCTCTCCAAACCCGACACACTACAACACAAGAAAGCCAACACGCTTACCACCACCATCATGACAGCCGTGGCCACCACCGTGGTCTCCACTGACCCACGGTGGTTACACCTGTATCTCCACCTCCCCCTGGTCAGTTCTAGTCAAGCTATGGTGGTCCCAACACCCATCAATTACACGTTTTTAACAACAACCAACGACTCCCCTATTTCCCTCTGTTTTTCGCGAAATCCGGCCAACCACCGTACAAAACACCACCTTGGACCACACCAACTCCACCAACAAGGTCGACCCAATCACCAGGTCTCAACCCCACCATACCCAGGTCAAGTCGAGTCCGTTTAAGGGTTCAAAAACCGAGTAAAACAAGTAAATCTTATATCCTAACCACCCGACAACAACCCCTTCAAACACCCCCTTCCAGCCGGTCATAAGTGGTCAACGGTGGGTCCGGTCAACCTTTGGTGTCCCACGGTCAAGGTCTTAGTCTCGGGTCAGTTAATGGTTGTCTATTTTACGAGTTATATTAGTCTTAAGATGAGTATGTTATGAGACGATTAGATTATTACCTTGTGACGATCTCCTAGCTAGTTCTTCCTCCTTTTCTCTGATTTGAATTATTTCTTCCTTCTTTTTTTCTCTTATGTGAATTATTTGTGTTTTATGGTGAAGAAGGTCTATTTATATAGGTAGGTCATAGGGTATAAGGAAGCAATTAGGAAACTATATAATTTTCATATTACTACTATTATTAGAAAATACAATTATTATTGTAATTACAATTATTATTACTATTATAAAAGATAGAATTATTAGTACCATTATTACAATATTACATGCCTATTACTCGCCTCAATTCGTCTTCCCGACTCATCTATTATTTTATTATTAATTACCGTCTTATTTGCAACTATTAATATAAATGCCTTTTTAAATAATTATTTGAATTACATAATTTATTTTCATTAATACTTATCATATTACGGGGTATTACAGTCTTCCCTCCTTAAAATGAACTTCGTCCTGAAGTTCGCCCAGGAATACTACGAAATCCTTTTTAAACAATTAACCATTCCTGCTTATGATCATTACAACACAATTAACTTATGTAATCATTATCAAACCATATCATACTTATCAAAATCATGAGGTGTCACATTCTATCCTCCTAAAAATAAACTTCGTCCCGAAGTTTAATAACACAATTAAAGCTCTACTCACTTATACCACACATTACATTGCTCAAGTAAGGACAACAATTAAAACAGATAACTCAAACAAAAGCATTAAGATTGAGAACACCAAGCATTAAGATTGAGAACACCAACACCATATAATATAACATCATAAAATTGTAAAACGCCACAACCACCGAGATTTTACAATCCCACTCTCCTTAAAATTAAGGTTACGTCCTCGTAACCTTGACCATAACAAAGGTACTACCCTGTATAATTACCAATCAGATAAGGATAAAATTGTTTTAAGAATATAACAAAATTTATCACAAGCCTCTATTATCACTATTATAGAACAACAATTACTCATTTTGACATAAATCATAGCACACTTCACAACCCCATATGTACCAACTTTGAGTTACGCGTATAAAACTAACCCTACAATAAAAATAAGGTTTAATCAACTATATCCTATCTTACTCCTCCTTTGGTCTCCCTATCGTCACTCCTATCTCTCAACTATCATAGGTTAAGAATTGATAAAGCATTTATATTGAACTTTGGTAAAACCCGCGTTTTCAGAAATCAAACTTAAGCAGTAACTTTCAAAAATCACCATTAAATAACCGTTACATTCCTCTTTGAGTTTTTATACTTTTAAGAAAATATAGGGAGTTTTAAAAACATGACAAAAATAATCAAACTTAAATCTCGAACAACCATTTTATAAAGATTTTTACAATCCAGTTAGTCCAAACAGAAACCGATCAGCAACTTGTCAAAAACTTGGGTCAAATTGTAAAAATCACTATTAAATGTAAAAATATTATCTTGCAACATGGCTTATCAATTTGAAAACATATATGAATCTTTTAAACAGTGGAGTTGGAATTAAGCAAAAATATTAAGTATGCATTAAATGAGAAATTTTACAAAATCGTTTGTCGAAAACATAACTGTATAGGAACATTCTGACCACTGTCCACTAAAATATTTATTTCTCTTAAACCATAAATCGTATAAGCATGAAATTAGCGGAAAACAAAAGCTTATACACAGGACTATCACCAATAAAAATTTTGTTCATATATTATAAACAGGAAATAAATGGTAGTCAAAACAAATAAGGGGAAAAATCTGAGAAGTTTAACCAAGCGATTTTACAATCCTACCAACTTTAAAATTAAGGTTACGTCCCCGTAACCTACTTACTAAAAAAAAAGAACTAGTGCTAAACATGATGAGATAAACATGGCGTCGGGGTAACACATATCAGCATATCACTAAACATGTTATTTCCTACTACACATATTGCACACACTCCAATATGTGAAACATCCAATTAACACTATCACATTTGCATTCTCAGCTAAATGTAAATTAACTGATAACTCCATCCATCACACGATTCATATGATCACCCAAGTGCAAAGATAATGCCAATACACTACTACATCTCACGGCCCAAGGCCTCACACAACTCCATACAATACTTACCTCAATCCGCGCTTGCAACAAGGCCAACAATATACATTTTAAGGCAACCCATTGACTCCTAAAAAAATTTAACGCGACTCCTTTTTAAATACCCCACTCAAAATTTTCTCTCAAGGTACCCGGTTCAAAACTGAGAGGGCCAAAGAGTACGAATTAAGGCTAGCTTCTTAACCGCACTAAGTGGGACTCCTAATAGTTTCTACCCGGGGTTTATTTTATTAGACAAATACTAAATTCAATATTGTTCATTAGTTTAGGCCTGAGAATCGTTTAGCTCTGATACCACTTTGTAACACCCCCATTTATTTCGGAGCCTTTAGCAAGACATTCCCAAATAAATAGGACTGTTACCATCTCGATTTTCCGAGGTAGTGAATAACAAAGTACAACAAACCAAAGTACTTTAGATAAAATTTAGCGATTACATGTTCTTTACAAATTAACCAACTAAAAACTCAATATAATTTAATTACAACTTGCAGCGGAAATAAATAAAGTGGATAAAGAACTATGTGGTTTAGACTTCTAGGTAGATGTGCCGAAGTCCTCACGCATTCCCATAAGCTCCCAAGTCACCTAACTCAAATACCTGTCAAATCTGCTCCCCAGTTACGGTTCATCACAGGTGTTCACGAATACACTGTCAACCACGAGGTTGAGTAGGAATAAACTAAACAACAATAATAATCCAACGAAAATAGTCATCCTTCAAATTCTCATCACTTCATCCGTACAACTCACTTAAGTCACTGGCAGTAGCACAACCCCCATAACACCGTGCTATGCTCAACTGGAAGTAGTACTTGCGTACCATGCTCACCTGGCAGTAGTACCCTCCGTACTATGCTCAACTATCTGGTAGTAGCAATTGCTTGCTATGCACAACTGGCAGTAACGATCACTCGCTATGCACAACTGGCAGTAACACCCTCCGTGTTATGCTACACTAAATAATCAACCCTCCATACCAAATATAACTAACCGTAAATAATCAATAACAATCCAGTCATACAGCTCAGGCAACAACTTAGCATACACAAATACTCCTTCTCCAATATTAAATCTCAATATTAACATTAATCTCATCAACCATCACAATTAAATATACGTTCACTTAATAATAAAACCCGAGTTGAGTAGGAAATTCCTACAAGACAAGCAAATCCAATTAATGCAATCTACTAAAAATATTCTTCAACAAACCCGTTCCACAAGTCCGTCACCTATAGATAATTAATATTTATAATTCAATTATTAACTATTCAATATATTATTATAATTTAATCAATTATAATTTTATTATATTAATTATTTCACGTGTAAAGTATTACGTAAAAACCCGTCTATTAATTACACCCAAACACTTAATTAAAACCCGTCACAACAACTACCCCCATGTAAAACCCACGAACATCTCCTCCCCATTGACCTGTGTAAACCCATCACAAACACCTAATAACACCCACGACCTTCACCGCAAACAACCTGTTAATATACCAAAACCCGACACCACCACCTCTGCCACTGCCCCACCGTGAGCTCCTATCCCCACAACCCAGACACGGGCCCTAGCACCAGCAACAACCACCCCACATGGCTGCCAAAGCGTGCCTTAGCAGCTAACACCAACAACACCAACACTATACGAACCCGACGCAACTTATACCAACTCACGGTTTCAACCACTATTCATGACCACCAACACCATTACAGACCACCACTGTCCCCCACCGTGCCCTAGCACCACCACCAACCACCCACGACACCTCTCACGTCCATCCAATCACTATAACAGCGAATAACAATGACAACAACCTACGACACAACCATATTCTAACTTCCTTGCGCCACCAGCAGCCACCACCCAAGCTTGCTACCTCCTAGCCCGCACCACGACACATCCCAACAACCACTAATCACCAGCCCAGCCATCCCCTACAACCCGTATAAACACACCCTAAACAACCTCCCCAAACCCGACACACTACAACACAAGAAACCCAATACGCTTACCACCACCATCATGACAGCCGTGGCCACCACCGTGGTCTCCACTGACCCACGGTGGTTACACCTGTATCTCCACCTCCCCCTGGCCAGGTCTAGTCAAGCTATGGTGGTCCCAACACCCATCAATTACACGTTTTCAACAACAACCAACGACACCCCTATTTCCCCTCTGTTTTTCGCGAAATCCGGCCAACCACCGTACAAAACACCACCTTGGACCACACCAACTCCACCAACAAGGTCGACCCAATCACCAGGTCTCAACCCCACCATACCCAGGTCAAGTCGAGTCCGTTTAAGGGTTCAAAAACCGAGTAAAACAAGTAAATCTTATATCCTAACCACCCGACAACAACCCCTTCAAACACCCCCTTCCAGCCGGTCATAAGTGGTCAACGGTGGGTCCGGTCAACCTTTGGTGTCCCACGGTCAAGGTCTTAGTCTTGGGTTAGTTAATAGTTGTCTATTTTACGAGTTATATTAGTCTTAAGATGAGTATGTTATGAGACGATTAGATTATTACCTTGTGACGATTTCCTAGCTAGTTCTTCCTCCTTTCTCTGATGTGAATTATTTCTTCCTTCTTTTTTTTTCTCTTATGTGAATTATTTGTGTTTTATTGTGACACCCCTCGTTGAGGTAACTAAAAGTAACTAGTAAATCGTGGCGGAAACACGAGATTTTTAAAACTTTTAAGGCTTCTAATGAAGTCCAACGCGAGGCATCACCAACACGATAAATAAGTTTAGTTAGTTAAATTTAAGTTTACAACACAAGTCTATTTATTGGGGAAAAGATATCTCACGAATTAACATAAGTTCAAAAGTAGGTGAGTCTATCAAAGTGATAACTAAATAAGGTCCGAGGTAAGAACTCGCTAGCTCACACGGTCTTCCCCACTTAAGCTTCATCACAAACCTGTCATTCATAATAAATATGAAAGCCACAGTCAGTGGGGAGTAACTCAGGGTTCTCCCAGCCACAATATGTCAAAATACAAGTAATTAGGAATTTAATTAAATAAACAAGCATGAGAGTAAATACTTACGGCATTACGAAAATCATGATTAGTGGGCATAAGAAAATAGGAATGGTAAAGCACAAATGAGAGAGGAATTATTAGGTCAAACTGTCACACATCAACTCGACTCAAATGTAAGACAATTACAAAGTATAGACTCAAACAAGACGACCCTCTAGACTCCAACCTCTTGGTAGGACGACGATCATAATACGGTCCTAGTCTAAACCTGGCCAGACTCTCGGGATGGACGACACCCGATTCGACAAACGATACCAAATCGTATCCAAGACTCGAAATATGGTACACCTAACCGTGCCCGAAAGTCGAGTAACCTCAAGCGGAACCTTGTCACCTAACCGTGACCCCCGGTCCGAAGAGGCGGAAGGAAAAATAGCCCAACTCGGAGGCAATGGCACCTAACCGTGACCCAATGTCCGAGGGCAAATAAATAGGGAATGTCGAGTAGTTTCACAATGTAAAATGTCACACTCGGATCCGAACAAGAACCATAACCATTTTGCATGTTCATAACATTAATGAGTCTTAAAGTAACCAATTATCGATAGGAATGAAGATACATGCATGGCTCAATCATTATTAGAAGTCACAAGTAAAAAGAAGCAAACAGGGGACTCCCAGCCGGGTGGTGTCTGGCCAAGACCACCGGCCGGGACAACATGCCAAAATCGAAATTTAATCAAACTTACAGATGCACTCCCAGCCGGTCGATGAACCGGCTGCACGGTCCACCTACTGGGAATACGGCCAAATTTCAAAAACACATAAAACCTTCATGCACTCCCAGTAGGTCAAGAGACCGCCACCGCCCACCCTACTGGAATACGCCCAAACTCAAAATCACCTAAAACCCTCGTGTACTCCCAGCCGGTCAAGTGACCCAGCCGCCGGTCACCCGGCTGGGACTACGAGCTTACTAAAATATGTCCAAAACTTACAGAATCTCCCAGTATTGATCCAAGAGACCGGCTCTGGCCCACCTACTGGGACTAAAAACACACGGGTTCAATGCAAAACACTTCCAAACCATTTGAAACCAACAAAAATTGTTTCTCATCAATTGTTTACGTATCCTAGCATGATTCTAACTCGGAAAAACAACATGTTTGAGCATGTGAATGGGTAATTTCGGATTCAAGAGATGTAGCATGAGATTTTCATCCATACATGTGAGAACTGCAAACAAGCATGATATTCAACAACCAAATTAGCACCAATCATGAAAGATACAACTTTTAACATTCATATGAGATTATAACTACATAAAACCACACAATTTTAACATAAAAGTCGAGTAACCCATCACCGTTACCTTTTTGCACTTCAATCTTCTAAAGACTCGTCAATGATGTAGCTATCCTCCTCCGGGTTGTCCAAGTTCTCCCCTAAACACAAAAATAAAGGTATTAAGTCAAGAATCCACATCCTTGTAAGATGAGAATTTCGAAATAGAGGAAAAGATGGCAACTTTCTTACTTAGAAACAAGGGAAATGAGAAAAGGAAAAGAATGGCGCGAAAAAGAACGAGATTGGTGAAGAATTGAGTGAATTATGGTGATTTTAGGGTTGAGAGCAAGGGTTTAACAATGGTGGAGTGGTTGTTGGGGAAATTTCAGAAATTAGAATGAGGGAGATGAAGTTGTGAGGGTTTAGTTGGGGGGGTTAGTGTAGAGGAAAGAGGAGAGAAAAGGCCCATGAGTCAAGTTAAGCCCAATAACTCAAAATGAGTCGGTATCCACTAGAATTTTCGTCCCAAGTCTACTATAACTCGAGACGGAGAATAATATTATTAAAATCTACACTATTATTACCGTCACACGGCTATGACGATATTTTATGAAAATAAGATTTAAATAATAATTATTTAGTAAAAATTACTTAAAAGTTTATTTAAAAATATAAGGAAAGCGCGGGGTGTTACAATCATCCCACCTTTTAAAAAGTTTCGCCCTCGAAACTTGAAACGAAAAGGTATTACCTTAAGAAAACAAACTAGGGTACTTGACACGCATGGAAGCTTCCGGCTCCCAAGTCTCTTCTTCTACATCACCACACTTCCACAAAACCTTCACCAAGGGCACCACTTTGCTCCTTAGCTTCTTCTCCTTCTTATCCAAGATACGAATCGGTCTCTCCTCGAAAGAAAGACTAGGCTCAAGCTCGGGAATCTCATTTTGCAACACATGACTAGGGTCGCTAATGTATTTCCTAAGTTGAGAAACATGAAAGACATCATGAACTTTACCCAAACTCGGGGGCAATTCCAACTTATAAACCACGTCACCAATCCTCTTTATCACTTCATAAGGTCCAATGTACTTTGAACTCAACTTCCCTTTGACTCCAAATCTCTTTACTCCTTTCATCGGGGACACTTTCAAGAATACTTTATCTCCAACCTCAAAATCCAAAGGTCGACGGCGAACATCGGCATAAGACTTCTGTCGATCTTGGGCGGCTTTCATTCTTTCACGGATGAGCTTCACTTGATCAATTGTCTCGGCTAACTTGTCGGGTCCTAGATCACGGACGTCACTTGCTTGATCCCAACAAATCGGACTACGACATTTCCTTCCATAAAGAGCTTCATAAGGGGCCATCTTGATAGAAGCATGATAACTATTGTTGTAAGAAAATTCCACCAAAGGTAAGCTCTTCTCCCAACTAGAATGAAAATCAAGGGCACAAGCACGCAACAAGTCTTCTAAAGTTTGAATCGTCCTCTCGGATTGTCCATCGGTAGCGGCATGAAAAGCGGTGCTCATCAACAACTTACTACCCATAGCATCTTGCAAAGCTTTCCAAAATCTTGAACAAAACCTCGGGTCACGATCCGAAACGATTTCCTTAGGAACACCATGGTAACGAACGATCTCCTCAACATAAGCACTAGCAAGACGGTCTAGACTCCAAGTCTCTTTGATAGGAATGAACCTAGCACACTTGGTTAACCTATCTACCACAACCCAGACGGCGTCCTTTCCACCAACGGTCTTAGGCAATGCCATCACAAAATCCATGGAAATGAACTCCCACTTCCATAAAGGAACATCCAACGGTTGTAGCAAACCACCGGGTCTCTTATGCTCAATCTTCACTTGTTGACAAGTAAGACATCTTCCCACATAGGACACGATGTCATTCTTCAGGTTAGGCCACCAAAATTGAAGCTTCAAATCCTTATACATCTTGTCTCCTCCGGGGTGAATCGAATAAGGGGATAGATGAGCTTCATCTAGAACTCTCTTCCTCAAGTGAACGGCATCGGGCACAAACATGCGTCCTCGGTAACGGAGGTAACCTCTAGCATCAATCTCACAATTCTTTGCTTTCCCTTCAAGAAGCTTGGCTTGAAAACTTTTAAATGTAGCATCGTCCACAAGGCTATCTAGAATCTCACGGTGAAAAACGGGCTTGGCAACCATAGCACCAAGATAATCAAAACCACTCTCCACAAGTTGCAAACTTAACTTACGAAACTCGGCACAAAGGTCATCGGGGAGTACACGGATAGCACTCAAGGAATGAGTGGACTTCCTACTAAGGGCATCGGCAACCACATTTGCCTTCCCTTCATGATACAACAACTCCATGTCATAATCATTCACCAATTCCAACCATCGTCGTTGTCTCATATTCAAATCCTTTTGGGTGAAGATGTACCTCAAACTCTTATGGTCGGTGTAGATACGGCAATGGACTCCAATGAGGTAGTGTCTCCACATCTTCAAAGCATGAACAATGGCGGCTAACTCCAAATCATGAGTGGGATAGTTCACCGCATGAACTCTCAATTGTCGCGAAGCATAGGTAACAACTCTTCTATTTTGCATGAGAACACAACCCAAACCCATCTTAGAAGCATCACAAAACACATCAAAGTCAACGCCATCCTCGGGCAAGGTCAACACGGGAGCGGTAGTCAACCTCTTCTTCAACTCTTGGAATGCACTTTCACAAGCTTCGGTCCACACAAACTTGGTCTCTTTCTTCAAAAGTTGAGTCATCGGTCTAGCAAGCTTGGAAAAATCTTTCACAAAGCGACGGTAGTAACCCGCCAAACCCAAGAAACTACGGATCTCACCAACATCGGTTGGACTCTTCCACTCAATCACGGCTTCAATCTTCGAAGGATCTACCATGACACCATCCTTAGATATCACATGGCCTAGAAAAGACACCTTAGACAACCAAAATTCACACTTGGAGAATTTGGCAAACCACTTTTGACGACGGAGGATTTCCAAAATGATACGAAGGTGATCGGCATGCTCTTCTTCGGACTTGGAAAAGATGAGGATATCGTCAATGAAAACCACAACACACTTGTCTAAGAACTCACTAAAGGTCCGGTTCATTTGGTCCATGAAGATAGAAGGGGCATTGGTTAAACCAAAGGGCATCACCTTAAACTCGAAATGTCCATATCTCATGCTAAAGGCGGTCTTAGGGATATCGGACTCACGAACGGGAATTTGGTGATAACCGGATCTCAAATCAATCTTGGAGAAAGTAGAGGCACCTTTAAGTTGATCAAACAAATCTTCAATCCTTGGTAGAGGATACTTGTTCTTGATGGTAACACGGTTAAGCTCACGGTAGTCAATGCAAAGTCTCATGGATCCATCTTTCTTCTTCACAAAGAGAACGGGAGCACCCCAAGGCGAGGCACTAGGTCTAATGAATCCTTTCTCAATCATCTCATCAAGTTGCTTCCTCAATTCCTTCAATTCGGTCGGCGCCATGCGGTACGGGGCTTTAGCAATCGGACCGGTTCCGGGTACAAGGTCGATAGAGAACTCAACATCACGCTCGGGAGGAATTCCGGGCAACTCTTCGGGAAAGACATCGGCGAACTCACAAACCACGGGCACTTCTTCGATCTTTGGTAAGGAAGGGGAGGTAGAGGTCACCACGCATAGAAAGATTTGGTAACCTTTCCTCTTCATGCTCATCAACTTCAAAGCGGAAATCAATTTCACACCTTCTTGGGAACGGACTCCTCTATAAGACACACGAGTGCCTAGCGGACTCTTGAGGCAAATCTTTTGGTCTCTACACTCGAATCTTGCATCATACTTTGACCACCAATCCATACCCAAAATTACATCGAATTCCTCAAGGGGAAAACGAAGTAGGTTAGCGGGAAACAAGGTTTCCGAAATAGAAATAGGAATGTCGGAGAAAATGAGGGAGCAAGAGAATATTTATCCGGAAGGTAAGGATATAGAAGTTTCCTCACTAGGAATAGGTTCAAGGGCTAATTTTTCCGAAAACTTGGAAGATATAAAGGATAAAGATGCGCCGGTATCGAATAGAATAAGGCAAGGTTGATCAAAAATTGAGAACATACCCGTAATGATATCGGGATGAGCGGCGGCTTCGGCTCGACTCATGACAAAGATAGTTCCTCTTGGCCTAGCATTTGGAGTAGGAGCATTCTTCTTCTCGGGGCAATCGGCAACACGATGTCCGGGCTTCTTACAATGAAAGCAAGTCAAGGGCTTGCCATAACATCCAATTCCGGGGTGTGCAGCTTGTCTACAATGGTAACACTTACGGTCCTTCTCAAGTTCATTAGTTGGTGTAGGAACTTGTCCTCTAGATTCTTGAACTCTTGGTCCTTGTCCTCCATGGTCTTACATCCTTGGCACAAACCTTCTCTTGTTGGCATAGTTGGAAGTAGAAGGCACAAATGGTCTCTTGCCATGAAAGTTAGAACGATAAGAATGAGAAGAGGAGTGGGTTTTGGAATCTTCTTCAATGGCCTTCAAAGAGCTTTCGGCCCAAATAGCATCATCATAGACTTCCACAAAGGTAGTTGAGCTTCTTCACACCATGCTTTCCACCTTAGGGTTCAACTTGTTCTTGTAGAAGTAGACACGATCCTCTTCATCTTTCACAAACTTGGAGGCGTAATGAGCAAGTTCATTAAACTTGTCGGTGTAGGCTTGAATTGATAGCTTCCCTTGCTTGAATTCCATGAATTCCTTCAATCTTTGTTGCTTGAGCTCCTTAGGGTAGAAGCGGGTTTCCACAAGTGACTTGAAGCGGCTCCAATCAAAGTTGGGGTCTTGAGTAGCGGTAGGACCGGTCAAAGTCCACCACCTATCGGCTTCCTTCACAAGAAAGTGAGAGGCTAATCTCACCTTGTCCTCCTCTCGGGCATCAAAGAGAGAGAAGTTCTTCTCCATATCACGAAACCACTCCGAGAGAGCAACGGGATCCACTTCACCACCATAGGTCCTAGCCTTGTTCCTTGCTAGTTGACTTGCAATCCAAGCATAACTTCCTTGACGGTTAGCTTCGGGTGCAGGGGGAGCGGGTTGAGCATTTTGTTGATTAGCAAGTACTTGAGTGAGGGCTTGCATGATAGCATTTTCCACATTGGTTGGTCGTACCATCTTTTTTGCACAAGAGCAAACAAGTTAGAACCTATCACCAAACATACACAAAAAGGCTACCAACTTAGGTCCTTAATTCTACCCATCTCTCATTCATTATTCAAGGTCAAGTAAGAATTTTTAAGTTGGGGTACACGTGTGTGCGTCGGGAGCAATATATGCTCTGATACCAACTGTGACACCCCTCGTTGAGGTAACTAAAAGTAACTAGTAAATCGTGGCGGAAACACGAGATTTTTAAAACTTTTAAGGCTTCTAATGAAGTCCAACGCGAGGCATCACCAACACGATAAATAAGTTTAGTTAGTTAAATTTAAGTTTACAACACAAGTCTATTTATTGGGGAAAAGATATCCCACGAATTAACATAAGTTCAAAAGTAGGTGAGTCTATCAAAGTGATAACTAAATAAGGTCCGAGGTAAGAACTCGCTAGCTCACACGGTCTTCCCCACTTAAGCTTCATCACAAACCTGTTATTCAAAATAAATATGAAAGCCACAGATCGGTGGGGAGTAACTCGGGGTTCTCCCAAACCACAATATGTCAAAATACAAGTAATTAGGAATTTAATTAAATAAACAAGCATGAGAGTAAATACTTACGGCATTACGAAAATCATGATTAGTGGGCATAAGAAAATAGGAATGGTAAAGCACAAATGAGAGAGGAATTATTAGGTCAAACTGTCACACATCAACTCGACTCAAATGTAAGACAATTACAAAGTATAGACTCAAACAAGACGACCCTCTAGACTGCAACCTCTTGGTAGGACGACGATCATAATACAGTCCTAGTCTAAACCTGGCCAGACTCTCGGGATGGACGACACCCGATTCGACAAACGATACCAAATCGTATCCAAGACTCGAAATATGGTACACCTAACCGTGCCCGAAAGTCGAGTAACCTCAAGCGGAACCTTGTCACCTAACCGTGACCCCCGGTCCGAAGAGGCGGAAGGAAAAATAGCCCAACTCGGAGGCAATGACACCTAACCGTGACCCAATGTCCGAGGGCAAATAAATAGGGAATGTCGAGTAGTCTCACAATGTAAAATGTCACACTCGGATCTGAACAAGAACCATAACCATTTTGCATGTTCATAACATTAATGAGTCTTAAAGTAACCAATTATCGATAGGAATGAAGATACATGCATGGCTCAATCATTATTAGAAGTCACAAGTAAAAAGAAGCAAACAGGGGACTCCCAGCCGGGTGGTGTACCGGCCGCCGGGCCACCGGCTGGGACAACATGCCAAAATCAGAAATTTAATAAAACTTACAGTGCACTCCCAGCCGGTCAAGAGACCGGCTGTCCCACCGGCTGGGAATACGGCCAAATTTCAAAAACACATAAAACCTTCATGACTCTCACCAGGTCGAGAGACCGCCGCCCACCCTACTGGGAATACGCCCAAACTCAAAATCACCTAAAACCCTCGTGTACTCCCAAATGGTCAGAGACCGGCCGCGGTCACCGGTTGGGACTACGAGCTTACTAAAATATGTCCAAAACTTACAGAATCTCCCAGTAATGGTCAAGAGGCCACGGCCCACCTACCGGGACTACAAACACACGGGTTCAATGCAAAACACTTCCAAACCATTTGAAACCAACAAAAATTGTTTCTCATCAATTGTTTACGTATCCTAGCATGATTCTTACTCGGAAAAACAACATGTTTGAGCATGTGAATGGGTAATTTCGGATTCAAGAGATGTAGCATGAGATTTTCATCCATACATGTGAGAACTGCAAACAAGCATGATATTCAACAACCAAATTAGCACCAATCATGAAAGATACAACTTTTAACATTCATATGAGATTATAACTACATAAAACCACACAATTTTAACATAAAAGTCGAGTAACCCATCACCGTTACCTTTTTGCACTTCAATCTTCTAAAGACTCGTCAATGATGTAGCTATCCTCCTCCGGGTTGTCCAAGTTCTCCCCTAAACACAAAAATAAAGGTATTAAGTCAAGAATCCACATCCTTGTAAGATGAGAATTTCGAAATAGAGGAAAAGATGGCAACTTTCTTACTTAGAAACAGGGGAAATGAGAAAAGGAAAAGAATGGCGCGAAAAAGAACGAGATTGGTGAAGAATTGAGTGAATTATGGTGATTTTAGGGTTGAGAGCAAGGGTTTAACAATGGTGGAGTGGTTGTTGGGGAAATTTCAGAAATTAGAATGAGGGAGATGAAGTTGTGAGGGTTTAGTTGGGGGTTAGTGTAGAGGAAAGAGGAGAGAAAAGGCCCATGAGTCAAGTTAAGCCCAATAACTCAAAATGGGTCGGTATCCACTAGAATTTTCGTCCCAAGTCTACTATAACTCGAGACGGAGAATAATATTATTAAAATATACACTATTATTACCGTCACACGGCTATGACGATATTTTATGAAAATAAGCTTTAAATAATAATTATTTAGTAAAAATTACTTAAAAGTTTATTTAAAAATATAAGGAAAGCGCGGGGTGTTACATTTATGGTGAAGAAGGTCTATTTATATAGGTAGGTCATAGGGTATAAGGAAGCAATTAGGAAACTATATAATTTTCATATTACTACTATTATTAGAAAATACAATTATTATTGTAATTACTATTATAAAAGATAGAATTACTGGTACCATTATTACCATATTACATGCCTATTACTCGGCTCAATTCGTCTTCCCGACTCATCCATTATTTTATTATTAATTACCCTCTTATTTGCAATTATTAATATAATTATCTTTTTAATTAATTATTTGAATTACATAATTTATTTTCATAAATACTTATCAAATTACGGGGTATTACAACGAGTGCGCACTCGGCCGAGTGCAGTGCACTCGATCGAGTGGACCAGTTTCCAGAAGTTGGAAACATTGTGAAAGTAGGGCACTCGACCGACTGAACTCGGCCACTCGACCAAGTGAAAATCCACTCGACCGAGTGAGTGCTGGGCTGGGATTTACACGGTTTAATCCCCTTTTCTTTCATTTCTTATCTTCTTCACATGTTACTTTCACCTCATTCATTGAACATCAAAATTCCTCCAAAAATTATCCCAAAACTCCATTTTTGTAAGTTGTTACTTGGGTTAAGCTTTCTACTATAATTTTTCAGTCTTAAATCTCTTCTTAATTAACAATGTAAGTAAACCATCTTTCCTCTTATTTTCTCCATCTTAGTTTGTTTAGATCTACATTAATTTGTTAAAGATTTGTCAATTACTTACATGTTTTTGGTTAATTCATAGTAGTAAATGGCTTTCTACACCATTGTTGTTGCTAAATATCGAATTTTTGTGTCAATTTTACCACCTAAAATGAAGAAATAAAGAATGATACTTGAGCTTATATATTGATTTTTGGTGCTTGTTGTTGGGTTTAATTGAACAACAAAGGCTTAACCTTTGTTGTTATTGATGGATCTTGTTTGATATGTGAAAATTTCGTCTTAAAACTCCGTCTTAAATTTTCGAAATATAGGTAAGTCATGGCCAAATTTTGAATTTTCATGAGTAAAACTTGGTCTATTTGCCTTATAAGACTACCATCTTTGTTAGTAATGTGGTATATGGACTCAAAACGAAACAAATTTCGTATTAAAATTTGGGTGAAATTTTCAAAAAATCGCCTAAGTACCCATTAACAAATTTTAATTTGTGTCCTAAAAATGGTTTAAGTATGTTAAGCTATGGATTTGATGGTTGTTGCTATACTATGAGGTAAACTAAGAAATTTTTCGTCTTAAAAATGTGACCAACTTCTCGAAAATTTGGTACTAACCATGTCAAAATTTTGATTTTTATGCTCACTACATGTTTTTAATTACTCATGGTTACCTAAAATCTCCAACTTATGATGCTTGATGAAGCTTTACATCGAAAATTTTATGTCTTAAAAATCTTAAAGTGTCGGAAATAAGTGCTATACTTACCCAGATTTGAATGTTATTCCTACTAATTCCTTCATGTGCATGAAAGCTAATTTAGAAGATCTTTCACGTGCATGAAAGCTAATTTAGATGATCCTTACTTATGACACAAAAGATTTGGTCACATTAGTTCTCCTATTTTGAATAAACTCAAATGATGGGACTTGGTAGAAGGATTACCTAAAATCAAGTTTGATCAAGAGAAGATGTCTAACACGTGTGCCCGTTGCAAGCATGTGAGATCGTCCTTTAAGCCTAAAAAAGTGGTTAGCACAAATCAAGCTCTAGAACTCATACATATGGATCTATGTGGCCCAATGAAGGTAAGAAGTAGAGGTGGATCCAGGTATGTCTTCGTTCTAGTGGATGACTACTCGAGGTATATATGGCCTATATTTTTGCATTCCAAAGATGAGGCTTTTGATGAGTTTGTTTGTCTTATGAAACTCATTTAAAATAAATATAAAACTAATCTTGTCTCTATTCATACGGATCATGGCACCGAATTTGATAATCAAGCTTTCATAGAATATTGTAGAGCTAATGGTGTAGGACATAATTTTTCTGCACCAAGAACTCCACAACAAAACGGAGTCGTTGAACGTATGAATATAACTTTGGAAGATAAGGCTCGCACTATGCTTTTATATAGTGGCTTACCTCGTAATTTTTGGGCTGAGGCTATTAGTACTTCATGCTATATACACAACCGTGCTATGATTAGACCTATTTTAAAGAAAACCCTTTATGAACTTCTTAGAGGTCGAAAACCTAACATATCCCATCTGCGTTGTTTTGGGAGTAAATGTTTCGTCCTTAACAATGGCAAAAACAAATTAAGCAAATTTGATCCCAGAAGTGACGAAGCTGTTTTTGTTGGATACTCTAATCATAGGAAAGCATATAAAGTTTTTAATAAAAGAACTTTATACATCGAGGAAAGTGTTCATGTTATTTTTGATGAGAATAATATGTTTGATAAAGTCGAGGAGGATGAGGAAGAAGATATGAATGTGATGCGATCCCGCTAAGTGTTCACAAATTTAGATGTGGTCGTTGGTCACGGTCGAATCAAAACACAATTTATAACTCCACAAACAACTCTACAATTAGTAAAGAGGCAAGTAAAGGTCGGATCCCAAGGGACGGGAGTTGAAATGAGATTTCTATTGTAACTAGTGGTGTCTAAGGGGTGTCACAAATTGGGTTGATGTAGAAGGTTACTAAACTAAAATAGCAATGAAAATAAACAAGCAAGATGAATTAAAGGGGTGTAAACAATTGATTAAAGGCACTAGGGTATCATGGGATCATAGGGGAATCATGGGATATGATCATACAAACATGTTCTCAAATTATAAGCAAGCAATTATTGTTGTGATGGATTGAGTTGGGTTATATCTTACAATCCTAGGAAAGTTTGGGTCCCGGAGCCGAATCGATTAGATTGTACAACACCTACAAGTCGACTTAATCTTCCCTACTCAACAACATGCATGGTCTAATGAGACTCGAGTTGGGTTATGTCTTACAAGTCTCATTGAAAAGATAGAAGATGATAGTAAATGCAAGGATTCATAGGCTTAGCATTTCATCAAATATAACATGTGCATGAGTTGAGATCAAAACAAGCAAGCAAATACAACATGAAAGCATATTAATTTAAGCATGAATCATTCCCTATGTTGGTTTCCCCTAATCACCCATTAACCCTAGCTAAGAGACTACTCACTCATTATCATGTTGATCATGCTAGCAAGGTTGTCAATCATACCAACAATATGAAACATGATGAATAAATGAAAGTAATTAACAATAATTAAAACGGGATTAAGAGATTATACCTACTAATGATTCCAATAATAAAGCAAAGATAAAAGAAGTACTTGAATGCTTGATTGAGAGGTTGTCAATCTCCCAACAATAACCCAAAATAATCTTCAATTACCCAAAATAAATGATGAACAAGAGAGAGATTAAAGAACTAAAACTTGGATTAAAACTTGATTAATACTTGATTACAATATTGAAGAGAGATTTGATTGATATTAACTACACTAATTATTGATAAGAAGAACATGCTCCTCTAATTAGACTAATGGGGTATTTATAGTGAAAATTAGGGAGGATGCATTAGGGTTAACTAAGGGCTAAACTAGTAATTACACTTTTTAAGTTGAGCAAGGAGGACCCGGTATTTTTGGAGAGAAGGGCTTCTCTTTTCGTAGCTTGGAGAAGGCAATCCGTGCTGGAGCAGAATCCGGGCGGAATAGAGTCGGGACGGGCGGATTCTGGCTTTGGAATTCGAGCGGATTCATGGGAATCCGGGCGGATTGTGGAGGTGGAATCCGAGCGGATTGTGGCAAAGACGCTCGGATTGTGCTGGGGCTGGACGGACGGATTGGTGACAATCCGCTCGGATTGTCAGTCAGCAACAATTCTTCTCTTCTTCTTCCCTTTTCTTCATAAATTCCTTGGGGATTTCCTTGGGGACTCAAGGATCCTTTCTCAACATTGCTCTTCTACTATGATATGTACAAAGGCCTTCTAATCTTGTCTCTCCTTGATGCTTGGTCATTGAATTCGATCAATTTAGTCTCGTTTTGCCATGAAAATGCAAGATTCTTACTCCTTTCCTACCAAGGGATCAAAATCTCAAAGAATATGCGAAACAAAGAACTAAAGATAAGAAATGACCCAAATAAGCACTAAAAAGCATGGAAA
Source organism: Silene latifolia (assembly GCF_048544455.1). Classification (NCBI taxonomy): domain Eukaryota; kingdom Viridiplantae; phylum Streptophyta; class Magnoliopsida; order Caryophyllales; family Caryophyllaceae; genus Silene; species Silene latifolia. The sequence continues at coordinate 371,069,424 of NC_133538.1, forward strand.
CAAGGCTAATTCGGGGGCTAAATATGCGCGAATTATGGTCACATCAAATATCCCCAAACCGAACCTTTGCTCGTCCCGAGTAAAGAGGTGACAAAGACTAGGACCAATACTAACCTATCCTAATAATATAGCCGATATGAGACAATTAGCGGGTCTCACTCCGCCCCTTCAACTCACAACAAGACAACCATGAGGTAGGATGCCTTCTTGCAAGGCACGGTGGGTCTTGCCAAAATGGCGACACATCCAAACATTAAGTACACAAAATCACATAATGGATGCATCTACAAAAAGAATAGCCACTCCCTCATCAAGTGGCGGAAATTATCTACAAGGGAAGCAATTCAAGGGTACACACTCCTTCATAGATGCAATTTCTTCAAACTACTAAGCCTAGAAGGATACCAATAAATCACCTCCAAGTTGTGTCAAGCTAGGGTACTTTTGTCCTTAATCGTTAAATGCTTTTGTCAAGAGTAGACTCCCTATGGTGTTAGAAACACTGGAGGATCGCGGAATTCCCCCTCTTGCCTAGACAAGAAGAAGGGTCGTCCCCTCTCTACCATACACAAAAATGGATACGATGGATAAAGGGATCAATAGAATTTTGAGTTTCATTTTGGGAGTTTGCTTTGGTTTTTGTTTTCCCCCTAATTTCTTGTGGCATATAACATTTGAGAACACTTTCTTTTTGCCATTTCTTTTGATTTTTGGCTTTTCAACACTTGACAATTTTTCAACTTTTTGCATTTTCTTTTGAACATTTTCAAAGTCACCCCAATTAGTAACGAGGGTGCCTTGTATTTGAAGCTTAGGAGTTCTATTTTTGCTCCTCTTCTCATTTGATGCATTTTTCAAACTTTCTTTCACTTTTCATTTCATTGAACTCAAATTGATTTTTTTTTGTGCCCATTCCCTTTTGTTGACAAAAATATGGTAGAACATGGATGAATGATGGTTGCATGGTTTCAAGGGTCACCTTGGAATAAACGGTAGCCAAGGAGTTATCACACCACAAGGTACTCTTGACTAGGCCTTAATCCATGGGTCAAAGGATACTAGCATGACACATCCTAGGGTGTTTTACAAGTATTCTAACAAGCAAAGTCTTAAGAACAAAAGCCATCTACTAGGGCCTATATACACTTGTCAAGCTTCCCAAATAGACGGTTTCACAAAATTTTTCTAACATGCAACTACATGCCATGATGCAACTAACATATAAACATCCTAATGCAAATGATTCTACCAACTACTATGACATATAAACTAAATGCAAGTCCTAAGTTCACATTATTTTACCGCATCGATCAAAATAAAGCCACATAGTCATTAACATAAAGAGGAAAAAGGAGATTGGAAAGATCATACCATGCGGTCTTCAATATCCTCATGTCTCGGATGTGGCGTAGTCAATCAATGTGAACAAGGATAGAACAAACACAATATATACAAGATAATATATACAAGACTACAAAAGGAAATAAACATGTTTTTGGGTTTTCAATTTTCAAATTTTTATGATTTTTGAAATTTTTCAATTTTTTTTGGATTTTTGAATAAGAGTTAAATGTTAGAATTCCCATCCCCACACTAATATGGGCATTGTCCTCAATGACCAAAATGATGGAAATTATGCAATGATGATGCATGATTTCTATACTAAATGTAATCTATACTAAGCTACACTACATGATGCATGGTTTTTGTTATGACGGAGAGGATAATTTAGATTACCTCCCGTTGCGTATGCATTAACTTCCCCAAACCGAGTGAGACACTATTGCTAATGTCCAAGGATGGGTATAGTTCATGCACACACTATGCTATGCATGAAACTAGTTTGTCATTTTGGATTTTGAAAATGGGAACAATAGAATGAGAGCACCTCAATGGTACCGAGGTGTGAGTCCTTTGATGGGGCTAGGACTACTCCAACAATGATCAAAATGAAATAAAATACAAAGAGAGAAATAGACAAACCATGAGAGTGTAGGAGTCTTCAAGGCTTGCTAATCTTCTATCATGCTATCATCATCACTTCCCTCATGAGAAGTGGTGACATTGCCACTTTCCTTGTCATTTGCTTCTTCACTTTCTTCCTCATCTTCCTCATCATCATCTTCACCATCTTTTTCTCCTTCACTTGCTTCTTCCTCAATATTATCATCAACTTCCTCATCATTTCCAACAACCTCATTGTCACCCACAACGACCCTAGATGCACCCGGAAATAAGACTTCTCTATCCGCCCAACTAGGCAAAGGACAAGATGGATCAAGTAGTCCTTGCCTAGCTAAATGTAGGAGGGGTGGATATTGAGCCAAGTAGGCATTTTTCCGATCTTCATAGGCTTGCTTGTGCATTGCTTGCATGAGAAGGGTCACATAGTCTTTACCAACTTCAACTCCTTCCGGCTTGAACTCTTCATACTTAAAGGGGTAAGGTTGTATGACAATGGAAGAGGAGGGCATTTCAAGATCACCCTTTTGTTGTTGAATGATATACTCGGCTTCTTCGGAAAGGGGAAGTAGATAATTGGTCCGGTGGACGCTTAGATGGCAAATCTTTGAAGGCAAGGTGAACGATCTAGCTTCACTAGTTAGCCATCCATACTTAGTGTCAAGGGGGTTATGGGCAACCCACTTGAACTTGTGAATCATAGTATGCATATCAACAAGATGGCCACCCTCCTTTGCTTTGTACTTGTTATCCTTATTGAAGTTAGGATCAAAGTGCTTGGCTAGGAGTGTAACTAGGCCGCCATTGACAATAACGGTCGTGCCCTTCTTCCCACTATCGATGTTGAGCCATCTATCTACCAAGAGCCTCAAGGAATTGTAAGGCTTGGTGTGAACTCTTCCGATATTCAAAGCCGATTCAAGGAGAATAAAATCAAGTCTTGTGAAATGGTTGGTATCTTTCCTAGCAATTATGGTGTTACCCACGACCTTGTGCCATACTCTTATGCCCGGATGGTGGACCAAAAGAGCACGACTCGCATGAAAATCCTCAAATTTCTTCCCGGAGATTGCCTCCCAAAGAGGTTCGGGGTCATACTTTCCATAACTCTTTAAATAACACGGTTCATCACCAAGACCCAAAATTTCACCCAATTCCCGAAAGGTAATGCGTCTACTAACATTAGCTAGACGAAACTCGATATTATCCCTATTCTCAACTTTGGTGACTTTCAAAGAACTTAAAAATTCCAAGGTAAGGGAGGGGTATGTCAATTCCCTTGTTTCAAACAATTTCTTTAACCCCATGGCATTGAAAAAGGCTTTTGTTTGTTCAAGAACACCCAATTTTTGTAAGGTATCGTCACATATGAATTTGGTGGATTGTAATGATTTCATAGCAAACTTGACAAAGGTATTTCTATGGGTATCGGAAATAAAAGTTACCTCCGGATAATGCAAAAATTGATCAATTACCGGAGTAGAAGGTGTTGTTGCTCCCATAGAAGGTTGTTGTTGATGTTGCACTTCCAAGTTTGGTGTTGCTACCACCATAGCCAATGCTTTCTTTGTTTGAAGAGCCTTTTGCCTTTGTGAGAGTGCCTTAGCCTTTGGTGCCTTTGTTGCCTTTGTTGCTCCCTTAGTCCTTGCCATTGATGAATTAACCAAGAAAAGAATGAAAAATCTTCAATTTGTAGTATACCCAAATCGATTTGAAGGTGAAAGGCTTTGCCTTTATGAAAACAAAAATCGACTCAAAGGTTGAAGATTTTGTGCTTGGTTTTGATTTTTGTTGAGGGAGGAGTGATTAATTTGTTGTTGGAAGGATGGTTTGATTTGATTTTGGTGAATGTTGTTGAGGGTTTTTGTTTTTGTGATGGAGAGGATGAGGGTTTTGATGTTGTGGGTAGTGTTTATGAATGAATGAATGAATGAATGAAGGTGGGAGGGGTTTTAAAGAGGCCGAAAATTTCGAATCTGCAGGGGCAATCCGTGCGGATTCTGCCCAATCCGTGCGGATTCTGGTCTTTCTGAATTTTGCAAAACTCGCCTAAAGACGGGCGGATTTGTTACAATCCGCTCGGATTTGCTGAACACGGGACGGGCGGATTTGCTCAAAGACGGACGGATTTCAGTCCAGAAAAATTTGCTTGTTTTCCTCAGCTGCAAAGACGGGCGTCTTTCTCACAAGACGGACGGATTCTACAAGACGGGCGGATTCTTCACAGGACGCCCGGATTCAGTCACAGTCAAGAATGTTTCAAAATTTAGCTCAGTTCAAGACGGGCGTCTTTTCTGCAATACGCTTGGATTCTATAAGACGGGCGGATTCTTGGGAATCCGCTCGGATTCTGGCCCTGTGTACACGGATTCAGTTCCACCCGTGCACAGCGCATTTCCCTTATCATTCTTCCATTCTTTCTTCAAGTCTTGTGTTCGTCATTGTGGGGGCACTACTAAGGCATGGATAGCCTAGGCAATTGCCATCCCCACACTAAGTTAAAAGTACTACACATCAATTGAAATCGTTAGTCCCTCCCTCACTTTCTCTCAAGCATGACAATTATTTTGATCAAAGTAAATAAAAATCCAAAAATGACAACAATGCAATACAAGAATTGAAAAGTAAGTTAGGGAGTTAGAAATATTTACAAGTGGTGGTTTAGGGAGGACTCCACCAAACTCTCATTCTTGATGAGATGTCAAGGGGGCATGTCCAAGGTGTTGTTGATGTTGCTCAACACCTTGAAGAAGTAATCAAAAGCTTGTTCATTATCATGGTAGAGGTTCTCAATAGACTTTGGCCCTTGTTGTTGATCATGATCGATGGCATGTCCAATGTAGGGATTAAAAATCCCTTCAAATTCGTCGTCCCAAAGACCACAAACTTCATTGAGTTGATCATTGAAAATCTCTTGCTTAGATGGAGACAACTCTCCCAATTTCTTCTCTTGGCCAATGAGGCCATCCTCTTCTTCCTTGGTTGATTTTGATGAGCTTTGCAAGCTCTCCTTGTCACAATTCACTTGCTCTTTGAATGGAGCATCTTCAATTTTCTTCTTCCATTGGAGTTCCGATTTCTTCCTTTCATCCTTTCGGCTATAATGATCAATCATGAAACATGGCTCATGCAAACGAGGAGCTCTCATAGTCTTGTCGAGATTAAAAGTTATGCTTTCATCTCCCACTTCTAGAGTGAGCTCACCATGTTTCACATCAATTACCGCACCGGCGGTGTGTAGGAAAGGTCTTCCTAGGATGATTGAAATGTTGGAATCCTCCTCCATATCAACAATGACAAAGTCCACCGGGATGAAAAACTTCCCAATTCGCACGGGGACATCTTCCCATATCCCTAACGGTGTCTTCGTCGATCTATCGGCCATTTGGAGTGTGATATTGGTGCATTTAAGCTCTCCCATCCCCAACCTTTTACTTACCGAGTACGGCATGACACTCACACTAGCCCCTAGATCACATAAGGCTTTGTTGATCGTCGTGTCGCCAATGGTACACGGTATTGAGAAGCTTCCCGGATCCTTTAACTTTGGAGGTGAACTCCCTTGAAGTATTGCACTACTCACCTTAGTGAAGGCGATAGTCTCAAGCTTCCGGATCGACTTCTTCTTTGTGAGGATATCTTTCATGTATTTCGCATAGGCCGGAACGTGATTGATTAATTCCGTGAAAGGAATTGAGACTTCTAAATTCTTCACAATTTCCATGAACTTTCCAAGTTGATCATCAAATTTGGGCTTGGCTTGACGACTTGGAAAAGGAAGTCTAATCACAATGGGCTCCTTCTCCTTGGCCTTTTCTTCATTTTTCTTTGAACTTTCTTCTTTTGATGATTCTCCATCTTTGGAGTTTTGCACAATTTCTTCCTTTTCACTAGCTTCCACAACTTCATCCTCAACTTGCTTCTTCGGTGCTTCATACCTTGTACCACTTCTCAAGTGAATGGCACTAACCGTTTCATGTCTAGGGGGATTACTTTGAGGTGGTAATTGCCCCTTTTGTCTTTGTGAGCTCGAAGATGCTAGTTGAGTCAATTGTGTTTCCAACATCTTGGTGTGAGCTAGAATGTTGTTGATGGTGGTTTCCTTTGCTTGGCTATCTTTTTGCATTTGAGTGAAAAATTCTTGTTGATTCTTTTGCATTTGGAGGACCGCTTTTTGGACATCAAAGCCTTAGTCAGTTTGGTGATTGTATGGGTTTTGATTTTGGTAACCTTGGTTTTGATTGTAAAAGGGTCTTTGATTTTGGTTTCTCATGGGTGGTGGAGTGTATGGTGTTTGAGGGTTTTGAACATTTTGGCTTTTGTATGAGAGATTTGGATGGAATTTGGTGTTTTCATTGTAAAAGTTGGAATAAGGGGTACCACTCTTGTATGCTTGGAAAGCATTCACTTGTTCATTTGTTCCCCTACATTCACCTTGGTCATGTCCCAAAGTTCCACAATTCTCACATATCCCACTTGGGATTGATGAGGACGCCGTCATGGCATTAACATGATGCTTTGATGATTTTGAATTTTCCTCAAGTCTAGCCATAGCTTGTTCAAACTTCAAGTTGATTGTATCAATGTGAGCACTAAGTTGAGCACCCAATTGAGTAACGGAGTCCACTTCATGCTTTCCTCCTCTAGTAGCCTTGCGAGGTCTACTATATTGTGAGTTATGGACCGCCATTTCCTCAATCTTGTTCCATGTTTGATTGTCATCAACTTCGGTGAACATTCCATTTGATCCCATATTGAGAATGTTCCTAGAATCTTCATATAAACCATTCCAAAATTGTTGCACCAAAAACCATTCGCTAAGTCCATGGTGAGGACATGAGCGACGAATTCCCTTGAACCGCTCCCAAGCTTCATACAAAGACTCTTCATCCCTTTGCTTAAAACCCGTAATTTGAGCTCTTAGCATGTTAGTCTTTTCCGGTGGGTAGATTTTTTTGTAGAAAGCTAGAGCCAACTTCTTCCAAGAATCTATTCCAAGGGTGGCCTTATCAAGGCCCTTCAACCATTGCTTCGCGGTGCCGATTAATGAAAAAGGAAATAAGACCCATCTAATTTGGTCTTGAGTCACGCCCGTTTGAGAGATAGCATCACAATAGTCGCAAAAGGTTTCCATATGGGAATGAGGGTCCTCACTAGGCATCCCCCCGAATTAGCTCCTCTCAACTAGTTGGATGAAGGCGAACTTGGCAATAAAATTTCCGGTGAGATGTTGCGGTGTAGGAGTACCATTTGGTAGATTCTCCTCGGTGGGTACGGAGTGTGACGAGAATTTTGGCATTGTAGGGGGATTTTGTGGGGTATTGTGTAATGGGTTTTCTTCTCCTTCTATTGCGAAAGGATTGACAAACTCACTAGTGGGTTGGACAACTTCACTAATACCTCGTAAATTCCTCCTAACAACTCTCCTATTGTTCGTCAAGGTTCTTTCGATTTCACGGTCAAAAGGTAACAAATCACCTTGTAACCTTCTAGACATGCAAAATATCAAACAACTCGAAAACAATTAGAACAAACCTTGAGGAGTTTTACTTCCTCAAGGCGAAGAAAGACACAACTAATGACAATAAAAAGAAATCTAAATCAAACAAACACCGTCCCCGGCAACGGCGCCATTTTTGATGCGATCCCGCTAAGTGTTCACAAATTAAGATGTGGTCGTTGGTCACGGTCGAATCAAAACACAATTTATAACTCCACAAACAACTCTACAATTAGTAAAGAGGCAAGTAAAGGTCGGATCCCAAGGGACGGGAGTTGAAATGAGATTTCTATTGTAACTAGTGGTGTCTAAGGGGTGTCACAAATTGGGTTGATGTAGAAGGTTACTAAACTAAAATAGCAATGAAAATAAACAAGCAAGATGAATTAAAGGGGTGTAAACAATTGATTAAAGGCACTAGGGTATCATGGGATCATAGGGGAATCATGGGATATGATCATACAAACATGTTCTCAAATTATAAGCAAGCAATTATTGTTGTGATGGATTAAGTTGGGTAATATCTTACAATCCTAGGAAAGTTTGGGTCCCGGAGCCGAATCGATTAGATTGTACAACACCTACAAGTCGACTTAATCTTCCCTACTCAACAACATGCATGGTCTAATGAGACTCGAGTTGGGTTATGTCATACAAGTCTCATTGAAAAGATAGAAGATGATAGTAAATGCAAGGATTCATAGGCTTAGCATTTCATCAAATATAACATGTGCATGAGTTGAGATCAAAACAAGCAAGCAAATAAAACATGAAAGCATATTAATTTAAGCATGAATCATTCCCTATGTTGGTTTCCCCTAATCACCCATTAACCCTAGCTAAGAGACTACTCACTCATTATCATGTTGATCATGCTAGCAAGGTTGTCAATCATACCAACAATATGAAACATGATGAATAAATGAAAGTAATTAATAATAATTAAAACGGGATTAAGAGATTATACCTACTAATGATTCCAATAATAAAGCAAAGATAAAAGAAGTACTTGAATGCTTGATTGAGAGGTTGTCAATCTCCCAACAATAACCCAAAATAATCTTCAATTACCCAAAATAAATGATGAACAAGAGAGAGATTAAAGAACTAAAACTTGGATTAAAACTTGATTAATACTTGATTACAATATTAAAGAGAGATTTGATTGATATTAACTACACTAATTATTGATAAGAAGAACATGCTCCTCTAATTAGACTAATGGGGTATTTATAGTGAAAATTAGGGAGGATGCATTAGGGTTAACTAAGGGCTAAACTAGTAATTACACTTTTTAAGTTGAGCAAGGAGGACCCGGTATTTTTGGAGAGAAGGGCTTCTCTTTTCGTAGCTTGGAGAAGGCAATCCGTGCTGGAGCAGAATCCGGGCGGAATAGGGTCGGGACGGGCGGATTCTGGCTTTGGAATCCGAGCGGATTCATGGGAATCCGGGCGGATTGTGGAGGTGGAATCCGAGCGGATTGTGGCAAAGACGCTCGGATTGTCTTTGGCCGGGCTGACGGACGGATTGGTGACAATCCGCTCGGATTGTCAGTCAGCAACAATTCTTCTCTTCTTCTTCCCTTTTCTTCATAAATTCCTTGGGGATTTCCTTGGGGACTCAAGGATCCTTTCTCAACATTGCTCTTCTACTATGATATGTACAAAGGCCTTCTAATCTTGTCTCTCCTTGATGCTTGGTCATTGAATTCGATCAATTTAGTCTCGTTTTGCCATGAAAATGCAAGATTCTTACTCCTTTCCTACCAAGGGATCAAAATCTCAAAGAATATGCGAAACAAAGAACTAAAGATAAGAAATGACCCAAATAAGCACTAAAAAGCATGGAAACAAGGCTAATTCGGGGGCTAAATATGCGCCAATTATGGTCACATCAGAATGAACCAGATTTCCGTCTATCTAGAGATGATCCTCTAGAATTGGATAAGGAAGATAAAGAAAATGAAGGCACTAATGATGAACTTGGAAGTCCTTCAAATGACAAGGGAAAGGGGATTGAGACTATAGTTAATGATACTATAACCTACTCTCAAAACAAGAATTTGGAAACTGAAGTTATAACTGATGAAGCTATAACTTCGAATCCAAACCAAGGTGCAGAATCCAGAGTTATATCGGATTCTGCTACAACCTCGGGATTGGATTCAGGGGGAACAATTCTTGGATCCCATTCATTCGAAGAAGGTGAACCCAACTCAAATGACAATGATGTGCCTCAAGCTTCTAAGAAATGGAGATATAAAGATTCTCATCCCATGGAGAGTATTCTTGGGATTTTAAGAAGGGTGTTCAAACTCATAGGAAGTTGAATAATTTCTGCTCGTTCTACTCCTTCCTCTCCACCATTGAACCAACAAATATCAAGGAAGCTCTTGCTGAACCAGATTGGATTGTCGCTATGCAAGAAGAGCTTCCACAGTTGAAACGGAATAAAGTTTGGCACTTAGGTCCAAGACCTAACGATTGGTCTGTCATTGATACAAGATGGGTGTTCAGAAACAAGCTAGATGACATGGGAATCATAGTACAAAACAAAGCTCGTTTGGTTGTTCAAGGATACAATCAACAAGAAGGTGTCGACTATGACGAGACCTTCGCTCTCGTGGCCAGACTTGAAGCTATTAGATTATTAATAGCTTTTTGAGCTCACAAAGGAATGAAATTATTTCAAATGGACGTTAAGACTGCATTTCTTAACGTTTATTTGAATGAAGAAGTCTTTGTAGAGAAACCCCCAAGATTTCTTGACAGCAAATTTCAAAACCACGTTTATAAATTAGACAAAGGTTTATATGGTTTGACACAAGCTCCCAGGGTTTGGTACCACAGATTGTCCATATTTTTTCTCGATAGTGTGTTTAAAAGAGGATCTGTTAACAAAACTCTGTTCCTAAAATCGGAGGGTTCTGATTTAATAGTTGTACAAATTTACGTTGATGATATTATTTTTTGATCAACTAATAATAGGTTGTGTAAGTATTTTTCTGAGTTGATGACCTTAGAATTCGAAATGAGCATGATGGGAGAGCTCAAATTCTTCCTCGGACTCCAAATTCAACAAACTAATGAAGGCATTATGATCCACCAGCAAAAATACATCAAGGAACTAATGAGGAAATTCGGAATGGAAAATTCTCATTCTATGCCCACTCCTATATAGATAAGAAATTGACATTGGACGAAGATGGTAAGTCTGTCGATGAAACGACTTACCGAGGTATGATAGGTTCACTTGTATATTTTACTGCTAGTCGCCCAGATATTATGTTTAGTGTATGCGTATGTGTTCGATTTCAATCGTGCCCTAAAGAATCGCATATGATAGTATTTAAGAGAATCTTGAGGTATTTAATTGGTACATCTAAATTATATCTGTGGTATCCTCTTGAGTGTAATTTTGATCTTATAGGGTATTCGGGTGCAAATTATGCAGGTTGTTCGCTTGACAGAAAAAGCACTTCCGGCATTGCTACGTTTGTTGGACCATGCATAATAACATTGGGGGGGGGGGGGGTCAAAGAAGCAAAATTCAGTTGCCTTATCTACTGCTGAAGCAGAATATATTGCTGCCGCGTTGGTATGTTCTCAACTTTTATGGCTTAAGCAACAATTATCTGATTATGGTGTGAACGTTGGATGCATTCCTATTTTATATGATAATACGAGTGCCATAATTATTTCTAAAAACCCAGCACAACACTCTCGTACTAAGCATATAGATATTAGATACCATTTTCTACGCGACCATGTCGATAAGGGAAGCATAAGACTTGAATTTTGTAGTACAGAAAAACAATGGGCTGATATTTTAACAAAAGGTGTTAGCTAAAGAACGTTTTGAGACTCTGCTGTTGGAAATTGGTTTAATCGATGGCACCTAAACTATCATAAATATTTCCTAACCGTATGACTGACTAGTTAAGACAAGATTGCATGTCTGTGTCCGTATTTTCCGCTGCAAGTATATTCTTGTATAGTATTTTATTATTTTATGAGAATATTCCATTTGCTAGTCTGTTATATTTTGTTTTGTATACAAACCATATTTCTCGTTCATCACTTATACATTTTAAGGTTTAGAGCTTCATAAACCAATGACATTCATGATTGGTTTTATTTAGGATGTGAGTAGTACTCCTTACATGGCATGTAACATCAAATTGCATAAGCATGAAATTTGTCTCTTATTGCCTGTATACACTCGGGTTTGTGGTGGTGACACTTGTGGAGAGGCGACCCTTCCTTTATGTTTTATCTACTAGCCTCACATTATTCAAATTTGCCTTGTTCTGACCCATTTATTCAACTACATTCCTATATGGCCAACCCTTTTCATGCTAGTCCTGTTGATCAGTTTGGAAGTCTTGTTGTGGTCAATTTTGTTGCTTTTGTGATGAATATTGGAAGGAAGGAAGAAAAAGACGAATGGACTGAAAAAAAATTGAAAAAAATGTGAGAAAAAAAGAAGGAAAATGATATTAACAAGATGGAAAAGCAGAAATCTTTTATTACTCCTACTCTTATCATTTCCATATTACTCGAGGAGTATTACTTGTTGATGTGAGTGAGTTTGTGCCATACAAATGGTGCATTATCTTTCATGTTGGGTTGAAAAGTGGAATATGGCTACTTTTGGTTGTGATCGGTGCTAGCTTAGCTTTTACCTTCACATATCCAAATTATTTTCCTCCTTCTTACCCAATTACCTTACCTCACATTCATATGTAAGTCCTCGGCATGTGCTTTTGACCTCGCTTGGTTGGAGTGTATATGTACGGTAGCTTGAGATATCTATCATGTTAGATTTCATGCATGATTTTGTAGGTCGAAGTTAGGTGAGTAACTATTTTTATTCTCTCCTACAAAATCTGTACTCAACTTGGTTTGTATTACACACTTTATATTTAGGGCTTGCTTATGTTGAATTTGTTCTTATTCTATAATACTTGTCTTGCTTAACATTTATTGCCTCGGTTGATATTGTTCTAGGCATTTTATGTCTGTTCTCGTCTTTTCGATGATGTCAAGAGGGGGAAGAAATGACCATGATTTAGTATTTGCCTAAGCTTGCTCCTTGTAAAGACCTTTAGTCTCTTAAGGTCCTTAGTTGCTATAACTTTGAACACAAATGTTTGGACCTTGCGTTCTACGAACTATAATTCAATAGTATTGTGTTGAGGGGGAACTAGAACTTTAATCACAAATCATAGAGACTTGTCATTATCAAAAAGAGGGAATTTGTTGGACCATATAGTCATATGCTTATGTTTTGATAATGATAAGTGTGCTTAATTATATATATATACTTGTGCTCGTGATCGTTTGTTTAGTTGTGTTAGATTAAGCATGGTTACATCATTGGCAAGCAAAGTTATAGTTGGTTTAGCTATAACTTGGAATATTTGTGAAGTAAAGTTATGGATGGTCTAGCTACTATTTCAAGATCATTTGAGTAAGTTTCAAGAACAAGTTTCAAGTAAATCAAAGTGAATCTTGTGTTCAAGCTCAAGTTCCCAAGTAAAGCTACTTGTTGATCAAGTTCATATCAAGGAAGATTTCATGATCAAGTATCAAAGTCAACGATCAAGTTTGAAGATTATGTTCTCAAGCATTGATCAAGTGAAGCTCATAATCAAATTGAAGAGATGGTTCCTACATTGAAGATCTCCAGGAAGATTAGATAGCGTAGGTCATCGTCTTATAACGGTATTTAAAGAAATGATTTTGGTAAGTAAAGTTATAACTGTTTTGGTTATAACATTGCCTACCAGACTCAATGTTATAGGTGATTTAGCTATAACATTGAGCTGCAGTAATAAAAACGCACGACTTGAGTTTTAAATTGTTTTGAAAATAGTTTTTCAAATCTTATCTTTATTTTCTTTAAATGCAAAACCTATTTTATAGTATATTGAAGTTTGTATATAAATTGGGTTATGAATAGATAGTTACCTTTTAGTTTGGTCGACTTATGTGACAACTTATGGGTTGTTGCTTGGTGGCTAACTAGGCTTTTCTACTTATACATATCTAAACCCTAATTTATTTAACCTAATATCTTACTAGAGTTTTATGTTGGATGTAGTAGGCTTATGGGCCGTCTCCTACTCGTGTGATACTCCTTATGCAAGTAAAGATTAGGGTAAATTTAAATAAGATTATTATTAAAGATATTTTATGTCTTTATGGTTATTTAGATTTATTCCATATCATCTACTAAGATATTGCTAGGTTAAATAATAAGATTAGATCTCTTACTTACTATATACTTCACATGTGATCTATATAGCATCTAGTGTTTTATGGTAAAGATCTTGAATAAATATTTGTTAGAGATATTTTATCTCCTTATATTTATTTTATATCTTTTATCTAAGATATTGTTGGATTAAAATAGAAAAAATATAGATCTTATTCCTTCCTTAACCTATACGAAATCCACGACACAATTTAGAGTTTTCTTATGAAAACCTAGATCTCCTCTCTACTATAAATACTACACATAATAATTCATTTAAACCACTTTTCAATATTCAAACAAAACATCCTTTGCAAACAACTTTAAGTTTATTATTTCTTTTGCAAGTTAAAATTGTTTTTGAAAAGTCGCGTGCTATCTTATATTGTAATTATTTCTAAGTATCGTCATAAGATAACAGCGCTTATATATTGTTTCTTACTTGTTCATATTGTGAACACGAGAAGAACAATCAAGCACTTTCTTATTAACATAAGATATACAAAATCGAGTATATAACGGTACTCAATTGAGTTACAACTAGAGTTAGTTGTACGAGTGGTTTGATAATTTTGTAATCCGTAGAAAGGTACTAAAATTATTAATCAAGAATAGTGTACATAGGCTTCAACGTGTGAAGCTGAACCACTTCAAATATCGTGTGTCCTTTGCATCTTTCTTTATTTCGTTATTTGCGCTTTACATTGTTAATTGGTTAGTCGAGTTTAACTCATAAACTTCGAGTAATTAATTAACACATCACGCTCATACAGACAAATCGAAAAAGTGGGCTAAGTTTTTTTATAATCAATTCACCCCCCTCTTGAGTATTTCGGATCGATAGACTCTTCACCACTCGACCGAGTGACCGGTCGAGTGTGTTTTACGCGAGAAGATTGGTTGGATGAGTGTCGCTTTCGAAGCTTATACTTTCATATTTCCTCACCTAAATCCACTCCCCAACCATTTCCAGCACTCTCTAAACTCCCCATATTCTCTCTAAAACACTAACCAAAATTATCCTCAAAAAAACCTAATATCCAAGTGAAGGATTCTTACCATCTTTTCCCCTCTTGTTCATCCACTTGGTTTGTAAGTCGACTTATGCTTTAATTTCCCTTCATCTTATGTTAGTAACCTTAATTATCTTAGTAGATTATAATTAATTTGGTTATGAAAATTAAGATGGGTAATTAGGGGATTTAATTAGTATGTTTATTATAGTAGGTTATGGTAATGAATGTAATAATTAATTTGTCTAGGAAGCTTCATTGAGGAGAATTTCTAGTGGTTAGCTTGAGGCTTTGTGAAGATAAGCTTGAGGTAGGGTTTTTCCTACTTAGCTCTGATAATATGAGTGTTTAATTATGCATTTATTGTCAATAATTGTATTTGTCTCAAGGTTGTTGCATTATAACATGTTCTTGGTAATTAGAGTTTATGACATAATATGGATTCATGATAATTATGCAAGAACAAGTATGGTTAATTGTCAAATGATGGTTAGAATGCATTATAACATGTTAAGAAGCAATTACATGAGAAGAGATGAATTAATGAAGAATTGAGCATTGTGATACTTATTGTGTTTGGTGAAATTACATGATTGTCTTTGTTGGAATTTCTTGGGTTGGTTGTTATTTGATTAATATTGGAGGATGGTGGAGGATACTTGGTTGTGGTTATGGAGACGTAAGGCGGTTGGGAAACCGTCTTCCGCTTGAGTCACCCCTTGGAGCTTCCCACTCCGAAGGGGATGTGTACATTTAGTGCTTGAGTTTTGGAGGGACTCGTGTGGTTGAGACACGACGTCTGGCAGGGTATTTGAGTCGCTCTTAGACCCGGTACCATGGACGTTTTCCGAGTACCTAGTCTTGGTATGTGGTGTCATAAGCGTGTCCCGGTCACTGGTTATGAGGAGGTGAGTATTTGGAGATTGGTTCCCATGCATTTTATACACTTGTTTGATTTATGGTTTGTCGTCTTAACATCTATCACATGAGCATGTAGTTTTTATCATTGGCATTTATTGAGCATCTGTTTTATTAAAGTAACCCCTTGGGTTTTTAAATATCTGTGGTGAACCATATGGTGATTTCCACCCATATGGGGAGCAATAATTGACAGGTTAGCTTGATTTGATGCGAGGGCTTGGGAGCGGTCTTCATTTAGTTGTCATCACTTATGCTTATCTAGTTTTTGACATTTAAACTCCATTTTATTTCAATTGGGTTGTACTAAATGGGATTGCATTTGCATCCCCTAAACTTGTAACTATTCACCTAACTTATACTTATCTTTTTTAAGTTTACTGTTGTAAATTCTCCTTGACTTGTTTGTTCGCACTACAAGCTTGGGAAACCAAGTCTTGTGATGCCTCCATGTGTTGGGAATGCCTTGAGGACGGGTCCCGACTTATGGGGGTGTTACAAAGTGGTATAACAGCGACATTTTTGGAGCCTAAACTAATGAACTAATGAACCTAGGCGTGTCAATCTAAAATGAACCAGGTTTAAGTCGTAGAGAACTTGTTACAAGCTTGGGAGACGTCTTAAGGTTATACTCTTGTCCTCTTAGCTTAAGTCGGTCACAACACATGGGGTAATGGGACGTTCTCGGTGCATATAGTTGTTTCGTATTTCTTGTTTGTTGTTTGTGAACTAGCTTCATGCTTGGTAGATCTTGATATGGTAACATGGATGGTTGTGATCCACTAAGAAGGAACATGCTGGATGTTTATGTGTGAGCATGTTGAAGTGTTAAAGTTAGTAATTTTCAATAGGAGCATAAATCGCATGGTAATTATCATCACATGTGAATTATATGTCACATCTATGCCTCTATTTTTCCGTATTTACGTTTAGGAGCCTGTAAAATAAGATTATATATGGACTTGTGTGAGTCGGAATGAACATATAGACCCATAAGAGGTGTACTCGGCCAAGTGGAAAGTGGGACTCGGTCGACTAGAAGGAACTCGACCGAGTGGATCACTTTCCAGACTTTGGAAAGTTCTTGTAAGTTGTGACACTCGACCGAGTGGAGGACCCACTTGACCGAGTGTGAGTCACTCGACCGAGTGGTAGAGCCACTCGATTGAGTGGGCAAATTGAGAATTTTGGGAACCTCATGTAAGTTAGGGTACTCGATCGAGTGGGACACCACTCGACCGAGTGAACTCACCACTCGACCAAGTGAAATCCTACACTCGATCGAGTAGATCTTTTTAGTGGTCAATACCGGTTGTCTCCTAATTTGGGACGTGTATTGACATTTATTATGCCTATTGAAGAGACATTATGCCAAGAACTCGCGCTAGTACTCCTTCGCCACCCCTCCGAAGATCCGAGGAGGAGGTAGACCAACTCATCGCCCAAAACAAGGCCCTAATCAAAGCCCTTCGTGACGTTACAAGGGAAAGGGATGCGACAATGGATGCATCGGCCATAAGCACCGCCATCTCATTTCACCGACCCACCAAATACCTCGGGGTGGGTGAGCCTAACCTCTTCACGGATTGGGTGAGAGAAATGGAAAATGTTTTTGAGGTGGTAAGATGCTCCGATGAGCTCAAGGTGGAGCAAGCCGCCTTTTATCTTAGAGGACTAGCCGGGGGTTGGTGGTATAAAGAAAGAGACGCTATGAGGGACTACTATGATGAAAGGAGTGAGGCCGCAATTCCTTGGGCCGACTTCAAGATGGAGATGAGGAATGAGTTCATTCTCGAGCACGTTAGATGTAAACTCCGGGCGGAGTTCGATCAGTTCATAATGACCGAGGCAATGACGGTGAAAGATTACTATATTCATTTCAACGAGCTCGCCACCTATGTGGAAGACCTTCATCTTAGCCAATCTCATTTGGCCCTTAAGTTTGAAGGGGGATTGACCGTCAAGATCTTGGAGAAACTTCTGCCGGGAGAATTGTCTAGTGTGAAAGAAGTGTATGCTAGGGCTAGAAATGTGAAGAGGCTTCTCACTATGGTTAAGGATGCCAAGGATAGGTCCGGAGAAAAGAGGAAGACCGAAAGTGAAGGCGGGGGAAACCAATCAAAGAATTTTAACTACAATCAAGCCAAGTATTATTCAGGAGGATCCCAAGTGAGCAACTTTCAGAAGTCGGGCGGCTATGGAGGAAGGGCCGCTAGTGAGGGTGGTGGTATAAGGTGCTAAAATTGTGGTGGTCTTAACCACAAGAGGAATGAGTGTACTAGCACTCCGAAGGACCCCAACCGGAGGTTTGGGCAAGGAAACTCTTACTCCACCCCTTATCAAAGTTGAGCTAGCAACCGGAACTCGGGGGCATGGGGCAACCAAAGGAATTCCAACTCGACCTACAATGGTGGAAACAACCGTGGAAATTTCAACCGGGGAGCACCATCAAGGGCAACAAGCTACATTGGAGGCAACACTTTGGGAGGCTAGGAAAACCAACTCGGCAAGCATGGTGCAAGGAGAGCCCAAGGCTAGTGGCAAGCTCTTTACCATGGACAAGAAAAGCGCCGAGGAGGATGCTCATGTGGTCTCCGGTACATTTTTTATTAATTCTCATCCTTGTTTCATTTTATTTGACTCGGGAGCCTCACATTCCTTTGTATCTAAGAGTCGTGTGTCGACCCTAGATTTGGGGGAGGGTGAATTAGCCAATGAAGATGTGTCCCTACCTTCGAGGGAGTACATTGTGTGTTCTAGGGTGTATAAATGGGTGTTGGTTTTGGTACATGAAACAAATTTTCCGGTGAACGTTTTTGAATTTCTATTGGAGGGGTTTGAAGTAATTTTAGGAATAGATTGGCTAAGTAAACACAAAGACAATATAGATTGTTACCAAAAGAAAATAGCTTTGAAAGGACCCAAAGTTACTAGGGTGTCATACAAGGGTTACTTGGTCAAACCGAAGGTGAAACTCGTTTCGGTGATGACCTTAATGACATGTTTGAAGAAGGGTTGCCCTATGCTTTTGTGTCATGTGTGAGACACTAGCATGGAAAGACCACAAGCTCAAGAAATACCGATGGTGAGAGAGTTTGAAGATGTATTTCCGGAGGAGTTGCCCGGATTACCTCCCCCAAGAGAAGTAGAATTCGGGGTGGACTTGAAACCAGGAACGAGACCTATTTATAAGGCCTCGTACCGGATGGGTTCGAAAGATTTAGAGGAATTAAAGAAGCAACTTTAGGAATTGGTGAATAAGGGGTACATTAGACCAAGTGTTTCGCCATGGGGAGCACGGGTTCTATTTGTGAAGAAGAAGGACGGGACATTGAGGCTATGTATTGACTATCGGGAATTGAATAGTGTGACCATCAAGAACAAGTATCCTTTGCCAAGAATAAACGATCTATTTGACCAACTTAGTGGAGCCGGAGTATTTTCAAAGATTGACTTAAGGTCGGGCTATCACCAATTGAAGATAAGAGATGAGGACATTCCAAAGACCGCTTTTAGATCGAGATATTGGCATTATGAGTTTGTAGTGATGCCATTTGGGGTGATGAACGCCCTGACCGTATTCATGGATCTCATGAAGAGGGTGTTTAATCCGTACTTGGACAAATTCGTAGTGGTGTTCATAGACGATATTTTGGTCTACTCTAAGATCAAAGAGGAGCATGAAGAGCACTTGAGAATCGTGTTTCAAACCTTGAGGGAGCACCAACTATATGCGAAGCTTAGTAAGTGTGAGTTTTAGTTGGAGAAGGTGGCTTTCCTAGGCCACGTGATATCAAGGGAAAGAGTTGCAATAGATCCTACAAAGATTGAGGCCGGGTCTAAGTGGGTAGCACCCAAGAATGTGGCGAAAATTCAAAGTTTCTTAGGTCTAGCCGGGTATTACTGACGGTTCGTGAAAGACTTCTCCAAGATCGCTAGACCTTTGACGTCGTTGATGAGAAAGAAAAACCATTTCACGTGGGATGGGAGTTGTGAGACGGCCTTCTTGACCTTAAAGGAGCGCTTGATCACGGCTCCGGTGTTAGCCTTACTAGAAGGGAGTGAGATATTCGAGGTGCACACCGACGCTTCAAAGAATGGCTTGGGATGTGTGCTTATGCAAAATGGTAGAGTCATTGCCTATGCATCGCGACAATTGAAGACCTATGAGGAAAACTATCTGACACATGATCTAGAGTTAAAAGCCGTCGTTTTTGCCTTGGAGATTTGGAGGCACTACTTGTATGGAGCAACCTTTAAGGTATTTTCCGATCACAAGAGCATGAAATACATCTACACCCAAAAGGAGTTGAACATGAGGCAAAGAAGATGGATTTAACTCATTGGGAATTATGACATGGATATACATTACGCCAAATAAGTCCTTCAATAACGGTCAGATAATGCAATTAGTGTTTTTAAATAGAAACACGGAACCGTTATTGCAACGACGGTTGTTAAATATATACCACGGTTGTACAAATACGCGACCGTTATATAACATCAATAACGGATCTATAATACCGTTATCACAACTCAAGAACAGTTATAAATCTGTTGTTAAATATGTTTATGGCAACGAGTATACTTTTGAGAAACCGTTATTAAATCTTAATAACGGTTTCAAATACGTTATCGTAGTTTACTATTGACAACGGTTTAGTGGTACCAAAACCGTTGTTAAATATTATATATGATAACAGTTCATTTCGTTATCTTATTTAATTGAATGTCAAAATAAACCGTTGTAAAAGTTTTGAATTCGACAACGGTTATCGTTCGTTATCTTATATTTTTGGCGGTTTGAATGGGAGAAAAAATATGTCAACGATTATTTATCTAAATAAAACCGTTGTCAAATAATTGTTTACAACGGGTTGTATTTAACGATTATCGTTTTTCATTATTTTTATTTTTTTAAAAAAATTGTTTTAGCTTGTTCTAGCAAAATTTCTTTGAAATGCTATTTTTTTAGCAAATATTTCTAGTAGTTTGCTTGAAATGCTATTTTTTCAACAAATTTCTTTGAAAAATAGCCTTGAGCAAATTTGACACCGCAAAAATTTAATCCTGCATCAAAACATTATACCCCATGATCAATTAAACCCAGTTTAAAAACAGTACAAACAGGATGATCAAAAGCCAATACACAACTTCCTCACAAAAACAAAATAAACCAATACACAACGGCTCTATATATACACGTACATAAAGCATGAGCAAACTATTGAGACTCCGCTAATGAAACAAATAACTGGCCCACATATTTCTCAACTGGGTGATGTCCTCTGGCGAATAGTCTGGGGCTTTGTTGAGTATTAGTGGAAACTACAATTCAAAATATACATAATCAAAATATACAGAATACATGGAAGTATATAGAATTGAACTGAATTTACGTCTGAAATAGTTTTTAAATCACACTAAACGTGTCGGAATGGTAAAATAATTTTCGTTGATAACCTCCCACATGGACAGAAAAATGTAAAAGGCGCATTGTTTGTCGTCTGGTGCTTTAGGAGACTATTATATAAATCACTCACAAATCAGCTGAATTAGATAATCAACCTCTCGTATAAACATAATGATGCGTGTCATTTATATGATGTTTTACACCCTATTTTACACGCATTTCAGAGCTCAATTGAGTAGTTCATGCTACTATTTCCCTTGTTTCGTGTATTTCTTCCTTTTCTTGTGATTTTGCAGGAACATGAAGATTTCAGCGGAAAATAAGCCGAATCCGTCCCTAAGTACTTAGAATTGCATTTGACATGGAGTATTGACTCGAGGAATGAGCTTGGTGCGCGTTTCAAGGCCTAAAGATAGCAAAAACATGGGTGCGTACGAGTTTAACAAGCAAAGAAGCATTTCACGATATTGCAGCCTCATTCAGATGGCTATATCTCGAGTTCTAGAGCAGATAATCGAGTTATTCCAATTGGAGGTGAAAGCTTATCCTCTTAGCTTTCCAACGCCGCGTAGAACGCCTGATTTGACCAAGTAACGAAGAAATGGAAGCCGTTTTAAGATCGGTGCGCGCTGCAGGAATCGTCAGAATGCAATTCTGTACAGCACCTTTGGTCGATCGACTGGGTACTATGGTCGATCGACCACTCCACGAGTCTGACGCAAAATAAAAGATCGAGGATTCCAAAGCCCATTGTGATTAGGTTTAGGAATAAAGGTTACGCAGGATTATTTCTATATAATGTATCCTTAGTTTTCAGAATAAGCATTCAGTTTTGATCATCTAGTTCCAAAAATACAGTAGCTATTTTCGCAATTTAGAATTCTCAATAAAGTTCGTACTTTGCTTTCGGATTCCTCTTGTTCCTTTGCTTCGGTAATTCTAATCTTTCAATTCCTGTATTGTTATTTCGTTTCTTTAGTATTAATTCTTGCTAGATAGAATGCCAAAGCCAATTTCTCGTTTTATGTTAGTAATTTGTTTAGTTAATTTAATTATGAAATCAATTGCTTTAGTTGTTGATCTTGCTGTTATTATTATCATCGTTATGAGTAGCTAAACACCCTTTGCTAAGATGTAGGGGATCTATGGCGTAGATGGCGTGAGAAATAGGTAACCCCGCATTAGGGCTTGGTCGATCGACTGGCTTAACTAGTCGATCGATTGAGCCGGTTGGTCGATCGACTGGGGTAGCTAGTCGATCGACTGACTTCGCGTCTGGTTTTGCTTTGTTTGTTTCATTAAGTGCTTTATCTTTCAATGAGACCGAGAGGAGACTTGATAGATGCTTAAACTTGACCATCCCGTAGATCGAGAGATAGGAATGGACAATAATTAACGAATTAAAACGACTAAATTGCTAAAGATCGAGAGATAACGTGATTTAGTTTGCATTAGGAATCATTAATCAAGAATGATACCGGTCGTCGCAGTATCAAAAATAAACCTAAGTTACAACTAACAGAAGTCAGCGGCAAGTAGGGTCGATCTCCACAGGGAGGCAAAATTGAGATTTATCTGTCTAATTTTAGTCTATGAGTAACGGGTCACAATGTGGGGGTTTGAATATGATTTCTGACTAAACTAAGGGATTAAGGCAAGAGAGAAATAAAAGGGAGGAAATAACAGATAGAGAAGAACAAATTAAGACAACGGTTCACCATAATCATCCGGTCAAGTAATCTAGGTCTCAGGTCAATGCAAATGCGGTCCAAGGGGTAACGAACGTCACCTTTCGGTCCTTAATTCACCCTAAAGTGTAAACAGCTTAACTTTCGCCCTCACTGCAATACTCTATTGTTCGCTACTAGTCTACCTTTTCCAACCTTTCGGTCCAGGTCAAGGATCACTAAGAATTAAAGGTCTAATTGCGTCGACTCAATCAGACAGATATACAATTAACTCGAAATTTAACCAACAAAGACAATACCAGCATTAACCTAATAAATCGATTACTCTCCCTTCATATTATGGATCCCCTATAGTCTTAGCATAAGAAAATTAGCTACTCATGATCATTGAATTATCAATAACAACAAATAGATAATTAAAACTAGACATGATGATGAAACTAATAAGTATAAATAAGCAATTAATTGAAAGAGGCATTATAAGAGAGAGAATTAATCTAGGATGCATAAATTAAATAAGAGTGTAAGAAAGATTAAGAACAAACTAATTATGAATGAGAAATAAGGGAGGAGAAATTACAATTAATCCGAAAAATAGAAGGAAAAGAAGAAGGTCGTTCCTCTGCCTCCACCAAGTCCAGGGAGTGAATGATTTTTTTATTAGGTCTAAAACTACTCTTATTTATACTAAGTAGTATCCTTATTATTAACTAGATATAAGATAAGCATAAGATAAAACCTAATTATACTCGACAATAACCTTCTCGCTGTAGCTAGTACTCGATCGAGTGATTTATCTACTCGATCGAGTACTTTTCCTGCTTTGCGCACTGAACTTCAAACGGCTGCCATTTCTTCGTTACTTGGGCAAATAGGGCGATTCCGGTGGCGTTGGAAAGCTAAGAGGACAAACTTTCATCTCCAATTGGAATCACCTGAATATCTGTTGTAGAACTCTAGATATGGCTCTCCAAAGTAGGCACTAGCAATTTGAAGTTCTTCCTTTGCTCGCCTAGCTATCTTTCTTCTTTGCGCATCTCAAAATAGCTACATTCTTGCTCCAAATTCACTCTTCCTCCAAATGCATGCTAAACGGACGGTAAAAGGCTTGATTTCATTACTTTCTGGTTCATTCCTGCAAATAAGACAAAACAAACCAAAGTAGCATATTCGGGGCATGTCGTAGCATAAACTACGATAAAAGCATGGAAATACGTGCATAAAATAGGCTAAAAAGACTATATAAAATGCACGTATCAAATCTCCCCAAACCAAACCTTTACTCGTCCTCGAGTAAACTCAAAACTATATGCTAATGGAACGGAAAAATAACTCAGAGCTAGCTTAGCTTGTCTACTTGAACCAATTTAATGCAACAAAGATTAACAGTTTAAGCTAAGCTACAACAAGACGCAAACGAATTATAAGCTGTTCAGAAATATAGCCAACCTATCGACCTTGCAAGACCAATAAAATCGGACTCTCTCGTGGTCACTCTTCTCTCATGAAGCAAAGGGTGAATGTTTATATGTAAAAGAGAGAAGAAAGGACAGTCACTCACCTAACTGCGACCTACATAGCATGCATGCAACAAAAATGAAAGACAATTCAAGTACTTATGCACACACTCCAACCAATAATGTCCGTCACAGCCGAGGGCTTACAAATAAAATGGGAATAGTGAGGTTCAGGTGAGAAAAGGTAAAACAAGTTATGGTAATGTGGAGGTAAAATCGTCAAGCTAGTTCCTAAACAGAACCATATAAGACCGTCCGAATCTCAACTGACTGAAAAATAAACACAAGTGCCCTTCATTGGCACAAAACGCACTACCCAATACACTATCTCCTCAAAAAGATGTAGAATAAAACAGAGGAGTAGACCGTCACAAGATAGAAATAGACACAGACGGTCTCAAAAAAACCAACTCAAAAACAACTTTTCTGATTTTTCTTTCTCTGCTCATACGTGTGTTCTTTTTTTCCAATTCATTTTCTTTTCTTTTTTTTTTCTCCTTTTTTATTTTTATTTTTTCATCCTTCACGTTTTTTTTTCCTTTTTTTTTTCAATCTCCTTTTTTTTTTTTCATTTCTTCCTTTCTTCATCCTCAACCAACTCCAATAATGAAAACAGGCCAAACCGCAGACGGAAAACACATACCACAAAAGACATACTAACTAGCTTGACTAGGCAGGCTCAGTTTTGGATGTAGCTAATGGGTCAAAAAGGCTAAATTTGGCTTAAGTGGAGCTAAATGGGTGAAAATGAAAGAAAGGGGAAAATTTGCAAGCACCTCCCTGCATGTGACACCAACCACAAACCCGAATATGTGCATTTGACGAGAAATTGAATGTCATAAATGTGCAAATGAGATGAACATGCTATGCAAGGAGTACTACTCTCAATTCCTAATGAACTGGTCATGAATGTCACCAGTTATAAGGCTCTAAAACTCAGAAATTGTAGAGTAGGTTGCCAATTTATAGGTCAAGTCTATACGGTCAGCTATATTTGAACAAAAACTCGTAGATGTGCGCAAGACTCAGCTAATAACTGTCAATAAAGTGCAAGGCTCAAGTAAAAAGACAAGTTAAAGTGCAGTTTCATCACGGAAATCTACCGTTCCGACTCAACCTATATGCAAAAATAAACGTGAATTTTTTTGAATTTTTGAAATTTTTCAATTTTTATGAGATTTTTGATTTTTATGAAAATAAACAACAATGCATACAAAAATTAAACGTGATAACAGAAATGCGATAAAAACAAGATGCAGACATAGATATGGATGCATAACCTCCCCAAACCAAACTGTACAATGCCCCCATTGTACCAAAACATGGAAAGGAAATGCAAACTGAAGGAGAGAGAGAGTAAATACGGAAAAACTTACAAGATACGCGAATAAGGGGACCTCCCCAAACCAGCCAGCAACATGGGAGGTCACTAATAGCTCCGAAACATCGTCACAAGAAGCTAATCCAAGCAATGGGCGTCCAAAACAGCTCGATCGAGAGGAATAGTGGTCGATCGAGTAAAAAAAAAAAAAAAAAAAATTTTTTTTTTTTTTTTTTTTTTTTTTTTTTTTTTTACTCGATCGAGCAGAAAGTTACTCGATCGAGTAACTCGTCTTTCTGCAGCGTAAGGATCGAGTAGAATTCCTGCAAAGACGCAATGAAAAACAGCCCGCAAACTAGCTAAGCAAGCATACTAAAATAGTTTATGGTATAAAAACCATTTATTACAACTGAAATTAAACAATAAGCAAAATAAAATCGCCGGGTTGCCTCCCGGGTAGCGCTAGCTTCAGTCAGGTCCCAGCTCGACCTTTCTTTTTCTTCAGCAGCTTACTCTAATGGAGCCCAGTGAAAACAACTCAAGGCTCGCAGCAACCTGTCAAATAGCTGCGCATGTGCTACACAAAACTGTAAGTAGCACCATAAGATAGAAATAACATAGGAAATCAAAATGTAAAAACATTTAAGCTTAACAAATTTCCTATGGCAGCTCCTAAAATTGTTCACAAAATAATTCCTCCCTCCAGCTAAGGGCGGAATATAAAAACTCAAATTAACCGCAGGTGGAAAATAAAGCAGCTCAGGAGCATTGGACTCAAAAACAACGCGAATAGAATTTGGATGCTCAGACGGGTGAAAACTGTGAGGTGGAGGAATCTGGTCTGCTAAAGGAGAAGGTGGGTATTCATCCCAAATGCAAGGGACGGTAAAGTCAATTGGGTCCTCTATAATAGGTTCATCTACCATATCATCGTAAATATTCCATTTGACCTCAAGACTGTCTAAATCTACCTCCTCACTCTCCTTATTGCTAGACTCGTCAAGATGGAGATTCTCAAAGAGAGCCTTCAAATCACCCTCACTATCAGTGCAAGAATCATAAAGGGGTTCTAAACTATCCTCATAAAAAGGATTGTCAACCACGCTAGTGGTCTCCTCTATCTCTCCGTCAGCATTTCCTAGATTGGTTTCTAAGGTCTCACCCACCCCCTCATTTGAGTCAACATGAAGAGAAAAGTTGGGTTTAAGAGATTCAGCAGCAAACCAATCAAAGAATTCTAATACCTCATTTACGGGGATTCCTTCGAAATCCCACTTACCAATAGATTCTAGGTATGCTCGCGTAGGGTCATTCATACCCCGGGAAGATAGTCCAGCACAATTGGAGTTCAGAAAATGCATCTCGTCTGGGCTCGAGCCACTCCAAAAACCTGGCTAAATAAGTACCAAAAATTTCGTTCTCTTCCTGCGGAAAGAGAAGAACGAAAGACATAATAACGGTCTCAAGGAACCGAAGCTCCTTGAGACAAGAAATAAACTAAATAAAACAAATAAAACTACGCTGCCTCCCCGGCAACGGCGCCAAAATTTGATACCGGTCGTCGCAGTATCAAAAATAAACCTAAGTTACAACTAACAGAAGTCAGCGGCAAGTAGGGTCGATCTCCACAGGGAGGCAAAATTGAGATTTATCTGTCTAATTTTAGTCTATGAGTAACGGGTCACAATGTGGGGGTTTGAATATGATTTCTGACTAAACTAAGGGATTAAGGCAAGAGAGAAATAAAAGGGAGGAAATAACAGATAGAGAAGAACAGCTAAGACAACGGTTCACCATAATCATCCGGTCAAGTAATCTAGGTCTCAGGTCAATGCAAATGCGGTCCAAGGGGTAACGAACGTCACCTTTCGGTCCTTAATTCACCCTAAAGTGTAAACAGCTTAACTTTCGCCCTCACTGCAATACTCTATTGTTCGCTACTAGTCTACCTTTTCCAACCTTTCGGTCCAGGTCAAGGATCACTAAGAATTAAAGGTCTAATTGCGTCGACTCAATCAGACAGATACAATTAACTGCAGCATTTAACCAACAAAGACAATACCAGCATTAACCTAATAAATCGATTACTCTCCCTTCATATTATGGATCCCCTATAGTCTTAGCATAAGAAAATTAGCTACTCATGATCATTGAATTATCAATAACAACAAATAGATAATTAAAACTAGACATGATGATGAAACTAATAAGTATAAATAAGCAATTAATTGAAAGAGGCATTATAAGAGAGAGAATTAATCTAGGATGCATAAATTAAATAAGAGTGTAAGAAAGATTAAGAACAAACTAATTATGAATGAGAAATAAGGGAGGAGAAATTACAATTAATCCGAAAAATAGAAGGAAAAGAAGAAGGTCGTTCCTCTGCCTCCACCAAGTCCAGGGAGTGAATGATTTTTTTATTAGGTCTAAAACTACTCTTATTTATACTAAGTAGTATCCTTATTATTAACTAGATATAAGATAAGCATAAGATAAAACCTAATTATACTCGACAATAACCTTCTCGCTGTAGCTAGTACTCGATCGAGTGATTTATCTACTCGATCGAGTACTTTTCCTGCTTTGCGCACTGAACTTCAAACGGCTGCCATTTCTTCGTTACTTGGGCAAATAGGGCGATTCCGGTGGCGTTGGAAAGCTAAGAGGACAAACTTTCATCTCCAATTGGAATCACCTGAATATCTGTTGTAGAACTCTAGATATGGCTCTCCAAAGTAGGCACTAGCAATTTGAAGTTCTTCCTTTGCTCGCCTAGCTATCTTTCTTCTTTGCGCATCTCAAAATAGCTACATTCTTGCTCCAAATTCACTCTTCCTCCAAATGCATGCTAAACGGACGGTAAAAGGCTTGATTTCATTACTTTCTGGTTCATTCCTGCAAATAAGACAAAACAAACCAAAGTAGCATATTCGGGGCATTTCGTAGCATAAACTACGATAAAAGCATGGAAATACGTGCATAAAATAGGCTAAAAAGACTATATAAAATGCACGTATCAAAGAACGAGAGTTAGTATTAATGAGACTTAGGGAATAGTAGCATAGGCCGAGAAGTAGTTACTATTTAACATGGACCGAGAGGACTTGTTTTCCCCATCCTTCGCGACCGTATTTCGAAGTTACCTAGGATTTAGTGCCATCGCAGCTATAGTGAACCGACCATCTTAGCATTCCTTTTATCATTTGCTTTTTCCTACTTTTTATTCCTTGTTTATTTTTTTTCGCATTTAGACTTAGATATAACTCAAACCAAAACCCCCTCAAAACTGTTACCCTTAGACTAAGATTAAAAGCAACTATTATCTCCCTACCTCCCTGCGGATCGACCCTTACTACCGCTTGCTAGTTGTAGTTTGGAAAATTATAAATATTATTTTTGGTACTCACTTCGACAGGTATCAAATTTTGGCGCCGTTGCCGGGGAGGCAACGCTAGTTTTAGTTGTTTTTCATTTTAGTCTGTTTTTCGCCTCAAGGGAAGACTGAGTACCTTGAGGCAGTTCTTATCTTCTTCTTTAGTGTTGTTTATTTGCAGTACTTCAGGAGAGTCCACTCATGTTCCTTTCCCAGGAGCAGCAGGTGCTGTTTTGTGGGAGATGCGGCGGAATTGAGGGAGTTTTCTACTCCACTTTATCTTCCGTCATATTACTTATTTCTTCTATTTTTCTTCTATTGTGCACATAATTACCGCTTCATTATTGTTTTCTCGGTTTTATGCGTGGTATTTGTTTGTCTTTCAGGTACTAATTGGTAGCACTGCTGGCTACTGAAACCTCCTAGCTCACGCTGGTTTGGGGAGGTTTCCTTTTGCTGTGCTTAAAGTCTTGTGAGTTCCCACGTTCCACTTCATGTCATATTTACTTATTTTCTCGCAAATTCTCGTTTCCTTGTTTATTTCATTACATGATTTTGCACAATGGGGACATTGTGCGATTTGGTTTGGGGAAGGGTTTTGCGTCCCATTTCATTTGCTTGCATTCACGTTTACATTTTGTCTTGCATTGTTGTTCATTTCACATTTATATATACAAAATTCCAAAAAAAAAAATTGAAAAATTTCAAAAAAATTCAAAAAAAAAAATGCATGTTAATTTTAGCATATAGGTCGAGTCGGAACGGTAGTATTTCTATGATGACATTGCATTTTCAGCTGTTTATGCCTAAGACTTGCTTAATTGACATATTATTAGTAGAATCAAATATGCATAATCTACGAGTTTTCGTTAAATTTCTTGCTGAACTTGAGACTTGACTTAGATTTTTGGCAAGCTACATCATATTCTGAGGATTAGAGCTTATAACTGGTGACATTCATGACCAGTTTATCTAGGATTGTGAGTAGTTACTCCTTATGAGACATGTTACATTAATTTGCATAAATATGAACTTAATCTGCTTAATACCTGTATGCATTCGTTTTGTGGTTTGTTGACACATGTGGTAGAGGTTTCCCTTTATTCATTTTACCAATGAGCCTCTCATAGCCAAATTTAGCCTTTTGTCCCTTAACTACATCCTATATTTAGCCTGCCTTTGTCAAGCTAGTAGTCTTAGTTTTTGGGAATTTGTTTATTGCGGTTTGGTTATATGCTCTCCTTGAGATGATGTTGGAAAACGAATGAAGGAAGAAAAAGAATTGAAAAATGAAAGAAAGAAAAAAGAAAAGAAAAAAAAAAAGAAGAAATGATTCGAAAAAGAAAAAAAAAAAGTGTGCTGTACTGAAGAGGGTGGTCGATCGACTGCTCCCTATGGTCGATCGACTGCAGCCCGAGAAAAAGAAAGAAAAATCACATGTTTAAATTATTATGATTTGGTGATTTTCACTCCCATGTTATCATCTATATTCTTTGGGGAGTTGACTTTTATGGAAGTTGCGAGATTTGTGCTTGATAATTAGCATCGGGTTTGATTGTTGATTTTGAGCAAGAAGTTGGATGTTGTCATATGGTTTTGTTTAGGTACTAGCTTGATCACCTATACCTCCACATTCCCATAAATGTTTTGCCTCTTCTTACCCATTACCTCACATATCCATATCTACCTCGGCATGTGTCATGGTCATTTGGTTGGTTGGAATGCATATGTACGGTTGTAGAGATTATTTTCATATTAGATTGCAGGCATGTTCTTATAGGTCGTTGTTAGGTGAGAGTCTTTACAAATTTTACTTCTTTCTATCTTTTACATATATTCACCTTGTGCTTATTTGAGTGTTTTGAGCGACCCGTGAGAGTCCAATTTGATAAGTCTCTACAGTTGATGGTTCAGCGATCTTTATTGACTTCATAACTCGTTTGCATGATTCACATTGCTAATTGATTGTTAGTTATTGCATTAAATTGGTTTGGGCTTTACTTGTTGCATTTCGCTCTGAGATTGAACTCGTTCCATTAGGTTTTAGGATCGAGTCTAGTTCTTGCTTGGGGACAAGCAAGGGTTTGGTTTGGGGAAGTTTGATGCGTGTCATTTATATGATGTTTTACACCCTATTTTACACGCATTTCAGAGCTCAATTGAGTAGTTTATGCTACTATTTCCCTTGTTTCGTGTATTTCTTCCTTTTCTTGTGATTTTGTAGGAACATGAAGATTTCAGCGGAAAATAAGCCGAATCCGTCCCTAAGTACTTAGCATTGCATTTGACATGGAGTATTGACTTGAGGAATGAGCTTGGTGCGCGTTTCAAGGCCTAAAGATAGCAAAAGCATGGGTGCGTACGAGTTTAACAAGCAAAGAAGCATTTCACGATATTGCAGCCTCATTCAGATGCCTATATATCGAGTTCTAGAGCAGATAATCGAGTGATTCCAATTGGAGGTGAAAGCTTATTCTCTTAGCTTTCCAACGCCGTGTAGAACGCCTGATTTGACCAAGTAACGAAGAAATGGCAGCCGTTTTAAGATCGGTGCGCGCTGCAGGAATCGTCAGAATGCAATTCTGTACAGCACCTTTGGTCGATCGACTGGGTACTATGGTCGATCGAGCACTCCACGGGTCTG
The DNA here is from genome assembly GCF_048544455.1 of Silene latifolia. Classification (NCBI taxonomy): domain Eukaryota; kingdom Viridiplantae; phylum Streptophyta; class Magnoliopsida; order Caryophyllales; family Caryophyllaceae; genus Silene; species Silene latifolia. Next base: position 371,101,034 of record NC_133538.1, read on the forward strand.
ACGCAAAATAAAAGATTGAGGATTCCAAAGCCCATTGTGATTAGGTTTAGGAATAAAGGTTACGCAGGATTATTTCTATATAATGTATCCTTAGTTTTCAGAATAAGCATTCAGTTTTGATCATCTAGTTCCAAAAATACAGTAGCTATTTTCGCAATTTAGAATTCTCAATAAAGTTTGTACTTTGCTTTCGGATTCCTCTTGTTCCTTTCCTTCGGTAATTCTAATCTTTCAATTCCTGTATTGTTATTTCGTTTCTTTAGTATTAATTCTTGCTAGATAGAATCCCAAAGCCAATTTCTCGTTTTATGGTAGTAATTTGTTTAGTTAATTTAATTATGAAATCAATTGCTTTAGTTGTTGATCTTGCTGTTATTATTATCATCGTTATGAGTAGCTAAACACCCTTTGCTAAGATGTAGGGGATCTATGGCGTAGATGGCAGTAGAATAGGTAACCCCGCATTAGGGCTTGGTCGATCGACTGGCTTAACTAGTCGATCGATTGAGCCGTTGGTCGATCGATCGGGGGGTAGCCGGTCGATCGATCGAATCATCTGGTTTTGCTTTGTTTGTTTCGTTAAGTGCTTTATCTTTCAATGAGACCGAGAGGAGACTTGATAGATGCTTAAACTTGACCATCCCGTAGATCGAGAGATAGGAATGGACAATAATTAACGAATTAAAACGACTAAATTGCTAAAGATCGAGAGATAACGTGATTTAGTTTGCATTAGGAATCATTAATCAAGAACGAGAGTTAGTATTAATGAGACTTAGGGAATAGTAGCATAGGCCGAGAGGTAGTTACTATTTAACATGGACCGAGAGGACTTGTTTTCCCCATCCTTCGCGACCGTATTTCGAAGTTACCTAGGATTTAGTGCCATCGTAGCTATAGTGAACCGACCGTCTTAGCATTCCTTTTATCATTTGCTTTTTCCTACTTTTTATTCCTTGTTTATTTATTTTCGCATTTAGACTTAGATATAACTCAAACCAAAACCCCCTCAAAACTGTTACCCTTAGACTAAGATTAAAAGCAACTATTATCTCCCTACCTCCCTGCGGATCGACCCTTACTACCGCTTGCTAGTTGTAGTTTGGAAAATTATAAATATTATTTTTGGTACTCACTTCGACAGGTATCACATAAATTAAATGATATGAGTTATTATTAAGAATACACTTACTAATGGCGTGATAAATTTGGGATCGGTGTTGCTTTCATATTTCCCAAGTGGACATAATCTTCTTTTTGCTTCAAAAACACTAATTCATAAATATACACACATGGCATTATTATTTGCATATATAAGGCTCATGTCATACAATAACAAATGACATTATTGAAGGTTGTAAACTTACTCAGTTATCATCTTTACTATATTGCCAGAGGGTTTGCCTTCGTGAGTGTCAATCCTGTACACTGTTTTTGTTTCCACTTGGATTGCCATTAGCACCCAATGCTTCCTATTCAATTTGGGACATTCAACTGTTAGTTCATTTACATGCATGTAAGCATGTTAATAATAAATTTATAGAATCGTGATTCATTACAATAATCACATACTATACATACATATTTTCATTATAGGGGGCAAGCCTTAGTTTTTTGGTCGACATCAACCGACGAGCGATACTATTGATCTGTTCTTCGTATGAAATTCTGTGCACAGAGAACGCTTTAGGACTCAAGAATCCGTAGGTGTAAATTGGGACCTTCCACTCAGCGAATTGATTATTGAGGTACCTATTATGCCACATGGAACGAAGAATGTTATGATAATTTAAACAAACATCATTATTCGTAAATGGAAATGACTAAATAGTTTTATTAATAAAACTTACTTCATCAAAATCAAAATGTGCACAACATCTAAATTGTCAAGGTTGACAAATTCCATCGATTTAGCTTCGGTCCAAGACTGACTATATCGATTCGCCCATAATTTCCTCTTCAATGTTAATCATGACTACATCCCCTCTAGGTGACTTCTTTACAGCCGGGTTGTGCAAAGCCTTCAGCAAAGTAGTTTTCATTTTTTTCTTATATGCAAACGTTTCATAATAAGAATCATAAGTAGGGTTGACTGCAACAAAAGTAGCTGGCTTATATTGTATGTCGTGTGGTTTTGTTTTTGGGGGAAGACGTAGTCCTTTCGGTGACTTTGCCCGTTGAGTAGTAGTAATAGCTTTAGCTGCCACCATGACTTTGTTTAACCTCTACAAATGTAAAGATTAAAGCACTTACGATATGTTAATATTCGTACCCTAATATATTTAAAGAATAAGTAATAATTATCGTCTGCATATAGGTACCTCGGTGATGACAACATTGATGAGGGCGTCAGGCCATTGCACATAAGAACCTAGGGCTTCTTTCAAATAAGTGACCTCCACATTAGGAAATGGTAACTTTGCATACTCGTCTTTATATAATTGGGACACTTCTACTTTCTTGGATTTGTCACGAAGGAGTATACCAAGAACCTTAACCTTTTGAAGCTGGTCGTAAACGAACATGTATCCTCTGGCAACATCAACTTTCTATTTCCCCTGTAAATAGAACATACGACAAGCCACCTTGCAATCGCCCTTCACGATAGCTTTAATTAATTAGTACACATATATGCACTACCTTTAATAAATTTCATAAGTAAAAAACGTGTATGATATGAATATTTATAAACTAGAAGCTATTACCTCGCCAAAAGTCGGAACTGTCTTTTTTGGTGTTGAGAAGAACGTCTGATCATCAACTACCTCCACCTCAACCTATGTCACGGCCTTCCTGGATTCCTCTTTCTCTTCAACTTCCTGATATTGATCCTCGGCTGCCATCTTAGTCTCCTTTGCCATTTCCTTCTCCCTTGCCATGTCTTCGTCGGCTTCCTTCTGTACATTAACACTTGTCCATATAACACGTACTGATTTTCTAATTCATATCACATTGTATATAAGACATAAATATTATTACCTCCTCCTCCTCCTCCTCCTCCTCCTCCTCCTCCTCCTCCTCCGCTTCCTTTATGACTTCTTGAACCATATCCAACTCTTCTTCTGATGGGTTTTCCCAGTTTTCACCATTCTCAGCATCAACCTGGCCATTTTCTGTAGCTTTGTAGTAGAAATTAATGTCAGCATATATAGTTATAAATTATGTTGAATCAAATATAGTATTTATATGATTACCTTCTTGGAATCATCACCACTCATCATCCTTCGAGGAGTTTTCCCAAAATACTTAGTGATACCAACATGCGTCGATACCCCTCTCACACGACCTGGATGCTCTGCTTTGCCGATTGCCCTAGCAAGAATGTCATCACGTCCTTGAGGCTTCCATTTTCCTTCCTCTACCTCCTCATAGATCATATACATACACAAAAAACCATTAAGCAACTAAATTTTATTTAAACTCACAATTATATAACTCCGACAACTAGTGGTAGGAGTGACATATTAAGTTAAACTTACAATTTTCTCTTTGATGTCCTTATCATATTTAGTTTCCGTCTTTTCATTCTTAGGAGTGTGACCTTCCACCCAATCATCGTGACGACTGAATTTTCTAAGCTTTGCCTTCAATTCACTCATCATCCTTCGAGGAGTTTTCCCAAAATACTTAGTGATACCAACATGCGTCGATACCCCTCTCACACGACCTGGATGCTCTGCTTTGCCGATTGCCCTAGTATGAATGTCATCACGTCCTTGAGGCTTCCATTTTCCTTCCTCTACCTTCTCATAGATCATCTACATACACAAAAAACCATTAAGCAACTAAATTTTATTTAAACTCACAATTATATAACTCCGACAACTAGTGGTAGGAGTGACATATTAAGTCAAACTTATAATTTTCTCTTTGATATCTTTATCATATTCAGTTTCCGTCTTTTCATTCTTAGGAGTGTGACCTTCCACCCAAGCATCGTGACGACTGAATTTTCTAAGCTTTGCTTCAATTCATTCATCACATTGATATCCTCTCAAAATATGTATGATTACTATGAACATATTTAAAATCCAACTAAAACACCCAATAGTCTAATACTATAAGAATTATGTACTTACAAGTTTTGTCTTAATCAATCTATAACCACCTCGGGAGCTGTAAAAGATGGTCTTTTTCTTTGAAATGTTCGCCTTGTTCCTCTCACTCAAAGCATTCATCAAATAAATTGTATCTAGAAACGTAAGCATGACCAAACACTAAACTAAGTATACTTCTTTACTTATTAAGTTACCTTAAACTTGTCAGACGGCCTATAAGCAATATAGCTATCCCAATGGTCCTGACTGACATACGGATACTTCTTTGTTGGCGGTTTCTTGTTCATCTCCCCGGTTTCCTTGCTGAACTAGTGGTTCTCAGCAATCTTTAACTTCCAAGATCTGAGGGCTTCCCCTGTCTTTTTTTTAAGGTACTTATCATACTCTTCAGGGACAACGTAAGCTAACTACATATATGATGAGCATAGTTGGTTTGTACCGGCTAATACACATATCAAGTAGTAACTTAATTTCAGCTAAAGCATTTATTATTGTATATACATACCTTTATTCTGTTTATTAGCATGATGTTCCATATTTTACTCAGTTCACTGATACATAGCGTACCAAGAGGCACATACTATCTTACACAATAACTAATTCAACTCACAAAATACCTGGCATTCTCACCATATGACAGCACCGTTTCTTTATCCCATTATAAAGGATTATGTATCTTTGAATTTATTGCTTCTAGGGAAACCCTATGGCACATTCGACTCGCAGTGAGTCGCAAATTATTCTCATCACCTGAGTAGTCGCCTGACGCAATTCCATCGTTTCTTTTCTGCTTTTCGACCATATCTAAAGTATAAATTAATAAACAAATAATAATGTATATTTATAATAACAAACAAATATATAGAGAGGAGGGTTTATTACTTCTTTAAAGAAGAGAATCCGGGTTGATCTAGCGGCTGCAATGGCAATGACGATGATGACGGCGATGACGATGGAGTAGGTTGGTGATTGATGGGAAGCTCAGTGTTTGAGGATATTATGTGGGGGAGGGGAAGCTCAGAGTATATATGTGTGAATAATACAACACTTGAAAGACCTTGTTTAATGGAAAGTAATAAACACGGTATAAGAAAAACCGTTGTATTTTGTTTTCAATCAGACAACGGTTTTGTTTGAAACCGTAGTTGATTAGTATTATCTACGACATGTTAGAAATAACCGTTGTCTTATAGCTTTTCATTTTGTTTGATTTTACCACCAAGAAATAAAGCATCATTTTTATATAGATAACAACGGCCTGAACTGTTATAACTGTATATGTCCTGAACAACGATTTAGGTATAACCGTTGTATTTTATATTTCATTTTGTTTGATTTTACCGCCAAGAAATAAAGCATCATTTGGTACGATTTTTCCCTAACCCTCTACACCAGCAGAAAAAGTTTACAACAGCAGTTTGATATATAACAACAAGACAATAATTACAAGATAACGGAAAATATCTTGTTTGGATTGCTGATATTTTGACGGCTGCCGGGAACGTTTTTTGGATTTGCTAGTCTCTTCATTAACCCAAATACCTTCATCATGATCATCTCCCATACACAAAGGATGGGCATGGAAAGGCTATACTCTCGTATAGCCTTGACTGGTTAATAGGTTTGATTCGGTTAAATGGATTGAATTTTGTTCAAACTATCTACCCGGAAAATGATGCGCATGATGGCTTTGGGCGGTGCGTCCTCATCGAGTTTGACGGGGGTGAGGAGCGGGAATGCTTTCGTCAGGCTTGGAAACTTGAGTGAGCATTCTATAACAATGACTCTTCAAGACTCTGGTTTGATCACGATGATCAGTGGGTAGGCCCATATTTATGGGTTGCGAATGAATCGTCTCCTACTACTTCCGATTCTGCACCGCCAAGGTCGCAGTGCCGAGCAGGGGACAGTGCCATTAGAATGGGAAAACGACTCTATGGATTGGGCTGAAGGTGAAAGAGACATATATGGTGATATTGTTTCTGAATTCCAGAGGATGGGGTAACAAAAAATATACTCCCTTAATCCAACTCCACACTACACATTTGCTTTTTCACGTTTATCAATGCTTGTTTTACGCGATAAATATTTTTAGCTACGTATTTGAAAAAATTATAAAAGTTAGATATTTTTAGTGTACTCCTAAAGACGAATAAAACAAGATCGCACATGAATATATTTTCACTTACGTATTGAGAGAATTGTGTAGTGTGGAGTTGAATGGAGGGAGTATATGGTGATATTGTCTCTGAATTCCGGAGGATGGGGTAACAAAAAACGTAACAAAAACATAAATAATTAAACTTTAATTCAAAGAACCACCATAATACAAATACAACTTATAATGCCAGATAATAATTAAAAACTTAATTATTAGAATCTGATGAAGTATTATGACACTCTTCATGAATTTCGGTATAGATCAAGTCGTAGATCGACCCTTCATCATCACCGGGCAGCGAAGGTGGAATGGCCTCTTTCTCCCATGACATAGGCACGGTGGCAAGAATGTGATGTGATGCGTGTCCTAAATATGATGTTTTACACCCTATTTTACACGCATTTCAGAGCTCAATTATGTAGTTTATGCTACTCTTTACCCCATTTCGTCTACTTTCGTATTTTTATGTAATATTGCAGATTTATGCAGAAATGAGTAGAAATTGAGCTAAATCCGTCCCCGAGTACCTTGCATTGCATTTGACGTGAAGTATTTACTAAAGAAACGTACTTGGTGCGCATTTCGAGGCCTGAAAGACAATTTTATGAAGAATTAGAAGCGGATTACCAGCTATAGTGGTCGATCGACTGCTGCCCATGGTCGATCGACCAGAGCACGACTTACAGTAGCTCCTGTTCAGCGCTGTCCAGTCGATCGACTGCCTTGCATGGTCAATCGACCAGACCGTTGATTCTGACACAAATTAAATGGACGAGAAGTTAGAAGCCCATTGTATATTAGGTTTAGGAATAAGTGTTACGTGATATTCCTATTGTTGGGAAATGTGTCCTCAACAATAGTGCGATCACATGATTTAAATATTATTATTAAATCTCATATAAAGAATACGTAAGGGATGATTCATTATATTGTCAACTGATCAACATAAATCGGTAACGATTGGCTTGCTAGAGTTTGACGTTCACGTCGTGGGGCGGTGGTGGTCGATTGATCCCTTAAGGTCACACCTAAAGGATGATGCCCTTATCCGTAAAGCTGATTGATTGTATGACGATACAAGTTAATCAATTCCTTAAAATTGAACAATTCAATTTGTGAGAGAGAATATTGATATCTTATTGTAATGGGATTAAATAAGATTTATTTTAGTAATAAAATGCTTTATTACTAAAATTGTTTATTGTTTGAGAAACAATAAAGATAAGAATGAATGGTTGATTATAATTACAAGATATTGTGAATTATAATTACATGACCCATTTTGTTTATGTGATCAACTATCACTAGTCAATTTATTGGATGTAATTTAATTAATTCATGAAATGATATTTATGTGATAAATATGCATTATATTAATTAATAACATGTAATATATTACATGAGACATATTGTGTGACAAATGACAAATTGACAAAATAAAATGGTAGTCCATATTATGGAGGATGGACCGAATGGAGGGAGTTGTGATGGTGTAAGATTGATTTATTTTATGATAAATAATCATAGGCCTTGCTTTTGTAGCCTTACACCTATCCTACTTTGTCTTACACACCTATACATTGTGAAGACAAAAAGAAAGGAAAAGATGCTTTCCTTGTCTCCTTCCCACCGGTGGCATGCATTAGAAATGAGAACTTTTGTTCTCATTTTTGATTACTAATTCATTCTCTTCATGCATGAAAAAGCAACACATGCATTCTTCTCTCTATCTTCATCATCTTTCTCAAAAACTTGAGATTTTTGATTCTAATTGTTCCAAAAGGATTACTAAAATTATTAATGTAATATATGAGTGTTAGTAATCAATTTTAAGGTAAACTACTAAACTAATATCTAGTTAATATTATTTAGTGGGGATAAGGGATAGTCTTGAGTGCAATCAAGAGGAGAATCTCTACTTTGGGATTTTTGAATGTTCATCCTTATAAATGGATAGCTCAAGAACTAACAAGAAGGAGATCTTGTTGGTGCCCATTTGACCGAAATTTATTTGGTGAGAAATTGATTTTCTTATCTTTTTGTTTTAGTTTGCATGCATAAGATATAGTTTTAATTTTATGACTAAATTAAAATGATACATATATGAATATGTTAAGTAATGAGATATAGATTTCTAACAAGCGGTATCATGAGCACAAGGTTGTTTGCATGCAAATCGGTTATTGTTTTTCCGAGTTATATGATTAACAAACAAAACTTGTAAATTTGTGATATTGTGATATATCAAGAAAATAATTTATGCATGTTAAAGTTTCTGATCCTAAAATGTATTTAGGATATTTTGGTTAATTTATGGATTTTATTGTTCATTTTATATAATATTGGCATTAAAATGTGATTTTTATGATAAAAATGTCATTTTTGGACGAAAATTAGCTCAACATCGAATTTTCCAGTGGTTTTTGGATATGTTTTCACATATATTATTTTCAGATGATCTGGAAATTTTCATAATTTTATGAGTTCTTATGATCGAAAAATGGATTTTTCATGATAAAAATCGGATTTAGATGAAAAATAGGTTAATATGAGAAATATTTCGAATCTGGTCATAAAAATTTAGTATGTTAATATGAGAAATTTTCATAATTTTTTGGACGAAAATTAGCTCAACAAGATGTGTGTAAAATAATAGGCTATAATGAAGTCTTCATGCATGATTTATGGATTTTTGATGAAAAATAGCATAAATAGTGACTTAATTAGTGAAAAATTGCTAAAACATACTTCATGACTAAAGAAAAATGTCACATGTTGCATTTTATTATCTTTTTCAGATCTAAAATTGAAAAGTTGATGAATATAATTTTTCTCATGTTTTTATGATTTTTATTGATAAATCCCATAAACCGCAACATTATTTTTCCTGATAACTTTCGAAATTTTTAACCTAAGTTTTTGAACATTATGAGTGTCATGGTATTTTTCCAGAATTTTCATGAGTTTAAATTTCAAATTTCAAATTTATTTGAAATTTTTGTGATTTATTTGAAGTTTATAGCATTTTATTGTAATTTTGAGTCCTTTTATGAACAATATTAAGAAATATGAGTTAATTATGGTCAAATAGTTAGTGGAGACTAATTTTGAGTCCTAAGAAGTTAGGGTAATTAACTTGTGCATAAATATGAATTTATGTAATTTTTGTGATTATAAAACGTTGACTCACGCAAATCCGTAAAAACCGTGTAATATACGATATTGGCTCCTTAAAGGCGATTTAGCATAAAATTGGGCATGTTCATACATATTATAATGCTGGATTTTCTTTATTATTGTCATAATTTTATTTATGTAATTTTGAATTATGTAATTTTTACTTAGTATGGCCTTAGTTTTAATTGGTATTACCCGAAATGTATGGGAATATCGATTCGGTTGTAATTTATTGTGATCTCATATCACCGTTTTGTAATTTAATAGATTTATTTTATTATAGTTACAAATGTATAATAGGAAATTATGTAATTTATTATGTAATTTTATTCATTTCGGAGTTCCCAAAGACGGATTTCTTCAAGATGGTGATACATAAAGACGGTGTTACCTCGAGATGCGTGCCACAACCGAAGTTCAAGGGACCAATGGAGTTGGTTTCCGAATATGTAATAGTTAAATAATTTTCTATTTTAGGAAGGCCATACTAGGATTTATTTTTATGCTCTGCATTTTATTTATATGTCGAATGCATCGCTAAATCGCCATAACTAAAACATGCATCTTTATCTAATCGAGTTCACCGACCGTGTCAATTACAATTATCGTAGTTCACCGCTTTAGTTCACTTAAAACGTGATAGATAATAAATTGACATGACCTCTCGCTAAAACAATCAATTGAGACATAGCCTTACCAAATAGTAGAAACCATGAAAACCTATTTCGTGAGGGAGTGCACTCGGCCACACCGGGGTACAAACCTTGTTACGTAGGGGAAATGGGTGATAAATGTCTATCTACCGAATTCATGTTGATAAGGGATGAATCGGCCACACCGTGCCCAAGTTAATGTGGGTTTGGATCATGGACACATTTATTCGAAATTTGGATTGAACTCAACAAAAGTTTTTCGATAAGGGTTTTATCGGCCACACCGTCCCCTTGTTGAATGTGTTTTGGGCTAAAGATAAATGTTAATGTAATATTATCGACCAAGAGTTCTAAAAGTAGAATCGATTAAACGTTAATCCACCGAGTTATATAGATAAAGGATGATTCGGCCCCACCGTGCCCAAGTCGATATGAATTTGGGTCTTGGAATCATTTATCATAGTTGGGTAGAGGTCACTATGTAAATGCTTTACTTGTTGCTTACAAGTATTAATAAAACGATAAATGTTAAGTTTTCCACTATTCCGTTATCATATTGTTCTATTTCTTTACCACAATTCATATACGATATCATTTTGATTTTGATTCAAATCTCCATTAAAACATCGTAACTAAAGACAAAATTTGAATTTTCTTCTAAAAACCTCAAATGAACCATTGCTAAGGATCTCTTGTAAAGAGTATAGATTAAAGTTATTCATTATCAAACAGGTTTTGATTCTTGACTAACACATCTACTTACAATGAATTGTTTCTAATTTTGGTAACTAGATTTGTTGGAAATCAAAATTGACCAAAATAACGCAACCACTTCAATGAAAGTTTTTAAAACTAAAACGAACAAATGAAGAGTAATCTTCATGAATTCAATTTTGCTTCTCAAAGCAAAGACTCATTGAAATGAGTGGGAGCATTCTCTTAAACCGTTAAGATGAGGACGAGGTTCAAGAAGTAAAGATAATAATGGAATTGATACAAGGTAATGTTAAAAGTAAATTTATTGAGAAATGACGATACTAAACCTATCAATCCCGACCAATAAAGTTTCCATTGTCTTAAATGTTGGACACAAGAAAGGAAACTACCCTAAATAATTGAAGAATCAACAGTTGTGGGACATCTAATGGGACCTTCTTCTCTAAATGTTTATTTGATTAAACATAAATTTTGCTAGTACCACTTCGTCAATATTAGAAACCAGTGGAGGTTTTCATCATTGTATTCGACACATAAGATGATTAGAATATGACGACTAGCAACAATAATATCGAGAGATAGAGTAATTGTGTACTCAATCTAGTTTTTGGATTTAAAGTTGTACTTAATTATGACTATTAAGTACATAAACTCTAAATAAGAATATAAACTTGTTAAGATACAAAAGAGGTTTTCACTTTTGTGACCCTATACACCACGATTTGATGTATGGCTAGCCCATTATCAAGGTGATTATATTCTAAACCAAACTAGAATGATATATCATGTAGATGATGTAAGATTCAAATTGGTAACCCAAGATTAAACCTTAAATTTTGGAATGATGAACGCAAACAGTTATCGAGTACTCTTGAAACCATTAGATTGTTAATGGTATATGCGTATCTTGTATTCAAAGCAAGATGTCTCGTGCCTTTTGGTTGAAAAGGAGATCGAGGTTGTAAATCATCGATCCAAAATAGGTTGATCATTTTCTTTTACCAACGATTTAAGTTGACGCTAATGTGTTCACTTAATAAGGTAAATAGAAAAATCTTTGAAGAAGTTTAAAGAGTTCAAGGAATCACGATTTAGTCGTGATGGGATTATCAAAGTGAAGACTTTGATATAAGCCAAAGGAAATGTGATATAGTATCACAAGTTAATCTCTCTTAGCACGCATTATGGAATAATGTGTGATTGAATACGAATTCAAACGCTATTCGATATGGTTTGAACTTCAATCAAGTTACTTTGAGTTACTTGATCCTTTTGGGGATTTTATCATTTTTTGTCTAAATTATTTTTCCACTAAATCGAATCATATGAGATATGAAATGCTAAGGGTACCATGTTTGTAAGTTTTCACAAGAAACAAATGCTCATTTTTCCCTTTTCAATTATCACGAGTACGACGGGTTTGCGGCTCGTGAAGCTGTCTTTCTAAAATACAAGTTTATTTCTAGAAGACAGAGTGGGAGAAATTATTCAAGAGCCACAAAGAATGCCACAGAGAATGTTATGTCGCAAGAAACTGGTCTTTCTTGTCTACATGAGACATTTTGTGTAAGACATTGTTTCTTCAAAACCTAGGAGGTTAAATTCGTCACTTGTTAAAAATGATGAATTCATGCTACTTTTAAGAAAGTAAAGAGCTTATAACTTACAAAAGAAATTGTTTGATTCAAGTTGATTACTTCTAGAAAGTAATGAACATATGACTTACATAAGAGTGTTTAAGTCACAACTCAATACAAGGCTTAGAGCCATGAAAATCCGAAACAAAAGGGCTTGATTAGTGACAAAGGGTTTTGCACTAATAAAGAGAGATTTCAAAGCAAGATTGGTTGCAAAGGGTTTTGCACAAATTGAAATGCTTAAGTCTATTTGGATCTTCTTAGGGATTGTGTTTGATTGTGAGGATACGCATACAGCATGTGAATCTAAAACCTACTTCTTCAAAAGAAGGAATGTATTCAATACATATCATGAGTTTTATAGATTCTTGCAATCCTAAGATAATGTGCAACTTAAGAGATGGTCTTAAGTAGGACATCAATGAGTTAGAATCAATGTTTTGATCATGATATAAATCTTTTCTCGATAAGTCGAGAAGTTGTGTTTATACATGGAGTTTAGTGGGAGTTACGGAAATTTTTTATTTGTCTTATATGTGGATGACATATTGATCATTGCGAATGATTTAAGACTTTTGGAGTATTATAATACATCCTGAATATCCGGTTTTATGAAGATAAATCCACATGATATTAGCGTCAATAAGAAGTCTTATGTTGATAAGATTCATGACTAGTTCAATTAAATTGAACATATTTGATTGATTTCATTTGCTTCCGCTGCCGGATCAATTAAATGAGTAATGATGTATAACACTTCATATACTTTGAGTATGATGAGTTGTTTTAAAAATCGAATTTAAGTAATATTTACCAAGTAAGCCATAAAGATTACCCTTAAGTGCTTGCAGAAGCATTAAGGAAGTAAAACAAAGTGTTTATGATGCAATTTTGTGTAAGGGTGTTACACAAGTGACAATTGACAATTGAGATTGCGCATGGTTTCCGACAAAACCATAATCAAAACACATTAGGATGGTTAAGATACCATTGTGGCTATGATATTTAAGTAATAGATTTTCTAGAATCGTTCTAGGCAATAAAGAACAATGAGAAATGTTTACAACGGAAATTGAGTACACTTGCAATCATGAGATGTGCAAGAAGGATGAGTCTCGCACACTGTGAAAATAGTGGGAGCTATTCTTAGGCTAGAGGGCCTATGTCTTGATTGGATCTCGACACGTACTCAGAAAGTTTTGTAATGCAAATGTATATATTACAAAGGAAAACGAGTATGTAGTAAGGTTGAGTAAGGTACAAGAAATTGATAAAACCTACTAACCAAAGCCTTCTAAAGGCTAAACATGATGAGTCATGTCATTTCAATTGAATTGAAATGAACAACTACGTACAAGATCAAATTAGATTATAGAACATGAAATAGTAATCAGGCATTGACTATTCATATGTGATAATCGCATTTGTCGTTCGAGTTTTACTTTAAAACTCTTTTGTTATACTTTGTTACATCCAAACGGGTTGTAGAGACAACATTGAACCCCGTTAAAGTGAACACGGATTAACATTGTATTCGCCCATAGTCACTTGTATGAGGTGACGTCTCGAAGTGACTAGAGTGTGATGCGATTGATGGCAAGTTCAAGTGCCATAGAGTCATGTGAGATGACTAGTCGATCACATAGGCAGACTGTTAGGAACACTTTGTCGGGCAGTGACCGCTTATAGAGTTCTGACAAATTTATAAAGCCTGGTCGTGGCGAGAGCTACTATAGTATTCTAATGAGTCGATTCTTTTGATTAAAGACTGTTCGCCTAAGATGGCACAGTTTCAGATTAACTTTGATTTGTGTTACTACGACCTTCGTAAATGGGGTCAAATGGGCATATTTTGGGTTATGATGGCTGTGGCTAGTCGAAGGGAATAAGTGCGATAGGAATTGTCCACCCCCTTGTCCGGGGTTAAAACAATATCTCAGGGCCACTCGAGGAGTAATGAACTGGAAATCCGTGGCCACGCTCGGAAGGTATCTATGATAGATAAATCCGGTCAATCAGTTATTCTCCAGATCGAGGAAACCACTCTCGATATGATCACTTACAAGTACGACCCGAAAGACACCTTGCATTGAGTGGGAGATAGTAATGGGACAAGAGAATTGGTGACGCACACTTGTCGAGGACAAGTGGGAGATTGTTGGGAATCGTGTCCTCAACAATAGTGCGATCACATGATTTAAATATTATTATTAAATCTCATATAAAGAATACGTAAGGGATGATTCATTATATTGTCAACTGATCAACATAAATCGGTAACGATTGGCTTGCTAGAGTTTGACGTTACTGTCGTGGGACGGTGGTGGTCAGTTTATCCCTTAAGGTCACACCTAAAGGATGATGCCCTTATCCGTAAAGCTGATTGATTGTATGACGATACAAGTTAATCAATTCCTTAAAATTGAACAATTCAATTTGTGAGAGAGAATATTGATATCTTATTGTAATGGGATTAAATAAGATTTATTTTAGTAATAAAATGCTTTATTACTAAAATTGTTTATTGTTTGAGAAACAATAAAGATAAGAATGAATGGTTGATTATAATTACAAGATATTGTGAATTATAATTACATGACCCATTTTGTTTATGTGATCAACTATCACTAGTCAATTTATTGGATGTAATTTAATTAATTCATGAAATGATATTTATGTGATAAATATGCATTAAATTAATTAATAACATGTAATATATTACATGAGACATATTGTGTGACAAATGACAAATTGACAAAATAAAATGGTAGTCCATATTATGGAGGATGGACCGAATGGAGGGAGTTGTGATGGTGTAAGATTGATTTATTTTATGATAAATAATCATAGGCCTTGCTTTTGTAGCCTTACACCTATCCTACTTTGTCTTACACACCTACACATTGTGAAGACAAAAAGAAAGGAAAAGATTCTTTCCTTGTCTCCTTCCCACCGGTAGCATGCATTAGAAATGAGAACTTTTGTTCTCATTTTTGATTACTAATTCATTCTCTTCATGCATGAAAAAGCAACACATGCATTCTTCTCTCTATCTTCATCATCTTTCTCAAAAACTTGAGATTTTTGATTCTAATTGTTCCAAAAGGATTACTAAAATTATTAATGTAATATATGAGTGTTAGTAATCAATTTTAAGGTAAACTACTAAACTAATATCTAGTTAATATTATTTAGTGGGGATAAGGGATAGTCTTGGGTGCAATAAAGAGGAGAATCTCTACTTTGGGATTTTTGAATGTTCATCCTTATAAATGGATAGCTCAAGAACTAACAAGAAGGAGATCTTGTTGGTGCCCATTTGACCGAAATTTATTTGGTGAGAAATTGATTTTCTTATCTTTTTGTTTTAGTTTGCATGCATAAGATCTAGTTTTAATTTTATGATTAAATTAAAATGATACATATATGAATATGTTAAGTAATGAGATATAGATTTCTAACACCTATATAACATAACCTTAGTTTTTCAGAATAATTATCAAGTTTTTATCAAGTCTTTCATCATTAAAATTTATTAGGGTTCATACATTAGCTTAGAATATTTTTCCGTCAATAAAAGTTTATTTTCCGCATCCGGTCTTGATCTTTCCTTCCTGTTTCATACGGTATTTCTCTGCTCTATTATTCAATATTCGCGGCTTTATTTCGTTCATAGATTAGAAATTGCTAGAGTAGTATTCCCAAAGCCAATTATCGTTTCATGTTATTTGTTTATTTAGTTAATTTAATCATGAATTCAGTAGCTTTATTCGTAAATCCTATTGTTGATTTTGTCATAATCATGAGTAGCTAAACCCCATGTGCTAGGATGTAGGGAATCTGTAATATAGGCGGCATTAGAGTAGTAGACCTGGAATTGCGCCACGATCGATTGACTGGGTTCCCTGGTCGATCGACTGGCCACGTGAGATCAGCTTCGTTTTAATTAATTAAATTGCTATATTTGATGAATCGAGTGCACGCGACTAGTTGAATGTTTAGGAATTGACCGACCCAATAAAGATCGAAAGATAGGGGAGGGAAATAGACTACCTAATTGAAACGACTAAATTAATAAGATCGAGAGATAAGTTAATTTAGACTTTTAAATCACTTTTCAGGACGAAAGTTAGCATTAGTGATATTAGGGACCTTTGGCGAGATCGAAAGATGCTACCTGTTAAGAAAGGACCGAAAGGACTTCTTATTTGCCTGTCTCACGTGTTTGTTTTAGACCTACTTAGTATACTGCCACCGAAACTATAGTGAACCGACCATCTTAGCACCCTTTCAATATTTGTTTTCACCTACCTCTTTTATTAGCTCGTTTATTTTAGTTTTGTTGCCATTAGTATAGACCAATTCAAAACAAACCCCCACTCACTTGTTACCTTTGACTAGAATTACACAACTATAAATTACATTCGCCTCTCTGTGGTTCGACCCTGACTGCCACTATCTATAGTAGTAGTTTGGAATTATAAATATTATTTTTGACACCTTATGACGGGTATCAAATTTTGGCGCCGTTGCCGGGGAGGCAATCGTTTAAATTTTTAGTTGTTTTTATTTTAGTCTTTTCTCAGTTTAAGGGACATCTGTTCCTTAAACTATTCTCATATTCTTCTTGTAGTTTCATCTTATGCGCAGGTCTCAACAAGGCGAATTACTTCCCCTTGATCTCGAGCTTGAGAGGACTTTGCGCGTAAAGAGGAGATTATTTCAAGAACAACAGTTAGAGGAAGAGCCTGGTTCTCATTCTAGTTTCTACGAGAACGAGCTTTTTGAGGAGGATCCCCCTTCGTCACCTATTTCTACTTCCTCAGCTGAGACCGTCACATCTCCAGACATGGCTGAAGAAGCGAGTATAGCCAGTCACTCTGAGCCGACAGCTGAGAATCTCTATAAGGGATTTGCATTACCGGGGACAGATAGAAAATTCGAGCCGAAACCATCTTATATCAACTTGGTTGAGAGGAATCAATTAGGGGGAGCTTGAAATGAAGATGCAGCCAAACACATGGAGACGTTCATTGACTACTGCTGTTCCATAACCCCACCGACCGGTGTGACCCAAGACCAGGTGAAGGAGACTATGTTCATATTCTCTCTTCGTGATGCTGCAAGGGAGTGGTACCGAGACCTGGATCGAGCTGCTAACGGGATCACTGATTGGAAGTCGCTAGCCCTAGCATTCTACAAGAAATATTTCTCTGACTCGAAGACCAACGCCATTAGAGCTCAGATCACGAGCTTTAAACAGGGTCCTGATGAGAATTTTCATGAGGCGTGGGTCCGTTTCAAGAAGCTGGTGCGAACTATTCCACACCATGGGTTCGAGAAATGGAGCCTATGCAACCAATTTTATAATGGGCTTTATGACGATCAGAGGGCTATCCTGGATGCGGCAGCTAATGGCAGATTCCAGGAGAATGTTGGAGAAACTAAGGGGTGGAAAATTATTGATGATTTGGCCACCCATAAAGCTGAGTATGGAAATTCCAGGGGAAATTAAAGGAGAGCTGCTGAATCCCCTTCTGTAGCTGTATTAGAGGCCTTTACGGCGAGATTTGATAAGTACGAGTTGGGAGGAGCTTTAAAAGGAGGGATCTATCAAGTGAATGCCGTGTCAGACGGTCCTTTCGTCTGCAAAAGATGTGGAGCTGAGGGATATGTTTCAGATTTTTGTCCTAATCCCTATGAGTCTTGTGCTGCTTTTCAACATTATAGGCAGACAAATACTTATTTTGAGCCGAATGTCCATCCAAACTTGAGGTGGAGTAGCCAAAATGTCCAAAATCCGACTCCACCCCCACAGCAGCAACAGCAAAGTTATGTGCCCCCTCATAAGCAACAGCAGTTTCAAAAGCCTCTGTATGTCCCGCAGCAGCAGCATCAGTTCCATGGCTCCGATTTTGCCGAGTTGAAGAATTTGTTGCTGAAAGAGTCTCAAGCTAGAGAGGCCGGGATGAAAATGTTGGAGAGCCAAATTGCTCAATTGGCTAGCAAGAGTGCAACTCGAACTCCGGGGCAATTACCGTCTCAGCCGGATCAAAAAGAGACCCTAAATGCTATCACCTTGAGGAGTGGGTCTACCCTTGATGGGCCCGCTATGGTTGAGGATGTCACTGAAAAAGATGAGGTGGAACCGAGAAAGAAAAAGGTCGTGGTGAACAGTAGCAAGAAAAAGACGATCAGTAGGTATGTCAGTCGATCGACTGACATACCCGGTCGATCGATTGAAACGCGAAACAAAACAGCTTCTGGTCCTGTAGAAGTCAGTCGATCGACTGACCAACATGGTCGATCGACTGACAACGCTGCTGATATTGAACCTTTTCTTCCTCCAATGCCTAATAACTTGAGGGACCACTTATTTCGGGGTAAGACGACTCCGGAATTATTGAGGCAAGACCCAAATGCTGATGGGTCAGTCCCGGTTTCAAAGTATGACCCAATGACGATTAATGGCTCATTTTTGAGACGGTCTGAAAAAGGTTCAAGCTTCAACAAGGAGAAGGTAGTGGATTTTCAGCCTAAATCCACCGATGCCGGTGTAAGAGATCTAGAGGAGAGGGCTAAGTTGCTTCTTACAGGCCCCTATCCGGAGAGATTGGTGCCGACGAAGGAACAGGTATCGTTTAACAAATTTGAAAATGTTATTCGTAGCTTAAATGTACAAGTTCCTTCTCTTGAATTAGTTAATCAAGTGCCTGCTTACATGAAATTTATGAAGCAACTTTTGTCTAAAAAGAAGTCACTTGAAACTGTGCAATCTGTCGCACTAACTGAGGAGTCATGTTCTTTTGACCCATACTGCACCTCACAAGCTAGAAGACCCATGTAGCTTTTCAGTCCCATGTAGTATTGGCACCTTTTCTATTAAAAAGCCCTTGTGTGACCTAGGAGCCAGTATTAGTGTAATGCCTTTGAGTCTTGCTAGGAAGTTGAAATTGACTAGGTTTGCAGTCACTAACATGACAGTACAAATGGCTGATCGATCTGCGGTCCAGCCTATAGGAGTCTTAGAGGACATTCCTGTGCAAATAGGAAAGTTCTTTTTCCCTGTTGACTTCGTTGTGTTAGATATGCCCGAGGATGCTCACATTCCTATCATTTTGGGTAGACCATTCCTGCACACCGCTCTTTGTGCGATTATAGATGTTGGCTCAGGGACATTGACTTTTAAGGTAGGGAAACATTCCATTGTCTTTGCCCAGACAGCAAAGAAGAGGGACCCTATGTGGCCAGTCACTTGTAATATGGTTTCTGAAAAGAAATCTTATTTTATTCTTTTTGACATGCCTACCCCTATGCCTATTCCTGTTGTAACACCTCCGCCCCAGATTGGGAGCAAATTGGAGGAAGAATCTTCTGTTTTGACTATTGTAGGAGCTGGTTTGGGGAAGCAGGAGCCGCACGTTGCTCCAGCTGTGATGAAGCCAATCGTTCAAAGAGGCGGCTTAGGATGTCTTAGCTATGGCACTGATGAGGAGCCAGTCAAAGTGATGGAGTCCGATTTGGATTTTGACGAGTCAGATGAAGTTATTGATTGGGGAGATGCTGAAGCTATTGATCCGTCGAGTTCTGCGGATGTTGAAGTTGATAGGAGTGCAGCTGAGGAGATGAGCACTGTAGAGGCTACTTCTTGTAGCCAGGAGCCGAGCAAGTGGGCCATTCCGTGGCCATTCTTGATCAACTATTAGTTAATCAAGACATAACAAAACATTTTATTGCTTTTTAAGACTATTTACCGTTTTATGTGTGCGCGAGACTTCGCATTTTTAATAAGTTTGCTTAGGATTTTAAATACTTTAGACTGTTACTTTGGGTTTTGCGCAATTTTGGGCTCGTTATTATGTGTATTTGCAGGTTTATAGACAATGTTGGCTTAATTTATTGAGCTAATTTGAAGAAAATCAGAACTTACAGCAGGTTTTCCAGTCGATCAACTGCCTCCTATGGTCGATCGACTGAGTTGCGAATTCCGGAGCTTACATTTCTGTTCACTTCACTCGATCGATCGGGTGATGTGGTCGATCGACCATGTTCGCTGTTGTACCTGTTTTCGATCGTTTCCCTGCTGTGTTTGGTCGATTTGCGGAGTTGAGGGAGTCTTTTCTCCACTTTATTCTCCGACTCATTTCTGTTTTCTTCCGTTTCTTTATTTTACACATAATTTTGCGTTTAATAAATTGTTTTCTCTGATTACGCGCGGTATTTTCTGTCTTTTCAGGTACCTATGGTAGCATCTGCTTTGCTCTCTTGAAACCTCTAGCTCGCTGGTTTGGGGAGGTTTCCTTTTGCTGCGCTTAAAGTCTTGTGAGTTTTCGAGTCCTACCTTCATGTCTTATTTAGTTAATATAACGCAAATTCCCGTTTTCCTTTTATTTCACTATATGATTTTGCACAATGGGGACATTGTGTGATTTGGTTTGGGGAAGGGTTTTGCATTACATTCATATGTTTTATTGCATTTTTGTTTCACGTTTATTTCAGTTTGCATTGTTTATTTCATTTCCTATATATATACAGAAAATTCAAAATTTTTTTTTTGAAAAATTTCAAAAATTTCAAAAAATATCACGTTTACTTTAGCATATAGGTCAAGTCGGAACGGTAGTATTTCAATGATGACATTGCATTTTCAGCTGTTTATGCCTAAGCCTTGCTAATTGACATGTTATTGGTAGAATCATATGCATAGTCTACGAGTTTTCGTTAAATTTCTTGTTGAACTTGGGACTTGACTTTGATTTTTGGCAAACTACATCATTTTCTGAGGTTTAGAGCTTATAACTGGTGACATCTATGACCACTTTATCTAGGATTGTGAGTAGTACTCCTTATGAGACATGTTACATCAATATGCATAAGTATGAACCTAATCTGCTTAATACCTGTATGCATTCGGGTTCGTGGTTAGTTGACACATGTGGAAGAGGTCACCCCTTTATTCATTTTGCCCATAAGCTCCACACTGCCAGAAATAGCCTTTTTGTCCCGATTACTACATCCTACACTTAGCCTGCCCTTGTCAAGCTAGTAGTTTATGTTCTTGGGATTGTTACTTTGTTTTTGGTAGCTAATGCTCATTTTGAGATGATGTTTGGAAGATGAAAAAGGAAGGAAAGAAAAAAAAAAAAAGAACTAGAAAAAAGAGAAGAAAAATGATCCGAAAAAGAGAAAAGAGAAGATGAGTGTTGTACTGTAGAGGGCAGTCGATAGACTGGCCATCTTGGTCGCTCGACTGAAGCCCGAGAAAAGAGAAAATAAAATCACGTGTTGAAATCGTTATGAGTTGGTGATTTTATATTCCCATGCTTTATTATCATCATTTGGGGAATTACAATTATATTGGAGATTGTGAGATTTCTGCTTGCTATTAGCACCGTTTCAATTGAAAAATCTTGAGCAAGAAGTTGGATGTTGTTATAATTTGGTTCCCTTAGTTACTAGCTTGGCTTTTAACTCTGTTTTTATCCAAATTTATCGTAGCCCTTCTTACCCATACCTCACATATCCATATTTACCTCGGCATGTGTCATGGTCATTTGTTTGGTTGGAATGCATATGTACGGTTGTAGAGATTATTTTCATATTAGATTGCAGGCATGTTCTTATAGGTCGTAGTTAAGTGAGTGTCATTACAAAATGAATTCTTTCTATCTTTAAATTTTATTCACTTGTGCTTATGTGTGATATGAGCGACCCGTGAGAGTCCGATTTGATAAGTCTCTATAGTTGACAGTTCAGCAGTTTTTAACGACTTCATAACTCGTTTGCATGATTCATGTTGCTAATTGATTGTTAGTTGTTGCATTAAATTGGTTTAGGCTATTCGATTTGCATTTCGCTCTGAGATTGAACTCGTTCCATTAGGTTTTAGGATCGAGTCTAGTTCTTGCTTGAGGACAAGCAAAGGGTTTTGTTTGGGGAAGTTTGATGCGTGTCCTAAATATGATGTTTTACACCCTATTTTACACGCATTTCAGAGCTCAATTATGTAGTTTATGCTACTATTTGCCCCATTTTGTCTACTTTCGTATTTTTATGTAATATTGCAGATTTATGCGGAAATGAGTAGAAATTGAGGTAAATCCGTCCCCGAGTACCTTGCATTGCATTTGACGTGAATTATTTACTCAAGAAATGAACTTGGTGCGCATTTCGAGGCCTGAAAGACAATTTTATGAAGAATTAGAAGCGGATTACCAGCTATAGTGGTCGATCAACTGCTGCCCATGGTTGATCGACCAGAGCACGACTTACAGTAGCTCCTGTTCAGCGCTGTCCAGTCGATCGACTGCCTTGCATGCTCGATCGACCAGACCGTTGATTCTGACGCAAATTAAAAGGACGAGAAGTTAGAAGCCCATTGTATATTAGGTTTAGGAATAAGTGTTACGTGATATTCCTATATAACGTAACCTTAGTTTTTCAGAATAATTAACAAGTTTTTATCAAGTCTTTCATCATTAAAATTTATTAGGGTTCATACATTAGCTTAGAATATTTTTCCGTCAATAAAAGTTTATTTTCCGCATCCGGTCTTGATCTTTCCTTCCTGTTTCATACGGTATTTCTCTGTTCTATTATTCAGTATTCGCGGCTTTATTTCGTTCATAGATTAGAAATTGCTAGAGTAGTATTCCCAAAGCCAATTATCGTTTCATGTTATTTGTTTGTTTAGTTAATTTAATCATGAATTCAGTAGCTTTATTCGTAAATCCTATTGTTGTTTTTGTCATAATCATGAGTAGCTAAACCCCATGTGCTAGGATGTAGGGAATCTGTAGTATAGGCGGCATTAGAGTAGTAGACCTGGAATCGCGCCACGGTCGATCGACTGGGTTCCCTGGTCGATCGAATGGCCACGTGAGATCAGCTTCGTTTTAATTAATTAAATTGCTATATTTGACGAATCGAGTGCACCCGACTACTTGAATGTTTAGGAATTGACCGACCCAATAAAGATTGAAAGATAGGGGAGGGAAATAGACTACCTAATTGAAACGACTAAATTAATAAGATCGAGAGATAAGTTAATTTAGACTTTTAAATCACTTTTCAGGACGAAAGTTAGCATTAGTGATATTAGGGACCTGTAGCGAGATCGAAAGATGCTACCTGTTAAGAAAGGACCGAAAGGACTTCTTATTTGCCCGTCTCACGTGTTTGTTTTAGACCTACTTAGTATCTTTATGAAACTATAGTGAATCGACCATCTTAGCACCCTTTCAATATTTGTTTTCACCTACCTCTTTTATTAGCTCGTTTATTTTAGTTTTGTTGCCATTAGTATAGACCAACTCAAAACAAACCCCCACTCACTAGTTACCTTAGACTTGAATTAGACAACTATAAATTACATTCGCCTCTCTGTGGTTCGACCCTGACTGCCACTATCTATAGTAGTAGTTTGGAATTATAAATATTATTTTTGACACCTTACGACGGGTATCATGATGCCTCCTGTAATGTCTCAGCAAATGATGATCAACATGGGTCGAAACCCATAGATAAGGGACCTTTTGTCTAGCATCCGAATAGACGTCCTCTTTCCCCTCAAATTTCCCACGCAAATATAGCCCCTAATTTTCTTGCCTGACGAAAACTATCATGACAGTTGGCTTCGTCAAACTCGATAAAACCAAAGCCTAGAAAACCTTGCTTGTTTTTGGACACATGATACACTTTTTTAACCGCAGTCATGTAGCATTTGCGTCAAGCACCCAAAATCAGGTTTTAAACCCTTTCCATTCGCATAATAATGAACCGGAAGATTATGGAGAATGCAAGTAAAAGGTTGTGCATAACGAGAACATGATTGTAGATCCGATACATCAACCATATTTTATTTAGAGAGAAATTTAGAGAAATTAAAGAGTAAATGTTTGATAATTTTTATTTTGACCTAAAACATTATGAAGACATATTTATAGAATTATTTTGGTCAAATTGAATATTATTGGTCAAATTGAATATTTATTAAAGTTCTGATAAAGTTTTGCATGCAGTGGTCAAACTGAGAAATCTAATCAAATAGTGACAACGATTGAATTGAGAAACCGTTCTTTTATAATAGAAAATGATAACGGTTACAAGAAACCCGTAGCTATAACATAACAACGGGTACCCCAAACCGTTGCTGGTGTTAATTTAGTAACGGTCTTCGAAATGCCGTTTTCTTAAACTGATAACTGTTGTCTAACAACCGTTGATAAGAGTGATTCTATAACGAGTTTTTTGAAAGCGTTAAACGTTTATGATAACGGTTTGTTAAGCAGCCATTGCCACATTTTAATAACAACGGTTTTCGAGGGAAACCATTATACTTATTAGCGCGGTCTAGGTTGCTGCCAATATTTGAAAAACGTTAATCTAAGTGTCGTTATTATATGCATTAAACCGTTGTGATACGCTCGTTATTGATGGCCAGATTTGGCGTAGTGATAGTGTACCATGAAGAGAAAGCCAATATGGTGGCTGATGCCTTAAGTAGGAAGTCGGTGCACTCCTTGTGTACCGTGTTGTCCATACTAAGATTAAAGGAAGAGGTGAATAAAATGGGCACTCATGTGATAAGAAAAAGGGATGTAATCTGGGACTTAAACTTAGAACCCGAGTTATATGATAAAATTCGAGTGAAGCAAGCAAGTGATGTGAAGATCCAAGAGTGGAAAGGGGTACTAGAAAGGGGAGAGCCCTCAATATTTGAGTTGCATGGGGATGGAAGCCTTAGATTCAAGGGGAGATGATACATACCAAATGATGAATAGCTTAAGAAAAAGATACTGAATGAAGCTCATAACACACCTTACTCGGTGCACCCGGGTGGTGATAAGTTATACAAGGACCTTAAGAAGACCTTTTGGTGGTCAAACATGAAGAGGGAAGTGGCAGAATTTGTGGCAAGGTGCTTGACTTGCCAAAGAGTGAAGGGAGAACACAAGAGACCACAAGGAAAAGTGCAACCACTAGAAGTACCAGAATGGAAGTGGGTGTCGATATCAATGGATTTTATAGTGGGGTTACCAAGAACTCAAAAAGGGAACAACATGATTTGGGTCATTGTGGATAGGTTAACCAAATCGGCTCATTTTATTGCAATGAAGGAAACTTGGAGCAAGGCGGAATTAGCTAATGCTTATTGCAAGTATGTGGTCAAACTTCATGGATTCCCAAAGGACATTGTGTCGGACCGAGATCACGATTCATTTCAAGGTTTTGGCAAGAACTTCAATGCTCCTTGGGTACTCAATTGAAGATGAGTACGGCTTTCCATCCGGCAGCGGATGGACAAGCGGAGAGGACCATTCAAACATTGGAAGACATATTGAGGGATTGCATCTTGGAATTTGGGGGATCTTGGGAAGATAGGCTACATTTGATAGAATTCTCTTACAACAAAAGCTACCATGCTAGCATTGGTATAGCACCGTTTGATGCCTTGTATCGGAGGAAGTGTCAGAGTCCAATTTGTTGGGATGATAGCACCGAAGCCGTGTTGTAGGGGCCTCAAATGATCCAAGACATGATTGATCAAGTCCATGTAATCCGAGAAAAGATGAGGGCAGCACAAGATAGGCAAAAGAGTTATGCCGACTTGAGGAGAAGTGACATTGAATTTGCGGTAGGAGATAAGGTATTACTCAAGGTTTCACCCATGAGAGGAGTTGTGAGATTTGGGAAAAGAGGCAAGTTGAGCCAAAAGTTCATTGGTCCTTATAAGATATTGAATAGAGTCGGGGAAGTGGCCTACCGTTTAGCACTTTTCCCGGCCTTGGACCGAGTGCACAACGTCTTTCATGTGTCTCAATTGCGTAAATACGTAAGTGACCCTTCACACGTACTTGAGGCGGACATGATAAAGTTGGATGATGCCTTAACATATGTAGAAACACCCAAAGAGATCCTCGACCGAAAGATAAAGAAGACAAGACGTGGGGAGACGGCATTGGCAAAAGTATTGTGGTCTAGAGCTGTTCAAATGAGAGCTTGGGCCGGACATGGGCCGGGCCGTGAAGAATAAAGTTGCCCTTTAAAACTGTAGTGGGTGGGTCGGGTCAGAATTATGGGCCAATTATCCTTGCTCTAACCCGCCCTTTAGTAAAAAATCGGGCGGCCTATGGGCTAATAGGCCATAACGCTAAACTTTAACTGTTAAATACGTATTCAGTATAGAATGGCTTTAATTTAAACTACTTTTTATATCTCATAACTTGATTTGAAATTTGAAGTTAGGTGTATAATATATATATATATATATATATATATATATATATATATATATATATATATATATATATATATATATATATATATATATATATATATATATGGTCATATGGATAGTGAAGGAATATACATATAAGGGTAGAGATAAAGATTAGGCATATACATGATTGTAACTTGTGATACACAGTAATTAGTGGTGTTTTGAATATATATGCGCCTATTGGAAAGACAATCAAATTTTAATTAGCATGGAGAAAATATGTTTTTATTTTCTTAAATTAAAAAAAATCATTATTTATAATATAAAATAATTAATATACACAAGTTTATTACCTTATGTTTTTAGTGGGTCGGGCGGGTTGGCCCGTTTGCACAAGCTTGTGTCCATGTCCGGCCCATTTACTTAATTGGGCCGGGCTTGTTCAGCCCACGGCCCAATTTTAAAAAAAAATTTGTGTCCAAGTCCGCTCAAAATAAGGGCCGGATTATCAGGCGGTATGACCCATGAAAAGCTCTATTGTGGTCTAACCATCTAGTGGAAGAGGCCACGTGGGAGGCCGAGGAAACCATGAAAGAACGATACCCTCCCATTTTCGCACCGATATGAGTTGGTTACGAGGTCGTAACCGTATTTCTAGAGGGGTAGGGCGTATTACGCAAGTACTAGAAGCACAAGTTTTTCTTTCTTTCCTTCTTAAGCCGGCACAACCACACCTTAGTTGTCATACCATACTAGTTTTATGTTTGCCTCGACCGACCACCGTGAACGCTTGGGGCACTAAGGGAGATGGAATATGGGTAATTATGGTGTCGGGTGTGAACTTCGGGGACGAAGTTCTTTTTAAGGAGGGAAGATTGTAATACCTCGAATTTATAAAGACATTACTTGACCGAGTAGACAATCCACTCGGCCGAGTAGAGCCTCACTCGACCAAGTGGAGGGCCGAGTGGGGTTTGGCTGGTGTCTGATTGTTCTGAAAGTTTGTCACTCGACCGAGTGGAGCCCTCACTCGATTGAGTGGACCGACCACTCAACCGAGTGACCAGTCAAGTCTGTTTTACGCGAGAAGATTGGTTGGTGGAGTGTCGCTTTTCAAGCTATCCATTCATATTTCCTCACCTAAATCCACTCCCCAACCAATTCTACCACTCTATAAACTCCCCATATTCTCTCTAAAACACTCACCAAAATTATACTAAAAAAACCTAATCTCCAAGTGAAAGATTCTTGCCATCTTTTCCTCCCTTGTTCATCCACTTGGTTTGTAAGTCGACTTATACTTTACTTTCCCTTCATCTTATGTTACTAAACTTAATTATCTTAGTAGATTATAATTAATTAGGTAATGGAAATTAAGAGGGTAATTAAGGAATTTAATTAGTATGTTTATTGTAGTAGATTATGGTAATGAATGTAGTAATTAATTTGTGTAGGAAGCTTCATTGAGGAGCCTTTATAGTAGTTAGCTTGAGGCTTTGTGAAGATAAGCTTGAGGTAGGATTTTCCCTACTTAGCTCTAATAATACGGGTGTTTAATAATGCATTTATTGTCCTTAATTTTATTTGTCTCATGGTTGTTGCATTATAACATGTTCTTGGTAATTAGGGTTTATCACATAATATAGATTCATGATAATTATGCAAAAACAAGTATGGTTAATTGTCACATGATGGTTATAATGCATTATAACATGTTAAGAAGCAATTACATGAGAAAAGATGAATTAATGAAGAATTGAGCATTGTGATACGTATTGTGTTTGGTGAAATTACATGATTGTCTTTTTTGGAATTGCTTGGGTTGGTTGTTATTTGATTGATATTGGAGGATGGTGGAGGATACTTGGTTATGGTTATGGAGACGGAAGGCGGTTGGGAAACCGTCTTCCACTTAAGTCACCCTTGGAGCTTCCTACTCCAAGGGGGATGTGCACATTTAGTTCTTGAGTTTTGGAGGGACTCGTGTGGTTGAGACACGATGTTTGGCAGGGGACTCGCTTCGCTCTCGGGCCCGGTACCACGGACATGTTCTGAGTACCTAGTGTTGGTATGTTGTGTTATAGGCATGTCCCGGCCACTGGTTATGAGGAGGTGAGTATTTGGAGATTGGTTGCCATGCATTTTATACACTTGTTGGATTTATGGTTGGTCGTCTTAACATCTATCACATGAGCATGTAGTTTTTATCATTTTCATTTATTGAGCATCTCTATTATTAAGCTAACACTTGGGTTTTTAAATATCTGTGGTGAACCATATGGTAATTTCTGCCCATATGGGGAGCAGTGATTGACATGTTAGCTTGATTTGATGCGAGGGCTTGGCAGCGGTCTTCATTTAGTCATCATCACTTATGCTTATCTAGTTTTTTATATTTAAACTCCATTTTATTTCAATTGGGTTATACTAAATGGGATTGCATTTGCATCCCCTAAACTTGTAACTATTTACTTAACTTATACTTATCTATTTAAGTTTATTGTCGTAAATTCTCCATGACTTATTGGTTCGCACTACAAGCTTGGGAAACCAAGTCTTGTGATGCCTCCATGTGTTGGGAATTCCTTGAGGATGGGTCCCGATTTATAGGGGTGTCACAGTGATACGTGCAATTTATATGGACTTTTTAGCCTCTTATTGCACGTATTTCTATGTCATTCTCGTTGTTTTGTATTGTAAAATGCCCCGAATAGGCTACTTTGGTTTGTTTTGTCTCCTTTGCAGGAACGAACCTCAAAGTGGTGAAATCGTGCCTTATTTAGTCCTTTTAGCTTGCATTTTAAGGAGATGAAGATTTAGAGTAGAATGACGTACCTCGGGAAGCGTGAAGGAGGTCTTTGGAAGCTAACCAAATGGAGTCCGAGCTGTTTTCAGTGGCTAACTACTCGATCGAGAGCTATTGTGGTCAATCGAGTGGTTTTGGCGGTAGTTGGAATTCGATCGAGACCCTGCTGAGCTCGATCGAAGAAGGCCGATTTAGGGGTTCTCGATCGAAGGCTATGTATGTTCGATCGAAGGGCCATTGGGTGAAGATTTACTGGATCGAGAGGAATGAAATGCCTCGATCGAGTGATTTCCTTATTTACTCTAGATTTTATTCCGTTTTATTTTTATTATTTTAGTTAATAATATCTTCCCTATTTAAGGAAGACGTCATTAGGTTAACAAACACATTACACTACGCTTAATTACTCTCTTTCTCTTAATCACTGCTGGAACTTCTTCTTTGCTACCTTTTGCCTCTTTATTCCAGATCTAAACTTTGTAGCCCTTCTCTACTCTTTAATCTTAATTTAATTCTTTTGTTTGCTCTTAATCCTTGTTCTCTCATCTTTGTTTTATTTATATTTTTAGTAATTTATGCTTCATCTTTATTATTCATCTATCATGCCTTTCTTTAGTATATTCAATGTTGTTGTTGTTTATGCCCTTAATAGCATGAGTAGCTAAGTTCCCTTATGTTAGGATTAGGGGAGCCATGGTAGTGAGTTGACGATGTTGTGAATAAGCCAGATGATTAATTGTGAGAACTGATTCATTAACAAAATAACTGTAATCGTTTAGTTGAGTGCACGCTTCTAAACCCGTTAAATTGGTTAAATCCAGTCCTAGTTCGGAAGATTGTAATGAACAGACCTGTTATGAACATTAGACTACCCTAATGAGGACGAAAGTTAAGTTAGTTGTATTGTAGAGTGGATAGCGGACCAGAAGGACCTTTCCCTTACACTTCTCGCATTAGATCGTCTGAACTATTTATGACTGAGTTAGTAACCTGCCATGGTGAACCGAATTCCTAGCATTCTTCTCTTTATTTGATTATATACTTTGCTCATACTTGCTTTTACTGCTCTTTTCTCTGATTCTCTTGCCTTAACCACTTTTAGTTTAGAAATCAATTTAAAACCCCATTTGTTACCAGACAGACTTAGATTAGCAGATAGATATAATTGTTGGAATATGTGTCCTCCGACAATAATGCGATCACAACTGTTGATCATGATGATCACAAGGTTAAGTCTCATTATAAAGAATACAATTGGGAAGTAATATTTTACTATCAACTGGTCCACACATATCGGTAATGATTGGCTGACTAGAGTTTGACATTACTGTCGTGCGACGGTGGTGATCAGTTGATCCCCTAGGTCATACCTAAAGGGCAACTCTCTTAATTGATCATTTAATTGATCGTATAACGTTACGAGTCAATTAAATTATTTAAAATTGACGGACGATTTTGGAAGTAATATTTACGTGTCTAATTGAAATTTGATTAAATGAGATACGGTCTGAGTGATCGAATTGTTTCATTACTCAGATGAAATTATTGTTTAAGGAAACAATTGAAATTGAATGAATTTTTATAAATACAAGTTATTGTGATTTATAATTGGTAAAATATTTTGGTACAAGTAATTGCGAATTACTAAGTCGATTTTTGTATATGACGTATTTATATTAATACGTTGATTTTTTAATATGTTAAAAATACATAACGATTTTATGTGACATGTGACATGTGACATATTGACAAATTGACAAAAATAAAATGGATTCCATTTTACATATGTAAACCGAAATAATGGGAGGATTAGGAGAAATATTAGGTTTATTATGTTAGTGGTAAACATAATGATTTACCTACTAAACTAGCCATGCAAACTAGTTGTCATTGTGAAGACAAACTCTTGCATGCATTGGCTCACTCTTCTTCCCTCCTCTTCCCTTAGCCGGTTTTTCATAGGAGCCAAACCAAGGGTTTTGCCTTATATTTTATCACTTGCACTACATTATAGTTTAGTGCATTAGAAAATTCATTCATTCATCAAAAATTAATATTTTTTAGAAAGATAAAAACTTCCTTTTCTTCCTCTCTTAAACCGGTTTTTAGGAGACCAAAACCAAATTTATTTTGGGTCATTTTATGCTAAATTAATATTGTACTAGTATTCACAATATTAATTTTATTAAGAGTGTGCTTTGGGTATTAAACTTTGGGAGAGATCCTATACTTGGATCTTTGTTCATCCATTGAGGAAAGCACAAGAACAAGAGAGAAGGAGATCTCTCTTGTGCCCTAATAAACCGAAATTCCAATGTAAGATAAAGATTTCTTTTTTATATTGTTTATAGTTTGCATGCATAAAATCACCAATTAATTTTATGATTAAATTATCATAAAAAATATATGAATATGTTAAGTATATAGATCTACTTTTCCTTCAATCGGTATCAAGAGCCACGGTTGTTTGCATGCAAATCGGTTAAAAGTTTTTCCGAGTTATACGATTAACATATAAAACTTGTTAAATTTGTGTTATTATGATATATCACGAAAATCATTATGCATGTTAAAATTTCTGGTCCTAAAATATTTTTAGGATATTTTGGTTAATTTATGGATTTTTATATTTCATATTATATAATAATGGCATTAAAAATATGATTTTATGAATAAAATGTCATTTTCGGACTAAAATGAGCTAAACTTCGAATTTTTTAGTGATTTTTGGATATGTTGTCACATATATTATTTTGAGATGACCTGGAAATTTTCATATTTTTTGGACTTCTTATACTCGAAAAATGGATTTGTCATTATTAAAATCGGATTTAGATGAAAAATAGGTTAATATGAGATAAATTTCGAATCTGGTTATAGAAATTTAGTATGTTGTCACATGCTATTTTACAAGATGTGTGTAAAATAATAGGCTATATTGAAGTCTTTTTTCATGATTTATGATTTTTTGAAAAAAAAATAGCATAAATAGTGACTTAATTAGTGAAATATTTATAAAACATACTCTATGACTAAGGAAAAACATCACATGTTGCATTTTATTATCTTTTTCAGATCTAAAATTGAAAAGTTGATGAATATAATTTTTCTCATGTTTTTATGATTATTTTGTTAAAACCAATGAACCGCAACATTGTTTTTCCGGATAAATTTCGAAAATTTTAACCTAAGTTTTTGAACATTATGAGTGTCATGGTATTTTTCCAGAATGTTCATGAGTTTAAATTTCAAATTTCAAATTTATTTGAAATTTTGTGATTTATTTGAAGTTTATAGCTTATTTTTTGTAATTTTAAGTCCATTAATGAACAAATTTTAGAAATATGAGTTAATTATGGTCAAATAATTAGTGAAGACTAAATTTTGAGTCCTAAGAGGTTAGGGTAATTAACTTATGCGTAAATATGAATTTATGTAATTTTTGTGATTATAAAATATTGAATCACGCAAATCCGTAAAAACCGAGTAATATACGATATTGGCTATTTAAAGGCGATTTAGCATAAAATTGGGCATGTTCATACATATTATAATGCTGCATTTTCTTTATGATTGTCATAATTTTATTTATGTAATTTTGAATTATGTAATTTTTACTTAGTATGGCCTTAGTTTTTAATTGGTATTACCCGAAATGTATGGGAATATCGATTCGGTTGTAATTTATTGTGATCTCGTATCACCGTTTTGTAATTTAATAGATTTATTTTATTTTAGTTACAAATGTATAATAGGAAATTATGTAATTTGTTATGTAATTTTATGTATTTCGGAGTTCCCAAAGACGGATTCCTTCAAGATGGCGATACATAAAGACGGTGTTACCTCGAGATGCGTGCCACAACCGAAGTTCAAGGGACCAATGGAGTTGGTTTCCGAATATGTAATAGTTAATTAGATTTTCTATTTTAGGAAGGCCATACTAGGATTTATTTTTATGCTTTGCATTTTATTTATATGTCGTATGCATCGCTAAATCGCCATATCTAAAACATGCATAATCTTTCATCGAGTTTATCGACCGTGTCAATTAGAATTATCGTAGTTCACCGCTTTAGTTCACTTAAAACGTGATAGATAATAAATTGACATGACCTCTCGCTAAAAATAAATAATTGAGACATAGCCTTACCAAATAGTAGAAACCATGAAAACCTATTTCGTGAGGGAGTGCACTCAGCTATCCCGGGTACAAACCTTGTTACGTAGGGGAAGTGGGTGATAAATGTCTATCCACCGAATTCGTGTTGATGAGGGTTTCATCGGCCATCCCGTGCCCAAATTAATGTGAATTTGGATCATGGACACATTTATTCGAAATTTGGATTGACCTCAACGAAAGTATTCGTGACCGTAGTCGCATGTGTTCCGGGCTATAGATAAACATAGAGTAAATTTATCGACCAAGAGTTCTAAAAGTAGAATCGATTAAGCGTTAATCCACCGAGTTATATGGATAAGGGTTTCATCGTCTATCCCGTGCCTAAGTTGATATGAATTTGAGTCTTGGAATCATTTATCTAGTTGGGTAGAGGTCACTAGAAAAATGTAATAAAATTTGTTTAAATCTTTTTACAAGTATTATTTTAAAACGACATATGTTTTACTCCTTCTATTTTGTTTTGTAGACCACTTCTTTTTCTCATAACAAATGGCTACACCAAACCCAAACGCCACGCCTCTCGCTAATTCATCATGGCTCCGATCCTTCATGGACCGATGTAATACTGAAAAGAATGGGTCAAATTTCTCCGATTGGGATGCCCAACTCAAATTAGCCGCCCAAGGTGACGACAAGCTTCGTTACCTTACCGAGGACTCTCCACCCGAACCTACTACTAGGTCGACCGCCGCCACTAGGGAAGCATATGAGGCTTACCATAAGGAGTCCGCCGCAATGAAAAACGTGTTGATATTTGCGATGGAGGCGGATCTCCAAAGGAGAGCCTTTAAAATGGGCACCGCTAATGAGATTTACTCCAAGCTTGTGACAATGTTTTCACAAACTCCGCGGATCGTCCAATATGAGGCGGCCGCGGCATTCTTTGATCTCGACTTCAAAGAGGGCCAAAAGGTTAGCCCTCATGTGCTCAAACTTATGGAGCTAGTGTTGGAGCTGTGTCCTCCAGTTAGTGCGGATAACGTCATTGCACATACACTTGTACGGACAAGTGGGAGCTTGTTGGGGCTGGTGTCCTTAACAGTTAGTGCAAGGACTTATAAATCTCTAAAAGGATCAAAGGGTATACTTTTGTATTATTATCGGTTGGTCCACGTTTATCAATAACGGTTGGCTTGCTAGATAAGTTTGACGTTATTGTCATACAGATGGCGGTGATCAACTGGTCCCTAAAAGTCACACCTATAGGATACGTTTGAGAGATGTGACGGTATGAAAATACAGTCATGTAGACGCCAATTTTGACTAACCAGTTAGTCCGAGTTATTTGACCAATAATTAGTCAATATGTGATGTTGAGATATTTTATTTAATACGGATTAAATAAAAATGGCTAAGACGAATTAAGCGGTTAATTCGTAAAATTGAATATAAGCGTTTTATATTTAATTAAATGTATATTAAATATAATTATACAATATTGTCTTTGTCGGACATGTATTAATAATTCAACTAAACCGTGTTATTAGTTGATGATTTAATATCCGATAACCGATGACAGTCTATAATAAACACCGCGTTGTATACATTTTAGCCTCGGACCACGAGTTAAAAATAAGGAGAAAATGGAAGCCCATTTCCCCCTTGTCCACTCGGTTTTGGCCGAATTAGGTGAGACAAAAGGAGAGCTCTCTCCTTCACTTGAGACCTAATTCATTTGCTAAAAATTTTTAGGGTTTTGGGAATTGTGCCTCCCGAAATTCGGATCTCTCATCCAACACAAACTCACAAAACAATCCCCTCGATATTGCAAGGCAATTAGGGGATTCTCTCTAGCACAAGGGCATTTCTCGGACAATATTGGGTGCAACATTTAGGAGGAGATCTACCTTGATCTCTCATTGCCATTTTGCACTAGGACCGAAGGTTATTTCTAATCTTTGTCGTTTCATTATGTTTTTCGTTTCTATGTGATTTTCATTAAACGATTTTTGAATCGATGATTTTTTGTTTAAAAATTGGTGCGGCTGAAATTTTTTTTTCGGCACAAAATTTTTTTTGTCTCGGCATTTTTCATATGCTGCGTTTTTTTGTGTGTTGGAAACCGTGTCTAGTTTACACGGTGATGATTGTCTTGTTTTCATTTTGATCTTTGCATATTGCATTGTAATCGATATTCATTGCGATATATAGAAGATCTATCAAAATGATTGCATCAAATTTCGTGTGGCAAATTTTTATCTCGAAATTTTGAAAACCGTGCTTGATGTTCACGGCCTGTTTTGTTTTTGCATCGTTATGCGTGCCACACAATTTTGTTAGATCGTTCGATCTCTTGTTTTCAATCGTTCTTCACATGTAGCAATTTTAACCGATAATTATTGCTATATGTTGAAGATGTTACAATTGTAGTTTGTTTCTATACGGATTAGATTAAAATTGCAATTGTGTTTTATCAAACCGTTTTGTTTTGATCTTTTGTTGCTCACGATTTTGAGCCGTATAAATTTTTTTTTTGGGCTTTTTTTGATGCTCTCGGTTTTTACAGCATTTAAAAAAAAAAAAAAAAAATTTTTTGTGGTACTGGTACTGTTCACGTACAGCAGTACAGAAGAAAAAAAAATTTTTTCTGTTTTTTTTCGGCCCTTTTTAATGCATAAAACGGTTTTTATGCTCTCGCTTGATAGTGAAACGGTTCACCCACGTAAAATTAAGTTACTTTAAAACGATTTAAAGTAACGGATTATCACGAATTAAAATTAAGTTGATGAAGCGGTTTTGTCACATAATTTTAATTATCTTTGGTGGTTTGGATAAATTTAACATAATTACGGAATTATGTCACGAATAAATTTAAATTTTAGTTGATGCATTTTAATTTATCGTTCTTGTTTAATTTGAATGATTTTAATTACGTATTTATTTATTTTTGCAAACGGTTGTAACTTAGTGTGGCCTTAGTAGAACGTGTTACCGTAATGATGGAACACGGTCTTGGTTGTATTTTGAGATCTCGTATCTCCATTTTTATTTCTTTCAATTACAGTTTTTATTTAGAATGTAAATAGGTTTATATTTGTAAATTTTAATTGTAATTTTGAGAAGACTAAAGACGGAGACCGGATGCTCACTCCCGCTACTTGGATCAAGATGGAACATCAAGACAAGCTTCTCGGGTCCAACGGTGGATTCCAAAGTTGTTTTATGTTCTTTTTATTAGGATAGGCCACACTAGGAATTTATTTTTACGTATTGCATTCATTTATTTATTTTTCGTAACGATAATATGCATCATATTCCGCCTAAAAACCAAACCACCTAATTATTGCATGAAAACTGACACATATAGAGGTTGCGAGTTAGTTTTCATTGACATTCTCATGTCACACGATTTTTAAGCCATCACCCAAATTTAATTCATTCACGCAGACGCTAGTTATTCGTTCACTTAATATGAATTATAATTCAGTTGATGGGATCTTCCTCGTATAAACAAAAATTGAGAACGGTCTTTATAGGTCAAACTCCAATGAGTCCCTTCTTCGTCGGTAGGCATAATATGACCCCTTCTACGTCGGGTAAGTTGGAACCGATTGACCTATTTTATCTCAACACTATGGTCACTTGTACGATCCTGTGACTATGGTGGACTATAGATAGGATTTACGGAAATCTATCGACCAAGAGTTCTTCCGGAAGAATTAGCTAAACAGTTGGCTTATCAATTTACAGAAATTGAGTCTTGGGATCACTTGTATCATTCTTGAGGGAGATCAATTATGCAAGTGCATTGAGTCTACATGTTAAAATGAATTTTAAATAGACTTAAATCACCTCGATGAGTTGCTTATTTCGTTCTTGTTTTTCTTTCTTTTACAGTGTAGATCACGAATTTTTAACTGCTTATAACAAATGGCTGGTTCTACTGATAACCCAATGCCAAGTGCCACATTGGACCGTGAGTCCTGGCTTCGGATCTTCATGAATTAGATGAATCGGTCTACTCGATCAAGAATGATGGATCAAACTTCGGAGACTGGGAGGCGGCATTACGGAATGCTGCCGCTGCTGACGGGAAGCTCAAATATCTATTAGAGCCCCTCCCGGCAAACCCAGGTCCCACGGCTAGAGCTGCTGAAATCACCAAGTTTAATGATTTCTGTATGGAAGCGGGTGCGATTAAAAACGTACTCATTTTTGCAATGGAATCCAATTTGCAGAAACGCTTCATAGCCCATGGTGCGAACAAGATTTTCACCACGCTCACCAAGGAATTCTCGAAAGCACCGAGAATCGTGACCTATGAGCATACCACTCGCTTCTTTGATGCGAGACTCCAGAAGGGCCAACCGGTTAGCCCACACATTCTCAGCATGATTGAGAATGTCGAGAAGCTGGAGACCTTTGATTGTAACATCAGCGAGAACATTGTTATCGACCGCATGCTTCATTCACTCCACGATGGTTTTTCGCAATTTAGAGCGAATTACTATATGAATGATTTGAAGAAAACCCCACATGAACTGCACTCCCTTCTCGTACAGACCGAGAAGGACATGAAGCTCAGTGGGAGCATGAAACAGGATGTTCTCGTTGTGTCAAACAAGGGGAAAGGTAAGGGCAAAGCTCAGGCAAACCTAGCGATAGGGTAAACCGAAGTTCAAGAAGTCGGGTTCAGGTAAGAGTGGGCCTGGTGAGTCGAGTACCTCGTCAGGCGCGACAAAGAGCAAGAATGAAAACATGGAATGCCATCATTGCCACAAGACTGGGCATTGGAGGCGTACATGTCCTGTTTATCATGAGGACTTAAAGGCAGGTCGTGTTAAACCTGTTGGTATGTCTTCTCTCTCTTCTACTTTTATTCATATGATTGAGATTAACCACGCAAGTTACGGAACTTGGGTACTTGATCTTGGTTGTGGTTCTCATCACGTGTAATCATGTGCGGGGCCTCCGAAATCTCGAGCCTCTCGTAAAGGGTGAGGTTGACCTGCGTGTTGGGAATGGAGCAAGAGTGGCTGCCGTCTCAAAGGGGACATATGTGATCCACTTCCTAGCGGATTTGAGTTGTCATTATATGATTTGCTATTATGTACCAGTCTTTCCAAAAACATTATTTCTGTTTCTGCACTTGACAAACTTGGTTTTTCATTTGTAATAGAGAATAATACTTGCATTTTCTCATTACACGATATAATTTATGGCAAGGCAGTCTCCATGAATGGAATTTATGTTTTAGATCAGACAACCGAAATATTACACGTAATGAATAAAAAGTTAAAGGTTGGTGACAAAGATCAAACGTATCTATGGCACTGCCGTATGGGACACATTAATGAGAAACGCGTAAAACAGCTCATTAAAAATGGAGCTATCTCGGCCTTTGATTTTCAATCATTTGGCACGTGTGAATCATGTCTCATCGGTAAGATGACTCGTATTTCCTTCAAAGGTGTTGGAATGCGCGCTGCTGACCTATTAGGGCTCATACACACGGATGTATGTGGTCCTATGTCAATCACCGCACGAGAAGGCTATAGGTATTTCATCACTTTCACGGATGATTTAAGTAGATATGGCTATGTCTACTTAATGAAGCACAAAAGTGAATCCTTTGAGAAATTCAAAGAATGCCAAAATAAGGTACATAACCTACTTGGTAGAAAGATAAAAACACTACGTTCAGATCGTGGTGGCGAGTATCTTTCTCACGAGTTTGATCAACACCTCAAAGACTGTGGGATTGCCTTACGATTAATCGCACCTGAACACCTCAATTGAATGGTGTGTCCGAACGGAGAAATCGAACACTACTTGATATGGTTCGATCCATGATGAGTCACACGGTGTTACGACTCATTGTGGGGTTATGCTCTTACTTAATCAGCTGCTCTAATACTTAACCGAAGTCCGTCTAAAGCTGTTGACAAGACTCCATATGAACTATGGAAGGGAACGGTCCCTAACTTGTCCTTTATACGGGTTTGGGGCTGCGAGGCTTATGTCAAGTGGAGACACGAGGATAAGCTCGGCCCGCGATCGGTCAAGACATACTTTATAGGTTATCCTAAAGGAACACTTGGTCATTACTTCTATTCGCCAACCGAACAACGTGTTTTTGTTGCGGCTAGTGCGACATTCTTAGAGAAGGAATTTCTCGAGAATGCAAAGAGTGATAGAACCTTCGACCTGTCGGAGATTCCAGAACCAAATACCGAGCAACTATTGGAGGAACCTATTCCTTCAATCCCGGCTACGGTTAACATTCTGAGGAACCTAGGAGGTCGGGAAGAGTCTCTATTCCTCCTGGACGGATACATTTGTATGGTCGAGGAACATGACATAGATGACGTTCTACTCTTAACGAGTAGTGAACCCGCAACCTATAAAGGTGCCATGACCGATTCGACTCAAAGCTATGGCTTGAGGCCATGCAATCCGAGATGGACTCCATGTATGAGAACAACGTGTGGGATCTTGTTGACTTACCTGCTAAGGTTCGTCCCCTTCAATGCAAATGGCTTTACAAGATAAAGCATTCTGTGGTAGGTCAACAAGATATCTACAAAGCACGACTAGTTGCTAAAGGTTTCACCCAAGTGCCAGGTTTGCACTACGATGATATTTTTGCACCCGTAGTCATGCTGTGTTCCATTCAGATTATCTTAGCAATTGCCGCTTTTCATGACTATGAAATTTGGCAGATGGACGTGAAAACCGCCTTCTTAAACGGCTTTTTGGAGGAAGAGTTGTACATGGTACAACCCGAAGGTTTCATCGATCCAGTACATCCTAAGAAAGTGTGCAAGCTTAAGCGTTCCATTTATGGACTTAAGCAAGCATCAAGGAGTTGGAATCATCGCTTCGACCAAGTGATAAAAGAAAATGGATTTACTCGATCGGTCGAGGAACCATGTCTATATATCAAGTCGAGTGGGAGCAAGATTGTCTTCCTAATATTGTATGTTGACGACATACTCCTGATTGGGAATGATATACCTC
The DNA here is from genome assembly GCF_048544455.1 of Silene latifolia. Lineage (NCBI taxonomy): Eukaryota > Viridiplantae > Streptophyta > Magnoliopsida > Caryophyllales > Caryophyllaceae > Silene > Silene latifolia. The sequence goes on from NC_133538.1 coordinate 371,141,607, forward strand.
TCTTAACTTCGGTGAAAGTATGGTTGAAAAACCATTTCCAGATGAAAGATCTGGGAGAGGCACAAAGAATTCTAGGCATCCGTATCTATCGAGATAGATCACGACGGATGTTATCTCTCAGTCAGGAGTCTTACATAGACAAAGTCCTAGAGAGATTCAGCATGACTAACTCCAAGAAGGGGTTCCTTCCTATGGCTCCAGGGGTGCATTTGAGCAAGTCTCAGGCACCAGAGACACCGGAAGAGAAAGAGCGCATGGCACGGATTCCTTATGCTTCGGCTATAGGATTAATCATGTATGCCATGATATGCACACGTCCGGACGTGGCATATGCATTGAGTATGACAAGTCGATTCCAACGGATCCGGGTGAATCACATTGGTGGCTTGTCAAGAACATTCTTAAGTACCTCCGGAGGACTAAAGATTGGGCATTGACTTATGGAGGCTCTCAAAAACTATGCGCAACCTGATTCTGTGAGATGCTAGCTTCCAAACGGATCGAGATGACTCGAAATCTCGATCTGGATTCGTTTTTACTCTTAATGGCGCTGCAGCGATCAGTGGAAGAGTTCGAAACAAATCTGTTACAGAGATTCTACGACGAGTCCGAGTACTATGCCGCGTCCGAAGCTACAAAGGAAGCGATATGGATGCGTCAATTCTTACATGGGCTATCAGTAGTGCCTAGTTCGAATGACCCGATCACCATCTATTGCGACAATAGTGGTGCCATCTTCCAAGCTAAGGAGCCAAAGTCTAGCAACAAGTCTAGACATGTACAACGGAAAGCTCATCTAATCCGAGATTACGTGGAGCAAAAGGAAGTAGTGATAGACAAGATTGCTACCGATGATAACATAGCAGATCCTCTCACTAAAGCATTACGACAAGATAAGCATGAAGGGCACGTTAATTCCATGGGAATTAAACGTGTTCCTAAGTTGTAGTACTCTTTTATGGATTAGATTCATTCGCTTTTGTACTCTATACAACGCCATCGTTTTGATATTTATATATTTTGTTTTTCATGTGGATTTGTACGACAAATTTTGAACACCACAAAGTGAACTGAACGAACATTATATTTTTCAGTCCTTAATTGCCCACATGAGCTGATAACTCGGCAATTATTTTGTGACGTTGGTTGATGGTGGGTTCAACTAGCCATAAGTCAACAGGTTGGTGACCAATCACGAGGCGATTTATACGGATATTTCGTAGGACACAATTGTGACATCGACGTGGAGTCCTAAATGTTTTATAACATTCGGTGCCTGGTCGTGGATAGGACTTCCATGGTGATCCTAAGAGTCGATTCTTTTGACTATCGATTGTCTCTTGAGACTAAGGCCGATTTTGGGTGACTTTGGTTTCTTTCTCACGGTCATCCGTAAGAGGGGCCAAGTAGATTGTTTAAGGTCATTTCATGCGTGTGCTTAGACCGGGAAGGAGTTCGAGTTGAAGGAAATATTCAGCCTTTATCAGTACTCGATATTTCTCGGGGCCACTCGAGGAGTCAGAATCGAAATGCATGGCCATGCTCGGATCAGATTCGTTTTATCGGTTAAGTTACTCTCTAGTCGGGGAAACCACTCTAGATACGGATCGATTGTAAAATACGACCTTTGCGGATCCGGATATCGCAAATTGTTTTACATTGAGTGGGAGAAATTTTAAATGAATATGAGAATCGGTTATCGCACATACACTTGTACGGACAAGTGGGAGTTTGTTGGAGCTGTGTCCTCCAGTTAGTGCGGATAACGTCATTGCACATACACTTGTACGGACAAGTGGGAGCTTGTTGGGGCTGGTGTCCTTAACAGTTAGTGCAAGGACTTATAAATCTCTAAAAGGATCAAAGGGTATACTTTTGTATTATTATCGGTTGGTCCACGTTTATCAATAACGGTTGGCTTGCTAGATAAGTTTGACGTTATTGTCATACAGATGGCGGTGATCAACTGGTCCCTAAAAGTCACACCTATAGGATACGTTTGAGAGATGTGACGGTATGAAAATACAGTCATGTAGACGCCAATTTTGACTAACCAGTTAGTCCGAGTTATTTGACCAATAATTAGTCAATATGTGATGTTGAGATATTTTATTTAATACGGATTAAATAAAAATGGCTAAGACGAATTAAGCGGTTAATTCGTAAAATTGAATATAAGCGTTTTATATTTAATTAAATGTATATTAAATATAATTATACAATATTGTCTTTGTCGGACATGTATTAATAATTCAACTAAACCGTGTTATTAGTTGATGATTTAATATCCGATAACCGATGACAGTCTATAATAAACACCGCGTTGTATACATTTTAGCCTCGGACCACGAGTTAAAAATAAGGAGAAAATGGAAGCCCATTTCCCCTTTGTCCACTCGGTTTTGGCCGAATTAGGTGAGACAAAAGGAGAGCTCTCTCCTTCACTTGAGACCTAATTCATTTGCTAAAAATTTTTAGGGTTTTGGGAATTGTGCCTCCCGAAATTCGGATCTCTCATCCAACACAAACTTACAAAACAATCCCCTCGATATTGCAAGGAAATTAGGGGATTCTCTCTAGCACAAGGGCATTTCTCGGACAATCTTGGGTGCAACATTTAGGAGGAGATCTACCTTGATCTCTCATTGCCATTTTGCACTAGGACCGAAGGTTATTTCTAATCTTTGTCGTTTCATTATGTTTTTCGTTTTATGACTATAATCACATGTAAATTTTGCGTTATAATCCTATAATTAAAGGGTATTATACGGATATTACCCCACAGCTAGTCGAGACCTTGAAGATTCAAAAGGTTGAAATCCCCAAAGAACTCATTGTAGATAGGATTCTACACTCCTTATCCAAAGTCAAAGCGTATGTTCAATTTTGGGTGAATTTTAACATGCAAGACAAGGATGTGTCTCTTGAAGAATTGCACAAGTTACTTGTGCAAGCCGAGAGGGACATAGGGTTAAATGTGAACCCACCAATGGATGTGCTTAACATAAGCACTAAGAGCAAGGGGAAGTTCAAGAAGAATGGGAGGAAGGGTAAGAAACAAGCTCCCACTTTCACCAAAGCTAAAACTAATGAAGCTAGCACTTCAAAAATCAAGAAGGGTCCTCTTGATAAATGTCATTATTGTAATGTTGTTGGACATTGGAAAAGAAATTGTTCCAAATACCTTGGTGATATTAAGGCTGGAAAGATCACTCCAGTAGGTAAATGACTATCCTTTCTTTTATGTTTCTAATTCAACTATGGTATTGTGATACAAAGTTGTGATAATGTATCTCCCTTTTTATTGTAAATAGAGCATCCACCAAGCAAAGACAAGGGAAAAGAAAAGCAAGCATGAGAAACCATCAAGAAGTTAGGAATAGCTTTCATGGAGCTTTGCTTTTTATTGTCTTATTTTATTCATGTTTTGGATTTTAGAACCTTTAAGTTTCCGTGTTTGACATGGAAAGGTATTTTGGATAATTGGTTGTATTTTGATAATGGTGGCTTGGTTTGCAACCCAAGTCACCCGTTTTATCATTTTATCCTTTGTTCTAAAATTCGTATTTAAATGCTTGTTCTTAGAAACATATGATTATTCACTTAAAGTGATCTAATAGACAAATATAATGACGGGATTCATTATATTTCCACATGCTTAAGGCTTGTGTATGATCATTTACAAAGTGATTTTAAGTCTATGAACTCTTTTAAAGGAATATCAATCACACAAGTACACTTACGAAATCTAAAACTATTAGTCAACCTATGAGATAGTTCTCCTTATACTTCAAATTCGTTATTTGTGTCTCATATGCTATCTTTGAATCTATAGTGTATTTATTCTAAAGATAGAGTGGGAGAAAAAATGAGAACACAACACACGAGGCAAGATAAATTTGTGTACTTGTGAAAATGAGATCTACGTAAGGTAGAATGATTTGAATGAAGGTATATCTATTTATATAGTATACCCAATAGATGAGATTTATGGTCTCAAGTAAGTTCTATATGACTAAAGAGACCAAGTGAAGTAATCATAAGAGTATGTTCTCAAGATAACTATACGAGGAGACCAAAAGAAAGTTTTGGAACAAGAATGACTAATGTAAAGTCTTAATTGACTAGTTTATGATAAAATTTTGACCAATAGTTTCAAACTTTACTTAAGAGCCTAAATGAATCAAATTAACATACTAGTAATAAACGAGTTGCAAGGATTGATATACCGATATCTTCAATAGCTAAGTTTTTTAACCTCGCAAAAGTCATTACTTAACCACATTATGAAAATAAATTGGTTAAACCTCCTTCTGAAAGGGATATTTTGAAGGACGTGTATTAGATATTATTTATATTTAAACAATGACATTGCTACGTATCATTATGACATGAACGAATTAGAGATTAAAATCTCTTTCCATAAGGTTAAGATGAGACCTCTTCAAAATAGGAATTTTGAAAGGATATGATGGGAACATATATGGCTTCATCTTAATAACTTTGCAAAGCAACATACATTCCAATTTTGAAATGTTTTCGATTGAGTAATCAATTTCGAAACATGTGGAATTAAGTGGGAGTTTAGAAATTATCATGTGAAGACATGGAATTTAGTGGGAGATATCATCCTTTGAATGTTTACAACTCATTACTCATTAGGAATGACGAGCTAATATCTTCTTTCACAAAGAAGTATTTGAGTTTTCAATTCTGGATGAATATAGACTATGATGAATCCAATTACATCAAGAGATATTGGATTAGTATTAAGAAATACACATAGTATCAACATACACATAGGTTATTCATGTAAATGAAAATGGAATTGCCATTAGTAGTCAAGGTCGTTCATTGAACCTAAGAACGGTTGATCTCATGATCATTAGTAACTAATGTTTCCGCCATTAGAATAATCATGCACATGTCAAATGGTGAATCATATGCATAAGAGCATGATGATTCATTGGTAAGCCATAATAGAAACGTCATGAATTCTCGAGTAGAATCCGATGAGCGATTTCGGTGTTTGATAGAATGCTCTGTTATGTGACAAGAGGTTGCACATATTAATGAAAATCCGAGCACATGTAAGGATTTATGAGAATCCTAAGCCTTTCAAGCTAAAAAGAGAAATAAGAAGTTTGGAAAGATACTTAGTTGAATAAAGAAGTTGCTTAAAACTAATCTTTCCTAATATGCTAGGACTTGTGAGAAGTGCTAGGCTAATCATCTTGACAAATTGTTGCAAGACTCTACAAAACATTTACCTAGTGCATTGTGTGTGGATGAAGTACTTGATCAGTACAAGTTATATCATTCACCACAAATTTGTTCGTTATGTGATAATCGATAAGGAAGTTCTTTCAAGATAAAGAACCGAAACCAAGGTCGGGAACCTTGATGTGTACTTGGTAAGGTTCATGCTATGAGTGATAACATGAATGTAAAGGATAATATAATTAAGAAGTTTGAACACATGGACACGTAACATGTTAAGCTTCTATTGCAATCAACAAGTGTTTACACACTTGCAATATGCATCACTAGGTTGTAATATGTATTGACTACCCGAGTGTGATGTCGACATTTATCGTTTGAGTTTTTATTAACTCACCTTATACTTTGTTACATCCAACGGGTTGTAGAGACAATTGAACCCCGTTTAAGTGAACACGGATTAGCATTGTATTTGCCCATAGTTACTTACATAAGGTGACGTCTCGAAGTGACTAGAGTGTGATGCGATTGATGACAAGTTCATGTGCCATAGAGTCATATGAGAATGACTAGTCGATCACATAGGCGGACTGTTAGGAACATTTTGTCGGGCCTTATGACCGCTTATAGAGTTCTGGCAAATTTATATAGCCTGGTCGTGGTGAGAGCTGCTATAGTATTCTAATGAGTCGATTCTTTTGACTAAAGACTATTCGCATAAGATGGCACAGTTTCAGATTAACTTTGATTTGTGTTACTACGACCTTCGTAAATGGGGTCAAATGGGCATATTTTGGGTTATGATGGCTGTGGCTAGTCGAAGGGAATGAGTGCGATAGGAATTGTCCACCCCTAGTCAGGGTTATGAAAATATCTCAGGGCCACTTGAGGAGTAATGAACTGGAAATGCGTGGCCACGCTCGGATTGTATCCATGGTGGATTAATCTGGTCAATCAGTTATTCTCCAGATCGAGCAAACCACTCTCGATATGATCACTTGTAAGTACGACCTGAAAGACACCTTGCATTGAGTGGGAGATAGTAATAGGACAAGAGAATTGGTGACGCACACTTGTCGAGGACAAATGGGAGATTGTTGGAATATGTGTCCTCCGACAATAATGCGATCTGGCTGTTGATCATGATGATCACATGTTTAAGTCTCATTATAAAGAATACAATTGGGAAGTAATATTTTACTATCAACTGGTCCACACATATCGGTAATGATTGGCTGACTAGAGTTTGACATTACTGTCGTGCGACGGTGGTGATCAGTTGATCCCCTAGGTCATACCTAAAGGGCAACACTGTTAATTGATGATTTAATTGATCGTAACGTTACGAGTCAATTAAATTATTTAAAATTGACGCATGACTTTGGAAGTAATATTTACGTGTCTCATTGAAATTTGATTAAATGAGATACGGTCTGAGTGGTCGAATTGTTTCATTACTCAGATGAAATTATTGTTGAAGGAAACAATTGAAATTGAATGAATTATTATAAATACAAGTTATTGTGATTTATAATTGGTAAAATATTTTGGTACAAGTAATTGCGAATTACTAAGTCGATTTTTGTATATGACGTATTTTTATTAATACGTTGATTTTTTAATAGTTTAAATATACATAACGATTTTATGTGAGATGTGACTTGTGACATATTGACAAAAATAAAATGGATTCCATTTTACATATGTAAACCGAAATAATGGGAGGATTAGGAGAAATATTAGGTTTATTATGTTAGTGGTAAACATAATGATTTACCTACTAAACTAGCCATGCAAACTAGTTGTCATTGTGAAGACAAACTCTTGCATGCATTGGCTCACTCTTCTTCCCTCCTCTTCCCTTACCCGGTTTTTCATAGGAGCCAAACCAAGGGTTTTGCCTTATATTTTATCACTTGCACTACATTATAGTTTAGTGCATTAGAAAATTAATTCATTCATCAAAAATTAAGATTTTTTTAGAAAGATAAAAACTTCCTTTTCTTCCTCTCTTAAACCGGTTTTTAGGAGACCAAAACCAAATTTATTTTGGATCATTTTATGCTAAATAAATATTGTACTAGTATTCATAATATTAATTTTATTAAGAGTGTGCTTTGGGTATTAAACTTTGGGAGAGATCCTATACTTGGATATTTGTTCATCCATTGAGGAAAGCACAAGAACAAGAGAGAAGGAGATCTCTCTTGTGCCCTAATAAACCGAAATTCCAATGTAAGATAAAGATTACTTCTTTATATTGTTTATAGTTCGCATGCATAAGATCACCAATTAATTTTATGATTAAATTATCATAAAACATATATGAATGAGTTAAGTATATAGATCTACTTTTCCTTCAATAATAGCCTCTCTGTGGAGATCGACCCTACTTCCGCTAACTTCTTTTAGTAGTCTTAAGTATTTATTTTTGGTACTAAACGACGGTATCACACAGTATGACGACCACCGTGCTATTTTGGATGCAACCAGTTTAAAATGGTTTTCCTCATCATGGTTTCTTCCTCATCTTTTCTCTTATTCTCTTGCCTTAACTAGTATGACGACGGTGTCTTTCTCATCATGGTTTTGATCAGTGGTTCTTATGCAACCAGTTTTATAATGGGTTGTATGACAACCACTGTGCTATTTTGGATGCTTCATCAAATGGGCGATTCCAAAAGAGTATTGATGATGACAAGGGATGGGGCATGATAGAGGAGATGGCTACCCATTGTGCTAAATATGAGAACACGAGAGGAGGAATTAGAGCTGTTTCTTCTATTGATAGTGTAGTTGTAGCTCAGCTGGAAGCCATAAATGCCAGGTTTGACAATTTGGAGCTGCAGAATGCGGGAGATCAACAGACGGTTCACTTGTTGACTAGACAAGAAACCGTCTCGTGTGAGAGGTGTGGAGGAGAAGATGGTCACACTGCTATCGACTGTCTAGCTGAGAAGGAGCAAGTTTATGCCTTTCAACAATTTAGGCAAGGGGGCTCTTATTATAACAATCAGAGTGGAGTCCATCCTAACTTGAGATGGACCAGTCAGAATGTATTGAATCCTACCCCTCCACCGTAGCAGCAACAACAAGTCTACGTTCCACCTCATAAAGCTCAACAAGGCTTTTAAAAGCCACCATCGTTTCCACCGCCGCATCAAGGTGCTTCCTCTAGTAGTGTAAGTGAGATGACTTAGTTAAAGTCAATGATACAAGCGTTGACTGTCCAATTGCAAAAGAGTGACCAACAAAAAGATGCATCAATTAAGTCACTCGAGTCTCAAATAGCTCAACTTGCCACTAATCAAGCTTCAAGGAAGCCGGGTTATTTACCATATCAACCTTATAAGAACCATCATGAGATGGTGAATCTGATAAATTTGAGAAGCGGTATTTCCTACGAAGGACCTAAAATGTCGACTGACGATGATAAATCAGACCCGAAAATTACTGTTGCTGAGCGTGAACAGTCGTCATTGGACGAAAGTATGCTGGACCTGAGAAAAGTGCTCGATCGACTCATTTCAGGTGGTCGATCGAGAGGAATTACAAAAGAAAATGCTCGATCGAGTGAAACCACTGTTCGATCGAGTGATATTGAAACTGAAGACTTCGATCGAGTGGATGATAATCCTCGATCAAAGGAAACTGTTGGTGAAAGTGTTCGATCGAAAGGAAGAAGAGGTCGATCGAGTAAAACTGCTGATGATCGTGTTGAAAATTTGGCAGAAAGGAATAAAGGTTTGGAAATTCCCATTACGGTCCCTTTCCCGAGGCGATTGAAAAACCGGAAGGCTGAACAACAGTTCGGAAAATTTGCTGATATTTTAAAGAGCCTTCACGTCAACGTTCCTTTCGCCGAATTGCTTACCCAGGTACCCTCGTACATGAAATTTATGAAAGAAATATTGACGCGTAAGAGGCATATTAGCGATCATAAAACGATAGCTTTACTGAAATAGGTTCTGCCTTAATTCAGAATAAGACACCACCCATACAATCTGACCTGGGTAGATTTTCTATTCCATGGCATATAGGGACCCACTTAATTGATAATGCGCTATGTGACTTAGGAGCTAGCGTGAGTGTCTTACCATTGTCTCTCGCTAAGAGACTGGGTTTGACCAAGTTTCACAGTACCAATATGACTGTACCGATGGCCGACCGTACTTTATCATGGCCCCTAGGTGTCTTAGAGGACATACATGTGAAGATCGGGAAGTTCTTTATTCCCGTTGACTTCGTGGTCTTAGACATCCCCGAGGATTCTTACACTCCAATTATATTAGGACGACCATTTTTATTTACTGCTCGCGCAGTGATAGACGTCGGGGGGAAGACTCTTACTTTTCAGGTAGGTGGCGAGGAGCTGACCTTTTATCAGTCCAATGCTCGTAGGGCCCATATGCAAATTCAACCTTGCAATGCCCTACCCTCTATAGACCCTAACACAGATTCTCCAGTTGATAACATTGAGTTTTGTGCTGCTATATTAACACCTCCGCCTCATACTGAGAGCAATATAGAGGACCATTCTGTTGTTTCCATTACTGCAGGTATAAACAGATTGGATATTGGAGATTCCGTCGGTAAAGGTACAGTGAAAACCAAGCTTAATGATGGAAATGCTGTAGACGAAGGTGCCAAAATGAACAACAAAGGGAAGAAGAAAGTGAAGGCGTAAGTGGACGCGAACTATTCTTCTCCAACCAGTTGAAGCTCATGGTGCTCCAAGAGGACGGTCCGCGATGCGGAAGGGACCTCCTCAAGTCAGAAGCCCTCTATTGGGCTGTTAAAGTGTTTCGGAAGATAAGTGGAAAACGTCCCGTTGTAAAAACATTGTATTTTGAATTTATGTTAGAATTTTTAATTTGCATTTAGACTTTTAGACAATAGCGTAGTTAGTTTAGCGTAAGACCGAATATAGACTGCATTTTATGATTTTGGTATTTGCGGGAAGTGTTTTCATGTGTTTATATGCAGGTTTGGGGAAGGTTAAATGCTTTGGGATGCGTGCCAACGGAAATAGCCTCGATCGAGCACTTTTTATACTCGATTGAGCAGATTGCCCAGCCACAGTCTTCGATCGAGTAAACTAGAGTACTCGATCGAAATGCCAATAATGAAGGCCCCTCGATCGAGTTGTCCTGTACTCGATCGAGAAGAATGGGAGAGCAAAAGTCTTCGATCGAATGTCCTGAAGTTCTCGATCGAGTAGAAAAAAATGAGGAGAAGGAACCTTTCGATTGAGCCACACTTAAGAACTCGATCGAACAGAATGATAAAGAAATATCTCGATCGAGTGGTTTCAAATCACTCGATCGAATGAAAATGCTGATATTACTCACGGGAGTGTTTCTATTCCCTTTTCTATTTTCATTCTTAATTCTTTCTCTTCCTTTTGTTTTTGCGAAAAACCCATTAAAACCTCCCAAATCTTCCATTTTTCTTCCCTTTTTTACCAAATTAATTACCCTATTTTGTTCCTTGAATTATTTTCGACAAAAGCCCCTTATTTCCCCTTTCAAATTCGTGTGTATTGCGGATTTTTTGCGATCTTAGGGTTTGCGAAAATCGGGTCTTAATCCGATTGTCTTGTTGCTTTTTGTTGATTTTAATTGCATCTAATCCTGGCTAATCATCAAGTAAGTCCTTGTCCTCACTCTTTATTGTTTAATTGATTGTTTTTCGACCTTAATTGGGCTTTTAAGGTTTCGAAAATTTTCGAAAATTAGGGACAAATTCGTGTTGTTGTTTAATTTTCTGATTTAAGGACTTATTTGATTAATAGGATGGATAGTAGTTCGTTGCCTTCCTCTAGTTCTACTGCTAGTCCGTCTATTACTGAGACGCTGGTCCCTGCTGTCACCACCGTCACTAGCCCTACTGTTACTCCTACTGTCACTGTTACAGCTGCTGCCACTATTACTACCGCCTCTGTACCATCCTTGGTGTCGACCCCTGCTCCGTCGACACCCTCTATCACAGTTTCTACTTCGTCTGTGCTTGTCCCTAGACCAGTCTCAGGCTGCGCTGCTGGACTGGTTGCCTCTGCTTTGGGTGCTGCCTTGAGTTCACGAGGATGGGGACGGGGAGGAGTTCCTACTGCTGCTGGACGCACGGCTGCACGGTTTGTAGTCGATGACTCTCTAGACTCGCTTTCCGAGTATCTTGAGGTACGTTTCGTAAACTCACTTCATCGTAAGCGTTTTAAATTTTTGATGGGCTGTGACATTACATCTACCAAATTTTTGTGTCGTTCTTCCCTTGAAAATTTGGGGATTTTCGACTCTGTGGCTGAACTTTTAAACGGGGCAGGGATAACTGGTCTGACCACGATGAGGGCATTGACCTATAAGCAAGTGACCCTCGAGTTCTTCAGCTCTTTCACTTTCTCAGCTGGTGCCTATGACACTGACCCGGAGAGTCCTTGTGTCTCTTTTAGACTGTTTAACCAGACCTTCACTTGGACCTTAGCTGAGTTTGGGAGGAGGTTAGGTTTGTCTTCTCACGGCCATCAGGACCCTCCTCGGAAGGTCTTGGCCTTATTTTGGCCCACTTTGGCACAGACTCCCTACGACCAGAGGAAGTTGGCTCACGTCCATCTTCCCCCGACCCATTACTTTATTCGTTTCCTTGGAGGGACGATATTTGGCCGCAAGGAGCCTAACAACGTTAACAACATTGAGTTGTCTATTTTAGGGGGTTATTTGAACATTGATAGGACATGACCCTTCGTTCTTAACATTGCATATTTGACAGCTCAACATTTTAACGTTGTCGGGCAGAAGAGGATGGGTATGATTTCTTGTGGAGGGATAGCCTCCTTCATTGCCCGTTCCCTCTTCACTGACTTCCCCCGAGGCCTGACACATATAGATAAGGATGTGTACCTAGATATTAACGCCATGTAGGCGATGTTTTGGTTAGCTAAGGATCAGCGGACTTGAAAGATCTGCGGTTCCGAGTCCGTGACCCTACCTTTTTCCGACCTACCCCATCTTTTACCTTTGACCACTGTGTCGGGTAGGTTACCTCCACCCCTACCTTCCTACCACCTTTCACTTGCTCCTTCCACTTCTTCCGCTTCTAAGAAGCGGAAGCGACCTGAGACTGGAGAGGGGTCCACACCGACTTAGGCTAGGCAGACATCCACGTCCACGCCTACGCCTACGCCTACACCGACTCCTATCCCTACTCCTTGTATCCCGCAGCCGGTTCTGCCGGCTAACTTTGTTCCCCCTACTCCCTTTGTGGCGCCCTAGGTCATGGACCAAGGGCGTCGTGACTCTCTTCTTCTTGAGATGTGTACCAGGGTAGCTCGTATAGAGCGGGTTCATGCGCTAGCCTTGTTCCCTCTATACGAGTATCACATGATGAGGAGACGCCCTATTCCTGAGGGCTGGCCACACCCTTCTTTCTCTGGGTACCGGGGAGGGGTACCCACGGCTGAGTGAGGAGGACACAACTGAGCGGGAGGAGAGGGTACGAGCTGACCTCACTGCTGGAGGTCGACAGAGGAGAGGAGAGGAGGAGGGTGACCCCGACTTCGTGGTGGTTGACGAGGAGGAGGAGGCTGACGAGTAGCTGCTGGTCTACTCACTTCCCCAGTTTTCTGGTTGGTTTGGGGAAGTTCGCTTATTTTGTAAGTATTTTTGCTTTATTTATTTTTCATCTCCTTTATTTATTTATTTATTCATTCATTGATTGGCTGTAATTATCCTGTTCCCCGTGTATATACTGCTGGTGTATGCTGGAGGACAACGAGGGCGTTATCCATTTTGGTTTGGGGAGGGTATTGCATCCTTTGAGTCTGCATTTGCATTTGTTGTTGCATTCACGTTTATTTTCTTGCTTGCATTATTGTTTTTAATTTGAAAAATAATCAAAAAAAAAATCACAAAAAAAAAAAAACTAGAAATTTTCGAAAATTCAAACAAATATCACGTTTATTTTTGCATATAGGTCGAGTCGGAACGGTAGGTTTCTGTGATGATTTTGCACTATAACTTGTCATTTAACTTAAGCCCTGCATCAGATTGGCATTTTATTAGCTTTGTCATGCACACAGTCAACGACTTAATGTTAAAAATACAACTGATCATATAGACTGGACCTGAAAAATTGGCAAACTACTTTAAAATTTCTAAGTTATTAGAGCCGTATAATTGGTGTCATTCATGACCAGATCATGTAGGAATTGAGAGTAGTTAACTCCTTGCATAACATGTTCGAAATTTTGCACTTTTATGACATTCGATTGCTTTTTGGTTACATACATTTGGGTTTGTGGTCGGTGTCACATGCAGGGAGGTGCTTGCGATTTTTCCCTTTCTTCTATTTTCTCCCATTTAGATCCACATTAGCCAAACTTAGCATTTTGACCCATTAACTACACCCAAATTAAGCATGCATGTCAAGTTAGTTTAGTGTGTTTTTGTGGTATAATTTCCTTTGATGCGAGTTGGTTCGTTCTATTTCGTATGGAGTTGGTAGAAAATAAAAAGAAAGGAGGATATGTTGAAACTGAAAGGAAAAAAAGTTGTGAAAAAAGAAAAAAAGAAGAAAAGTTTTAGGCAAGAAAATGAGAAAAGCATGAAAAAGAAAGAAAAAGAAAAAGAATAGACCGTGTAAAAAAGGGAAGTTTGTGACGGTGTTACTCCTATGCATTATTTACATCTTTTTGAGGAGTCGTTATATTGGTTAGTGAGTTGTGTGCCAATGAAGGGTACTTGTGTTTGATTTCATAATTGGCGGAGAATCAGATTTGCTTAGTATGGTCTTGTTTAGGTGCTAGCTAAACGTATTACCTCCACATATCCCATAACTGTTTTGCCTTTTCTTACCCATAGACTCACTTTCCCATAACTTTTGTAAGCCCTCGGCTGTGACAGACACTATTTGGTTGGAATGTATGTATGGTGATTGGAATCATCTATCATTTTTGTTGCAAGCATGTTTATGTGGGTCGTAGTTTAGGTGAGTGACTGTTTTCTCTTCTTCCCTTGCACATTTATACTTACCCTTTGCTTTATGAAAGAAGAGTGACCCGTGAGTGTCAAATTTTAAAGGTCTTACCAGGTTGACAGTTCAGCTTATTTATAGCCATCATACAACTCATTTGCGCTTGACTGTTGTAGCTATAATTGTTAATTTTGATTGCATTAAACGGTTTTAGTGGACAAGTTATAGCTAGCTCTGACTTTTCGTTTCCGTTCCATTAGTTTGCATTTAGTTTACTCGAGGACGAGTAAAGGTTCGGTTTGGGGAGATTTGATACGTGCAATTTATATGGACTTTTTAGCCTCTTATTGCACGCATTTCTATGTCATTCTCGTTGTTTTGTATTGTAAAATGCCCCAAATAGGCTACTTTGGTTTGTTTTGTCTCATTTGCAGAAACGGACCTCAAAGTGGTGAAATCGTGCCTCATTTAGTCCTTTTAGCATGCATTTTAAGGAGATGAAGATTTAGAGCGGAATGCCGTACCTCGGGAAGCATGAAGGAGGTCCTTGGAAGCTAACCAAACGGAGTCCAAGCTGTTTTCAGTGGCTAACTGCTCGATTGAGAGCTATTGTGGTCGATTGAGTGGTTTTGACGGTAGTTGGAGTTCGATCGAGACCCTGCTGAGCTCGATCGATGAAGGCCGATTTAGGAGTTCTCGATCGAAGGCTATGTATGTTCGATCGAAGGGATTGGCTGAAGATTTACTCGATCGAGAGGAATGAAATGTCTCGATCGAGTGATTTACTTATTTACTTGGGATTTTATTCTGTGTTATGTTTTTTATTTTAGTTAATAATTTCTTCCCTATTTAAGGAAGACGTCATTAGGTTAACAAACACATTACACTATGCTTAATTACTCTCTTTCTCTTAATCACTGCTAGAACTTCTTCTTTGCTACCTTTTGCCTCTTTATTCCGGATCTAAACTTTGTAATCCTTCTCTACTCTTTAATCTTAATTTAATTCTTTTGTTTGCTCTTATTCCTTGTTCTCTCATCTTTGTTTTATTTTTCTTATTAGTAATTTATGCTTCATCTTTGTTATTCATCTATCATGTCTTTCTTAGTATATTCAATGTTATTATTGTTTATGCCATTAATAGCATGAGTAGCTAAATTCCCTTATGTTAGGATTAGGGGAGCCATGGTAGTGAGTTGACGATGTTGTGAATAGGCCAGATGATTAATTGTGAGAACTGATTCATTAACAAAATAACTGTAATCGTTTAGTTGAGTGCACGCTTCTAAACTCGTTAAATTGGTTAAATTCAGTCCTAGATCGGAAGATTGGAATGAACAGACCTGTTATGAACAGTAGACTACCCTAATGAGGACGGAAGTTAAGTTAGTTGTATTCTAGGGTGGATAGCGGACCGGAAGGACCTTTCCCTTACCCTTCTCGCATTAGATCGTCTGAACTATTTATGTCTGAGTTAGTATACTGCCATGGTGAACCGAATTCCTGGCATTCTTCTCTTTATCTGATCATATACTTTGCTCATCCTTGCTTTTACTGCTCTTTTCTCTTATTCTCTTGCCTTAACCACTTTTAGTTTAGAAATCAATTTAAAACCCCATTTGTTACCAGACAGACTTAGATTAGCAGATATATATAATAGCCTCCCTATGGAGATCGATCCTACTTCCTCTAACTTTTGTTAGTAGTCTTAGGTATTTATTTTTGGTACTAAATGACGGTATCACACAGTATGATGGTCCAAGAGTACTATAACAAATTTAATGAACTTCAAACCTATGTGGAGGATCTCAATATGAGCCAACAAATGTTTGCTATCCGCTTCGAGCAAGGTCAACACTTAAAGTTCTTGGAGAAATTGTAGGCGGGAGTCTTATCCACGGTGAAGGAAGTGTATGGAAGAGCGGGACATGCGAAGAGGCTCGTGAACTCAGCTACGGATGCGAAGTAGAAGGCTAGTGAGAAGAGGAAAGCCGAAAGCGAGGGAGGAGGCAACAACAACTACAAGAAAGGGAACTTCAACCAAGCAAGGGCGTACTCGAGAGGATCCTATCGTGGAGGTGGAGCTAGGTATGGCGGAGGAGCAACTAGGGCTTCTAGTGAAGGAGGCGGAAATAGGTGCTACAATTACAGGGGTTTTGGCCACAAGAAGTTCGAGTTCACTAGTACCGAGGTGGTGCTCAAAGGGGGCGTAGCCAAGGAGGCTCTTACCAAACCTACTCACAAAGCATGGCATGTAACACCCGCTTTTTAGTAAAATCGTTTTAAAATATTTTATCGCTTTATTTAAATAATTATATTTTTGAAATCTAGTTTTCATAAAAATATATAGCTTTAGTTATATAATAATAATAATAATGAATATAATTTTTGAATCGAGTTATAGTAGGCTCGAGGCTTGTTTTCTAGCGAAAATCGACTCAATTTAGGTGTTTTGGGCCTAAGTTGGCTAATGAACCTCCCTCTTATTCTTATCCCTTCACCAATCATTAGACACAAAACCATATCCCCTTCGTTTTACTCAAAATTTCAGCAAACTCATCCATGGGACAAACACCATTGAAACAATTTCTTCCCTTCACTAAAATCTCCATAACTCACTCATTTCTTAACCAAATTGACTCACTTTCACGCCAAATTCTTCATTATTCCGTCCTACACCTTTCTATGTAAGAAAAACTCCGTCTTAATGCACGAAACCTGCTGGCCGTCCCATTTTCTACTCGAAAATGGTTACTTATTGGTGTTTTTCGATGTCTAGGTATAAACTTGGACAACCCGGAAGAAGATAGCTTTGTTGTGGACGACTCTCTTGAATATTGAAGAGCTACGAAAATAATGGTGATAGGTTACTCGATATTATGCTAAATTTATGTGTGTTTATGAGGTAGCTTACTCTTTTATTAAACAAAGTTTACATTTTTACATGTTTTGAGCCATTGTTGAATGAGACAGTTTTTATACAAGATTTACATGGTTAATTTGAGTAAAGTTTATGTCTTTAGCTTCCTTAAGAAATGGGTGAATGAATATGGTAATTTAAATGGGTGAATATCGTCTTTTATGTGCTTAAATTTCTGTCTTAAGACGATTTCACAAGTGGCTTAAAAATCGTGTATGTTGGATGTTTTAGGCGTGTTTTTTTGCTACTGTTTTGGGGTTGTTTGCTTGTCGATTTTAGTAAAATTGTTAACTTCCGTCTTAAGTACATATCCATCTATGAATTGACTTGCTTTTATAGGAAAAATACCGTCTTACTCATGCTTTAAAATCCGTCTTAAAGTCACCTTGCTATAACTCGTGTTCATGCTGTTTTTGGGCAGATTTGAGGGCTGTTTCGCCTCTGTTTTGACACGGTTTGCAAGGATGATTCCCGGTTTGGTTGGAACGGGTTTCTAGGGTGGTTTATAGGCTGTGTATGACACGGTTTTGGGTTGTCAAATGGGTTATGTTTGGCTCGTTTTTGGGTGGCTATTTGGACTGTTGAGGGACACGGTTTTTGGGTGGATCATTTGAATGTCGAGTTGGTTGGTGTTTGGATATTGATATGCGTAAAATTTTCATTGTTAATTCCCGTCTCAAGTATGTATATGAACCCTCTCGTTAATTTCATTTTATTATGCTTTTGGGATGAATGGTTGTCGTAGTGTAAACCCGTCTTTGTCTTGAGCTTGGTGTAGCTTGGCATGGCATGAGCAGTGGGCTCGACATGGCCTGAGCAGTGGCTCGGGATGGCCTGGGCAATGGTCGAGCAGCAGCCTAAGCTGTGGCCCGAGCAACTGAGCAGCAGCCTGAGCCGTGGCCTGAGCAGTAGCTCAAGCCGTGGCCTGGGCAGCTGAGCAGTTGCTCGGCTGTGGCCTAGGCTGTGGGTGAGCTGTGACCTTGGCTGGCCGGTTGTGGCCTTGGTCAAGAGTGAGGTCGTGGGTCTTAGCCGCGTATGATTTTATCCGTGTTTAATTTAATTAAATTTCGTCTCGTGTTATATATGTGTTCTATAACTCATTAATTTTGTCCTTGTTTAATTAAATTAAATCCCGTCTCGTGTTTTATATAACGTAATTCATTAATTATCACCCATTTACATATTTCTCACATGAATCGTAAATGTGGAATTTATCTTTTAATTATGTCTTAATTATATGAAATGTCATAACCTAATTATAATACAAGCTTTAATTCATTCATTCTCACTTATTTATCGTATTTCAAATACGAATGATTTATCCTACATGATTAATTGAAATGAGTCATATCCATGTGAATTTGCCATTTTGCTACACTTTTGCTTGACTTACGTTTACACCCTACTTGTGCTGTTCTGGCAAGTACGAGTTTGGCCACTTGTGTTGTTCTTGCAAGTGAGCCTTATCTTAGTCATTCCGCCACTTTCGTGCTGTTCTGGCGATTGGGGTACTCGATTTCCGTTCTGTCATCGAGTCTTGGATACGGGCTATTTTGCCGTATGTCGAATCGGAAATATTTATTCCGAGAGTATGGCTAGGTTAAGATTAGGACCGTATTATTATCGTAGTCCTACCCGGGGAAAATATAGTCTAAGAGTAGTAAATGTCTTTCATTTTGGATGGTTGCATATGTCATTTTTCCTTGGAATGCGTGCTCATGTTTAATTACCGTTTACTTGTTTTCCCTTTTATTGAAATGCCTCACATGATTAGATGAACCTATGATATGCTAGTATCATTTAATTGACTCGTTTACTTTGCTCTCTTCCTTTTAATTGACAAGTTTAATCTGTTGGAATATGTGTCCTCCGATAATAATGCGATCACAACTGTCGATCATGATGATCACATGTTTAAGTCTCATTTTAAGAATACAATTGGGAAGTAATATTTTACTGTCAACTGGTCCACACATATCGGTAATGATTGGCTGACTAGAGTTTGACATTACCGTCGTGCGACGGTGGTGATAAGTTCATCCTCTTAGGTCATACCTAAAGGGTAACACTCTTAATTGATTATTTAATTGATCGTATGACGATACGGGCTAATTAGATTACTTAAAATTGACGGACGCGTTTGGAAGTAATATTTACATATCACATTATAATTTGATTGAATGAGATACGGTCTAAGTGATCGAATTGTTTTATTACTTAGATGAAATTATTGTTTAAGGAAACAATTGCATTTGAATCAATAATTTATTATAAATACAAGATGTTGTGATTTATAATTGGTAAATTATTTTGGTACAAGTAATTATGAATTACTAAGTCGATTTTGTACATGACGTATTTTTATTAATGCGTTGATTTTTAATATGTTAAAAATGCATAACAATTTTACATGACTTGTGACATGTGACAAATTGACAAATTGACAAAGATAAAATGGAATCCATTTTATTTTAAATGGACCGAAATATAGGGTGTATTAGGATAAATATTGTGTTGATTAATTAAGTGGAAATCATAATCATTTTACCTAATTACTAGCCATGCATACCTAGTTACTCTTGTGAAGAACACCTTGCTCATGCATTGGCCCCTTTTACCCTCCCCTACCCGGTTTTCCTTGTAGAAAAGACCAAAGGGTTTTCTCTAATATTTACCTAATACACTACATAAAAAGTTTGGTGTATTATTCATTCATTCAATCATCTAAAATATAGAGTTTTAGAGAGACAAAATTACTTCTTCTTTTCCCTTCTCTTAACCGAAAATTAAGAGACCAAAATCAATATTTTTGGGTCAATTTAATTTAGATTAATATTGTTCTAGTATTAATAATATTAATTTTATTAAGAGGTTATCTTGGGTATTATTCCTTGGGAGGGATTCTAAACTTGAATCCTTTGTTCATCCAATTTTAGGAGAGCTCAAGAACAAGTGAGTAGGAGAACTCATTTGTGCCCAATAATCCGAAATTTCTATTGTAAGAATGACGATTTCTTCTTTATCTTTATTCATGTTTGCATGCATAAGATCTAAATTAATTTTATGACTAAATTAAATTGTAAAATATAAGAATATGTTGTATTATGAGATATATATTTCTAACAAGTGGTATCAGAGCCATAGGTTGTTTGCATGCAAATCGGTTATAGTTTTTCCGAGTTATACGATTAACAAATAAAACTTATAAATTTGTGTTTGTTATGATATATCATGAAATAAATTATGTATGTTAAAGTTTCTGATCCTAAAATGTATTTAGGATATTTTGGTTAATTTATGGATTTTTATTGTTCATTTTATATAATAATGGCATTAAAATGTGATTTTATGATAAAAATGTCATTTTCGGACTAAAATTAGCTAAACTTTGTTTTTCCAGTGGTTTTTGGATATGTCTTCACATATTTTATATTCTGATGACCGGTATTTTTTCATAATTTTAGGAGTTCTTATGCTCGAAATATGGATTTTTCATGATAAAAATTTAATTTAAATGAAAAATAGGTTAATATGAGTAATATTTCGAATCTGGTCATAGAAATTTAGTATGTTATCACATGAAATTTTGCAAGATGTGTGTAAAATAATTGGCTATAATGAAGTCTTTATGCAGGATTTATGAATTTTTGATGAAAAATAACATAAATAGTGACTTTAATTAGTATAAATTGCTAAAACATACTTCATGACTAAGGAAAAACGTCACATGTTGCATTTTATCATATATTTCAGATCTAAAATTGAAAAGTTGATAAATATAATTTTTCTCATATTTTTATGATAATTTTTGATAAATCCGATAAACCGCAACATTGTTTTTCTTCGATGAATTTTGAAATTTTTAACCTATGTTTTTTGAACATTATGAGTGTCATGATATTTTTCCAGAATGTTCATGAGTTTAAATTTTAAATTTCAAATTTATTTGAAATTTTTATGATTTATTTGAAGTTTATGGCTTTTATTGTAATTTTAAGTCCTTTTATGAACAATATTAAGAGATATAAAGTTAATTA
Source organism: Silene latifolia (assembly GCF_048544455.1). NCBI lineage: Eukaryota > Viridiplantae > Streptophyta > Magnoliopsida > Caryophyllales > Caryophyllaceae > Silene > Silene latifolia. The sequence goes on from NC_133538.1 coordinate 371,162,751, forward strand.
TAGTCAATATGTTAGTGGAGACTAATTTTGAGTCCTAAGATGGTTAGGGTAATTAACTAATACATAAATATGATTTTATGTAATTTATTGTGATTTTAAAAGGTTGAATCACGCAAATCCGTAAAAACCTATTAATATACAATATTGGCTCCTTAAAGGCGATTTAGCATAAAATTGGGCACGTTCATACATATTATAATGCTGCATTTTATTTATGATTGTCATAATTTAATTTTATGTAATTTTTGAATTATGTAATTTTGCTTAGTATGGCCTTAGTTTTTAATTGGTATTGCCCGAAATGTATGGGAATATCGATTCGGTTGTAATTTATTGTGATCTCGTATCACCGTTTTGTAATTTAATAGATTTATTTTTATTTTAATTACAAATGTATAATAGGAAATTATGTAATTTGTTATGTAATTTATTTATTCCGGAGATCCTTGAAGACGATGCCACTTAAGAAGGCGATCCATTAAAGACGGTGTTACCTCGCGAGATGCGTGCCAAAACCGAAGTTCAAGGTACCACTGGAGTTGGTTTCCGAATATGTAATAGTTAATTAGATTTTCTATTTTAGGAAGGCCATACTAGGATTTAATTTATGCTTTGCATTTTATTTATATGTCGCATGCATCGCTAAATCGTCATAACTAAAACATGCATCATCATTTTAATCGAGTTTATCGTCCGTGTCAATTATAATTATCGTAGTTCACCGCTTTAGTTCACTTAAAACGTGATAGATAATAAATTGACATGACCTCTCGCTAAAATAAACAATTGAGACATAGCCTTACCAAAAAGTAGAAACCATGAAAACCTATTTCGTGAGGGAGTGCACTCGGCTTTACCGGGGTACAAACCTTGTTACGTAGGGGAAGTGGGTGATAAATGTCTACCCACCGAATTTATAAAGATGAGGGTTGTTTTCGGCTTTACTGATGCCTAAGTTGATGTAAATTTGGATCATGGACACATTTATTCGAAATTTGGGTTGAACTCAACAAAAGTATTCTCGACGGTTGCCGGATGTGTTTCGGGCTAAAGATAATTTTAATGTAAATTTATCGACCAAGATTTCTAAAAGTAGAATCGATTAAAAGGTTAATCCACCGAGTTATATTGGTAAGGGTTGTTTTCGGCTTTACCGATGCCTAAGTTAATATGAATTTGGGTCTTGGAATCATTTATCAAATTTGGGTAGAGGTCACTAGATAAATGCAATAAAACTTGTTTAAATTAAATTTTTACGAGTGTTATTATTATTTTGAAAACGACATATGTTTTATTCCTTCAATTCTCGTTTTGTAGATCGCATGTATTTCTCATAACAAATGGCCATTCCAAACACCAACGCCACACCTCTCACTAATACTTCATGGCTCCGATCTTTCATGGATCGTTGTAAACTTGAAAAGAATGGGTCAAATTTCTCCGATTGGGATGCCCAACTCAAATTAGCCGCCCAAGGTGATGACAAGCTTCGTTACCTCACCGAGGCCTCTCCACCCGAACCTAATGCTAGGTCGAGTGCCGCTACTAGGGAAGCATATGAGGCTTACCACAAGGAGTCCGCCGCAATGAAAAATGTGTTGATTTTTGCGATGGAGGCGGATCTCCAAAGGAGAGCCTTTAAAATGGCACCGCTAATGAAATCTATTCCAAGCTTGTGACAATGTTTTCACAAACTCCGAGGATCGTCCACTATGAGGCGGCCGCGGCATTCTTTGATCTCGACTTTAAAGAGGGCCAAAAGGTTAGCCCTCACGTGCTCAAATTAATGGAGCTAGTCGAGACTTTGAAGATTCAAAAAGTTGAAATCCCCAAAGAACTCATTGTAGATAGGATTCTACACTCCTTATCCAAAGTCAAGGCATATGTTCAATTCCGGGTGAATTTTAACATGTAAGACAAGGACGTGTCTCTTGAAGAGTTGCACAAGTTACTTGTGCAAGCCGAAACAGACATGGAGTTAAATGTTAACCCACCTAAGGATGTGCTTAACATAAGAACCAAGAGCAACGGGAAGTTCAAAAAGAATGGGAAGAAGGGTAAGAAGCAAGCTCCCACTTTCACCAAGGCTAAGACTTTTGAAGCTAGCACTTCCAAGATCAAGAAAGGCCCTCTTAATAAATGTCATTATTGTAATGGTGTTGGACATTGGAAGAGAAATTGTTCCAAGTATCTTGGTGACATCAAAGCTGGAAAGATCACTCCAGTAGGTAAATGACTATCCTTTCTTTTATGTTTCTAATTCAACTATGGTATTGTGATACAAAGTTGTGATAATGTATCCCCTTTTTATTGTAAATAGGGCCTCCACCAAGCAAGGACAAGGGAAAGGAATAGCAAGCTTGAGAAATCATCAAGAAGCTAGGAGTAGCTTCCATGAAGCTTGTTTTTTATTGTCTTATTTTAATTTATGTTTCGAATTTTTAGAACCTTTTGATTTCCGTGTTCGACATGAAAATGTTTGATCATTTCTAAACAATTGTTATATTTTGGATTATGGTGGCATGGTTTGCAACCCAAGTCACCCCTTTTATCGTATTTTTCTTGTTCTAAAAATTCGTCTATATATGCTTGCACATAGAAACATATAATCATCCACTTAAAGTGATCTAATAGACAACTATAATGGTGGGATTCATTATATGTCCACAAGCTTAAGGCTTGTGTATGATCAATTATAAAGTGATGATTGAGTTGATGAACTCTCTTAAAGGAATGTCAATCACCAAGTACACTTATCAAATCTAAAACAATTAGTAAACCTATGAGATAGTCCTCCTTATACTTCAAAAATCATCATTTGTGTCTCATATGCTATCTTTGAATCTCTAGTGTATTTATTCTAAAGATAGAGTGGGAGAAAAATGAAGACACAAAGAACACAAAACAAATTTGTATACTTGTGTAAATGAGATCTACGCAAGAAAGAATGATTTGTATACCTATACAGATAGTATACACGAATAGATGAGATCTATGGTCTCGAATAGATGAAATCTACATGACAAAGAGACCAAGTGAAGAAATCAAAAGAATATGTTCTCAAGATAACTACACGAGGAGACAAAAAGAAAGTTTTGGAAGAAGAATGACTAATGTAAAGTCTTAACAAGAGATTTGGCTAGTTTATGAGCGACTTTTGACCAATAGTTTCAATATTGATATTTACTTAAGAGCCTAAATGAAACAAAGTTGCATTCTAGAAAATAAATGATATTTATGACTAAAAGTTGCAAAGAATGATATGCCGATATCCACAAGAGCTAAGTTAAGTATTAACCACGCTAGTGTCATTACTTAACCTCATTATGAAAATGAAATGGTTAAACCTCCTTCTAGAATAGGGTATTTTGAGAAGGACGTGTATTAAATGAAATTCACATTTAAATAATGACATTGATACGCATCATTATAAAATGAATGAGTTAGAGATTAAAATCTCTTTCCATAAGTTTAAAATTCAAACCTTTTCAAAATAGTTATTTTGAAAGCATATGCTGAGAACATATATGGTTTTATCTTAATAACTTGGCAAAGCAAAATATATTTCAATTCTTGAAATGTTTTGATTGAGTAGTCAATTGCAAAAGATGTGGAATTAAGTGGGAGTTGGAAATTATCATGTGAAGACATGGAATTTAGTGGGAGCAATCATCTTGTAAAAAAATTTATAACTCATTACTCATTGAGAATGACGAGCTAATACTATCTTTCACAAATAAGTATTTGAGTTTTCAATTCTGGATGAAAATGGACTATGATGAATCCAATCACATCATGAGATGTTGGATAGGTATTGAGATATACACATCGAATCAACGAGAAATGTAGGTTATTCATGTCAATGAAAATGGAATTGCCATTAGCAGTCATGATCATTCATTGAACCTAAGAATGGTTGATCACATGATTATTAATTACTAATGTTTCCGCCATTAGAATAATCATGCACATGTCCAATTATGAATCATATGCATAAGAGCATGATGAATCATTGGCAAGCCATAGAAGAATCGTCATGAATTATCGAGGAGAACTAATGAGCGATTCCAGTGATGGACAGAACACTCTGTTATGTGACAAGAGGTTGCACATATTGAAGATCGATCACACGTAAGGATTTATGAAAATCCTAAGCTATTCAAGCTAAAAGGAGAAATAAGAAGCTTGGAAAGTTACTTAGTTATAGTAAGAAGTTACTCAAAACTAATATTTTCTAATATGCTAGGACTTATGAGAAGTGCTAGGCTAATCATCTTGACAATTATTGCAAGACTCTACAAAACGTATACCTAGTGCATTGTGAGTGGGTAGAACACTTGACCAGTGCAAGTTACATCATCCACCAAAAATTCGTTGGTTATGTGATATACAACCAGAAAGTTATTTCAAGATAAAGAACCCAAACCTAGGTTGGGAACCTATATGTATACTTGGTAAGGTTCATGCTGTGAAAGATATTGTGAATATAAAGGAAAATGCAATAAAAGAAGTCTGAACACATGGGCACATGGTATGTTAAACTTCTATTGCAATCGACTAGTGTTTATACACTTACGATATACATAACAAGGTTGTAATATGGTATTGACTACCCATATGTGATGTTGACATTCGTCGTTTGAGTTAGTATTAACTCACCTTATACTTTGTTACATCCAAACGGGTTGTAGAGACAATTGAACCCCATTAAAGTGAACACGGATTAACATAGTATTCGCCCATAGTCACTTGTATGAGGTGACGTCTCGAAGTGACTAGAGCGTGATGCAATTGATGGCAAGTTCAAGTGCCATGAAGTCATGTGTGATGACTAGTCGATCACATAGGCAGACTGTTAGGAACACCTTGTCGGGCCTTATGACCGCTTATAGAGTTCTGGCAAATTTATATAGCCTGGACGTGGCGAGAGCTACTATAGTATTCTAATGAGTTGATTCTTTTGACTAAAGACTGTTCACCTAAGATGGCATAGTTTCAGATTAACTTTGATTTGTGTTACTACAACCTTCGTAAATGGGGTCAAATGGGCATATTTTGGGTTATGATGGCTGTGGATAGTCGAAGGGAATGAGTGCGATAGAAATTGTCCACCCCTAGTCAGGGTTATAACAATATCTCAGGGCTACTCAAGGAGTAATGAACTAGAAATGCGTGGCCACGCTCGGAAGGTATCCATGGTGGATGATTCCGGTCAATTAGTTGCAAGTACGACCTGAAAGACACCTTGCAATGAGTGGAAGATAGTAATAGGACAAGAGAATTGGTGACGCACACTTGTCGAGGACAAGTGGGAGATTGTTGGAATATGTGTCCTCCGACAATAATGCGATCACAACTGTCGATCATGATGATCACATGTTTAAGTCTAATTTTAAGAATACAATTGGGAAGTAATATTTTACTGTCAACTGGTCCACACATATCGATAATGATTGGCTGACTAGAGTTTGACATTACTGTCGTGCGACGGTGGTGATCAGTTGATCCCCTTAGGTCATACCTAAAGGATAACACTCTTAATTGATTATTTAATTGATCGTATGACGATGCGGGTTAATTAAATTACTTAAAATTGACGGACAGTTTTGGAAGTAATATTTACGTATCTCATTATAATTTGATTAAATGAGATACGGTCTAAGTGATCGAATTATTTTATTACTTAGATGAAATTATTGTTGAAGGAAACAATTGCATTTGAATGAATAATTTATTATAAATACAAGATGTTGTGACTTATAATTGGTAAATTATTTTTGTACAAGTAATTATGAATTACTAAGTCGATTTTGTACATGACGTATTTTTATTAATGCGTTGATTTTTAATATGTTAAAAATGCATAACAATTTTACATGACTTGTGACATGTGACAAATTGACAAAGATAAAATGGAATCCATTTTATCTTAAATGGACCAAAATAGAGGGTGTATTAGGATAAATATTGTGTTGATTAATTAAGTGGAAAGCATAATCATTTTACCTAATTACTAGCCATGCATACCTAGTTACTCTTGTGAAGAACACCTTGCTCATGCATTGGCCCCTTTTACCCTCCCCTACCCGGTTTTTCTTGTAGAAAAGACCAAAAGGTTTTCTCTATTATTTACCTAATACACTACATAAAAAGTTTGGTGTATTATTCATTCATTCAATCATCTAAAATATAGAGTTTTAGAGAGACAAAATTACTTCTTCTTTTCCCTTCTCTTAACCGAAAATTAAGAGACCAAAATCAATATTTTTGGGTCAATTTTATTTAGATTAATATTGTTCTAGTATTAATAATATTAATTTTATTAAGAGGTTACCTTGGGTATTATTTCTTTGGAGGGATTCTAAACTTGAATTGTTCATCCAATTTTAGGAGAGCTCAAGAACAAGTGAGTAGGAGAACACATTTGTGCCCAATAATCCGAAATTTCTATTGTAAGAATGACGATTTCTTCTTTATCTTTATTCATGTTTGCATGCATAAGATCTAAATTAATTTTATGACTAAATTAAATTGTAACATATAAGAATATGTTGTATTATGAGATATAGATTTCTAACATAATCCATGTCTTTGAATATTCCAGTTGTTTGCAATTATCTTCTATGCCTTGCTTAATTGAGTTTTTTGTTATGTTTATTTTGACATAATGTGGCTGGGAGAACGTTAATTTACTCCCTAGTAACTGTGGCATTCATGTTTCATGAATGACAGGTATTAGTTGGTGCTTATATAGGGTGAAGACATGTGTGAGCTAGCGAGTATCTTGACCGTTGGAATTTATTTATCGTTTTGCTAAACTCACCTATTTTTGTCTTGTCATTCGTGGGTTATATTTTCCCCAATTTCGACTATCATGTTTGTATGACCTTTATTTTATTTCCGCATACTTTCTCTCCGTAGGATTTTAGCGAATCCCGCATGTTAAACCTTATCTATTAAATAAAAGTTTCAAAAATTTCACATTTTTCGCTTGAATTTATTAGTTTTACTTTTCGCTTTATCACGGGGTGTCACATGACAAGTAACCGCCCTAACACTACTTAGGGTGAAAATTGTGGTGGCGCCACTCAAGGGAGCGTGTCTCGTGGAGGATTCAATCAGGGGAAAGGAGCATACTTAAGGCAAGGGTACGGAGGACCAACATCTTCGGAGACTCAACCTAATACATCCGCAAGTACCGTACAAGGAGGTGCAAAGAGTAGTGGGAAGCTCATGGCCTTGGAGAAGCGAGTGGTGGAGGAAGATACTCATGACGTCTTGGGTACCTTTCTTGTGAACTCTATACCTACCTTTGTACTTTTATGAAGAGTCTATTGATCCGGAATACTCAAGAGGGGGGGGGGGGGGTGAATTGAGTATGCCCACTTTAAAAAAGTTGAACGTATGTAGCGTGTATGTCAATAGATTATTCGAAGTTTATGGATTAAACTCGACTCATCAACTAACGTTAAAAAATGTAAAGAAAAGAAACAAAGAAAGAATACAAGAGACACGTGGATTTTTGAAGTGGTTCAGTTTCACAAAACGAAACCTACGTACACTATTCTCGATTAATTATTTTAGTACCTTTCTACGGATTACAAAATAATTAACCCACTCGTACAATTAACTCTAGTTGTAACTCACTTTGAGTATCGCTAAATACTCGACTATCTTATGCTAATAAGAAGTGCTTGATTGTTCTTCTAATGTTCACAATTTGAACGAGTAAGAAACAATATGAAGCGCTATCATCTTATAACGATTTAATTAGAAGTAATTGCAATAAAATGAAGAACACGACTTTTCAAAAGATTTAAATTGCAAAATAAAATTAATCACTCGGTTTTGTTCGCAAAGGATTTCTTAGTTCAAAATATTGAAAAGTAATTTTAAATAAATAATTTAGTATAGTACTTATAGTAGAGAAGGAGATCTAGGTTTTCATCTTTGAAAGCCTAGATAGCCGTGGATCTCATGTAACATGTCGGGCAAGAAAGAGATCTTAATCCTTTTGTTTAATATGACAATATCTTAGTAAAGAAATCGAATAAATCTAAATAACCATAAAGAAATAAAATATCTCTAATAATAATCTTGTTTAGATTTACCCTAATCTTTACTTGCCCAAGGAGTTTTTACACGAGTGACTGGCGGCTCATAAGCCCACCTTCTTATTTGTGAAACCCTAGTTAAGATATTAGGTTAGAAGGATTAGGGTTTAGATATGAATTAGAAAACCCTAGTTAGCCACCAAGGAACAACTCATAAGTTGTTACATAAGTTGGCTAATCTTATGGGTAAGCATCTATTCATAACCCAATTTAAGTTGAAACCTCAATCTACTATAAATAGGTTTTTCATTAAAAGATTCTAAAGATAAGATTTGAAAAACTATTTTAAAATATAAGTCTTGCTAATGTTTTTACTACAACTCAAAGTTATAGTCAAACAGCTATAACCTTAAGTCTGGTTGAGCAAAGTTATAGATAAAACACATATGACTTTACTAACCAAAATTACTTCTTCAAGTACTGTTATAAGACGATGAACTATGCTATCTAATCTAAATGGAGATCTTCAATATAGGATTCATATCTTCAATTTGATTAGGAGCTCTTCTCTTTGAGCTTCATTTGATCATTACTTGAGATAAGCTTAATCTTCAAACATGATCTTCAATTTTGCTACTTGAACAACTTGACCATGAAGTCTTCTTTATCATGAGCTTGATCATTGAAAAGCTTTACTTGGGAACTTGAGCTTGAACATAAGATTCACTTGAATCAGAAATCATCATTGTCATATTGTAACGGAGTCCAATCTATAAAAACTAAACAAACAATTACGAGCAACAAGTATATACAATTTATAACACACTTGTCATTATCAAAACATAAGCATATGACTATATGGTCCTACAAATTCCGTCTTTTTGATAATGACAAGTCTCTATGATTTGTGATTAAGTTTTAGTTTCCCCTCAACACAATACTATCGAAATATAGTTCGTAGAATGTAAGGTCCAAACATTTGTGTTCAAAGTTATACCAACTAAGGACCTTAAGAGACTAAAGGTCATGACAACGAGTAAGCTTAGGCAAATATTAAATCATGGGCATTTCTTCCCCCTCTTAACATCATCGAAAAGACGAGAACAGACAAATATTATAGCATAAGAACAAATTCAACATAAGCAAGCCCTAAATATAAAGTGTTTAATACAAACCAAGTTGAGTACAAATTTTGTAAGAGAGAATGAAAATAGCTGTGACACCCCCATACTCCAAGTGCCTTACCAGGACCACTTAAGGTATAAGAACGTCACCATCTCGGTTATCCGAGGCAATGATAATCAAATGACAATGAAGAAACATAATTTAAATAACAATATAGTTTAAAGTGATTACATGATCAAAACCAAAACTCTTAAACTGAAATACAATATTCTCAGACGGTCTACTGCTAAAACTATCAAAGCTATAAAACATCGTCTGACACAGCGGAAGACTTCTAACTGCCACGTGATGACTCATCCCAGCTATCCCATACACGTCATATCATACCTGCTCAATAACTGCTCACCACCCCCGAATGGATCACCACAGTTTTTAAAGTGTGTAGCCCTGCCAGAGTACCCATCGCAACAGGTACTCCACACCGCCAGTGGGGGACCGCAGCCGTTCCCACCTAAGACCCGCTCATCTCATCGAGCGATAAACCCATGTTCCTTAATGTGCACATCCCTCCTGTGGCGGGTTCCACAGGAGGCGAATCAAGGGCGTGAAGCCACTCCCGGAAGTGACTCCACTCAGCCAGGGACGCACCCCGAAGAACACAGACAGATACAGCAACAATCAACGACAATAAACATCAACCGTCACAACACCAACAATTACCAACAACCAATTCCAGTATGATAATTACTCAATAACAATAACAATCACCACACAATCATGTAACTAATACTGAGTAGGGAAACCCTACCTGGAATGCAACACAAACAGCAGACGATCTAGCAGGTGTCTCAAAACCTTTCATCTACGAACCCTCCTCCTATACACATAATCATACAATCACTCCCACATCAACATAAACATAGAAAACCCCCAATCCCAAAATTAGGGTTTAAACAACCTTAACCAAATGCTATAAAAATGGTACGTAGGACTTACCCTTGACGCAAGGATCTTAATGATACAAAGAACGATGAAATCTGACCTTTCTAGCTCCGGGATTTGCCAATAATGCGAATAGGAAGAACAACGTAGTTTGCAATCTCTTTTAAGTGTATTAGGTTTATAAAAAGTGTTTATTAAAGATGGCGGCGTAATATAAATACTAATTCACATTATTAACAAAACCCATTGAGATATAACCCGTTAACCGACTTACTCGATCGAGTAACTAACATACTCGATCGAGTGCCACTTACTCGATCGAGTACCAAGGCTACTCGATCAGTACCCTACAGGAAGAACACTGATTCGTAAATCAAAACATGCTTACTCGACTGAGTAAGCCCCACTCGATAGAGTACCCAGAGACTCATAAAACGGTAGTATTACAGTCTTCGCTCCTTAAAAAGAACTTCATCCCCGATGTTCAACCCATGCTCAATACAAAAACACAAACTCGACCAAGACACAACAACATAACTAAGAACTCAAACGAAAACCTAACCTATAAAACATGAACTCTCAACACCAACTCCACCAACTACGTCTATCTCCACAACATGACTCACGATATCGTATCCACCACATTATAGCCTCTCTCGACACTAACTCCAAATACTAGCAACTACCATCCACAAACGCTGCTAGCTCCGTTTCACTAACATATTATTCACCAGCAAATCCAAAACCAAGACACCCATAAACATCAAACGGAATGTTACATTCTACCACCCTTAAAAGGAACTTCGTCCTCGAAGTTTACTCACACTCATAACATCATCATCCAACTGTCAACACTATTGAAATATTCTCCCATTGCTAAACATCGAACTACTACAAGCACGGTCATGACCTTTAATAAAATCAATCAAAACAAATATCCATCCTTTATGCTACACCAACACTCTACTTCCAATTATACTACCATATGCACAACCATCAAAATATCTTTTATCGCATCCTACTCCTCTTAAGATAAATGTTACGTCCTCGTAACTCACTACTACTATATTCTAGCTATTTCTTCTCATTATCCCCATCACCATCGCATGTCAAAGATAACCACCTATAATCTAAACACTCGCCATGCATATATCTAAGCCTCTCTTACTTAAACAATTCTCATACTTCAATTCACTCGTCACACCACCTAACCTCTACCTCAAAATCTTTAGCTTAACCAAAACTTCAATTATTCCCTATTACTGCCAAAACGTCATAATCCTCTATACCTGCACCTATCTCCATACTCATAACTCACGGTCCACAATTAGTACATACACTCACACTAGATCCTCAAGTTCTTTTCTTCCTTTACCGCAAAACTCATACATAACTTAACATGACACTAACTCCCAACACCCTACACTCACTGTCTCAACAAAAGATTATGAACCACCTGCAGCTTTCAGATCATTACCACACATGTTCTACGAATCACTTGCCATGACTATGTGCACCGATGCCTCATCTACAACAAGATCAAATGTCCTGTAACAACTTATGACAACTGTGTCCCATTAACAGAATATTCCGATGCCATGACAACCACGGAAACAAATACACTCTCTTTCATATCATACTCTACCCTCATTCCAAAACTTAACTGGTAAGAAACATCAATAAACAAAACAACTCTATCTCCTGTACAAAACCAAACTCACAGAAGCAACATCAAACAAAACAACAATTTATGTATAACTGGTATATACTTTCGAAACTCGAATCATAATCATCCCGCCTACTCCACCACAACCGGTGACGGCATCGCAACACCGTCACCAACAGCCACACTGCAGTGCGAAAATACCCGCATCACAACACTAAGTACCGTGCCCGGATCACCATCCGAGGCACCACAACCACACCGATAGAGATCGCAACATACACAATCCCATAAACACTTACTCAGAAATAACTTCTCGGATAAGAGAACTTACTCAAATCCACTTTACTAAATCACAACGCAACATATTATATGAATAAACGGATAAGCACCTCATGACCATCATCCCTACCATTTCACGGAATACACATGTATTATAAATACACATACGATTATAACTAACCATGCCAGATCAATCAAACTATTACCATTTTTTTTATCATTCAATCAGGTTACCGTACTCAACATATAGAAAATTCAGACAACAACTTTATAATTATCACACAATACCACTTCTTGTGAGGTCAAACCTCACACAAACATTTATACACATCATAGACCCGTAATCACATCCAACTAGTCAATCCTGATCACGTAAGTTACCACCTGGCAAAGGTTACCTCTCACCCGAGCTTAACTCGTATGCCTCTCATAGCACATTCTCCCATTCGCATAACCAGCACTTTCTGCCATACACAACCATACAGCTAACCCTCATTACGAGGAACCGTCTCCTAAGACTACGTCTTATACTTCCTCATAACCATACATCTCAATTCATCTCAATTCGATCTCTACAAAATCAACCTCTCTAGAATTGCCATCTTTCCTATTTATCATCACCCTTAACCACTAGTGACAACACCTCCACATTACCACTGTTCGTACATCAAAACATCACAGTTTCTTTCCTATCTTTGGTTATCATCCCAAATAACAAACATTAAATAAATCAACAAAAATCATCTCAACACTATTTCCAATTCCATCCTTAATTGTATCGTCACCCGACTCACCACCAAGATCTCATATCGTGCAAATTCTCTACCCAACTTTTACTTTACTTAATTCCTCGAAACTCCTGACTAATCATGTTGTTCTGAAACTCTAATATAACCATTAACTCAAATCCTCATGATAGTATCATACATCTCGAAGATTCCTTACTTTTATATCACATAACTCCGGTGAACATTTTCTTAGTTTTACTTCCCTCATTCTTTTCTTTTTACACTCGACAAAACCAATTAACCATTCAACTCCTTATTACCTCTTACCTAACTCTTTAATGCTCCGGTTACCTTCTCATTGCTCCAAAACTCACATCTCATTATTTCGCATCGATATCATCTAACTCTTTCTTACCATAAATATTCTCTTATTATGTTATCACTCACCCTTGCCACCAATCCATCCATAGAATCAACATTTACTTGTTCAAACAATTGCATCTCCCTTTTTACATCTCTAGAAATCAAAATTCATTTTATACCGTTAATTGCCCAAGGAAATCACACGTTAGTTTCACCTCTTGATAAAACAAATTCCCAAACTCAGTCACTATCTGCAAATCCACGTCGCGACATGTCTCCATTAAGTTCACTATATACCACTCTTCTCAATCCCTCCAAAACGACCTTTCATTATATATATTCTTAACCAACACAATTTCTAACCATCTCCCTCCATAATTCTTTACACATTTCAAGTTGCTACTATCCACATTCTTCCTTTCAATCTATTCATTCTCACGTACCTTAGACTCACATCATCCCTTGCCTATATTTACTTACTTTTACATTACTCAACACAAAATCATATCACTCATATCTTCTCACAAAATATGCTCCATGCCTTAATAAGCCTTACCAATCCTTCTTTGCTTTTTCCACTATCCATCACAACCACACATAACTCATGTCCTCCCACCGAATTCATACTCACCACAGGCGCAACTCACTACACCATAAGATTGGATAACTTACGCATCAAAACCAACATACATGTAAAACAATGCATAAAGAAGTAAAATAACACCTTTGAATTAAACATAATATGCAACGAAGTCAAAATATAAGCATATGACCCAAAACAGGGGTCACTAGATCGAGTACAGGCCACTCGATCGAGTGAGTGACTTACTCGATCGAGTGGGTGAAGGTCAGAAGCACGTAAAACAAATTACCAGGGCTACTCGATCGAGTTTTGGGCGTAAAACATTTCTCAGCACTGTCCAGGTTCGTAAAACGGTCATAACTCACTAGCTTCTTGGTCGTTTTGGGCGTGTGACCTATCGTTAGAATCGTAAAAGAACAAGCTATCACCTCCAATTTGAATCACATTAAAATCATTTATGAATCTCAAGTTATAACAGTTTAAAGACAACCTCTCTATAATCGAAAAGACAACTACTTGATTTTACTTCCAAAAAACTTAAACGATAACAAGGTAAACAAAAACAACTCGATGCTCATAAAACCAGTATCCCTAACCACAGGTTACTATCTTCAAAAGCCAAGACACAACATCCATTATGCACATGCATCATTCTATTTACCAAGCATGTATTACCTACATGTTTTTATTCTATAACTTTACGTAAACAAAATCACAAATATATAACATCAAGTCTCCTATTCACGTGTTACTAGCATAACAACATTATAAAATCTCTTCCATCATACAACATGCTTTATCAAAAATCATATTAGCATGCAACAATTATCATCTTTTTCCACCAATTATTAATGCTCTTACTCAAACTTTCAGCTATATAAACTCGTACAACACTACCAATAACATATATGTATACATAACTTTATGTATAACTCAAATAAAACAAATTTTCTTTGTGTATTTCTATAATTCCATATCGTAAAACAACTATTATGCTTTCAATTAATAATGTATAACATCACCTCATTATCATCTTTCTCTGCACATTTCCCATTCTCCACATACATACATCCACCGATTCATACCACACTTTGCTACAAAGATGCACAATTCAAAAGATAAACACATAGCGATCCCGACTCATATCCCATGGTGACCGGTTCAAAATTGTAGGGCGAGTTCGCGACTTTAGGACGTCTCCCAAGCCTTTGCATTAGCTCCGACAAATTCTACCCCGAGTTCATTTTAATTGACTCCCTATGTTCATTAGATTCATTGGTTACAGGTTTCAGGATCGTCGCTCTGATACCACTTTGTGACACCCCCATACTCCAAGTGCCTTACCAGGACCACTTAAGGTATAAGAACGTCACCATCTCGGTTACCCGAGGCAATGATAATCAAATGACAATAAAGAAACATAATTTAAATAATAATATAGTTTAAAGTGATTACATGATCAAAACAAAAACTCTTAAACTGAAATAAAAGATTCTCAGTCGGTCTACTGCTAAAACTATCAAAGCAATAAAACATCGTCTGACACAGCGGAAGACTTCTAACTGCCACGTGATGACTCATTCCAGCTATCCCATACGCGTCATATCACACATGCTCAATAACTGCTCACCACCCCCGAATGGATCACCACAGTTTTTAAAACATTTAAACGGGGTCAGTACTAATTACATGATACAAACCAACATGAAGCAAATACCAAGCAGCTCAATCAACACATCAATCCCCAGTCTCCATCATCAATCTCCACACAACTGACTACACACTAAAGTGTGTAGCCCTGCCAGAGTACCATCGCAACATGTACTCCACACCGCCAGTGGGGGACCGCAGCCGTTCCCACCTAAGCCCCGCTCATCTCATCGAGCGATAAACCCATGTTCCTTAATGTGCACATCCCTCCTGTGGCGGGTTCCACGGGAGGCGAATCAAGGGCGTGAAGCCACTTCCACAAGGGACTCCACTCAGCCAGGGACGTACCCTGAAGAACACAGACAGATACAGAAACAATCAACGACAATAAACATCAACCGTCACAACACCAACAATTACCAACAACAAATTCCAATATGATAATTACTCAATAATAATAACAATCACCACACAATCATGTAACTAATACTGAGTAGGGAAACCCTACCTGGAATGCAACACAAACAGCAGACGATCTAGCAGCTGTCTCAAAACCTTTCCTCTACGAACCCTCCTTATATACACATAATCATACAATCACTACCACATCAACATAAACATAGAAAACCCCCAATCTCAAAATTAGGGTTTAAAAACGTTAACCAAATGCTATAAAAATGGTACGTAGGACTTATCCTCGACGCAAGGATCACAATGATACAAAGAACGATGAAATCCGACCTCTCTAGCTCCGGGATTTGCCAATAAAGCGAATAGGAAGAACAACGTAGTTTGCAATCTCTATTGAGTGTATTAGGTTTATAAAAAGTGTTAATAAAAGATGACGGCGTAATATAAATACTAATTCACATTATTAACAAAATCCATTGAGATATAACCCGTTAACCGACTTACTCGATCGAGTAACTAACATACTCGATCGAGTACCAAGGCTACTCGATTGAGTACCCTACAGGCAGAACACTGATTCGTAAATCAAAACATGCTTACTCGACAGAGTAAGACCCACTCGATAGAGTACCCAGAGACTCATAAAACCGTAGTATTACAATAGCCACTCACCTAACTTCGACCTACAAAAGCATGCATGCAATCTAACATGATAGATATCTCTAGCTACCGTACATATACACTATAACCAAGCGAGGTCCAAAACACATGCCGAGGACTTACATATGAATGTGAGGTGAGGTAATTGGGTAATAAGGGACAAAATAATTTGGATATATGGAGGTAAAAGCCAAGTTAGCACCGATCACAACAAAAAGTAGCCATATTCCACTTTTCCACCCAGCACGAAAAATGATGCACAATGACAAGTGTGGCACAAACTCACTCACATCAACAAGTACTACTCCTCAAGTAATATGGAAATGATAAAAATAGAAGTAATAAGAGATTTCCGCTTTTCTATCTTTTATAATATCATTTTTCTCCTTTTTTTTTTACATTTTTCTTTTTTTTCAGTCCATTAATATTTTTCTTCCTTCCTGATCAGGTGAGATTGTCTTCGGGTCTCCCAATCAAACACATTTATATTCTCAACAAACAACTAGTTAGTGGTTAAGTCGAGGTCGATACACGGGACGATGTGCTTTGGGTTCTAAGTCTATCTATCTCAATTTGTGCTAGTGTCACAATTGAATTGGGTTTGTAGTTGTGTTCTAAACTAATGCAAGGAAAGATTAACTTGAACAATTATTTAAGGAAAGATTAATGTGTAAACTTGAACAATTATTTAAGGAACTTGAACAATTATTTAAGGAAAGATTAATGTGTAATTTTGTGGAATGATTGAGATTAATCTATTCTAATCTACTCCTAATCTAGTCTAAGATGATTTCTTTCTAGCTAAGAGAGCTTTCTACTATCTAATGTGTGTCTCCTCTTGGTTATTATAAATGGGGTATATATAGTGGTGCATCATTAGGTTAAGTAAGGATAAATTAGTAATTAACAATGCTAGGTTCTAAAGTAGGGAAATGCAAGTATCCTCAAGGAGATGAACATATCATGCTGAAGGTGTCACTATCCGCTCGTATCAAGGAGGGAGATGCTCAGATTCTGGGCAGGGGAGACGAGCGGATCATTGATCGGGACGCTCAGATTCTATGAGAGGGCGACGAGCGTCTTCTTGCTAGGACGCTAGGATTGTCCTTCATAATGCTTCTTGCTTTTCCTCTTTTCTCATGATTATTATTCTTGTGTTGTTGATCTTTGTTCTTGCCTCTTCTACCATACTCGTTCCCCCAATGTCTTCAAAAAGTTTCCAAGTATGCATAAGAGACGGGAATTCCGACAAATTGTCGTCTTTCCTACAAAACATACGAAGTGTACTAAGAAAGCAAAATAGGAAGCATTTGACGGACAAAATGGCTATGGTATGTTATAATAGTATGCAAAATAGGTTCAATTAGGGGACTAAATGTGCGCAAATACGAGTCGCATCATATATCCCCAAACTGAACCTTTACTCGTCCCGAGTAAAGAGGTGACTAGAACTAGACCTTTATTTAAACTATCCTAATAATATAGCCGATGTGAGAAAATTAGCGGGTCTCACTCCGCCCCTTCAACTCACTACAAGACAACCATGAGGTAGAATGCCTTTTTGCAAGGCAAGGTAGGGCTTGCCAAAATGGCGATACATCCAAGCATTAAAGCACACAAAACAAGTAATGGATGCATCTAAAAAAACGAATAGCCACTTTCCTCATTTAAGTGGCGGAAATTATCTACAAGGGAAGCAATCTAAGGGCACACATTCCATCATAGATACGGATTCTTAAAACTACTAAGCCTAGAAGGATACCAATATATCACCTACAAGTTGTGTCAAGCTAGGTTACCTTTGTCCTCAATAGTTAAATGTTTTTGTCAAGAATAGACTCCCTATAGTGTTAGAAACACCGGAGGATCGCAAAATTCCCCTTCTTGCCTAGACAAGAAGAAGGGTTGTCCCCTCTCTACCATGCACAAAAGTGGATACGATGGAAAAAGGGATCTATAGTATTTGAGTTTCATGTGGGAGTTTGCTTTTTGTTGTTTTTCGCCCCCAAATTTCTTGTGGCATTAACACTTTGAGAACACTTTCTTTTCCATTTATTTTGATGTTTGGCATTTCAATACTTGATAATTTTCAACTTTTTGCATTTTCTTTTGAACATTTTCAAAGTCACCCCAATTAGTAACGAGGGTGCCTTATATTTCAAGCATAGGAATTTTCATTTTTGTTACTCCTCTTTTCTTTTGATGCAATTGCAAACTTTTTGACCATTTAAATTCTTGAACTCAAATTTTGAACAATTTTTGAGCCCATTCCCTTTGATGACAAAAATGTGGTAGAATATGGATGGTGGTTGCATGGTTTCAAGGGTCACCTTGAAATAAACGGTAGCCAAGGAGTTATCACACCACAAGGTACTCTTGACTAGGCCTTAATCTATGGGTCAAAGGATACTAACATAACACATCCTAAGGTGTTTTACAAGTATTCTAACAAGAAAAGTCTCAAGAAGAAAAAGTATCTACAAGGGCCTATATACACTTGACAAGTTTCCCAAATAGATGCTTTCACAAAATTTTCCTAAATGCAGCTATATGCCATGATGCAACTATCATTTATATAACCTAATGCATATGCTTCTACCAACTAGTATGCCAAATAATCTAAATGTAATCCTATAATCACATTGTTTATACCGCATCAATCAAAATAAAGCCACGTAGTCATTAACATAAAGAGGAAAAAGGAGATTGGAAAGATCATACCATGCGGTCTTCAATATCCTCATGTCTCGGATGTGGCGTAGTCGATCAATGTTAAAATGGATAGACAAACAAGCAAACAAGTATATACAATATATACAATTCTGCACTAAAAAGGAATGAACATGTTTTTTATTTTTTCAATTTTTCAAATTTTTATGGTTTTTGATTTTATGAAATAAAAAGACATGTTTTTGTATTTTTCAAAAATTTTAAATTTTTATGCATTTTGGAATATAAATTCCCATCCCCCACTTTACTTTGGACATTGTCCTCAATGTACATGTAGGAGTAGGAATAAAAAGGAAAGTACATGTTTTTGGATTTTTGATTTTATGGAAAAAGAAGTACAAATGCAATGATATGATATGAATGAATGCATGCTCTAACTAAATGCAATTCTATATGGCATATATAACAAATGAATGCAATCTAAACTATATTATATGATGCATGTTTTCTATTAAACTATGGTAATCTATAATCAAACCTCCCCAAACCGATTTGAACACTATTTCTAGTGTAGAAATGAATAGGTTTGGTCATTAGTGATTATGCATGAATTCTATTCTATATGTAACTAACTACATGAATCATGTGAGATATATTACACTGCAAACTATACTATATGAACTAACTAATGTAAATACAATATGAAATATAATATAAATGCAAGTGAGGCGTAAACTAAATGCAAGGTAATTTAAAATGAAATGCAACTATACATAAGTGATAGGGAGAGAAGAGTATCATACAATTAGAGATGGTGTGGTAGGCATCTCTCATTCGTCATCATCACCATCATTGCGGTATCTATACCCGCTAGAACCTCCTTGGTCATATCCTTCTCCTAGACCATAGTATTCCCCACCTTGACCGCCAAAGTTCCCATCTTAGTTCCCTTGATTCGGGAACAAAAGGTGTGGTTGAGCCCAAGATGGACGAGGGCCATTAGGGTCGATATACCCTTGTTGTGCCATTTGGTAGTATTGAGGATAAAGGGCCAAAGAGTTGTCGACCCTCCCATCGTATACTCCAAGATCAACCTTCTGTATAAGCTCCATCAAATCATTCATGTCCGGAGCATTGGGGACTTGTTGTGCGAATGACACATAAGGGGTGGGGTATGGTGGGATGGGCACATAAGATGGTGGGGCATTACCCTGAAGGATAAGTAGATCTATATACTTACATATTCAAATATGTTATGATTTAATTTGTCATAAAATTAACTAATGCTCTTATGCATGCAAACATTTAAACAAAATAAGGAAGAAACAATATTCTTACATTGTATTTTCGGTTTATAGGGCACAAGAGAGATCACCTTTCTCTCTTGTTCTTGAGCTTTCCTTTTGGATGAACAAAGACCCAAGTGTAGGATCTCTCCCAAGGATTTATACCCAAAGCTTACTCTTAATTAAAATTAATATTATAGTTACTAGTACAATATTAATCTTGTAGAAAAATGACTCAAAAATATTATAAAACACTTAATATTTTCGGTTTTGGGAGAGAAGAAGAAGAGAGCTTTTTGTCTCTCTCGAATTCTTATTTTTGGATGAGTAAATAATGAATGATACACTAAAACATTTTGTGTGTTATTAGGTAAATAAGATGAAAAACCATAATGGTTTTTCCATCTCAAAAACCGGGTGGAAGGGGGGAATTTTGGGGAGCCAATGCATGCTTGTGTTGTTCTTTACAATAAGCAATAGGTTGCACGGCTAGTCTATAATGCAAATGATTGTGTTTTCCACTAATTTAAACAACACAATATTTTGTCTAATCCCCTCTTAATTTCGGTACACTCATAAAATGGAACCCATTTTATTTTTGTCAAATTTGTCAATATGTCACATGTCATATGTTACATAAATTTGTTATGTATTTTTAACATATTAAAAATCAACGTATTAATAAAGTACGTCATATACAAAAATCGACTTAGTAATTCATAATTACTTGTACCAAAATATTTCTCCAATTATAAATCACAATAAATTGTATTTATAATAATTCATTCAAATTTAATTGTTTCCTTAAACAATAATTTCATGTGAGTAATGATGCAATTCGATTACTCAGACCGTATCTCATTTAATCAAATTTCAATGTGATACGTAAATTTTTCCTCCAAAATCGTCCGTCAATTTTCAAGTAATTTAATTAACTCGCAACGTTATACGATTAATTAAATGATCAATTAAGAGTGTTGCCCTATAGGTATGACCTAGGGGTCAATCGATCACCACCGTCGTCGGCGTAATGTCAAACTCTAGTCAGCCAATCATTACCGATATATGTTGATCAGTTGACAGTAAAATATTACTTCCCAATTGTATTCTTTATAATGAGACTTAAACATGTGATCATCATGATCAACAGTTGTAATCGCATTATTGTCGGAGGACACATATTCCAACAATCTCCCACTTGTCCTCGACAAGTGTGCGTCACCAATTATCTTGTCCTATTACTATCTCCCACTCAATGCAAGGTGTCTTTCAGGTCGTACAGCAAGTGATCATATCGAGAGTGGTTTCCTCGATCTGGAGAATAACTGATTGACCGGACTTATCTATCATAGATACTTTCCGAGCGTGGCCACGCATTTCCAGTTCATTACTCCTCGAGTGGCCCTGAGATATTGTTATAACCCTGACTAGGGGTGGACAATTCCTATCGACTCATTCCCTTCGATTACCACAGCCATCATAACCCAAAATATGCCCATTTGACCCCATTTACGAAGGTCGTAGTAACATAAATCAAAGTTAATCTGAAACTGTGCCATCTTATGTAACACCCCGATTTATGAAGGAGCCTTTAGCAAGATATTCCCTAATAAACCGGACTGTTACCATCTCGGTTTCCCGAGGTAGTGAATAACAATTTAAACTCCAAGGCAAAATATATAATTACTTTAACTTAATTATTACAAAACCTCTTTTACATCAAATTACAAGGAACTAACATAAATGAAAGTGAAAGTCTTCTAAATGATGATCTAGCTACTAAGTCTTCGATCCGTGTCTCACGCCCATCAAGCTCCCACCTATCTCATAAACTCATCAAGCCCGCTCCCCAATATTTGGATAGTCACGGGTGTTCACGAATACACAGGTCAACCACGAGGTTGAGTAGGGAATACAATGAAACAACAAAATATGATATGCATGCTCCTCCGTCACCACCATCTCCATCTCAACTCATATCTCATAACCTGGACAACCCAGCCATACCGATCCCCAGTAGACTATATATCGACCGTAGCCGATCCGCATTTCGCTTGTTGAGAACACCAGGGCAAGTCTTGCGAGAACCCGCTTTGGGCCTTATCACAACATCATCTTCACCACACCACATCACCACAACATCCTCCATCTCCAATGCATATGAATGCTCAAAAGAAATTAATGCAACACAATATATATATCTTTGAACTGATCAATCATAAAATCATGCCGCTTACCAAATGTTGTGATAACATACTCAATACGATCAATTCAGTCAATCACCTTCCAAAGATATGAATCATAACGTAAATCAACAGCCACGAAGCAAGTCAACGTTCACAGTTTGGTCATACGAAACACAAACAAGTCAACACAATTCAACATCAACGATAATAAGTCAAGTGTATTTCCCTACCTTTTCGCAATCCAAGCACACACAAGCAATCACTTATGATCCTTCACTTTTCCATCACCTACATAACATAATTATGTATAATTACCATCTACTCAGTCAATTAATCATGCACATAACCTAGACTCATCATAACTTAATAGGAATATAAATTTAAAGAACAAACACGACTTTTCCTGATTTTCCTGCTCATGGCAGACTCGGTATAAAATGAATAACTAATTACAGAAAATTCGAATTGATGCAAGGCCAATTGAATTGGAACCCCATGAGTCTTAGCTACAATTTATATCTAACGTGTTTTTCTCAAATTCCAAACTTATCAAGGGTTTTCATACTGATTTCCAAAAACTAACAGAAACCATCGCATAAAAAGTATTGATTCATAAAACGAGTTTGACAAATGATTCTTAAGTAAAACCAACGCCTAACTCATATAAACTCTTTAAATTAAATATAAGAAAAAAACCCAGCACCAATTCAATATCTAAATTTTGTTTTAGAAGTAATCTTTCAGCCTCTACTGATTTGCGGTTTTTTTAGATAGACGTTCACAAATAATTTCTTCAGGAAAAACTACACAGTGAAATACTACCAATTTTCACAGGCATAAACTAGGCTTGGAATAAACATGAGTCTCTTCTTTAACTTTTTGCATCCCACGGCTTTAAGACAGGTATAACACTCAAATAACACCGACCAACGAATCTGTAAATTGCTGTAACTATTCCATTAATTTATCTCATACAATTTATAATCAAAAAACCCCAAACCAATTCTAGGGTTACGAAAATTATCCCAATACTACTATAATTATGCTAATAATTGAATAAAGAGGTAATAGGATAGTCTACTTACGGAATAGGATGAGAATAGGCTGAGAAATCGCCTCGCAATTCCTCACGCGGCTCCCTTCACACACGGCTCCCTCTTCTCTCTTTTCTCTCTTTTCTCATGGTTAAAATGAATATGGTGATAGGGAGATTAGGGTTTGGTTAGATGGGTTATACATATAGGATAGGTGCTATTAAGACGATACGGGCCTAGCCTAGTTAGATTAATTAAAATACACTACACGACCCATCTGGTAACTCGGCCTAATATAATATCATATTAAAATACCGGGTATTACAGTCTACCCTCCTTAAAAGAAACTTCGTCCCGAAGTTTACCCTCTCTACCAACCAACGCAAACGAATTATGAAACGCATATACAAAAGTATGTAAGGCACCCACCAAATTGAATATTAAACGCAGTATTACATTCCACCCTCTTTAAAATAAACTTCGTCCCCGAAGTTTAACCATAACAGAAACACATCATGTAACACTCCAACATAACCCACACAACGCATAACCAATATAGCCAAACTGAGAAATCACACATGAAAGTATAAAGATTTTACAATCCTACCCTCCTTAAACATGGTTACGTCCCCGTAACCTTCATTATTATAACAAAAGTTCTCAAACTACACTAACAACCGAAAGAGGATAAAAGATTCACAACTCACGTTCAAGTTAACTAATCCCTACTAAAGACAATCAATATACAAGCTCTCTCAAGGAAGCTACGATTCTTCTGCTCTGAAGACATCGCCACGGATCGGAGCAAAAGCCACGTTGAATAACTTAAGACATTTCAATATTAATCTAAACACTCTTCATATCAATCAATACATGCAATAACATTCACAGGATTCGCTTGTCAATCTAATTTATACATTACTACTCAGGTTACAAAGATGAAGATGCTTAGGTGCTCACATATGGTTCATGTCAAATAGCATATTTTCCAAGAAATATTGGTCGAATGACGAATGACGAATGCACATTGATTGGCAAATTTTACAAGCTTATTGGTCGAGTCAGTCAAGCGAGTAAATAGCGATATTGGAAAGTTAACATACAATACTATCATACATAAAATTTCATTCTTGGTGCTAAATATATTTAAACCGCACCCAACACCATGACATAAAAGATTAAATGTATTTAACTACACCAATTTTACAAATATTCATTACATATCATGCTAATATCAACATACCATGTTAACACACAACTCACTTAAATCACCACATTACATTTCCCGTTTGACATTCGTAACTAACCACAACCCACTAATTCACTACATGAACGAACAACATGACTAAATTAACCCACTATTTGTGACTCCGTTCTAGCTTCATTCCCCAGACTAGCAAATATCATGAAACCATACAACCGGACACTTTGGAAATCTCATTCCGAATTTATACTCACACGACAAAATTTAACTTCATTTTCAAAACTTTTACTTTCATCTTTGACGGTGAATAACTTTCTTAACATAAATCTTATAACAGAGCCGTCCATAGAATCCATTTGACTCAAAATCTGATAAACTTAACTCAATTCCTTCAAACAATACAAGCTTAGATGTCGACTCATATTTCGTAATTTACGGGTTCATCTTATTCATTTCAGTCCTATCTTTACTAATGAACGACTATTACCTCAACATCGGGATTTTAGTTGCACTTCTTTACTTAGTTATATTCACGGCTAACACGACTACGACCTTTAATCGAAGACCTTTTAGATAGTACACATTCCCTGGTGACGTCTCGAAAAAAGCATGCGATTCGTACCATGATGTAAAGCAAGTAACTACAAATTAACCGTGTTCAATCAAAATTTTACCTCTTTATTACAGATCTATTTATCACGGGTTGCATGGTCACACAAAAGTATAAGTACCAACTCAATCACATGTTAAATTTTAAAACGATTTATCACGTCATAAGAACTAGACAAGAGTCTAACCATATAGTCAATATAAGAAGATTATTAGTTTAGATCGGAGGCACATTATAAAATTCTCTGTTAAACTCCTTACGGAACCATCGATCATAAGGCGTCATGAGTAATTAACTTAATAATGTAGAAGTCAAACAACTGAAATTACAATTGAGTATTAATGGTTATATAATTCACAATAACAACAAAATTACTTCCATATCACACATATGTTTAACATTTTAGCAACCATACCATTCAATTGTATCCATCAACTCAAGGTATAATTAATTTTCAAAAAAAAAAGATATCGCATAAACAACTTAAACATGTACATATACCATCATATAACTTGTAAAACATTATCTATGACAAAAGATTAGCAAGGTGAACAAGTTCTCTGGTTTGCACGGTTTGAACAAATAGGCAACTCGCGGCTCAATTAAACGTAACTATAACGACTATCATTTAAACATACGCATAACATGTGCATCATCAAAGGGTTATCTCATTATAATTCATAGCGACGGTTCGAGAATATATTTCAAATATCGTAACTATATCGTAACTATATCAAACTATATTTCAAATATCGTGACAATTTCAACAATCACCTTAGCATTTCATGACAATACAACTATGAACATATCCAATAAGGAACAACAACACTATTTTATTATCATATCATAAGTTTAGGTTCAACTGAAATAAATTAATGCAATGAAAGTAATAAGTATAACTTTAGGCACACAGACTCACATAAAAGACATTAGAACTCAGATGACATCCTACATGTGTGAACATTTAGACATACTCATTACTACCATCCATGTGTAAACATTTGAACATAATTATTATAAATATTCATGCGAGTATATTAGAACAATCAAGTTAACATTTAACGCCACCAACTTTACCAAGATATGACAATATAGTTTTATATTTATATATATCCGACCACTATACAAATATGATGAACACACCAGAGATATTATAACATGCCAAGCATAAAATATGAAAACAACTGGACTCGTATAAAATATTTCACCCTCGATTAAGAATCAAATTAAGCTATTCAATTTCACTCATACTATCATGCCAACAATGTTATAAACTAAACTTTAATTTTTTTTTATCACTAGTTAAGATACATAACCAATGAATATGTGTGCTACTATCATCATATAAGGACACTATAATTTCACATTAATAAGGCTCATGAAATAATCGAAAAACTGCATGAAAACTCAACATAGCATTCACATTTTAAAAGTTATGATTCACGTTGTAACTTCCAAAAAAATCACGAATAAATAACCGTTCAACGAAAACTTGAGTTATATTACTTTTTATAACATACAGAGAGTTAATAATTCGTGAGAAAAAGAATGAGGTCCAAAGCTCAAGAATTCAATTTTTAAAGGATTTTACAACTCAGTTGGTCCAAACAAGTATGTGACAGCAATTGGTCCGAAACTTGGGTCAGTTTGAAAAACTTACCATTTAATATAGAGACATCAAGAATTTTCGTGGCTTATCAATTTGAAAACATATGCGAATCTTCTGAACGATGGAGTTGGAATTATGCAAAAATTATTAATACAATTTAAATGAGGATTTTTACAAAATCGTTGGTCGAAACATCACTGCACAGGAACTTCCTGACCACAGCCCACTAAAATATTTATTACTCCTAATCCATATATCCTATAAGCATGAAACCAACGCCAAATGAACATTAACTCACGAGGCTATCTCTCATAAAATTTTCATCCATAGGCAATAAACAGAAAAGAAATGGCAGTAAGGTAAATTAAAGAGTAAAATCAAACAAAACGAGTTTCAGCACTAGGTCATTCTTTACTATGTTACAAGCTCTTATGAACATACTATGTATACTAACCCATCCCAACTTAAATCTCACACTTTGTACTTACGTAAACATCTATCC
This sequence comes from Silene latifolia, assembly GCF_048544455.1. Classification (NCBI taxonomy): domain Eukaryota; kingdom Viridiplantae; phylum Streptophyta; class Magnoliopsida; order Caryophyllales; family Caryophyllaceae; genus Silene; species Silene latifolia. The sequence continues at coordinate 371,190,313 of NC_133538.1, forward strand.
CATAGAATCCCTTCGCATCTCGATCTACTCCTTACATCTAAATCACGATTGTTATGACTAGAAACAAGCAATTCAATAGTGTTTCTGATTACTATCACAATACTATACTAGCATGGCTTCGGGATCACATAACCGCATATCACTAGACATAATAGCACTATCAACACGTCATTCACATCCATCCAGATAAATATCATCAATTCGTAATTATTTTCACGCTCACGATTACCACAATCCAACACTTCATTGATTATCAATCTGAACACGAAAATTTATTTCTCATCTCCACAACATCATATGATCACGTCATCATTCATACAAAATACTTACCGTGACGTTGTCCTGCAGAATGGCTAGAATATATGGGTCTCAAGGTATACATCAACTCGATTATATCCAAGGTTTTCCTTCTAACTACCCCATTCACTCAATTTTCTCTCGGGTTACCTGTTCAAAACGAGAGGGCAAAAGAGCACGTATTAAGGGCGCCTTCTTAACCGCACCGTGAGCTCCTAACGCTTTATACCCCGGGTTCATTTTATTTAGACACATCCTACGTTCATTGGGTGCATTGGTTTAGGCACGAGGATCGTTCGCTCTGATACCACTTTGTAACACCCCGATTTGTGAAGGAGCCTTTAGCAAGACATTCCCTAATAAACCGGATCATTACCATCTCGGTTTCCCGAGGTAGTGAATAACAATTTAAACTCCAAGGCAAAATATATAATTACTTTAACTTAATTATTACAAAACCTCTTTTACATCAAATTACAAGGAACTAACATAAATGAAAGTGAAAGTGTTCTAAATGATGATCTAGCTACTAAGTCTTCGATCCAAAGTGTCTCACGCCCATCAAGCTCCCAGCCTATCTCATAAACCCACAAGCCCGCTCCCAATATTTGGATCGTCACAGGTGTTCACGAATACACAGGGTCAACCACGAGGTTGAGTAGGGAATACAATGAAACAACAAAATATGATATGCATGCTCCTCCGTCACCACCATCTCCATCTCAACTCATATCTCATAACCCGGAACACCCAGCCATACCGATCCCCTAGACTATATATCGACCGTAGCCGATCCGCCATTTCCTGTTGAGGACACCAGGGCAAGTCTGCCGAGAACCCGCCTTTGGGCCTTATCACAACATCATCTTCACCACACCACATCACCACAACATCCTCCATCTCCAATGCATATGAATGCTCAAAAGAAATTAATGCAACACAATATATATATCTTTGAACTGATCAATCATAAAATCATGCCGGTTACCAAATGTTGTGATAACATACTCAATACGATCAATTCAGTCAATCACCTTCCAGTATATGAATCATAACATAAATCAACAGCCACGAAGCAAGTCAACGTTCACAGTTTGGTCATACGAAACACAAACAAGTCAACACATATCAACATCAACGATAATAAGTCAAGTGTATTTCCCTACCTTTTCGCAATCCAAGCACACACAAGCAATCACTTATGATCCTTCACTTTTCCATCACCTACATAACATAATTATGTATAATTACCATCTACTCAGTCAATTAATCATGCACATAACCTAGTCTCATCATAACTTAATAGGAATATCAATTTAAAGAACAAACACGACTTTTCCTGATTTTCCTGCTCATGGCAGACTCGGTATAAAATGACTAATTAATTACAGAAAATTCGAATTGATGCAAGGCCAATTGAATTGGAACCCCATGAGTCTTAGCTACATTTTATATCTAACGTGTTTTTCTCAAATTCCAAACTTATCAAGGGTTTTCATACTGATTTCCAAAAACTGACAGAAACCATCGCATAAAAAGTATTGATTCATAAAACGAGTTTGACAAATGATTCTTAAGTAAAACCAACGCCTAACTCATCTAAACTCTTTAAATTAAATATATGAAAAAGACCCAGTACCAATTCAATATCTAAGTTATGTTTTAGAAGTAATCTTTCAGCCTCTACTGATTTGCGGACGTTTTAGATAGACGTTCACAAATAATTTCTTCAGGAAAACCTACACGGTGAAATGCTACCAATTTTCACAGGCATAAACTAGGCTTGGAATAAACATGAGTCTCTTCTTTAACTTTTTGCATCCCACGGCTTTAAGACAGGTAAAACACTCAAATAACACAGACCAACGAATCTGTAAATTGCTGTAACTATTCCATTCATTTATCTCATACAATTTATAATCAAAAACCCCCAAACCAATTCTAGGGTTACGAAAATTATCCCAATACTACTATAATTATGCTAATAATTGAATAAAGAGGTAATAGGATAGTCTACTTACGAAATAGGACGAGAATAGGCTGAGAAATCGCCTCGCAATTCCTCACGCGGCTCCCTTCACACACGGCTCCCTCTTCTCTCTTTTCTCTCTTTTCTCATGGTTAAAATGAATATGGTGATAGGGAGATTAGGGTTTGGTTAGATGGGTTGTACATATAGGATAGGTGCTATTAAGACGATACGGGCCTAGCCTAGTTAGATTAATTAAAACCCGAGTCACATAATTACCCGAGTCACAAATACACTACACGACCCAGCTGGTAACTCGGCCTAATATAATATTATATTAAAATACCGGGTATTACATCTTAGGCGAATAGTCTTTAGTCAAAAGAATCGACTCATTTGAATACTATAGCAGCTCTCGCCACGACCAGGCTATATAAATTTGCCAGAACTCTATAAGCGGTCATTAGGCCCGACAAAATGTTCCTAACAGTCTGCCTATGTGATCGACGAGTCATCTCACATGACTCTATGGCACTTGAACTTGCCATCAATCGCATCACACTCTAGTCACTTCGAGACGTCACCTCATGTAAGTAACTATGGGCAAATACAATGTTAATCTGTGTTCACTTTAACGGGGTTCAATTGTCTCCACAACCCGTTTGGATATAACAATGTACAAGGTGAGTTAATAATAACTCAAACGACAAATGTCGACATCACACTCGGGTAGTCAATACAATATTACAACCTTGTGATGTATATCGTAAGTGTAAACACTTATTGATTGCAATAGAAGTTTAGCATGCCATGTGTCCATGTGTTCAAACCTCTTACACTTGCATTTTCCTTTACATTCATGTTCTCTCTCATAGCATGAATCTTACCAAGTACAATTCAAGGTTCCCGACCTTGGTTTCAGTTCTTTAACTTGAAAGAACTTCCTTATTGATTATCACATAACGAACGAATTTGTGGTGAATGAGATAACTTGTACTGATCAAGTACTCCATCCACACACAATGCACTAGGTACATGTTTTGTAGAGTCTTGCAACAATTTGTCAAGATTATTAGCCTAGCACTTCTTACAAGTCCTAGCTTAGTTAGGAAAGATTAGTTTTGAGTAACTTCTTATTCAACTAAGTATCTTTCCAATAACCTCTTATTTCTCCTTTTGATTTGAAAAGTTTAGGATTTTCATAAATCTTTACGTGTGTTCGAACTTTCTATAATATGTGCAACCTCTTAACACACAATAGAGTATTCCATCAAACACCGAAATCGCTCATCGGATTCTACTTGAGAATTCATGACGTTTCTATTATGGCTTACCAATCAATCATCATGCTCTTATGCATATGATTCATAATTGGACATGTACATGATTATTCTAATGGCGGAAACATTAGTTACAAATAATCATGAGATCAACCGTTCATAGGTTCAATGAACGACCATGACTGCTAATGGCAATTCCATTTTCATCTACATGAATAACCTATGATAATGTCGATACGATGTGTATCTCTTAATACTTATCCAACATCCCTTGATGTAATTGGATTCATCATAGTCCATTTTCATCCATAATTGAAAACTCAAAACTTCCTCTATGAAGGAAGGTATTAGCTCGTCATTCTTTAATGAGTGGTGAGTTGTAAACATTCAAAGGATGATAGCTCCCACTAAATTCCATGTCTTCACATGATAATTTCCTAACTCCCACTCAATTCCACATGTTTCAAAATTGACTTCTCAATCGAAACTTTTCAAGAATTGAAATATAAATTGCATTGCCAAGTTATTAAGATAAAACCATATATGTTCCCATCATATCCCTTCAAAATACCTATTTTGAAGTGGTCTCATCTTAACCTTATGGAAAGACATTTTAATCTCTAACTCACACATATCATAATAATGTGTAGCGATGTCATTTTTCAAATATAAATAATATCTAGAACACGTCCTTCGAAATACCCTTTCGGAAGGAGGTTTAACCATTTCATAATGAGGTTAAGTAATGACATCTGCGTGGTTTAAAACTTTGGCTATTGAAGATATCGGTATATCAATCCTTGCAACCTCTAGTTATAAATATCGCTTATTACTAGGATGTTACATTGATTCATTTAGGCTCTTAAGTAAATCTCAAGGTTGAAACTATTGGTCAAAATTTTCATAAACTTTAGTCAGAAACTTGTTAAGACTTTATATTAGTCATTTTTCTTCCAAAACTTTCTTTTGGTCTCCTCGTGTAGTTATCTTAAGAATATGTTCTTTCGATTACTTCACTTGGTCTCTTTAGTCATATAGAACTTACTTGAGACCATAGATCTCATCTATTTGGTATACTATGTGAATAGATATACCCTTCATTCAAATCATTCTACCTTGCGTAGATCTCATTTACACAAGTACATAAATTTTTCTTGCCTCGTGTGTTGTGTCCTCATTTTTATCCCACTCTATCTTTAGAATAAATACACTATAGATTCAAAGATAGCATATGAGACACAAAAATGATGTTGAAGTTATAAGGAGAACTATCTCATAGATTGACTTAAGGTTCTAAAATCCAAAACATAATTTAAAATAAGACAATGAAAAGCAAAGCTCCATGAAAGCTATCCCTAGCTTCTTGATGGTTTCTCATGCTTGCTTTTCCTTTCCCTTGTCTTTGTTTGGCGGAGGCCCTATTGACAATAAAAAGAGAGATACATTATCACAACTTTGTATCATAATACCATAGTTGAATTAGAAACATAAAAGAAAGGATAGTCATTTACCTACTGGAGTAATCTTTCCAGCCTTAATATCACCAAGGTATTTGGAACAATTTCTTTTCCAATCTCCCATACCATTACAATAATGGCATTTATCAAGAGGACCCTTCTTGATTTTTGAAGTGCTAGCTTCACAAGTCTTAGCTTTGGTGAATGTGGGAGTTTGCTTCTTACCCTTCCTCCCATTCTTCTTGAACTTCCCCTTACTCTTAGTGCTTATGTTAAGCACATCCTTTGGAGGGTTCACATTTAACCCCATGTCCCTCTCGGCTTGCACAAGTAACTTGTGCAATTCTTCAAGAGACACATCCTTATCTTGCATGTTAAAATTCACCCGGAATTGAACATATGCTTTGACTTTGGACAAGGAGTGTAATCCTATCTACAACAAGTTCTTTGGGGATTTCAACCTTTTGAATCTTCAAGGTCTCGACAAGCTCCATAAGTTTGAGCACATGAGGGCTAACCTTTTGGCCCTCCTTGAAGTCGAGATCAAAGAATGCCGCGGCCGCCTCATATTGGACGATCCGCGGAGTTTGTGAAAACATTGTCACAAGCTTGGAGTAAATCTCATTAGCATTGTCCATTTTAAAGGCTCTCCTTTGGAGGTCCGCCTCCATCGCAAATATCAAGATATTTTTCATTGCGGCGGACTCCTTTTGGTAAGCCTCATATGCTTCCCTAGTGGCGGCGGTCGACCTAGTAGTAGGTTCGGGAGGAGAGGCCTCGGTAAGGTAACAAAGCTTGTCGTCACCTTGGGCGGCCAATTTGAGGTGGGCATCCCAATCGGAGAAATTTGACCCATTCTTTTCAAGTTTACATCGATCCATGAAGGATCGGAGCCATGATGAACTAGCGAGAGGCGTGGCGTTAGGGGTTGGTATGGCCATTTGTTATGAGAAAAAGAAGTGGTCTACAAAACAAAATAGAAGGAGTAAAACAAATGTCGTTTTAATAATAATACTCGTAAAAATTATAATTTAAACAAGTTATATGCATTTTTCTAGTGACCTCTACCCAACTAGATAAATGATTCCAAGACCCAAATTCATATCGACTTAGGCACGGTAAAGCCGATTCATCCTTTATCAATATAACTCGGTGGATTAACGTTTAATCGATTCTACTTTTAGAACTCTTGGTCGATAAAATTACTCTAATAATTATCTATAGCCCAAAACACATCCGACAAGGGCACGGTATGGCCGATGAAACCCTTATCGAAAAACTTTTGTTGAGTTCAATCCAAATTTCGAATAAATGTGTCCATGATCCAAATCCACATCAACTCGGGCACGGTAGGGCCGATTCATCCCTTATCAACATGAATTCGGTGGATAGACATTTATCACCCACTTCCCCTATGTAACAAGGTTTGTACCCCGGTAGGGCCGAGTGCACTCCCTCGCGAAATAGGTTTTCATGGTTTCTACTATTTGGTAAGGCTATGTCTCAATTAATTGTTTTAGCGAGAGGTCATGTCAATTTATTATCTATCACGTTTTAAGTGAACTAAAGCGGTGAACTACGATAATTCTAATTGACATGGTCGATAAACTCGATGACATGAGGATGCATGTTTTAGTTATGGCGATTTAGCGATGCATGTGACATATAAATAAAATGCAAACATAAAATAAATCCTAGTATGGCCTTTCCTAAAATAGAAAAAACTATTTAACTATTACATATTCGGAAACCAACTCCATTGGTCCCTTGAACTTCGGTTGTGGCACGCATCTCGAGGTAACACCGTCTTTATGTATCGCTATCTTGAAGAAATCCGTCTTTGGGAACTCCGAGATAAATTAAATTACATAACAAATTACATAATTTCCTATTATACATTTGTAACTAAAATAAAATAAATCTATTAAATTACAAAACGGTGATACGAGATCACAATAAAATTACAACCGAATCGATATTCCCATGCATTTCGGGAAATACCAATTAAAATCTAAGGCCATACTAAGTAAAAATTACATAATTCAAAAATTACATAAATTAAAATTATGACAATCATAAAGAAAATGCAGCATTATAATATGTATGAACATGCCTAATTTTATGCTAAATCGCCTTTAATTAGCCAATATCGTATATTACTCCGTTTTTACGGATTTGCGTGATTTCAAAATTTTATAATCACAAAATTACATAAATTCATATTTATGCATAAGTTAATTACCCTAACCACTTAGGACTCAAAATTTAGTCTTCACTAATTATTTGACCATAATTAACTCATATTTCTAAAATTGTTCATAAATAGACCAAAAATTACAAAAATAAGCTATAAACTTCAAATAAATCACAAAATTTCAAATAAATTCAAAATTTGAAATTTAAACTCATGATCATTCTAGAAAAATACCATGACACTCATAATGTTCAAAACCTTAGGTTAAAAATTTCGAATTTTTCCGGAAAAACAATGTTGCGGTTTATCGGTTTTAACCAAAATAATCATAAAAACATGTGAAAAATTATATACATTAACTTTTCAATTTTAGATCTAAAAAAGATAATAAAATGCAATATTGAACGTCTTTCCTTAGTCATAGATTATGTTTTACTATTTTTTTACTAATAATGTCACTATTTATGCTATTTTTCTTCAAAAATCCATAAATCATGCAAAAAGACTTCACTATAGCCTATTATTTTACACACATCTTTTAAAATTGCATGTGACAACATATTAAATTTCTATGACCAGATTCGAAATTTATCTCATATTAACCTATTTTGCACCTAAATCCGAATTTAATAATGAAAAATCCATTTTTCGAGCATAAGAAGTCCAACAATTATGAAAATTTACAGGTTATCTCAAAATAATATATATGACAACATATCCAAAAATCACTGGAAAATTCGAAGTATAGCTAATTTTAGACTGAAAATGACATTTTTACTCATAAAATCATATTTAAATGCCATTATTGTATAATATGAACAATAAAAATCCGTAAATTTAACCAAAATATCCTAAAACATTTTAGGACCAGAAATTTTAACATGCATGAATTAATTTCGTGATATATCATAATAACACAAATTTTACAAGTTTTATATGTTAATCTTTATAACTCGGAAAAACTTTTAACCGATTTGCATGCAAACAACCATGGCTCTGATACCAATTGAAGGATAAGTAGATCTATATACTTACATATTCAAATATGTTATGATTTAATTTGTCATAAAATTAACTAATGATCTTATGCATGCAAACATTTAAACAAAATAAGGAAGAAACAATATTCTTACATTGTATTTTCGGTTTATAGGGCACAAGAGAGATCACCTTTCTCTCTTGTTCTTGAGCTTTCCTTTTGGATGAACAAAGACCCAAGTGTAGGATCTCTCTCAAGGATTTATACCCAAAGCTTACTCTTAATTAAAATTAATATTATAGTTACTAGTACAATATTAATCTTGTAGAAAAATGACCCAAAAATATTATAAAACACTTAATATTTTCGGTTTTGGGAGAGAAGAAGAAGAGAGCTTTTTGTCTCTCTAGAATTCTTATTTTTGGATGAGTAAAGAATGAATGATACACTACAACATTTTGTGTGTTATTAGGTAAATAAGATGAAAAACCATAATGGTTTTTCCATCTCAAAAACCGGGTGGAAGTGGGGAATTTTGGGGAGCCAATGCATGCTTGTGTTGTTCTTTACAATAAGCAATAGGTTGCAAGGCTAGTCTATAATGCAAATGATTGTGTTTTCCACTAATTTAAACAACACAATATTTTGCCTAATCACCTCTTAATTTCGGTACACTCATAAAATGGAACCCATTTTATTTTTGTCAAATTTGTCAATATGTCACATGTCATATGTTGCATAAATTTGTTATGTATTTTTAACATATTAAAAATCAACGTATTAATAAAGTACGTCATATACCAAAATCGACTTAGTAATTCATAATTACTTGTACCAAAATATTTCTCCAATTATAAATCACAATAAATTGTATTTATAATAATTCAATCAAATTTAATTGTTTCCTTAAACAATAATTTCATGTGAGTAATGATACAATTCGATTACTCAGACCGTATCTCATTTAATCAAATTTCAATGTGATACGTAAACTTTTCCTCCAAAATCGTCCGTCAATTTTCAAGTAATTTAATTAACTCGCAACGTTATACGATTAATTAAATGATCAATTAAGAGTGTTGCCCTATAAGTATGACCTAGGGGTCAATCGATCACCACCGTCGTCATGACGATAATGTCAAACTCTAGTCAGCCAATCATTACCGATATATGTTGATCAGTTGACAGTAAAATATTATTTCCCAATTGTATTCTTTATAATGAGACTTAAACATGTGATCATCATGATCAACAGTTGTGATCGCATTATTGTCGGAGGACACATATTCCAACATACCCCTCATCAGCGTCCCACGAGGTTGTTGAGGTTAGTGGGGTGCTTCTTCTCTTTGAGGCGGGTTGGGGTAGATCTCAATGTCGAGGAGGTAGCTCGGAGTAGGTGAGTACCGACTCAACCTCGGGTCGGTAGCGGGTATATTCCACCCCGTAAGAACAATAGAGGAACACCCTTTTGTAAACCACTCTACACTCCTGGTTTGAGTGTAGGTACACCACCGGTGGTGGTTGAAGACGACTTCCTCATCAATTAAAGTTCTACCCTCAAGTCTCACATAAGCCCTATGAATGTTAAATCCGGGACAAAGATCATTAGCCAACATTAAAATTAGACCTCCCTTCACGAAGGTCTTGATTTGGGAGCTCGCTTGAGCAAAGTCGAAGAACCTTGTGAGCATATCAAGGGGGTGATGAAGCTATAAGGCCTTGTCCCCCGAACATTTAGATAGGACTCTAGAAAAGTCAAATCAAGGAGAGTGCACCTATCTTGCTCAAATCTTCCATTAATAGTGCCGGCAATGAAGCGTTCGGTGATTCAAATCACTGGATGTTGAATTGCGAAGGTATAGCATTGTTTCAAATGTATGAAGTCCCTCCCGGAAATAGCCCTCCAAACTTGGTCCACATCAAAGTCGGCGGGTTTGTCGGTGTTTTCCGTTGGCACAACAAGACCAAAAATACTTGCAAATTGGTTGAGGGTTAGTCTATGGTCGTGATTGCACAATCTGAATTCCATGCAAACGGTTCTTTGCGTGTTTGTTGCGATGCGGAGGCTACTCAAGAATTCCAGGGTAAGGCTAAGGTAGGTCTCTTCGTGGGCATAGAATAGTTTTCCAAGCCCCAAACCATCAAAAAACATTTCTGTATGGTACCTTATACCTAGGACCTCTAACACTTTGGTATCAATGAATTGAGTTGGCTCAAAATGCTTACCTAGCAATGTGACGAACTTATTGCGGTGCTCATTGGATGTGAAGATCACCTCCAGAAAGTATTCATGTTGCTCCATCCCTCCGATCTTCACAATGCGATTGCCTCTTGGCGGCATTCCTCCTTGAGCGGATGAAGAGGAGCCCTTGCCCTTCTTGGTGGCGGACTCGACGAGCTTCTTAGCTTTTCCCTTGAGGTTCATCATTTTTGATTTTGAGAAAGTTAGGGTTTGGTTGATTTTTTTTTTTATGTGATGGGAGTGTTTGGGGGATGAAGATGTGAGGATTAGGTTTAGATAAGGTAAGGAAGTGAGGGATGGTTGGGGTGTTTATATAAAAAAGGGGTGTGGGCCGAGCGGCTGAGGGTCGGGCTCGGGCAGATCTCACGAGGCTTCAAAGGAATCCGAGCGTCCTTGTTGTCGGGACGAGCGTCTTTCAGAGGTAGTCCGAGCGTCTTAGCAAGAATCCTCTCGGATTCTTTTCCAATGATTCTGGCTGTTCTAAGGTTGGCTGAGGAAGAGCGTCTTATGCATGAGACGAGCGTTTTGTGCAGGACAAGCGAATAACTAAGAATCCGCTCGGATTCTTGTCCAATGTAAAAATCTTTTCATTCTACTACTTAGGACGAGCGTCCTTCCTCTAGTACGAGCGTCTTCATTAGGACGAGTGTCTTGTTTGGTAATCCGCTCGTATTTCATGTCATGACCAAGCAGTACCCATGAAGAGGCTGAGGACGAGGGACTTGCCCTTGGGACGAGCTTCCCGTGCCGTTTTTCTCACTTCTTCATTCTTTTCATCCAAAGATTATACCCTTGCACCCTTTTGTTATTCCTTTTTATCTTTTTCTGAAATTATGCTCAATAAATGGGTAAGAAAACCCTCTCTCACTACTCTCATGCAAGAAATTGTAAGAAAAGTGCGAAAATGTACAATATTATACAATGCAATGGTTTAAGAAATATCTTACAAATGGTGGTTTGAGATAGGACTCCACCAAACTAATTCAAATTGTCGAAATTCTTTGTCCATAGAGCTCAAGGCTCTTAGAAGGAGATCAAAAGCTTGTGAACAAGCCTCAAATAAGCATACGTATGGTTTGCTTAACTTCAAAACAAAGCTTGGCCAAAGGAATTTGTCATTCATTTTCTTTTTCATTTCTCTTTTGGCACTTGAGTATTTGTGATGCTTCAAACCATCAAGCCCGTGATTCTTGTCAACATACGGTATGAAGTATGGTTCATATTGGTCCAGAGACTTCCACTTACCACCTTCCTCTTCAATTTTGGTGATGATGATAGCATTTTGATTACTCAATCCTTCCAAAGTAGAAGGATAATTCTCATGATATTGATGATCGGGTTCTTTAAAAGTTGGAATTGTGGATGCCAAATTTCCACAAGTAGTTTCATTTGCAAGTTTCTTCTTGAGCTTTTCCACCGAGTACCCTTTATATGATGTTTTGACCTTTTGGAGGAGATCCACCACATCGTCTTCAACAATCATAGGTTCCATAGTGGGTGTAAAGTAGTCTTCATAGGAAATAGGGAAGAGGCATTCTTCTTCTTCATGATAAGATATCTCAAATTTCTCAAGTATAGGCTCCTCAAGTAGATTGATCTCACAATCTTCCTCTTCCTTGTCCCATGAGTTCTAGCAAAACACGATCTTATTATCATGGCTATCTTTATAAGAATCATAGATGGGGGCTTCATTTAATTCTTTCTTCAACACCTCAATGTTCACATCAAAAGACACACCCTCATACTCACAAAGGCTAAAAGTATTTGGCTTATTCAACCTCATGTCTTCTTAATTGAATACAACACTTTCATACTCACAAGAGCTCAAAGGCGTTGTCTCTTCCCACTTCTCATCTTCCATATCAAAGGTCACTACTTCAAACTCATATTCATGATCAATGTCTAAGGAATGGTAGGGAGTGGTTGCTTGGGCTTCTTTTATTTGGGTAATTTGAATCTCCAATTCCTCACCATGGGTAATAATGCCTTGAAGAACATTGTCCCTCTTTTGGCTCTCCTTTAGCATTTGTTTGAAGAAGCTTGGTTGATCTCCCATCATTTGGAGAATCACATTTTGAATGGGTTTATCTTCTTTTTGTGGGTGGGTGTGAAAGTGGTTACATTGTGGCAATTGAAATTTATTATGAAGTGGGTATTGGGTAGACGGTTGTTGTGGATATTGGATGTGGTGATTTTGGTGGGAAAAATTAGGGTAGTAGTTAGGATTTTTATTGTTTGAGTAGTAAGGTAGGTTTGCGTTGACTTGCTCCTCAAACTCCCCATACCCATAGCCATACTCAAAAGATCCACCACATACTCCGTATGCAAAGTCTTGAATCATCATGGTCAAGATAAAGATACAACTACAAACATGGAAACTACAAGAAAATGGTAAAAATGAACCTTGAGGAACAAGTTCCTCAAGGTTAAAGCACAAATAAAAATAGACAAACATGTAAGAACTTAATCACATAGCACCGTCCCCGACAACGGCGCCATTTTGATCAGGTGAGATTGTCGTCGGGTCTCCCAATCAAACACATTTATATTCTCAGCAAACAACTAGTTAGTGGTTGAGTCGAGGTCGATCCATGGGACGGCGTACTTTGGGTTCTAAGTCTATCTATCTCAATTTGTGCTAGTGTCACAATTGATTTGGGTTTGTAGTTGTGTTCTAAACTAATGCAAGCAATAAATGAAATAAGAGTGTAAATAAGTGATAAAGGGTACTAGGATATCATGGGATCATAGGGGATTCTTGGTGTTGATCATAAAAACATGTTTACAAAGTTGCAAACAATTAATGTTGTAGAGGAACCGAGTTGGTTTATGTCTTACGGTTCTTAGGAAGAGTTAGGTCCCGGAGCCAAATCGATTAGATTGTACAACACCTACAAGTCGACTTACTTTCCTCCTAATCACTACTATGCATGGTCTAACAAGACTCGAGTTGGTTTATGTCTTACAAGTCAAGTTGAGTAGATAAGAGATAGGTAAAAATGCAAGGATTCATGGGCTTAGCATTTCATCAAACATATCATGTGCATAGGTTCACATCACAACAAGCAAGCAATTTAATTATGAAAACATATTAGATTAAGCATGAATCATTCCCATGTTTGTTTCCCCTAATTACCCATTAACCCTAGCTAAGGAAACTACTCACTCATTATCAAGTTCAACATGCTAATAAGGTTGTCAATCATAAAGCAAAACATGATGAATAAATGAAGTGATTAATAATGATTAAACAAGGGTAAAAGAGAGTTATACCTATAAAGATGATTCCAAATAATAAAGCAAAGAATAAAAGAAGAGAATTTGATTGATTTATGAAGAGTTGTCAATTGTCCAATAATAACCCAATAATCTTCAATTACCCAATAATAAACTTGAACAATGATTTAAGGAAAGATTAGTGTGTAATTTTGTGGAATGATTGAGATTAATCTATTCTAATATACTCCTTATCTAGTCTAAGAGGATTTCTTTCTAGCTAAGAGACCTTTCTACTATCTAATGTGTGTCTCCTCTTGGTTATTACAAATGGCGTATATATAGTGGTGCATCGTTAGGTTAAGTAAGGATAAATTAGTAATTAACAATGCTAAGTTCTAAAGTAGGGAAATGCAAGTATCCTCAAGGAGATAAGCATATCGTGCTGAAGGTGTCACTATCCGCTCGTATCAAGGAGGGAGAAGCTCGGATTCTGGGCAGGGGAGACGAGTGAATCATTGATCGGGACGCTCAGATTCTATGAGGGGGAGACGAGCGTCTTCTTGCTAGGACGCTCGGATTGTCCATCAGAATGCTTCTTGCTTTTCCTCCTTTCGCGTGATTCTTATTCTTGTGTTGTTGATCTTTGTTCTTGCCTCTTCTTCCATACTCGTTCACCCAATGTCGTCAAAAAGTTTCCAAGTATGCATAAGAGACGGGAATTCCGCCAAATTGTCTTCTTTCCTACAAAACATACGAAATGTACTAGGAAAGCAAAATAGGAAGCATTTGATGGAAAAAATGGCTATGGTATGTTATAATAGTATGAAAAATAGGTTCAATTAGGGGACTAAATGTGCGCAAATACGAGTCGCATCACTTCCTTCCAATATCCATCACAAAAGCAACAATATTGACCACAACAAGACTTCGAAACTTACCAACAAGACTAGCTTGACTAGGGTTGGCCATATCGGAATGTAGTTGAATAAATGGGTCAAAACAAGCAAATTTGGCTAATATGAGGCTAGTAGATAAAACATAAAGGAAGGGTCGCCTCTCCACATGTGTCACCACCACAAACCCGAGTGTATACATGCAATAAGAGATAAATTTCATGCCTATGCAATTTGATGTAACATGCCATGTAAGGAGTAATACTCACATCCTAAAAGAAAGCAATCATGAATATAATTAATTTATGAAGCTCTAAACCTTAGAATGTCTAAGTGATGGACGAAAAATATGGTTTGTATACAACACAAAATATAACAGACTAGCAAATGGAATATTCTCATAAAATAATAAAATGGTGTCTAATTTGTATATGTTTTGTACGCGAGTGTTGCGTTGGTTTTTTAGAAATAATAATAGCACTCGTATTATCACATAAAGTTGGAATACATCTAACATTCACACCATCATCAGATAATTGTTGTTTAAGCTATAATAATTGAGAACATACCAACGCGGCAATAATATATTTGTCTTCAGCAGTAGATAGGGCGACTGAATTTTGTTTCTTTGACCCCCATGATATTATACATGGTCCAACTAATGAAGCGATGCCAGATTTACTTTTCCTATCAAGTGAACAACCTGCATCTGAATAGCCTATGAGATCGAAGTTATAATCTATGGGGTACCATAGATATAACTTAGATGTACCAATTAAATACCTTAAAATTCTCTTTACTGCAATCATATGTGATTCTTTAGGTCATGATTGAAATCGAGCACAAACAAATAGAATAAACATAGTATCTCGTCTATTTCTAGTTAAATAGAGAAGTGAGCCAATCATACCTCGATAAGTCATTTCATCAATAGACTTACCTTCTTCATCTTTGGTTAACTTCTTATTTGTGACCATTGGAGTGGCCATTGGATGAGAATTTTCCATACCAAATTTCCTGATTAGCTCTATGATGTATTTTTGTTGATGAATCATAATTCCTTCACTTGTTTGTTCGATTTGAAACCCTAGGAAGAACTGGAGTTCTCGCACCAGGCTCATCTCAAATTCTGAGGTCATTAAATCTGAGAAATATACGCACAATTTATTATTAGTTGAACCAAAAATAATATCATCAACATATATTTGAACAACTAATAAATCAGAACTCTCGGATTTCAAGAACAAGGTCTTGTTAACATATCCTCTTTTAAAATCACTTTGAAGTAGAAATTTTGATAATCTGTCGTACCAAGCCTTGGGAGCTTTTTTTAAACTATACAACGCTTTATCTAATTTAAAAACATGGTTTTGAAACTTACTATCCAGAAATCCAGGGAGTTGCTCTACAAAATAACCGTTAAGAAATGCAGTTTTAACGTCCATTTGGAATAATTTCATTGATTTGTGAGCTGCAAATGCTATTAATAATCTAATAGCCTCAAGTCGAACAACGGAAGCGAAGGTTTCGTCATAGTTAATTCCTTCTTGTTGATTGTATATTTGAACAACCAATCTAGATTTGTTTTGTACAATAACTCTCGTGTTATCCAACTTGTTTCGAAACACCCATATCGTACTAATTACAGTTCGATCCTTTGGTCTAGGAACTAAATTCCAAACTTTGTTCCTTTCGAATTGTTGTAGCTCTTCTTGCATAGCAATTATCCAATCTGGTTCTACAAGAGCTTCTTTAATGTTGGTAGGTTCAATGATTGAAAGAAAGGTGTAGAAAGAACTGAAGTTGTTCAATGATCTTCGAGTTTGAACACCCTTCTTCAAATTTCCAAGAATACTATCCATAGGATTAGAGTCCTTATATTTCGATTTCTTAAAAACTATAGGCACTTCATTATCATTTGAAGTGAGCCTTCTTCAATTGATTGGAATTCAAGAGTTGTTCCCCCTGAATTCAATCCCGGGGCTATAGTAGAATCAGGTATAACTCTAGATTTTACATTTTGGTTTGAAGTTATAGTATCATCAGCTATAACTTTAGTTTCCAAATTCTTGATTTGAGAAAACGTTGTAGTATCATCAACTATAACTCCAGCTCTCTTTCCTTTATCACTTGAAGAATTCCCAAGTTCATAATTCGTACCTTAAATTTCCTTCTCTTCCTCTTCAAGTTCTGGAGGATCACTTATGGACAAACGAAAATCAGGTTCATTTTCATCTTCTTCTTCATCCTTTATAGGCTTATCAAAAGAATCATTTTCATCAAAAATTACATGAACACTTTCTTCAATGCATAATGTCCTTTTATTAAAAACCTTCTATACCTTACTATGATTAGAATACCCAATAAAGATAGCTTCGTCACTTCTAGGATCAAATTTGCTTAACCTCTTTTTCCCATTATTATGAACGAAGCATTTCCTCCCGAAGCAACGAAGGTGAGAAATATTCGGTTTCCGTCCTCTAAGAAGCTCATATGGAGTCTTCTTAAGGATGGGTCTGATCATAGCTTGGTTATGCACATAGCATGCAGTACTAATAGCTTCTGCCCAAAAATTCCGAGGAAGACCACTACACAAAAGCATAGTACGTGTTATATCCTCTAGTGTTCTATTCATTCGTTCCACGACACTGTTTTGTTGAGGAGTTCGTGGTGCTGAGAAATTATGACCAACACCATTTTCCATACAAAATTCTATGAAGACTTGATTATCAAATTCACTGCCTTGGTCGGTACGAATAGAAACTAATTTAGACTTGTACTTTTTCTGGGCAAATTTCATTAGTACCACAAACTCATCGAAAGTTTCATCTTTGGAATTAATAAAGATACGCCATACGTACCTTGAATAATCATCAACTAGAACGAAAACATACCTGGATCCGCCTCTCTTAGGTTTGAACGATGACCTTACATGTTTGCAATGAGCACATGTGTCACATAGCTTTTCTTGATCAAACTTGATTTTGGGTAAACCTTCTACCAAGTTCGATCTTTTGAGTTTGTTTAATATAGGGGAGCTTATGTGAGCAACCGTTTGTGCCACAAACAAGGATAATCAAGTGGTTCTTTTATGCAAGTAAAAGAGTTAGTAGGAATTGCATTTAAATCAACCATATAGACGTTTATCTTACGTTGACCTTCAAGAATAACACAACTTGTTCCCTCAATTATTATGCGACAACTATCAGAATGAAAAACAACTTTGTTTCATTTGTCACATAATTGAGAAATACTAAGTAGATTATGCTTGAGTCCTCTCACAAGATAAACGTCACTATAGCATGAGAGGATGATACACCAACCTTGCTAATGCCAATAACTTTAAGTTTCTTGTTATCTCCAAAGGAAACCTTACCTCCATCTAAGGGTTCAAGTGAAAGCAACAAATTCTTATCTCCAGTCATGTGCCTTGAAGATCCACTATCAAGGTACCATAAATTATTTTCTTTCACTATAACCTTCAAGACAAATTAGAGATAGTTTTAGGTACCCGACCTAGGTTGCGTCCTTTATGGTTAGATATTTTAAACACCATATCTTTTCTTACCCAGACTTATCTTAATATTTTCCTTTTATTAGATGGGTAGGTTTGTCTTAGAGGCACTTTTGATTTATGCAAGTCTCTAGATTTATCAGGTTGAGGTTCTTTGGGTTTTGGTTCTTGGGGTTTTCTAGGTTGCTTAGGGGGTCGATTCCTTTTGGGTTCGTTACTTTTCTTGATCTGAACAAACCCCATATCATAGAACAATCGAAAGTCATTATTCCTTACTTCTTCACAACTTGGTTCATATGTGGGCTCAATATCGTTAGCTATTGGTGTGTTAGAAGCTTTAACAAACTTGATGCGTTCATTGAAATATTTCATTTGTTTGACATAATTTTCAAAAAGATGACCTGAAATACCCCATGTTTCTAGTCGTAGACTCGGCCGAGTACAACTGAGTGCACGACCGAGAGGACCCTTACTCGACCGAGTGAGGACTGACTCGACCGAGTATATCAAATGGACTTTGTATCAACTTCTGGAGTGCGTCACTCGACCGAGTGGCTGGTTCACCCGACCGAGTAGACCCACACTCGATAGAGTGAACTGAGCACTCAATAAAGTGTCTTATCTCAGACATAGTTTTACGCGTGTGGGCTTTGTGATGATGGGGCTTGGTATATAAACCCCTTTTTCAGTTTTTTTCGTTTTATCTCTCAAACCTAAACATCTCCAAACTCCCTCTCTACCTTCAAATCCTCTCAAATCACCTCAACAACCTTATCCTTTGGGAATCCTACCTTAGCTTGAAGATTTGGTGTTAAAGCTTTACCTTTTCTCATTTCTTTACACTGGTAAGTGTTTATTTACCCTTTTATCTTCCTTTTTGATTATTGGTAGTAACCCTAGATTTGGGGGTTTTCATAGGTACTCTTAGTTAGTAATTCATGGTGATGTGATAATGGGTAATTAATGATAGTTGGATAATTAAGGATTTGGGTGAGTCTCACATGTTGTCGGTAATGCATTATAATATGGTAATGAGTTATGACGACACGAGGAGTCGGATGTTTGAAAAATTGATGTTCATGTCATATTTGGGGTCGTGTCTCATGATGAGTCGGATATTGGCATGTGTTTGATTCGGTTGAAACTTTGTCGTCTAAGCTTACCAATCAAAACAATATTTATAATTTTAACTAACTACTCTTAGTAGAGTGGTAATTAAAGGTCGGATCCCAAAGGACGGGTATTGTATTGTTTTACCGGTTGTAGAAAGCTATGTCTTAGGGTGTCACAATTTGGGTTGAGTTTGAGGTTTGCAATCTAGACTACTTAACAAAGGAAATGAAAACAAATGAAAGTAAAACAAACCAAAGTAAATAGGGTTTGTAAACAATTGATTAAGGCACAATTGATTAAGGCAATAGGGTGTCATGGGTTCATAAAGGAATCATGGTGAGATCATACAAACAAGTTTCATAGATGCAAGCGAATTATTGTTGTAGTGCAATCGAGTTAGTTTATATCTTAAAATTCCTAAGAAGTTTTGGGTCTCGGAGCTGAGTCGGTCAAGACTTTACAACTCCTACAAGTCGACTTAATTCATCCTATTCAAGTATATGCATGGTCTAACAAGCCTTGAGTTGGTTTCTGTCTTACAAGTCTTGTTGAATGGATATGAGATTCATGCTAGGTTGTCAATCAAGCATTTCATCAAGCATAACATGTGCATAAGTCGAAACTACAACAAGCAAGCAATCATACGAACTTATTAAGTAAAGATCTACCCCATGATTAACTCCCCTAATCCCCCATTAAACCTAGTTAGGAGACTACTCACTCATGATCATGGAAAACATGCTAATAAGGGTGTCAATCATATTAACAAAGCTAAATATGATGGATGAGTAAAACAATAAACAAGTATTAGACAAAGGTAAAAGGAATTGTACCAACTAAGGATGATCCAAATAATAAGCAAAGAATAATAGAAGAAAACTTGATGAATGATGAAGAGTTGTTAATTCTCCAATAAACCCAAATAGTCTTCAAATTACCCAACTAAATCTAAGAATAGTTGAATGATTAAGGAAAGATTAAGATATGATTAAGATAGAATTGTGTAATACAACTTGATTAACAATAATAAAGCTTCATTAAAAATTGGTAATAAACTCTACTAAAACTTGATGATTAATCTCCGAATACAATGGGGTATTTATACTAAGTACAAGGATTAGGGTAACAAAGGGCTTAAATGACGATTAAGTCCCTAAAATGAAGATTAACGCCTTGCAAGTCCCTTAAGGAGATGCTCGACCTGCCCTAGTTGGACGTTCATGTTGTAAAGAAATACGCCTGTCCTGCTTGTGGGACACTCGGGCTGAGGCTTTGGGACGCCCGTCTTGTTCTTCAGGACGCTCGGGCTGAGCTTGGGACGCCCGTCTCATAGGCCAGTGTGGCTTCTTCTTCAATTGGCTGCCCCATGATCCGTGGGGATCGTTGAGGAGCCTTAGGGGTCCTTTATCATTGCCCAAATACTTGTTTTATTGACTTAGGCCTCTAATACTGGTCTCCTCTTTGTTGCTTGGTCGTTAGATGCGATCCATTTAGCTCCGTTTTGCTCCATATATGCAAGGTTAGCATTCCTCTCCTACCAAGGACAAAAAACCTCAAGGAATATGCAAAGTAGGAAGCTAAAGATAAGAAATGACCCTAATGTATGCAAGAAAGCATAGGAACAAGGCTAGTTCGGGGACTAAAGTTGTGCAAATATAAGTTACATCAAATATCCCCAAACCGATCCTTTGCTCATCACGAGTAAATAGGTGACTAAACTATGACCTTTGCTAATACTACTAGCCGATGTGAGACGATTAGCGGGTCTCACTCCACCCCTTCAACTCACAACAAGACACCTATGAGATAAGATGCCTTCTTGCAAGGTGGGGCTTGCCAAAATGGCGATGCATCCTAACATTTAAGCACATAAAAACAAGTAAAGGATGCATCTACAAAAAGAAAAGCCACTTTCCTCATCTAAGTGGCGGATCACCTACAAGGAAAACAATTCAAGGGTACACACTCCATCATAGATGTTGGTTCTCCTAGTTACTAAGTCCAAGAGGATACAAACACGTCACCTCCAAGTTGTGTTAAACTAGGTTACCTTTGTCCACAATTGCTAAATGCTTTTGTCAAGAGTCAATTCCCTGTGGTGTTAGAAAACACTGTAGGATCACAGAATTCCCCCTCTTGCTTAGACAAGAAGAAGAGTCGTCCCCTCTACACCATACAACAAAATAGGATCATCATTGGATAAAAGGGTTTCAAAGTACATGAGTTTCATTGATAGTGGTTTTCTTTTTGGGTTTATTTCCCCCCATTTTTGTAGCATTTGACGGTTAAGAACATGCCATTTTTTATGTTTGGTATTTTCAACTTTTTGCATTCTTTTTGAACATTTTTCAAAGTAACGCCATTTGTAGGAAGGGTACTTCTATTATAAGCATAGGAGTCTATTTTTGCTCCTCATTTCATTGATGCAATTTGCAAACTCTTTTTGGCATTGATAACTTGAACTCAATTTGACATTTTTCTGCCCATTCCCTTTTTGTTTGACAAAATATGATGATTGAAGTGTAAGAACAGTTGCATGGCAATAAGGGTCACCTTGGAATAAACGGTAGCCAAGGAGTTCATCACACCAAAAGCACTCTTAACTAGGCCTCAGTCCATGGGTCAAAGGATACTACTATGACATATCCTAGGGTGTGTTGAGAGCATTCTAGTAAATAAAGTTTCAAGGAGAAAAATTATCTACAAAGGCCATATATACACTTGTCAAACTTTCCCAAATAGGCATTTTCACAAAAAAATTTTCTAGTATGCAAACTACATACCATGATGCAACTAACATATATACAATTATAATACATATGCTACTATCAACTAATACGCCATGTAAATCAAATGCAAACTCTTAACAACACATTGGTTTGTACCGCATCAATCAAAATATAGCAACATTGTCATTAACATATAAAAAGGAGGAAGGAGATTTGGAAAGATCATACCATGCGGTCTTCTATATCCTTCATGCCTCGAATGTGGCGTAGTCGACCCAATGTGATAAGAGTGACAAACAAACAAATATATACAATATATACAATTCTACACTACAATGGAAAGAACATGTTTGCATTTTTTAAAATTTTTCAAATTTTTATCATTTTTGAAATAAGTGTAGATGTTAGAATTCTCCATCCCCACACTAGTATAGACATTGTCCTCAATGGACAAGACGATAGGGAATTATGCAAATGCATGAATTCTACACTAGATGCATGCTACATGTGAGATATTTACATATGATAAGTATTTACAAATGTTCTAAACTAAACGATGCTATATGATGCATGCTTTCTATTGTTCGGAGAGCTAATTTAAATTAACTCGGGTTGCCTATGAATGAACTTCCCCAAACCGAACAAAACACTATCTCTAGTGCAAAAAGAGGGAAGTTTATTCACAAGCATGCAAACGCAATGCATGAGAAGTAATTTGTCATTTTGGATTCTTTACGGTGGGAGCAAAAAACAGATAGTCACCTCAATGTTACCGAGGTGTGAGTCCTTTGGTGGAGCTAGGACTCAAAAACTCTCATCCATCAAAGAGTCCAAATGACTCTAAATACTCTAAACTAGATGTTAAACAAGCTATACTAGTCATGTCAATAATGTAAACAAGAGATAAAAACAAAGCAAAAGGAGAGCTAGGAGACTCACAATGGAATAGGTCGAAATGCTAGCATAAGCTATGAACCCCACACTTGTGTTGTCCTCCTTCATGCTTTGTCAACCATCAACTTTCACTCATTTCATCATCATCATCATCATCATCATCTCCCTCCATGGACCCGGAGGCTTCACCATCATCCTCTTCTTCTTCTCCACTTGAACTTTTCTCTTCATTATCATCATGGCTTGACAATCTTGTTATCAAGCCTCCATTCACAATGAAAGCCGGTTTTTCCTTTCCTTCCTTGAAGTCTAGCCATCTCTCAATCAACAATTGAAGGATATTATATTCATTGTTTGATCTCCCTTGGGCATTCATCTTGGAATCCAAGTAGTTGAGGTCGAGTTCGGTCATATGGGTAGCTTCTTTACTAGCAATTAAGGTGTTGGAAACGGACCTATGCCAATACCGTATACCCAGATGATGGATATACAAGGCATTATACTCTCTAAATGTAGTCAACTTCCTTCCGGAAATCACCTTCCAAAGGGGCTTGGCATGAAATTTGCGGGGTTTCTTGTGAAATTTCCAAAGGTTATCAATTCCAAAAACTTCTCCGAACTCACCTTTAGTCATCCTCCTACTCTTGTTCTCAAGCCGGAATTCGATATATTTCTGAGTCTCTACCTTATACTCCTTCAAAGAGTTTATGAACTCTAATGTGAGGGAAGGGTAAGTTAACTCATTCATTTTGAACAAGGTAGACAATCCCATGGACTCGAAAAATGCTCTTGTTTGGTCTAGCACCCCCCAACTTCCCCAAAGTGTCTTTGCGTACAAATTTAGTGGCGATAATTTTCTTCTTAGCAAGGGATTCAAAAGCGGTTCTATGCTCATTAGAAATAAAAGTTACCTCCGGATAATGTTTTAGTTTCTCAATCTCTGGTAAAGTGGTAGTAACTTCTTCAACAGCCTCAACGACTTCCCTTGCTTGTACCCTTGGTTGCTCAACCACCACTAAAGCTTTAGATGCTACAACCTTTTGTCTCTTGGAGAGTGTTTGGGGAATGGGTGCTTTGGTGTTGCCCTTTGTCCTTGCCATTGTTGATTTCTCCTTCAAGTTTGTGTCAACAACCCTCGAGTATGCTTGAATGCTCCCTTCTTCTTCCAACTTCAATCAAATTTCTAATCAAATTGGGGGTTTTCGGATTTCACCCTAACCCTAGAAATTTTGTTTGATTTTGTGAAGGTTTTGATGTTTGAAGGTCTTTTTGTTGACAAAGGAGTGATTTGTTTTGATTTTGAGTAAGTTTGCAATTGATTTGGATGAATTTGGTTGAGAAATTTGTGTTTTTGGATGATGGGGTTGATGGTTGTAGTGAGGGAATGTATTGTGTTTGTGTTTGAAAAAGAATAGAAATGAAGAATGGGGATTGAAAATCCAGTGTTTATGCTTAGAAACAGGCAGGGACGCTCGATCTCTAAATGGGACGGGCGATTTTGAATCAGGAATTTTGTTTAAGCTCTGGGGATGCGGGTCCTGAGCTCAACTCAAGCGGATCGAGTGTTGGAACTCCCGTCCTGATGCTTGCTCGGGCGGATTCTGCTGCAGTTCAATTTTTTTTCTTTTCTTCCTTGCTTCAGCCTCCACGAGCCCAGGTCTGCCCGTGGGGATCCCTTTCCCACAATCCTTGCTTCTTCATATCCTATGAGGTTGCACTACCAAGGCTTGGTTAGCCTAGGCAATTGGTTCCCCACACTTGACCATCAAACACTACACATTCAAAACACATTAAAATCCCTCCCTCACTTGCTCTAATGTTACAAAGAATTTTACAAACAAAGCATATAAAATGCAATGTAAAAATTGAATAATGTACAAGTTAGATGAAATGCAAGTTAAGAGGTTAGAATATTTACAATTGGTGGTTTAGGGAGGACTCCACCAAAATCTCCTTTTCTTGAGAGGTGTCAAGGGCGTAAAGCAAGGGCATTATTGATGTTGCTCAACGCCTTGAAGAAGTAGTCAAAGGCTTGTTCATTGTCATGATAGAGGTCTTGCATAGACCTTAGCACATTATTGTCTTCATTCATGTAGTAGCCCGAGTCAAAGAGGTGACAAGGATCTACAAATCCTTGGGCTAGAGTCATAGCATTTCCAATGTAAGGATTAACAAGTCCTTCAAATTCGTCATCCCATAAGCCACATACTTCCCTTGCTTCTTTTCCTATGTTGGGAGGATCATGAATTGGCAAGAGTAACTATTCCTCTTTGTTGGCATGGCCAATGAGGCCTTCATTGATACTTGTCATGGGTGAGCTTTGCAAGCTCTCATTCTTGTTGTCAAAAATTCCATGCGCTCCGAATAGAGCCACTTCAACATTATCCACTTTTTTTCTTACGATTAGGCAGTGTGTCTTTGCCCTTCTTTTTAAGATTTTCATCTTTCACTTGTCCTTTGAATGGGGATTCCACTTTCTTCTTGTTACCTTCCCGGCTATAGTGATCAACCATAAAGCATGGCTCAAGCAAGTTGGGAGCTCTCATAGTCTTATCAAGATTAAAGGTGATTGTTTCATCACCAATTTCAAGTGTGAGCATCCCGTGCTTTAGATCAATCACCGCTCCGGCGGTGTTTAGGAATGGTCTTCCTAGAATGATTGGAATGTTGGAATCTTCCTCCATATCAACAATAACAAAGTCAACTGGTATGAAAAACTTTCCAATTCTCACGGGTACAACTTCTCATACTCCAAATGGTTTCTTTGTTATACGGTCCACCATTTATAAGGTTATGTTAGTGCACTTGAGCTCTCCAACTCCTAGTCTTTCACATACCGAATATGGCATGACACTCACACTTGCACCTAGATCACATAGTGTCTTGTTGATGGTGGTATCACTAATGGTACATGGAATGGAGAAGTTTCCCGGATCTTTGAGCTTAGGTGGGGAATTCCCTTGAAGTATGGCACTAATTATCTTGGTGAATGCGATGGTCTCCAACTTCATTATGGACTTCTTCTTGGTAAGGATGGCTTTCATGTATTTTTCATAGGCCAGAACATGGTTGATCAACTCCGTGAATTGTATAGAAACCTCTAGGTTCTTCACAATCTCCATGAATTTTCCAAGTTCCTCATCAAGCTTGGGCTTGGCTTGGCAACTTGGGAATGGAAGTCTAATCACAATAGGCTCTTTGTCAACCTATTTGGCCTTCCCTTCATTTCTCTTCCTTGATAACTCATTGGTAGTTGGTTCCACTACTTTAGGATTTCTCCTCAATGGTTCTATCGCATCTCTTTGCTTGACACTTTCTTCAATAATATCCTCTTCAATTGGCCCCTTAGGTTCCTCATATCTTGTACCACTCCTCAAGTGAATGGCATTGATGGTCTCATGTCTTGTAGGAGGATTACCCTGAGTAGGTTGTAACACCCCGTATTTTATTAAGTTGGATAAAATTCTTTTAATTGCTATTTTGAATTTAATTACATCATTTAACGATTTATATATATATATGCTTAGCTAATTAATTAATTTCATCATAATTCGATACGTTAATTTTAATAATCATTAATAAGTTTATTTAAAGTTAGTTCGAGTTTATTGAAGTTAGTTCGAGTTTATTTATTTAATAATTTCCGTTTCTTTACGAGTCCTTATGAAAGTTGTTTTAAGTGAACCCGAGATGGATTTTGGGAACAAAACCGTCCAATTAGCTATTTTGAGCTTATTTCACTAAATTAGCAATTTTTATTAATATCCGTTAGTTTTGTAAAAATCGCTAATAATTCCGATTCAAGCTGATATTGTATTATTTACGTTAACTAGCTGAGTTTATTTTATTTTCACTCATTAAATTTATTTATTATTGATTCCGTTTCATTTATGAGACTCTTTCTTAAACCGGTTAAATTTAACTCGAAACGGTTTTAATAACTATCGAAGTTTCTTAACGACGAAGAAACGTACGTATAATATATAGCAGGCAAGCAAGCTCGTCACTCATTCTTTCATTCTTTCACGTCTGTTTCTCTTCTTCGTCTTTCTGGATTGTTCTTTCTTTTTCACGTTTTCAATTTTTGTTCCAAACATTAATTCCATCCCTCCGTTTCTCATCCGTTTTCTACTATTTTTGTTCCATAGCGCTCCTTTCGTCGTTCTCGTCATTCCGATGTAAGTAACATTCATTTTCGTCATGTATTTTTACAAACCCAATTTATACTTTCAGCTTTATTTATTATAAGACGGTTGTAGATGCTAAGATAGACGGTCTTGTATAAGATTTGTTAGTCATAAATGATTAGTTCAATCGGAAAAAGGTAACAATGATAGGTTACTCAATATTACTTGTAAAATATGTTTATTTCGAATGCTGGTTAGTCTGTTTTATAATTGAGACGGTGTATAATTATATATAGGGATCCTTATGGATGTTAATTAGTTTGTTGTATAGTTGAGACGGTGTATAATGATATGTGGAGATGATTGAGACGGTGTATACTGACCTCTAGGGATCATTTGGGATGCTAGCTAGTGAGTGGTATATTTAAGACGGTGTATGCTGACATGTATGGATTGTTTTGGGTGCTTATTGTTGTCTTTTATAGTTGAGACGGTGTATACTGACATGTAGGGATTGTTTTGGGACTATTTTAACGTGATTGAGTGGGCTGATTTTAGAACGGTCAAGCATGGGTTTTAGTGGCTGAGATGGGTAGTTGTTTAGGTGGAGTGTTGGTGACAGTTGCGGCCTGAGCTGGGGCTACCTGAGGCCTGGTCAGGGGCTGCCTGCGACCATGGACCGTGGCTACGACTGGCCAGTTATGGCCCTACTCATGAGGTTGAACCGTGGCCTAGCGGTGGCCTGGCAGTGGCCTGGCTGTAGCTTAGCTGTGGCCTAGGCAGTGGCCTAGCTAAGTCACGAGTTTGAGGCCATGTGTAGTTGGTTGTTAGGCCGAGTTTGAGGTTTCCATAATAACTTTTGGGCCGTGTCTATAAATTGTTTTGACGCTAGTTTGGTTTAATTAAAATATAAATAATTTTCGTCTCATATTTTATATAACGATAATTCGTTAATATCGCCCTTTCACATAATTATTTTAGGTGGCTCATATGTGGTTGAAGATGAAGAGTAATTTTGGGTTTTAGAAGCTTTCTCAAGGGTTATTTGTCTCTTTGCTAGCGTAAGGTAACTATTCCGAGTTACTCGACGAATTAATGTCACATTAGTAGTTAATGTTGTGTTTGTTGTTTGTTAAGTAGTTAGGTGATTGTTAATGTGTTACTTTCGTTTTTCACATGATAGAAATTGGAAATAGCATGAGAGTGATATTGTGATAAATTTTGTGATTTGGGCCAAAGTAGGCCAAGACTACGAGTGGGCAGTTGACCGAACGAGTTTGGTCAAACTAGGTGTAAACCGGTCAGCCTCGATTTGACCGATGACCCGTCGCGGGACTCGGGTCGAGGGTTTGTCTTTGAGGTGAGATTGGATGTTTTATGTTGATGCCTTAATATTTGTGATTATCATTTCACATGTTGGTTGTTGGATGAATTGGTTGCCTTATACTTGAGTCTTCTTGCCTTGTTGCCATTTTAGCTTGTTCTCATGAATTATGAGATTAACGGTTAGCTGGAATTTGGATTATTATTGATATTGGGGATATTGTTGGATTGTCAGCTAAATATGCTCTTGCGTAGCCTTTCATATACTAGGGTGTGTATGATCATTTGAGTGTGCAAGTTTGGACTCTTTGCCTCTCTTATGGTTAATTGGGTGTCCTACTTGTCTTGTGTGGTGTGGGCTAAAGTATTCAATGTAATACTCCGTATTTATGGTCTTGGGGGTACTCTATCGAGTAGCCCTTACTCTGTCGAGTAAGGGTATGTTGCAGAATAAAATAGTTTCTGACCTGTTGGGCACTCGATCGAGTAGCTGGGGCACTCGATCGAGTAGGGGGGTACTCGATCGAGTACCTTGGGTACTCGATCGAGTGTCCGGTTTTACGGGGGAGTTTTCTCGGGTTTTGTTAATTACGCAATTAAGGTATTTAAACCAATTCGTCTTTGTTCTAAATCACTTTTTACAAAACCTAAAACCTGTTTAAGAGAGAAAGCAACTTGTCTTCTTCCTAATCGCGTTCTTGACAATTCCCGGAGTTCAGACAGTCAGTTTGCATCGTAGTTCGTGTCGTTGGATTCCTTGCGTCGAGGGTAAGCTTCTAATATAATTTATATAATGTTTTGCTAGGTTTGGTCAAACCCTAATTTGGGATTTGGGGGTTTTGTGAATAGTAAGTAATTGGTAGTCTTTATGTGTTATATGTTAGGAGGAGAATTCATAGAAGAGGCGTTTTGAGACAACTGTAGATACCGTCTGCGTGTTGTGCTTTCCAGGTAGGATTTCCTACTCAGTATTAGTCCCATAATGGGATATTGGTGATGTCTTTGTAGTTAGTTGCTTGATATGATGATTGTGTTTGTAATGGTGTTTGTGGTTGTGTTGTTGATGGTTCTCGAGATGCGTTCTCGGCTGAGTGGGGTCACTTGCGGGAGTGATCTCACGCCCTAGTTTCGCCCTTCGTGGAACCCGCCACGAAAGGGGATGTGCACATTAATGGACAGGGTTATCGCTCGTACGATGAGCGGGGCTTAGGTGGGAACGGCTGCGGTCCCCCATCGCGTGGTGGGTCCAAAGGGGACGGTCGATTGAGATGATGGGAGTTGGTGGTGTTGTGTGTGTGACGATGATTCACTGTCTGTTTGTCTTATTGTTGTTATCTGTATTGATTGTGTGATTAGTCACGACCCCGATGTTGTTTTGTAAAACCTGCGGTGATCCATTCGGGGATGGTGAGCAGATATTGAACAGGTATAGAGATGATACTGGGATAGCTGGGATGGCCACGACATGACGATAGAGTCTTCCGCTGTAGTTTAGTTTTATTTACATTTCAATTGAGAACAGTTAGTTTGGAATAATGTATTGTACTTTCAGTTTGGTTTCGAGGATTGTACTTATTCATTAAACTACTTATAATAAATGTTGTTTCTGTTTTGTCTATTTGATTATCATGCCTCGGGCAACCGAGATGGTGATGTCTTCATACCTGAGTGGTCCTGGTAAGGCACTCGGAGTATGGGGGTGTTACAAATGGTATCAGAGCGACGATCCTGAAACCTGTAACCAATGAACTTAATGAACATAGGGAGTCAATTAAAATGAACCCGGGGTAAAAGTTGTAGGAGCTAGTGCAAAGGCTTGGGAGACGTCCTAAAGTCGCGGGGGTCGCCCTACAACTTTGAACCGGTCACATGGGGGAAATGTGTGTTGAGTCATGTGTGTGCTAAGTAACTTGCGTGACAATGTGATGGAATGTGTGATTTGATTGTTGGATGTTGAAGGAGAAGTTGAGAATGTGAAAGAAAGGTAATATATATATGTAGACGTGATGATGGAATAACATGTTGGATGTTTACAATGTGGCTTTAATAGCATGATGAATTGATCTTGTTGATAGTATAATAGATGCGTAGCATATGTATTATGATACCATATGATTTTATAAAGGTAGCATGTTAGTATACGACGTAATATGCGGGTAGCTCTTACGTATTGGGGTACTTGATCGAGTAAGGCCGACTCGATCGGGTAGGTTTTTGCGATTTGGAGTCCGTAATCGAGTTTTGGGGCACTCGATCGAGTAACTAGGGGTACTCGATCGAGTAGGAGGTCACTCGATCGAGTAGCCTAGATACTCGATCGAGTGGGTTAGAGATCAGAAGGTCCGTTTGGTTCTTGAGTTTGGGTACTCGATCGAGTACATGGGGGCACTCGATCGAGTAGCCCGTTACTCGATCGAGTGGGTTTGGATACTCGATCGAGTAGGTCCTATGCAGCGCGTTTTAAGTGTTTTGAGGTTTAGTACGCGTGTTTATGTTTATCCCTTTCTTATATAGCTTCAAGATGCCGCCCAAGAGAAATGCTTTGTACGCGAGAGCTGAGGTTATGACTACGGATGACATCGTCAAGATGTTAGAGCACCAGGACGCTTCTTACCGAGACCCCGAAGAGAGTGAATGAGGACAAGGATAAGAGTAAGGAGAAGGAGGTTGACCATGCTAAAGTCAGCCTCTATATTGCGAGGTTTAACCCGAAGGAGTACAAGGGAGTTGAGGAGCCTAACCATCTTGATAGTTGGGTGAGGGAGATGGAGAACATACATCTGGATTTAGTTCGTACATCTGTCTGATGAGATGAGAGTGGATCAGCCGCATTCTATCCGAGGGAGGCGGTGGCAAATGGTGGGATTCCGTAAAAGTGAGTGCCAAGGAGATATATACCAACCAGGGGTTACCTGCTATACCTTGGGAGGAGTTTCGTAGGGCCGTGAGGAAGGAGTTCGTACCAGAACATGTGAGGAGTAAGTTGAGGGAGGAGTTCGATAAGTTTAAGATGACGGTGAGATGTCTGTGGGAGTACTACAGGCGGTTCAATGAGAAATCCAGATATCTTTGAGGACATGGGTTTGAGTGAGGAGAATCTGGCTTTGAGGTTTGAGAGAGGGCTAACCACGAAGATTATGGATAAGTTACCCGTGGGAGTCCTTACGATGTAAAGGAAGCGTATGAGAGGGCCGGGAGAGCTGAGAGACTAGTGGAGATGGCTCAGGAGAGGTCGGGTGGAGAGAAGAGGAAGTCTGAGAGCGAGGGTGGTGGCCAATCTAACTTCAAGAAAGGCAACCACAATCAATCTAAGGGATTTTCTTAAGGGTCCGGGTTTAGTCTTTGGGACTTCCTTTGGGCGAGGTCGTGGGAGTGTGAGCAACACCGGGGGAGTGACTGCTTTGGTTGTGGTGGCGTAGGCCACAAGAGACATGAGTGCACGAGCGCACCGGATCTTTTCGAGACCCGCACGAGCTTTGCGAGCAAATGGACCAACTGGATCATGGCCAAACCGGGAGGTCGAGCTATCGAGTGGAGGCAACCGCAACGGCGGTAATTCTTATGCGAAGACACCGATGAACAACAACAACAATCAAGGGTCGGGTGCTAAGCCGACCGCATCGCCTAATACTTGTCCGGGAGGTGGACAAAGACCGATGGCAAGTTGTTCATGATGGACAAGAAGGCGGTGAGGAGGATACGCACGTTATCACCGGTACATTCCTTGTTAATGGTATTCCTACGTTCGTTTTGTTTGATTCGGGGGCTTCTCAATCGTTTGTGTCTTCGAGTCATGTAAAACAGTTGGGTTTGAGAGTATATGAGTCTGTTAGGGAGCAAGTTTTCATACCTTCAGGTGAGTCTGTATCGTGTGGGAGGTTGTTTAGAGATGTATCTTTGATAGTTGGGCAAGTCGATTTCACTGTAGACTTGCTAGAGTTTCCTTTTAATGGTTTTGAGATGATAGTTGGGATGGATTGGTTAGGAAAGTATAAGGCTAAGATAGACTGTCATCAAAAGAGAGTGTCCCTTAGAGGTCCTAAGGGTGTAAGTGTGTCTTATCGTGGGTTTCTAGTCAAACCCAAAGTTAAGTTGATTGCAATTATCACTTTGAAGTCGTATCTGAGGAAGGGATGTCCTCTGATTTTGTGCCATGTGAGAGATGACCGGATAGAGAGCCCGCGATTGACGAGATACCATGGTGGGAGAGTATGCGATGTTTTTCCGAGAGGAGATTCCGGGTTGCCACCGAAGAGGGAGATAGATTTCACCGTTGAGTTGAAGCCGGGGACGGGGCCAATCTCTAAGGCACCGTACCGTATGGGTCCTAAGGAGATGGAGGAGCTTAGGAAGCAATTGGATGATTTGATAGAGAAGGGATACATTAGACCAAGTGTATCGCCTTGGGGAGCACCAATTCTTTTCGTGAAGAAGAAGGATGGAACTTTGAGGTTATGCATAGACTACGGGAGTCCGAACCGTGTGACGATAAAGAACAAGTATCCTTTGCCAAGGATAGATGACCTGTTTGATCGGTTGAGTGGTGCAACGGTCTTTTCTAAGATCGATTTGAGGTCAGGGTACCATCAGGTGAAGATTAGAGATGTGGACATACCGAAGACAGCTTTCACGTCGAGGTATGGCCATTATGAGTATGTGGTGATGCCATTTGGGTTGTCTAATGCGCCGGCGTGTTTATGGATTTGATGAATAGGATCTTGAGGACGTTCTTGGATCAGTTTGTAGTGGTGTTTATCGATGACATCTTAGTCTACTCTAAGACTAAGGAGGAGCATGAGGAGCATCTGAGGATCGTGTTGCAGACTTTGAGAGATCATGAGTTGTATGCTAAGTTGTCCAAGTGTGAGTTCTGGTTAGAGAAAGTTGCTTTTCTGGGGCATGTAATCTCTAAAGATGGGGTAGTCAGGATCCGGCGAAGATTGAAGCGAGGACAAAGTGGGAAGCACCGAAGAATGTTCTTGAGGTGAGGAGTTTCTTGGTTTAGCTGGATACTACAGGCGGTTCGTGAAGGATTTCTCCAAGATAGCTAGACCGATGACAGCATTGATGAGGAAAGAGAACAGGTTTCGTTGGGATGAGAGTTGTGAGACGGCGTTCCAAACCTTAAAGGAGCGTTTGACCACGCTCTCCCGTCTTGGCATTGCCTCGAAGGGAGCGAGAATTTCGAGGTGTATACGGATGCCTCGAAGAATGGGTTGGGATGTGTGTTGATGCAGAATGGTAAAGTGATCGCCTATGCTTCTAGGCAGTTGAAGCCTTATGAGGAGAACTACCCTACTCATGACCTGGAGTTGGGTGCAGTGGTGTTTGCTCTCAAGATTTGGAGGCACTACCTTTATGGAGCAATCTTTAAGGTATTTTCTGATCACAAGAGTCTCAAGTACATCTTCACGCAGAAGGAGTTGAACATGAGACAGAGGAGGTGGATGGAGCTGATTGGTGATTACGACATGGAAATCATCTACCATGAAGGAAAGGCCAACGTTGTTGCTGATGCTTTGAGTAGAAAGAGTGTACATTCCTTGTGTACAGCTCTATCTTTGATGAGGCTGAGGGATGAGGTAGCGAGCTTTGGGATTCATATGATGCGAAAAGGGGATGCTATGGGTGATATGACAAGACACATGGAGTTTTATGATGATATTCGAGGTAAACAGGGCTTTGGATCCTAAGATAGTGGAGTGGAGAGTCTGGGGTAGAAAAGGACAAAGTGTCCCGGTTTTCCATTCATACAGACGGTAGCTTGAGGTTTGATGGTAGGTGGTGTGTTCCTAATGACGAGGAGTTGAAAAAGACAATCATGACAGAAGCGCATTGCACACCATATTCAGTTCATCCGGGTGGAGACAAGCTTTACAAGGATTTGAAGAAAACGTTTTGGTGGCCTGGGATGAAGAAAGAGACAGCCGAGTTTGTGTCCCGTTGTTTGACATGCCAGAGAGTTAAAGGGGAACAGAGAAGACCACAAGGTAAGGTTCAGTCTTTGGAGGTGCCTGAGTGGAAGTGGGAATCCATTTCCATGGATTTCATTGTGGGTTTACCTAAGAGTCAACAAGGTAACAATATGATTTGGGTGATAGTGGATCGGTTGACCAAGTCAGCTCACTTTGTTCCAATGAAAGATACATGGACTAAGGCACAATTGGCTATGGCCTATCGAAAGAACGTGCTTAAGTTACATGGAGTCCCTAAGGACATAGTGTCTGACAGAGATGCGAGGTTTATATCAAGGTTTTGGAAGGAGTTGCAGGAATCGTTGGGAACAGCTTTGAAGATGAGTACAGCATTTCATCCCGCGACGATGGGCAGATCGAGAGAACAATCAAGACTCTTGAGGATATGTTGCGAGCTTGTGTGATGGATTTTGGTAATAGCCGGGAGCAGAGGTTGGACTTGATAGAGTTTTCTTACAACAACAGCTATCACACCGGTATTGGTATGGCACCGTTTGAGGCTTTGTATGGGAGGAGATGTAGGAGTCCGATCTGTTGGGACGATAGTCTTTGAGGCAAAGGTTTTAGGACCAGAGATGGTACATGAGATGGTGGAACAGATTAAGATGATCAGGGAACGGATGAGAGCAGCCCAGGATCGACAGAAGAGTTATGCAGATCTACATCGTCGGGACATAGAGTTTCAGGTTGGGGATAAGGTTCTTCTGAAGGTGTCTCCTATGCGAGGAGTTATGAGGTTTGGGAAGAAAGGCAAGCTAAGTCAGAAGTTTATAGGGCCTTATGAGATCTTAGAGCGAGTTGGGGAAGTGGCTTATCGTTTGGCTTTACCGGCTGCTTTGGAGAGAGTGCATAATGTGTTTCATGTATCGCAGCTGCGGAAGTATGTGAGTGACCCGTCACATGTGTTGGAGGCAGAGAGCTTAGAGCTGGATGAGTCTTTATCATACCTTGAGATGCCTAAGCAGATCCTAGACCGAAAAGTTAGAAAGACCAGGAGTGGTGAGACAGTGTTGCTTAAGATCCTTTGGTTTAACCATGAGACCGAGGAAGCTACATGGGAGGCGGAGGATATCATGAAAGAGCGTTACCCTTTCCTTTTGATCAGGTATGTATGGTTACCGGGACGTAACCTTGTTTCTTTTAGGGGGGTAGGAGATGATCGCGAGAGTTTTTAAGAGTTTTTACACCCCTTTTATATGTTGTGTCGGTATGTTTGTCGGGATAAGTTGGGTTGGTTAGTAGCATGTTTTACGTTGTGTTTATTTTGACCTTCGAGTCGGGAAGCTTATGGGAGTACCTTTGTTTAGTAGTGGTTTGAACTTCGGGGACGAAGTTCCTTTTAAGGAGGGAAGACTGTAATACTCCGTATTTATGGTCTTGGGGGTACTCTATCGAGTAGCCCTTACTCGTCGAGTAAGGGTATGTTGCGAAATAAAATAGTTTCGACTGTTGGGCACTCGATCGAGTAGCTGGGGCACTCGATCGAGTAGGGGGGTACTCGATCGAGTACCTTGGGTACTCGATCGAGTGTCCGGTTTTACGGGGGAGTTTTCTCGGGTTTTGTTAATTACGCGATTAAGGTATTTAAACCAATTCGTCTTTGTTCTAAATCACTTTTTACAAAACCTAAAACCTGTTTAAGAGAGAAAGCAACTTGTCTTCTTCCTAATCGCGTTCTTGACAATTCCCGGAGTTCAGACAGTCAGTTTGCATCGTAGTTCGTGTCGTTGGATTCCTTGCGTCGAGGGTAAGCTTCTAATATAATTTATATAATGTTTTGCTAGGTTTGGTCAAACCCTAATTTGGGATTTGGGGGTTTTGTGAATAGTAAGTAATTGGTAGTCTTTATGTGTTATATGTTAGGAGGAGAATTCATAGAAGAGGCGTTTTGAGACAACTGTAGATACCGTCTGCGTGTTGTGCTTTCCGTAGGATTTCTTACTCGCATATTAGTCCCATAATGGGATATTGGTGATGTGCTGTAGTTAGTTGCTTGATATGATGATTGTGTTTGTAATGGTGTTTGTGGTTGTGTTGTTGATGGTTCTCGAGATGCGTTCTCGGCTGAGTGGGGTCACTTGCGGGAGTGATCTCACGCCCTAGTTTCGCCCTTCGTGGAACCCGCCACGAAAGGGGATGTGCACATTAATGGACAGGGTTATCGCTCGTACGATGAGCGGGGCTTAGGTGGGAACGGCTGCGTCCCCCATCGCGGGGTTGGTCCAAAGTGGACGGTCGATTGAGATGATGGGAGTTGGTGGTGTTGTGTGTGTGATTAATTTGTATGTTTGTCTTATTGTTGTTATCTCGTATTTATTGTGTGATTAGTACCGACCCGGTGTTGTTTTGTAAAACCTGCGGTGATCCATTCGGGGATGGTGAGCAGATATTGAACAGTATAGAGATGATACTCGGATAGTTTGGGATGGCCACGACATGACGATAGAGTCTTCCGCTTGTAGTTTAGTTTTATTTACATTTCATTGAGAAACATTAGTTTGGAATAATGTATTGTACTTTCAGTTTGGTTTCGAGGATTGTACTTATTCATTAAACTACTTATAATAAATGTTGTTTCTGTTTTGTCTATTTGATTATCATGCCTCGGGCAACCGAGATGGTGATGTCTTCATACCTGAGTGGTCCTGGTAAGGCACTCGGAGTATGGAGGTGTTACATTCAAGCTGGGACCTAGATTGGTTTTATTTAGGTCCTAGGTGAGTATTTCGGCCTTCATCATAGATAGGCCATTATAGTCTTTGACGAGTGTATGTTTGCATGCTTAATAGCCTTTGTGTTCCCGGCTTGGTGGGTTTATATCCAAGTCGGGGCATGACCTTCTGCCTATTTTGTGAGGAGATGGTCAACTTAAGTACTAGCCAACCCTTTGGTGGACTCCTTAGGGTACTCATGTGGTTTTATCATGAGTCTTGGGTGCGGTGGTTTTATCCGCATTTCTCTAGGTCTCAAGAGTCTAGGATTAGGGTTGAGTCGTGTTTTGGCCATGTTTTATTCATATTAACCTCGAGCCAAAATACTAGCTTCCCTACCTCGTGGTATAGACTCGAGTTACAAAGTGACTATTGATCGTACTAGTAACTTATGCCCGTCTCTAGATATATTGTCCTTTCTTGTTTGATGATTCTATGAATCATAGAAGGTGAGATGCAAGCCGGCTATGGTTGATAGAGTTTGGATTCCTGGATGTTATGTGATTCACATGATAGTGTAGTATGAGTCGGTCTAGTATTCGCATGCTAGGACTATGTGTTGTTATATTGTTGTTCACATGATAAGCACGATTGTCTAGCATATATATGCTAAGGCTATGTGTTATTCATATTCATATTCTTATGTTTACATGTTATATTAATTATGACATTTCGTGGGTTGGAGAACTCTGAGTTACTCCCCACATTTCGTGGCTTTCGTATTTGTATAAAATGCGAATGACAGGTAGGCGATGCATATATGGGGTACTTGGACGAGCTAGCGAGCAAAGTAACCTTGGGACCTAGATTGACTTTATTATTTTGTGACCCTTAAACACTTTTTATGTCATATACATTTTAGGGACATATGTCTCCCTCTTTACATTTGGTTGTATAACTTTGCTATTCGCGACTTTAGCAATGGTTATGTTGCGAAACTTCTATTTAGACCTTGTATGTTTTGACACCTTCCAATTTGGATATCTTTATAACAGGTTCAGGTTTTTAAAAATTACAGGTTTTTACCCAAATGAACCTATTACAAACATATCCATGCTGTTTTATTCTAGAATTACGTGTTTACTTTTCCGCGATAAATGAGGGTGTCACATAGGTAATTGTCCTTTTTGTCTTTGGGAACTTGAAGAGGCCAATTGGGACAGTTGTGTTTCCAACATCTTGGTATGAGCAAGGATATTGTTGATGGTAGTGTCTTTGGCTTGGCTATCTCTTTGCATCTGAGCAAATAAATCTTGTTAGCTCTTTTGCATTTGAAGGACTGCTTTTCGAACATCAAAAGCTTGGTCATTGGATTGATTGTAAGAGGGTTGGTTTTGGTTGAAGTATGGTCTTTGAGTAGGATTTCTCATTGGAGGTGGGGTGTATGTTGGTTGAGGATTTTGAACATTTTGGCTTTTGTATGAGAAGTTTGGGTGAAATTTGGCGTTTTCATTGTAATAGTTCGAGTAATGGGTGACATAATATTATGCTTGAAAAGCATTCACTTGCTCACTTGTGCCCCTACACTCTTGTTGATTATGTCCCAAAGTTCCACAATTGTCACACACTCCATTTGGAATAGGAGATGTTGCCACCATGGCATTGACATGTTGATGTTACTTGGATGATTGAGAGGCTTCATTCATCTTGGCTATGGCTTTCTCAAATTTTAAGTTCATTGTGTTAATATGGGAGCTTAGTTGGGCACCCAAATCGTCACTCAATTGTGTGACGGAGTCAACTTCATGTCTCCCTCCCCTAGTAGCTTTTCTTGGCCTACTATATTGAGAGTTATGAACCGCCATCTCCTCTATCTCTGCCCAAGTTTGGTTATCATCTACCTCGGTGAATCTTCCATTAGAACCCATGTTGAGCACATTCCTTGAATCTTCATACAACCCATTCCAAAATTGTTGGACAAGAACCCATTCGCTTAGTCCATGATGAGGACAAGAAGGACATGTATTTTTGAATCTCTCCCAAGCGTCATATAGAGATTCTTCATCTCTTTGCTTGAACTCGGTGATGGGGGCTCTTAACATGTTGGTCTTCTCCGGAGGGTAGAACTTCTTGTAAAAGGCAAGTTCTAACTTCTTCCATGAATCAATTCCAAGAGTGGCCTTGTCTAGGCTCTTTAACCATTGATTTGCGGCTCCGATCAAGGAAAAAGGAAACAATACCCATCGAATTTGGTCTTGAGTTACCCCCGTTTGGGAAATTGCATCACAATAGTCACAAAAAGTCTCCATGTGTAGATGAGAATCTTCACTAGGCATCCCTCCAAATTGACTTCTCTCAACTAATTGTATGAATGCGGATTTGGCAATGAAATTACAAGTCAAGTGGGGTGGTGTTTGGGTACCATTAGGTTGGTTCTCCTCGGTTGGTACGGAATGAGATGAAAATTTAGGCATTGTAGGTTGATTTTGTGGTTGGTTTGGAATTAGGTTTTCCTCTCCTTGTCTTGCAAAAGGGTTGGTAAACTCAAAACTATCCGATTGGACAATACCAATGTCCACAAGTTCTCCAATACCCACAATTGTTGAAGTCCCTCTAATGGTTCTTCAAATATTTGCCAAAGTTATTTCAATCTTGGGATCAATAGGAAAAAGACCGCCTTGTGATCTCCTAGACATGCAAAAATCAAACAACTAGAAAGCAATTAAAACTACCTTGAGGAGTTTGACTTCCCCAAGGTTAAGAAAGACACAACTAAAAACAACAAATGAAAACAATTCAATTGAACACCGTCCCCGGCAACGGCGCTATTTTTGATTCGGTTGAAACTTTGTCGTCTAAGCTTACGAATCAAAATAATATTTATAATCTTAACTAACTACTCTTAGTAGAGTGTTAAGTAAAGGTCGGATCCCAAAGGACGGGTATTGTATTGTTTTACCAGTTGTAGAAAGCTATGTCTTAGGGTGTCACAATTTGGATTAAGTTTGAGGTTTGCAATCTAGACTACTTAAAAAAGGAAATGTAAACAAATGAAAGTAAAACAAAGCAAAGTAAATAAGGTTTATAAACAATTGATTAAGGTAATAGGGTGTCATGGGTTCATAAGGGAATCATGGTGAGATCATAAGTTTCATAGATGCAAGCAACTGATTTTTGTAGTGGAATCGAGTTAGTTTATATGTTACAATTTGTTACAATTATTAGGAAGTTTTGGGTCTCGGAGCCGAGTCGGTCAAAGACTTTACAACTCCTACAAGTCGACTTAATTCTCTCTATTCAACTATATACATAGTCTAACAAGCCTTGAGTTGGTCTATGTCTTACAATTCTTGTTGAATGGATAAGAGATTCATGCTAGGTTGTCAATCAAGCATTTCATCAAGCATAACATGTGCATAAGTCGAAATTAAAACAAGCAAGCAATCATATGAACTTATTAAGTAAAGATCTACCCCATGATTAACTCCCCTAATCCCCCATTAACCCTAGTTAGGAGACTACTCACTCAGTATCATGGAAAACATGCTAATAAGGGTGTCAATCATATTAACAAAGCTAAACATGATGGATGAGTAAAACAATAAACAAGGATTAGACAAAGGGTAAAACAAATTGTACCGACTTAGGATGATCCAAATAATAAGCAAAGAATAATAGAAGAAAACTTAATGAATGATGAAGAGTTGTCAATTCTCCAATAAACCCAAATAGTCTTCAAATTACCCAACTAAATTTAAGAACACTTTAATGATTAGGGAAAGATTAAGAAATGATTAAGATTGAATTGTGTAATATAACTTGATTAACTCTAATAAAGCTTGATTAAAACTTGGTAATAAACTCTACTAAAACTTGATGATTAATCTCCTAATACAATGGGGTATTTATACTAAGTACAAGTATTAGGGTAACTAAGGGCTTAAATGACGATTAAGTCCCTAAGATTAAGATTAACGCCTTGCAAGTCCATTAAGGAGACGCTTGACCTGCCCAAGTTGGACGTCCATGCTGTAAAGAAATACACCCGTCCTGCTTGTGGGACGCTCGGGCTGAGGCTTTGGGAGGCCCGTCTTGTTCATCAGGACGCTTGGGCTGAGCTTGGGACGCCCGTCTCATCGGCCAGTGTGGCTTCTTTTTCAATTGGCTGCCCCATGATCCGTGAGGATCGTTGAGGATGTAACACCCCCTCATGCCAAGGTACCTTACCAAGGACTACCCTAGCGTGAAAGGCTGTTACCATCTCGGTTTCCCGAGGTTAGTATATAAAAGTTACCAATTCCAAACAACCTTTATTAAAGTATAAAGAGTGAGTGATTACATGTTTCCAACACTAAACCAAAGTATAAGGGTAAAAGGTCTAACAACTACAAAGAATGCAAGCTAAGTCTCTTGACGGCGGAAGATAGACTTGAGTGATGACTCCCCATAACTGTCCCATAGCTAAACATCTGCATTACCTGTCATAATCTGCTCACCATCCCCGAATGGATCACCGCAGGTTTTACAAAACAACAACAACGGGGTCAGTACCGTTCAATCAAGATAAGACAAACAAACAATGTAACCGGCTGATCATCCTCCATCCCCGGTCTCCCGATCACACACAGTAACCGACTACACACCGAAGTGTGTAGCCCTGCCAGATTACACATCGCAACAGGTAATCCTCGCCGCCAGTGGGTGACCGCAGCCCATCCCCACCTAGTCCAGCTCATCAACGAGCGACTAACAATCCCTGTCCCTTAATGTGCACATCCCTTCCCGTGACGGGTTCTACGGAGGGCGAACGAGGTTGTGAAGCCACTCCCGCAAGTGACTCCACCACAACCATCACAACATCGTCACAACCACCACAACACCAACACTTCAATGATCAGCAGACAACAATCATACACAATACACAAACATCTTAAATCAATTAGACAGAACTGAGTAGGAAAACCCTACCTTTTCGCAATCCGCTACGCTGCAATCAATCATACAAATGCACAACTAGTAACACATCATCACCTACAACAACGATAATAAACAATCAACAACATATGATGACCAAAACCTTAAACCCCCCAAATTAACCAAATTAGGGTTTGTTAACTTATAAGAACGACAATAGATGAACAAGGATAAGACACTTACTACGGCGATTGACACGAATGAGATGCTAGAACCCACAATCGACGACCTTTGACTTGGAATTGATGAAGATGAATAGAGAAGAATGAAGGTAGTTTATGTTTTTGGGGAGAAATGATTTTAGAAACTGACGAACGATTATATATAACCTCTAATCATTTAACCAAAACCGCGGAAATAATACCCGTTAGGCCGGATACTCGGTCGAGTATAGGGTATACTCGGCCGAGTATCCTCTACTCGGTCGAGTCTTACCCATACTCGACCGAGTATTCCTGGGCAGAAGCCAAACAGAATACCCAACACACTTTACTCGACTGAGTAGGCCATAGTCGGTCGAGTACCAGCCTATAAAATCCGTAGTATTATAGTCTTCCCCCCTTAAAAAGAACTTTGTCCCCGAAGTTCCAAACCAACCTATAAAACATGGACACCTAACACCAACTCCACTAACCATGCTTACTAGATAACATATCCTCTCGATATTGACTCCATAATATTATCGAATAACCACAATATAATGTTTCCAACCTTGTCTCACTTCCATAACACTCAATAGCACTCAATACCAAGACAATCCACAAAAGAATATTAACCATCAAAACGGAATGTTACATTCTACCACCCTTAAAACGAACTTCGTCCTCGAAGTTTACTCACTCTTAACATCATACTACTACGAACACCACCATAACCCGTAATAAAATCAACCACATCACGAATCCATCATTTACCCTACACCAACACTCAAACTTCCAATTGCAACCGTATGACCATCAACTCTCTTGTCTCCTCCTACCCTCTTAAGATAAGTGTTACGCCTTCGTAACTCGCTAATACTAGGTCCTTTGCTATGCCTCCCATAAACCTCATTACCACTGCATGTCAACGATCACCAACTATAACCTCAACACCTACAACCATTCCTATGACCATGACTCTCTTTCTTTAACAGTTCTCGTGCCTCAATTATTCGGTACTCCCATAACATATATCATAAAATCCTCAGTATAGCCACTACTCCATCTCTTCTACATTACCACAAGACGACATACTTCTATATACATATACACTCATCTCCACAATCATCAAGTGTTACACATACTTACATTAGCTTCTCAAGTTCATCTTCTTTATTACCACAAACTCACCCTTGACTGAACATCATACTAAGTCCCAAAACTCCGTACTCGCTGCCCCAAGAAAAGGTGTTAAACCACATGTAGTTTCAGTTCAATATTACACATGCTCCACAATTCTCTTGCCACAACTATGTCCACTAATGCCTCATCTAAAACAAGATCAAAAGTACTCTAACAACCTCCCATAACTGGGTCCCACGACCAGATTTCTACTATACCATGACCACAACAGAACCATACCCAACTCTTTTTTTTGTTTTGTTTTTTTCATGTCATATTCTATGAAAACCAACAGAACCATACCCATACCAACACTGGTAAGACACATCGGGAACCAAAACAATGGTCTATATGCCCCGACTGACACTGACAAGAAACAACAGTAAACAAACAACAATCTATGATAACACGAAAATACTCGTATCACAACACGAATTACCGTGCGCCGATCACCACTCGAAGCACAACAACCATCTCAATAACCATCACAACTTTTACAATCTCGTAACGCTGACTGAGTACCACTTCCTAGATCAGAAGACTTTCTTAAAACTATTCTACCAGATCCCGACGCAACATAATAGACAGGATCACAAATACCAACCTTATGAATATTATCAATACCATGATTCTTGAGGCCGGAACCTCACACCATTACTTACAGATATCATATATACACATATAAGTATAACATATGACGCGGAACACACATATAACGACTCATAACTATCACGCCACACCATTACTCGTGAGGCCAGAACCTCACACAAAGCTTTACACACCTCATGGACCTATAATTGAGTTTAAGTAGCCAATCCTGATCACGTAAGTTACCACTTGACAATGACTATGTCTCATCCGGACTTAACTCAGGTGCCCTTCATAACATATCCTCTCCTACACCCAGTTATCACCACCGGCGAACGTAAAATATCATCAGTACTCAACTACAAGCGAACACCTCATATATCCACATCTTATACTCCCTCACACCCAAACATGCTAATCACCTCCACAAGATCAACCTCATTAGAACAACTAACTTCCCTAAAGTAACATCATCCTCAGCCACTAGTGATAGTACTATGACACCAACATCCCTCAAGTGACTACTCTCTCACTATCACTTCTTAATATAACAATCCATTTCCTCTCTTTGGTTGTCATCCCATATAACGAACACCATCTCCATCAACAGAATTTTACCTCAAAATTCTTTCAAATTTGATCCTTTATCGTATCGTCACCTAACTCAAATCTCATATCGTGAAAACACTCTGCCAACTTCATACTCCCTTAATACCTCAAACCCGACGGCCAACATGTTGTCCTGAACTCCTATATAAATATTAACTCACCTTATCTCATAGTGCTATCGTGCATTTCCATGATTCCTTACTTTCATGTCCCATAACTTTGGTCAACGTTCCCTCACTTACTTCCGTCCAATAATAACGATTAATAA
The DNA here is from genome assembly GCF_048544455.1 of Silene latifolia. NCBI lineage: Eukaryota > Viridiplantae > Streptophyta > Magnoliopsida > Caryophyllales > Caryophyllaceae > Silene > Silene latifolia. Next base: position 371,234,933 of record NC_133538.1, read on the forward strand.
TTCATCTCATTCCTTCTCCTACCTAACCCTTTAGTAATATGATTACCTTCTTGTTACTCCACGACTCACATTCCATTAATTCATATCAATTTCTTCTCATTCTTTTTTATCACTTATCCCCTTTCATATCGCTTCTCACACTCCCTTGTCACCAACAAGTCCACACACCAACGGTTACTCTTCAATTGATCGTATCTCCCTTTCGTATCTCTAGAACCCAAAGTTCACCTGATACCGTTAATTGTCCAAAGAATTACACACTAGTCACACCTTTAGATATTCCAAATTCCCAAACTTGACCACTATCTACCCAACGCGGCATAACTCGATCTCATTACGCATCATTCGTTTTCGTCCCTCTATAACGACCTTTCATCACATATAATCCTAACCAACACAATCCTAATCGTTTCCCTCCATAAATCCTTACACATCCCAATATGCCATTAGTCGTATCCCTCATCTCAATCTTTAATTCTCACGTTTCTTTAAACTTACATCACTTTTGCCCATATATGTACTTACTTTTATATTACTCAACACACGACTATCTTACTCACCATACCTCACAAAAGATGCCCTTTACCTCAATTAACTCATCAATCTTCCCTCTCTTTTGTTTCCACTATCCCTCACGACCACATATAACTCATGTCCTTTCTATCCAACACGTATTTCTTACAAGCCGGCATTCTCCCAATCATAACATTGGGTAACTTACATATTAAGACCATCACATATACGAAAGAATGCGTTAAGACTCAAAACGTACATGTGTACATACCCTAGAACTCAAAATAATGTAAGAGCATAGTTACCGACTCACAATTTAAGGTGAAAATATATCCACCGACTCAAAATAGCCGCCCACTGAGGTACTCGGTCGAGTACATAGCATACTAGGTCGAGTACAGGATACTCGGTCGAGTAACAATATTACTCGGTCGATTTTTCGACTCCAGAAGCGAACGTAATTATCACAGAGGATTACTCGGTCGAGTATTGGGAATACTCGGCCGAGTAGCCCTTACTCGGTCGAGTATTACTTTACTCGGTCGAGTACCAACACAATTCTCAGCATCGTCTAGTTTTCGAAAAACAGTCATATCTCACCCGTTACTTGGTCGTTTTGGGCGTGTGATCTATCGTTAGAATCGTAAGAAGACAAGCTAGCACCTTAACTTGGAATTACAGCAATATCATTTCTAAAACTCAACTTATGACAGTTATAAGACAACTCTTCCATAATCGATCTTCATACAAATCAAATTTCCTAAACCAAAACAATTTGAACATGCATAAGGCAATGACAACAAGAAAATATTTCAAGAAGCAAGTACATAATTGAACTCTTATCATATCCACATGCAAATTTAAACACAACATTCATATATATATAGACACATGCCCTTAATCACACGCTACTACCAACAAACCAAACATTAACATCATCATGATCATATAGACACATCCTACCTCACATTACATATACTCCAATTTCACATTTCGTTAACACAATTAAACAAGATTTTCCATCTACATATGACACTCCACACCCCATTTCAAAAGCCAAGCAGTAACCACATAACATGCTTCAGGTTCTGTCACACACAACTACGCAATTCCTTTACCATATACCACCATGGTCAGATCCTTTTATTTCCTCTAACAATTATACAAGGCTCAAGTTACAAGTATTACACACACATGACTCAAACATACAAAATTTCTCCCCATGTGACCGGCTTGAGATCGTAAGGGCCTTAGTCCGACTCTGAGACGTCTCCCAAGTCTTTGCGGTAGCTCCAAACAACTCTCCCCGGGTTCATTTTATTTAGACTCCCTAAGTTCATTGGGTTCATTTGTTTCAGGTGCCGGAATCTTCAGCTCTGATACCACTTTGTAACACCCCCCTCATACCAAGGTACCTTGCCAAGGACTACCCTAGCATGAAAGGCTGTTACCATCTCGGTTTCCCGAGGTTAGTATATCAAAGTTACCAATTCCAAACAACCTTTATTAAAGTATAAAGAGTTAGTGATTACATGTTTCCAACACTAAACCAAAGTATAACTGTGAAAGGTCTAACAACTACAAAGAATGCAAGCTAAGTCTCTTGACGGCGGAAGCTAGACTTGAGTGATGACACTCAATGACTGTCCCATAGCTAAACATCTGCATTACCTGTCATAATCTGCTCACCATCCCCGAATGGATCACCGCAGGTTTTACAAAACTACAACAAAGAGGTCAGTACCGTTCAATCAAGATAAGACAAACAAACAATGTACACGGCTGATCATCCTCCATCCCCGATCTCACACAGTAACCGACTACACACCGAAGTGTGTAGCCCTGCCAGATTACCCATCGCAACAGGTAATCCTCGCTGCCAGTAGGTGACCGCAGCCCATCCCCACCTAGTCTAGCCCATCAACGAGCGACTAACAATCCCTGTCCCTTAATGTGCACATCCCCTCCCGTGACGGGTTCCACGGAGGGCGAACGAGGGTGTGAAGCCACTCCCGCAAGTGACTCCACCACAACCATCACAACATCATCACAACCACCACCACACCAATACTCCGATGATCAGTAGACAACAATCATAAACAATACATAAACATCTTAAATCAATTAGACAGAACTGAGTAGGAAAACCCTACCTTTTCGCAATCCGCTACGCTGCAATCAATCATACAAATGCACAACTATTAACACATCATCACCTACAACAACGATAATCAACAATCAACAACATATGATGACCAAAACCCTAAACCCCCAAATTAACCAAATTAGGGTTTGTTTACTTATAAGAATGACAATAGATGAACAAGGATAAGACAATTACTACGGCGATTGACATGGAATGACATGCTAGAACCCACAATTGACGACCTTTGACTTGGAATTGATGAAGATGATTAGAGAAGAATGAACGTAGTTTATGTTTTTGGGGAGAAATGATTTTAGAAACTGACGAACGACTATATATAACCTTTAATCATTTTAACCAAAACCGCGGAAATAATACCCATCAGGCTGGATACTCGGTCGAGTATAGGGTATACTCGGCCGAGTATCCTCTACTCGGTCGAGTATTACCCATACTCGGCCGAGTATTCCTGGGCAGAAGCCAAACAGAATACCCAACACACTTTACTCGACCGAGTAGGCCATACTCGGTCGAGTACCAGCCTATAAAATCCGTAGTTTTACAGAGGAGCCTTGGGGGTCCTTTATTATTGCCGAAATACTTGTTTTATTGACTTGGGCCTCTAATATTGGTCTCCTCTTTGTTTCTTGGTCATTAGATGCGATCCATTTAGCTCCGTTTAGCTCCATATAAGCAAGGTTATCATTCTTCTCCTACTAAGGACTCAAACCTCAAAGAATTGCAAAGTAGGAAGCTAAAGATAAGAAACTACCCTAATGTATGCAAGTAAGCTTAGGAACGAGGCTAGTTCAGGGACTAACTGTGTGCAAATATGAGTCACGTTAGTGTTGCATATTGCATTTATTATGTTGTTGTGTATATTTGAGGACATGGTGGATTGTGATTGGATACTTGTCGTTGAGGAGACGTAAGGCGGTTGGGAGATTATTTTACGCTTGATTCCCCTCTTGGAACTTCCCACTCCGAGAAGTATGTGCACAATAATGACTTGAGCTACGGAGGGACTCGTGTGGCCGAGTCACTCTCGGGCCCGACACCACGGACGTGTTCCGAGTACCTATTTGCAAGGTGTGGTGTCATGGGCATGTCCCTGACACCGGTGGTTGTGGGTACATCTGGACGTGTCCCGGTACCGGTATGATGATTGTATATTTATGTCTCATTCATATCATTGGTATATTGCATATAAATCTATCATGTTGTGTCTCATGTTTATTTATTGAAAGTGACGTGTGTGTGTGTGTGTGTGTGTGTGTGTGTGTGTGTGTGTGTTAATTGTCACCTATTTTCGGGATGGCTTGTGTCGATCCATATGATATTTTCGATCATATGGGGATCAGGTTGAGTACGGGTTGGTTTAGTGTCACGGGGGAGAAGGGACGCGCTTTGGACTTGAAGTCGAGCTATATAGTTGGATGAATTAGATAGTAGTCGAGTTGTACATGTTATAGTTTACATTTATTATTCAATTATTCATTTGTAAATCACTTAACTTGTTATTTATTTAAGTTGTTCTTTAATTAGAGTTTTGAAACACTGCCTCGGGAAACCGAGATGGTAACATCCTCCCATTACCTTGGCCGGGTAAGAAGGGGGTGTTACAAATTGGTATCAGAGCGACGATTTTGGAAACTAGACCAATGAACCAAAATGAACCTAGGCGTATCTAATAAAATGAACTCGACATGAGTACAATAGGAAGTCGATTTTGGATGAAAAGGCGCCCTCATATAGAAACTAGTGCCTATTGTCTCGGTTGGTAACTACATGGGTGGTTATGAGTATGGGAAATGCGATTTGAAATGTGGTTTGATTACATGTATGTTGTGACAAGTGATGCATTATTGCAATGTGTGGTCATTTATAACATGAGATATGGTAATATGTGGAAGTTGGATAAATAAATTGTGTGTATAGCACGCTTCGAAAAGGATTGTTGTGTGTGAGTGTCCATGCATGAGGGACATTAGTCCCATTTCTTGGCATGTAGATATCATGTGCGTGTTTGAACTTACTAGTGCTATCATTAGAGTACAAATATTGATGATCGCTGGTAGAGTAATTACGAGTAGGTAGGTAATGTACCTAGGACGGCAAGTATGATGCCGTATTAGCTAACTCGGAGTGAGTCACCGATAGACGGTGGACTCCCGAACCTTTCGTTTTATTGCAGGTATGACACCCCGCAATAATGCGGAAAATATGAAATTTTTATAAACTTTTTATTGCTAGTAAAAGTTTAACATGCGGGAGTCACTAATAAAATGAAACAAGTGCAATGATAAGCAAACTTAGGTTATTACAAACCAAGTCTAGCAAAAAGGGGGAAAAGATATCCCACGAATAACAAGTCTAAAAGGTAAGTCTAAGCATAACGATAGACAAAAATCCAACGGTCAAGGTACTCGCTAGCTCACACATGTCTTCACCCCAAATAAGTACCGATTTGCAACCTGTTCATTCATTAAAAATGAATGCCACAGTCAGTGGGGAGTAACTCAGGGTTCTCCCAGCCATATTATATCAAAATGAACATAACAAAGAACACAAATAAGGCAAGACATAATAAATACGGGATACAATTCACTTGAACAAATAAGCAAGGGATTATTCATGTTAGAATAATAAGAGAAAGCGAGATAGAATAGCAAATGAGCATGTCATAGGCATATTTAAATAAGTGAAGTAAAGAAAAGAACATAGATATGGTTTGGTTAATCACAAGCACGAATTCCAATGAAATGTGACATGCAAGTATTCAAATTATAAAAGACTAGTACTTAAGTCATCTGAGATAGATAAATGAGTAGTCAATCATCGCAATACATATAGTTTAAAACCACATCCATTACTTTGAAAATCTTCTAACAAACATTGCACGGGACGTGGCTATCAACGTCACATGCGCACTAATGGCTTGCATATCACCATAAGAATGAATGGGAGCATTAATCCCGGCGTTATATCGCAACTAGAAGGCTTGCATATCACCTCTAGTGTGCGATAGGACCAAGACTCTTACATTCAACCACATAAGACGTAAACTCTCGTGTAGAATGACATATGCCAATGACCATAATCAAGCAAGACATTTACTTCTCTAAGACGAAATTTCCCCCGGAAAAGACTAAGATATAACTCACTTGCCAGAACAGTACAAGTGACCAAAATCGTACTTGCCAGAACAACACAAGTAGCAAAAACTGTACTTGCCAGAACAACACAAGTAGCCAAAATCGTACTTGCCAGAACAACACAAGTAGTCAAAACCGTACACGCCAGAACAGCACAAGTAGGGCGTAAAAGAAAAGATATAAATCGTACTTGCCAGAACAGCACAAGTAGTTAAAACCGTACTTGCAAGAACAACACAAGTAGGCCAAACCCGCACTTACCAGAACAGCCGAAGTAGGGCGTAAAAGAAAAGAGATAAACCGTACTTGCCAGAATAGAACAAGTAGGTTAGACCCGTGCTTACCAGAACAGCACAAGTAGGGCGTAAATATAAGTCAAGCAAGAAGGGATAGCATTATGGCAATTTCACGATAATACGACACATTACAAGTAGTTACTTAGAATAAATCACTCATACTTGAAATATGATGAAAACATGAAAAGGAGCAAGTAACAACCCATAAGTGAAATATTATCAACCATTTCATACTTTTATAACATGGCTAAACATTTTATTTCATATTTACAAGTTACTTGAGCTTAAAATAGAATAAGTGATAACAAATGAATTAAGTGATACGAAATACGAGGCAAAACGTACGTAAACAAACAATTGAGAACTCAAATATGAAGTATATAGCATCATTTCTTACTTTTCTAACATGAATAAACATTATAATTTATATTTAAATGTTAATTAAACATAGTATAAACAAACGATAACAAATAAATTAAGTAATGGGAAACACTAGGTAAAATGTAAAAAAATCCAAACCGAACCGCATTTAAGCTTAACAACAAAAATCGATGTTTAACATGTGAATGACACATAAGCAAGGGGCTCCAATGATAAAAAAAAAAAAAAAGTGTCAACACACCATACAAAAGCATTAGAACCAATATTAAGATGCATACCTAACAAGAAACATAAAACCCAATTTATAACAACAAGTTTAGTACTCGACTACAACAAGAGTCAATTTCAAACAGTCATAACATGTTTTTTAGACCTGATAATGTGGTGAAACCAATTGGAGGTGATAGCTTATCCTCTTACGGTTCTAACGGTAGGTCATAAGTCCAAAACAAACAAATAACAAAGGAGTTATGGCCATTTTGCGAAAACTGGTCAGGCTGAAAGCCGCACTGCGGGCTGCTTTCCACGACACAAACAGGGCATGAACTTCATTCCCAATTCAATTTATGATAGATTCACAACCCCAAATTAATCATATAACCAAAGACCGTCGCAACTACGACATACCTACCATATGTTAACAATAAACACCAACAACATGTAGCAAAGATCGTCGCAAACTACAAGATACATACAATAGCTAAAAACACCTCATTCCTCACAAACCAACTTTACCCAATTGATATTATTTGCAATAAGCCATCTCAATAACATAAAAATACAATTAAAATATCAAGTAACATTAATAATCCAACAAAATTCATCAATAACATTAAAGGTAGTAACTTTACTAGCTAAATACTAAACTTTAACAATTATAGCACATAATTTGATATAATACCGAGTAACCCATCACCGTTACCTTTTAGCTCTTCAAGGACACGATTCCGACTCAATATCACTCCGGAATACTAAAGCTTTCACCTAGCAACAAGATTAAGACAAAAATGGTTAGAAAACTCATTTCACAAAAAGATGGATTTTCTAAAATGTTCAAAAGGTACGATTTTTCGTACATAGAAAGAAGGAGGAGAAGGAGAGGAGGAGATTGGTGCAAAAATCATAGGATTTCGTTGAGAAACGAAGAAATGGCATCCGTCTTAAGGCTTTTGAGTTTGAAGATTTTATGGTGGAAATCTCATCTTCCCTAAGGAAGAAGATGAAGAAAAGTTGCTGAAAAAATTAGAAGAGGAACCGTAAAAGAAGGAGGTTTTGTTGTCTTAAAGATGGTCCATAGGGTTGTTTTGGCCCAATAACAAAGGCACTTGGTTTGTGACTCGATTTTGCACCAAAAAGACTCACACTACGACTTTTAAGGGATTCCGGGTCAAAATAAAACCAAATTATTTTTTTATGAAACTAAAACACAATTCTGAAAACAGAAATCCAAATAAATAATATACCAATCAAATCGCGTATTATTAAATTAATGATTTTAATATGTTACCCATGAAGATAAAATTTGCGGGTGTTACAATCACCCCAACTTTAAAAAAAGTTTCATCCTCGAAACTTCAAAGTAGAAAAAGAAAAGTTGTAAAGATAAGTCGGATGTTCAAAGTTGACAACCAAAACATTCACAAGGTTTGATATCTTAAAAATTAGAATTCCTTTAAAAAAATTTTAAGAAGAATTTTTAAAAGTACATGTTTCTCGTCAAAGGAACGGAAGTGTTCTCGTTGCGCATTCAAGAACATCAACATTCTAAATCAAAGACAAGGCTAAATTCATTTGCCCATAGGCGTAGAACAAGTTATTAAATGTCTCCAATAACGAGTCTTAACATCCCATCAAAGTTAAAATCAAATGAAAATGATAATTCACTCAAATTTTCTTTTGTAAAAGCCAAATTGAAAGTAAAAGATCCATTTTAAAACTCTAAAAGAAATCAAGTTTTTGAAAATGTAACATTAAACATCGACAAAGAATCAAATTTTTCTAAGAACCTACCAAATTGAAAGCAAACTTTCATTTTCAAACCTTTAAAATAAGTGAAGTTTTGCCACAATAACACAAAATTTAAACCATGAACCCAAACTGGTAACTCAAATTGGTTAGAAATTGCACAAAATGAAAGCAACTTAGATATCATAATTATAAAGAACGCTAAGGAACCCAAACTTAACCAACAAAAGGACTATGTCGAACTGTTAGGGGTAAAAAGTCACGGTAAGGTCAACAAGGAGGTCAAAGAAAATAGAGTTTTATAGGCCACTAGTATCAATCCCAAAGGGAGGCACACCGAACGAGAAGGAGAGGTATGAACGGTAAAGCTTATGGTCAAAGAGAAAGGAAAACCTACGCAACAAGCAAGGAAACGTCATACACTCAAATCACAAACAACAACGTCATCCTAAACGATTCCTCAAAGATCTATAGAAAACTAGTTTTATGATCACATTACTTCCAAGGATTTTCTCAAAACATCTTACGTCACTTTACTTCTAAGCTATTCCATGAAACAAAGCACTTCACCACAATTGTGATTCCACAACTCCCAATCATAAGCATCAACAAACGACTTCCACAAAAATAAGATCAAAACTACTAAAAAAGCTACACTCATATCCAACTAGCATCAAAACACAACATAGTAAAATCCTCAATCATCGATCTCAATTCAAAGTCCTAAATTCCCGGAATAAGTTCCTCAAATTTCGACAAGGTTCTCATTTCGAATAAAGTAATAACAAGTCAACCCGGAACTCCTTTCATGAAAGTCTACTCTACTACACACTCTTTAGAGTAAGATGCATAATCACCCAAGTTGACAAATCAATAAAATCTCGAGTCCCTATATTCCTTGACCTATTACGGGTTCCCGAAAGAGGAACTACACTCAACTGTAACATTATCCGATTATCTCAAGCACTCAACACAACCTCAAAGTTACAAAAACCATAGGACTAACAAGGACTTCTCAACAAAATTCTCAAGAGCCAACTAATATCAAATCACATCTGTAATACTACGGTTTTATGAGCCTCTGGGTACTCTATCGAGTGGGCCTTACTCTGTCGAGTAAGGGTGTTTTGGATTTTATAAAAGTATTCTGCATGTAGGGTACTCGATCGAGCATCATGGGTACTCGATCGAGTAAGAGGCACTCGATCGAGTACGTCAGCTACTCGATCGAGTAGCTCGATTTACGGGTGATGTTTTATTTAAATCGTTCTGTCATCTTCATAATACACTTTTACAAACCTAACTACATTGAAAAGAGATTTAAGTTACGTTCTCCGCATTCATCCGTGTTATTGACAAATCCCGGAGCTTAAGAGGTCGGATTTCATCGTTCTTTACATCTTTGTGATCCTTGCGTCGAGAGTAAGATCTACGTACCAATTTTATATTATTTAATCAAGTTTTTTTAAACCCTAATTTGGGGGATTGGGGATTTCTGTTAGTTTTTTATGGTTAGTGATTATGTGATGATATATTAGGAGGAGGATTCGTAGAGGAGGCTTTTTAATACAGCTGTTGAGATCGTCTGCGTGTGTTGCATTCCAGGTAGAGTTTCCCTACTCAGTATTAGTCACATAATATGTTGGTTGTTGGTTGTGATTGTTGTAAAATATCGTATTCATATTGTGACGGTTGTAGGAATTGGTTACTGTTGATAGTTGTAATTGTTTGTATCTGTCTGTGGTATTCGGGGTGCATCCCTGACTGAGTGGGGTCACTTGCGGGAGTGGCTTCACGCCCATTATTTGCCTTCTGTGGAACCCGCCACAGAAGGAATTGGCACACTAATGGATTTGGGTTATGCACTCTATGGTATGAGCGGGGCTTAGGTGGGAACGACTGCGGTCCCCCACTGGCGGAGTGGAGTAACCTGTTGCGACGGGTACTCTGGTAGGACTACACACTTTAGTGTGTAGTCAGTGATGAGGAGTGATTATGGAGTTTGGGTTATGTGACGGTTGAGATGTGTTGGTTTCTGTCTTATAGTGATTATATATTTGATTGTGTGATTAGTACTGACCCCGTCTTTGTTTTGAAAAACTGTGGTGATCCATGCGGGGACGGTGAGCAGTTGTTGAACAGGTATGAGTCGAGACATATGGGCTACCTGGGATGAGTCACCACGAGATGATAGAGTCTTCCGCTGTAGCTTGATAGTTTGTCAGACATTTTATTTAGTTGATGATCAGTTGGTTTAAGAACATGTAACCGTATTTTTATCAGTTGGTTTTGGATTGTATTCACTAAACTTTATCCTATTTAAATGTTGTTTCTTTATTGTCTTTTGATTATCATTGCCTCGGGAAACCGAGATTGTGACATATTTATACCTGAGTGGTCCTGGTAAGGCACTCGGAGTATGGGGGTATCACAAAGTGGTATCAGAGCGACGATCCTGAAACCTGTAACTAATGAATTTAATGAATATAGGGAGTCAATTAAAATGAACCAGGGGTGAAAGTTGTAGAAGCTAATGCAAAGGCTTAGGAGACGTCCTAAAGTCGCGAACTCGCTCTGCAATTTTGAACCGGTCACTAGGGGTATGTGTCAAGGTCGTATGTGTTGTCTGTTGGTTCAAATGTGTGCATAACGGTGTGTGTTGTGAACTGTTGGATGTTGGAAGTGGAGAATTGAAAGTATGGTTAAAAGAGAAGAGATACGTTTTATAAGTAAATTGAATGAAAAGCATATTGGTTATTTGTGTGGCATTTTGATAACATAAGTAGAATTGTTCGTTGATTGTGTATAGAATCGCTAGAAAACATGAGTATTTGTGATAGTATTGAAAGTGTGATAATATATGTAAGATTGGGAAGTGAGATAACATGCGGGTAGAATTCACGAGTCTGCATGACTCGATCGAGTGGGTGAGGTGCTCGATCGAGTGGGTCTGACTCGATCGAGTGGATAGTTGACGTTTTTATGGTCAGAACCGTGTTTTGGGGTACTCGATCGAGTACATAGGGGCACTCGATCGAGTATAGGGCACTCGATCGAGTGGCTTGTCAGCTCGGTCGAGTATGTTAGAGATCAGAAGGTCTGTTTGAGATCTGGAGTCGGGGCACTCGATCGAGTAGCCTCAACTCGATCGAGTAGGTTTTGGCACTCGATCGAGTGGGTTATGGGCAGGCTGTTTTCATGCTTTGGGTTATAGTATGTATGTTTATGTCTACCTTTTCTTATATAGTTTCAAGATGCCGCCAAAGAAAACCCCTTTTTATGCGAGAGCTGAGAGCATGAACGTTGACGATATATTTAAGATGTCTGAGCATCAAGATGCTCTTACGGAGGCCCTAAAGGGAGTGGGGAAAGATAAGGAGGTTGATCACTCTAAGATCAGTCTCTATATAGTGAGGTTTAACCCGAAAGAGTATAAGGGAACCGGGGAGCCAATTCTTCTTGACAATTGGCATCGTGAGATGGAGAATATTCTGGATCTAGTACATTGTCCGGATGAGATGAGGGTAGAACAAGCTGCGTTCTACTTGAGGGAGGCAACAGGAGAGTGGTGGAATAAGGTGAAAGTGAGTGCTAGAGAGATGTATGAGAAGCAGGGGCTGCCTGTTATCCCTTGGGAGGAGTTTAGGAAAGCTATGAAGAGGGAGTTCATGCCGGAGCATGTGAGAAGTAAGTTGAGGGAGGAGTTTGATGGGTTTAAGATGACCTCTGAGATGTCTGTGGCTGAGCACTACAAGTAGTTTAATGAGAAATCTAGATATGCTGAGGATATGGGATTGAGTGAGGAGAACCTAGCTCTGAGGTTCGAGAAGGGGTTGACCCCCAAGATAATGGATAAGTTACTCGTGGGAGTCCTTACTGATGTTAAGGAAGCTTATGAGAGGGCTGGGAGAGCTGAGAGGTTGGTAGGGATGGCCCGGGAGAGAGGTGATGAGAACAGAAAGGCGGAGAGCGAGGGTGGTGGCCAATTAAGCTACAAGAAGGGCAACCACACTCAGGCTAGAGTATATTCTTCTGGTTCAGAGTTTAGTGTTGAGGCTTCATGCAGGCGTGGCCGTGGTAGTAGTAGTGGTAGTTGGGGTGTGACCTGCTTTAACTGTGGCTGTGTAGGCCATAAGAGACATGAGTGCACCAGTGCGGCGAACGGGGGTTACCAGAGGTCGGGACATGGGAGTTTTTCTCAGGGGCCGGCACAGAGTTTTGCGGGCAACAGACCGGCTGGGTCATGGAACAACCGGGGAGGTCAAAGCAACAACGGGGTAGGTAACCGCAATGGCGGTAATTCTTATCAGAAGCCAGCTACGAACACCAACAACAACCAGGGGTCGGGTGCTAAGCCGACTACCTCTGCCAGTACTGTCCAAGGAGGTGGGCAGAAGACCAGTGAAAAGCTGTTTATGATGGAGAAACAAGCAGCTGAGGACGACGCACATGTTATCACTAGTACCTTTCTTATTAATGGTGTTTACACCTTTGTTTTGTTTGATTTAGGGGCGTCGCATTCGTTTGTATCTTCGAGTCATGTTAAACAGTTGGGTTTGAGAGAGTATGAGTCTGTAAGTGAGCAAGTTTTTATACCTTCTGGAGAGTCTGTAACATGTGGGAAGTTGTTTAAGGATGTATCTATGATAGTTGGGCAAGTTGATCTACCTGTAGACTTGCTAGAGTTTCCTTTAAACGGTTTTGAGATGATAGTCGGGATGGATTGGTTAGGGAAGTACAAAGCAAAGATAGACTGTCATCAAAAGAAAGTGTCTTTGAGAGGTCCTAAGGGCATTAGTGTGTCTTATCGTGGGTTTGTTGTCAAACCCAAAGTTAAGTTGATTGAAGTTGTGACTTTGAAGTCCTATCTGAGGAAGGGGTGCCCGTTGATCCTGTGCCATGTGAGAGATGACCGGATAAAGAGTTCGACAGTTGATCAGATACCAGTGGTGGGGGAGTTTTCAGATGTCTTTCCAGAGGAGATTCCGGAGTTGCCGCCGAAGAGGGAGATATATTTCACGGTTGAGCTGAAACCGGGGACGGGGCCAATCTCTAAGGCACCGTACCAGATGGGTCGTAAGGAGTTGGAGGAGCTCAGGAAACAGCTAGATGATCTGATAGAGAAGGGATACATTAGACCTAGTGTATCACCGTGGGGATCACCAGTTCTTTTTGTGAAAAAGAAAGATTGGAGTTTGAGGTTGTGCATAAATTACAGGGAGCTTAACCGAGTGACGGTGAAGAACAAGTATCCTTTGCCAAAGATAGATGACCTATTCGATCAGTTGAGTGGTGCATCAGTCTTTTCCAAGATTGATTTGAGGTCGGGGTACCATCAGGTGAAGATTAGAGAGGTGGACATACCAAAGACAGCTTTCACGTCGAGGTATGGCCATTATGAGTATGTGGTGATGCCTTTTGGGTTATCTAATGCACCGGCTGTGTTTATGGATTTGATGAATAGAGTTTTCAGTCAGTTTCTGGACTAGTTTGTAGTGGTTTTCATCGATGACATCTTAGTCTACTCCAAGACGAAGGAGGAACATGAGGAACAACTGAGGATTGTGTTGCAGACCTTGAGGGAGCATGAGTTGTATGCTAAGCTGTCCAAGTGTGAGTTTTGGTTAGAGAAAGTTGCTTTTCTGGGACATGTGATCTCTAAGGATGGGGTAGCTGTGGATCCGGCAAAGATTGAGGCAGTTACCAAGTTGGAAGCACCAAAGAATGTAGCCGAGATCCGAAGTTTCTTGAGTTTAGCTGGATACTATAGACGGTTCATGAAGGATTTCTCCAAGATTGCTAGACCTATGACGGCTTTGATGAGGAAAGAGAACAGGTTTCGTTGGGATAAGAGTTGTGAGATGGCGTTCCAAACATTAAAGGAGCGTTTGACCACTGCTCCTATCCTAGCATTGCCCGAAGGGAGTGAGAACTTTGAGGTTTATACAGATGCCTCGAAGAATGGGTTGGGGTGTGTGTTGATGCAGAACGTTAAGGTCATTGCCTATGCTTCTAGGCAATTGAAACCTTATAAGGATAATTATCCTACACACGATCTAGAGTTGGGTGCAGTGGTGTTTGCTCTCAAGATTTGGAGATATTACCTTTATGGGGCAACCTTTAAGGTATTCTCATATCACAAGAGTCTCAAGTACATCTTCATTCAAAAGGAGTTGAACATGAGACAGAGGAGGTAGATGGAGTTGATTGGCGATTATGACATGGATATTATCTACCATGAAGGGAAAGCCAATGTGGTTGTAGATGCTTTGAGCAGGTGTAGATACCCAGTATTTGCTGAGACTCCAACAAACACCCGATGATTATCGGACTACAACATGTTTTGGGATCGCAGCGTTTGATTGACAGTTTGTGTACAACTTTACGTCGGAAAACTTAAAACGATTTCGAAAACAAAACATTTCAAAACATTTCAAAAATACCTGGAGTGTTTAATGCACGACGACGGGGTCGCAATGACGCTAACTAGAGTCAAAACCGACGCCGGACCAAAAACCGACTCAAAAATTCAAATCCCGACTCCAACAACGAGTCAACCGAGTCAACACACAAAAACCAAAATATCTCAAGCCTTCTATACTAAGTTTTCCCGGATTCATGTTGGTCAAGTACCAAACATGTGACTACAAAACCTAGGATAGAACAAATCATGATTGCGTTTGTTGTGATAGTGACAACACAACTCGAAGACCCGCGGCATGGCTCGCGCCTCTTTGAGCAGCCCAGGTGGCCACGTCGCTCAAAACTCACACAACCACTCATTCTTCTATATATACCCCTCAAATGCCACCCATTTGAGAGTTACGCGAGTGTCCGCCCCCTCTTTTCTCCCTTAAAATTCTCGACTCAACTTCTAAAGTCACAATCCGACGCGTGTTTACGACCTACCGATCGTAAACATGAGCCTTACACATTGTTTTGTACCGTCATCGTGCATTAAATCACTTGTCCGACCACTTTGACCACTACACCATCACTAAACTTCTAAAACACTCTTTTACTTACCAAAACGGTTTTAAACCGAGTTTTATCCGATCAAACAAGTTGTTATGCTTACGTCGGTCACTCGCCATAACCAAACATGTAAGTATGAGGGTGTAAAAATCCTCTTTTATTATGTTTTCATTTGTTTCATGACTTTAACATGCTAAAACATGCATAACATGAACCAAAACATTGAATAAACGAGCCAAAACTGATTTTTGGTCTGAGGCAGAAGCCCCTTAGGTCGCAAACAGGCTCGCGCCTAAACGGGGTGCTCAGACCAGAGATCAACCGTGTTTGTTCTCGTCATTTCCCTTAATCCATTTTTCATATTTGTAATCGGTTTTTACCATTTCAAGTATTTTCGAAACCTTTTTGTTTCATTTCACATGTTTTAACCATAAAGCATTTTTAACCCTTGGTTCTTCATACCACGACGGCTAAATCCGTGTTTCGGTGATAATATTTGGTTAATGACATTTAAGAGGTATTTTAAAGCCTTTTATTTCATTTCTTTACATTTTTCAAACAAACATATTAGTCACCAATACAAAGTCATCCTTGGTTCTATATACCATGCCGGATTTTAACCCGGGTACGATGATGAGTACCGACTAATTACATTCAAAATGGACTTACGACAATTAGTCCATAATCATTTTCAAAACTATTCATGTCAAGCTTGTCAAACCGAACCCGACACCGAATATTATCAAGTAATGATGATTATTCGAGTCTAGTTCTTCAAATTGACAAATGCGGTCTAAACGACCCTCTTAAAATCAAACTGGGTTCAAATACCCATTTTCAACACGTTTCATAACGTTTTCTAAACAGTCAGAACACGGCATACAGCCGTTCTAACCCGCGCCTCAAGCAGGCCTTTTCTTTCTCATTTTCAAAACCAGAGGGAGGCCCCTTACACCGCCGGCTGGCTCGCGCCTCTTATAGCCGTCTGGTACAAGGCCTGTTCCCTTCCAGCACTAGTCTAGGACAATCCCGACTCCGGTTAACCCGGATATAGGACGGATCAGATGACTATTCAAAACACATTTGCAAAATGCCTTACTGAGACAAATGGATCATGTTATGCACCCTAAACCTAATACGGTAAATGGATGTTTAATTTCCGTCTTGCATGCAAATCAATCATTAATCCAACTTGACATCTTATACTTCATACTTGGATTAAATCAACCGACTTAGAAAGCTCTCACATGTTAGGTTTAAATCATTGGATGCGCATTCATGCATTTAAACCGTTTTATCAACTTTTGCATTCAACCAACCAAGATCGATCAGTAGAGGCCGCTAAACGCGGGCGGGATTGGGTGTCTGATTAAAGGGCTTCCCAATACGTACCTTCACCACTTACTCAGAAACTTTGGATAGTGGACGACCTTATCCAGGGCGTACGAGAGTCATTCTAGAGATAGGATGCTAAAGAGGGACGATTTCCTTATCTTTAGTACCTATGTCAAAACGCTGCTTTGTGCTTCGATTTGACCGAGGTATAAAGTGGAATTCGAACGGGTTCCAGGCATCCCACAAATGCTTGGTGGCGACTCCGAACATCTCTAATCGTTTCGAGACCCTTACCGAGACGAAACCGACCGATCTAAAAACGATCCGGTCGAAAGCATCTTTACGCCGCCGAGCGTGGATTTCAAAAAGACCGCTGCATGTCCGCAGATCGAACCAGACCTGCAGGTGGGCCATGTCAACAGATTGGCAACTCCGCTGGGGAAAACTAGGACACTTATGTCTTTGGGATCCCTAGATGGTGAGACTCGAACGAGGTCTTGGTTGGAATGCATTAATTGATATTATGGTCACGGTCGCGTTCCTTGTCCGGGCCCACAACCTAACCCTTTTCGACCAATTGGCTCGTCCCGTCGGCGTGAGTTTTCTCATCCCCGCGTTTCGAATCCCGATTGAGTCAAGCATACCATTGACGTTACACATTTCTGTTTCATCAAAGAGCTTTCATTACTTTCGAGCACGAGGCTAGGGCACCCTCCTTACACATTTTGTTTGGATTGGTATCCCTCTCGCAAATCGGGGTTTGATTGCTTGGTGTGTAACCCACCCTTTTAAGCAAAAACCCTTGTCAGCATGATGCATAACATAATGAAACTGTGAGTGCTTATGTGCTACTTGATCATAAGTCCTTCCGTGTCATTTCAAACTTTCAAAACACCTTTTTGCGCCGTTATAATGGCCATTCCAAACCTCGGTCTTTCCCCGACCGATGCACGCCTTTCTAGGCCGTCGTAATGACGATTTTCATACTCGGTTTTGTATAACCATTTCAACATGCCTTTCTAGGCCGTCGTAATGATGATTTTCAAACCCGGTTTTGTATAACCATTTCAACACGCCTTTCTAGGCCGTCGTAATGACGATTTTCAAAAACCCTGTTTTGTATAACCATTTCAACACGCCTTTCTAGGCCGTCGTAATGACGATTTTCAAACCCGGTTTTGTAAAACCATTTCAGCACGCCTTTCTAGGCCGTCGTAATGCGATTTTCAAACCCGGTTTTGTATAACCATTTCAACACGCCTTTCTAGGCCGTCGTAATGACGATTTTCAAACTCGGCTTTGTATAACCATTTCAACACGCCTTTCTAGGCCGTCGTAATGACAATTTTCAAACCCGGTTTTGTATAACCATTTCAAAATCACCTTTTTCACGCCGTTTGATGTGACCATAATTGGCGCAAATTTAGCCCCCGAATTAGCCTTGTTCCCATGCTTTTTAGTGCTTATTTGGGTCATTTCTTATCTTTAGTTCTTTGTTTTGCATATTCTTTGAGATTTTGATCCCTTGGTAGGAAAGGAGTAAGAATCTTGCATTTTCATGGCTAAACGAGACTAAATTGATCGAATTCAATGACCAAACATCAAGGAGAGACAAGATTAGAAGGCCTTTGTACATATCATAGTAGAAGAGCAATGTTGAGAAAGGATCCTTGAGTCCCCAAGGAAATCCCCAAGGAATTTATGAAGAAAAGGGAAGAAAAGAAGAAGATTTGTTGCTGACTGACAATCCGAGCGGATTGTCACCAATCCGTCCATCCCGCAGTAGCACAATCCGAGCGACTTTGCCACAATCCGCTCGGATTCCCCCTCCTGAATCCGCTCGGATTCCAACGCCAGAATCCGCCCGTCCCGACCCTATTCCGCCCAGATTCTAGCATAGCACGGATTGTCTTCTCCAAGCTACGAAGAAAGAAGCCCTTCTCTCAGAAAATACCGGCTCCTCCTTGCTCAACTTAAAAAGTGTAATTACTAGTTTAGCCCTTAGTTAACCCTAATGCATCCTCCCTAATTTCCACTATAAATACCCCATTAGTCTAATTAGAGGAGCATGTTCTTCTTATCAATAATTAGTGTAGTTAATATCAATCAAATCTCTCTTTAATATTGTAATCAAGTATTAATCAAGTTTTAATCCAAGTTTTAGTTCTTTAATCTCTCTTTTGTTCATCCTTTATATTGGGTAATTGAAGATTATATGGGTTATTGTTGGGAGATTGACAACCTCTCAATCAAGCATTCAAGTACTTCTATTATTCTTGCTTTGTTATTGGAATCATTAGTAGGTATAATCTCTTAATCCCTTTTTTTTAATTATTGTTAATTACTTTCATTTATTCATCATGTTTCATATTGTTGGTATGATTGACAACCTTGCTAGCATGATCAACATGATAATGAGTGAGTAGTCTCTTAGCTAGGGTTAATGGGTGATTAGGGGAAACCAACATGGGGAATAATTCATGCTTAAATTAATATGCTTTCATGTTTTGTTTGCTTGCTTGTTTTGATCTCAACTCATGCACATGATATATTTGATGAAATGCTAAGCCTATGAATCCTTGCATTTACTATCATCTCCTATCTTTTCAATGAGACTTGTAAGATATAACCCAACTCGAGTCTCATTAGACCATGCATGTTGTTGAGTAGGGAAGATTAAGTCGACTTGTAGGTGTTGTACAATCTAATCGATTCGGCTCCGGGACCCAAACTTTCCTAGGATTGTAAGATATAACCCAACTCAATCCATCACAACAATAATTGCTTGCTTATAATTTGAGAACATGTTTGTATGATCATATCCCATGATTCCCCTATGATCCCATGACACCCTAGTGCCTTTAATCAATTGTTTACACCCCTTTAATTCATCTTGCTTGTTTATTTTCATTGCTATTTTAGTTTAGTAACCTTCTACATCAACCCAATTTGTGACACCCCTTAGACACCACTAGTTACAATAGAAATCTCATTTCAACTCCCGTCCCTTGGGATCCGACCTTTACTTGCCTCTTTACTAATTGTAGAGTTGTTTGTGGAGCTATAAATTGTGTTTTGATTCGACCGTGACCATCGACCACATCTTAATTTGTGAACACTTAGCGGGATCGCATCAAAAATGGCGCCGTTGCCGGGGACGGTGTTTGTTTGATTTAGATTTTTTTTATTGTCATTAGTTGTGTCTTTCTTCGCCTTGAGGAAGTAAAACTCCTCAAGGTTTGTTCTAATCATTTTCGAGTTGTTTGATATTTTGCATGCCTAGAAGGTTACAAGGTGATTTGTTACCTTTTGACCGTGAAATCGAAAGAACCTTGACGAACAATAGGAGAGTTGTTAGGAGCAATTTAAGAGGTATTAGTGAAGTTGTTCAACCCACTAGTGAGTTTGTCAATCCTTTCGCAATAGAAGGAGAAGAAAACCCATTACACAATACCCCACAAAATCCACCTACAATGCCAAAATTCTCGTCACACTCCGTACCCACCGAGGAGAATCTACCAAATGGTACTCCTACACCGCAACATCTAACCGGAAATTTTATTGCCAAGTCCGCCTTCATCCAATTAGTTGAGAGGAGCCAATTCGGGGGGATGCCTAGTGAGGACCCTCATTCTCATATGGAAACCTTTTGCGACTATTGTGATGCTATCTCTCAAACGGGCGTGACTCAAGACCAAATTAGATGGGTCTTATTTCCTTTTTTCTTAATCGGCACCGCGAAGCAATGGTTGAAGGGCCTTGATAAGGCCACCCTTGGAATAGATTCTTGGAAGAAGTTGGCTCTAGCTTTCTACAAACAATTCTACCCACCGGAAAAGACTAACATGCTAAGAGCTCAAATTACGGGTTTTAAGCAAAGGGATGAAGAGTCTTTGTATGAAGCTTGGGAGCGGTTCAAGGGAATTTGTCGCTCATGTCCTCACCATGGACTTAGCGAATGGTTTTTGGTGCAACAATTTTGGAATGGCTTATATGAAGATTCTAGGAACATTCTCAATATGGGATCAAATGGAATGTTCACCGAAGTTGATGACAATCAAACATGGAACAAGATTGAGGAAATGGCGGTACATAACTCACAATATAGTAGACCTCGCAAGGCTACTAGAGGAGGAAAGCATGAAGTAGACTCCGTTACTCAATTGGGTGCTCAACTTAGTGCTCACATTGACACAATCAACTTGAAGTTTGAACAAGCTATGGCTAGACTTGAGGAAAACTCAAAATCATCGAAGCATCATGTTAATGCCATGACGGCATCCTCATCAATCCCAAGTGGGATATGTGAGAATTGTGGAACTTTGGGACATGACCAAGGTGAATGTAGGGGAACAAATGAACAAGTGAATGCTTTCCAAGCATACAAGAGTGGTACCCCTTATTCCAACTTTTACAATGAAAACACCAAATTCCATCCAAATCTCTCATACAAAAGCCAAAATGTTCAAAACCCTCAAACAACATACACTCCACCACCCATGAGAAACTAAAATCAAAGACCCTTTTACAATCAAAACAAAGGTTACCAAAATCAAAATCCATACAATCACCAAAATGACCAAGGTTTTGATGTCCAAAAAGCGGTCCTCCAAATGCAAAAGAATCAACAAGAATTTTTCACTCAAATGCAAAAAGATAGCCAAGCAAAGGAAACCACCATCAACAACATTCTAGCTCACACCAAGATGTTGGAAACACAATTGACTCAACTAGCATCTTCAAGCTCACAAAGAAAAAATGGGCAATTACCACCTCAAAGTAATCCCCCTAGACATGAAACGGTTAGTGCCATTCATTTGAGAAGTGGTACAAGGTATGAAGCACCGAAGAAGCAAGTTGAGGATGAAATTGTGGAAGCTAGTGAAAAGGAAGAAATTGTGCAAAACTCCAAAGATGGAGAATCGTCAAAAGAAGAAAGTTCAAAGAAAAATGAAGACAAGGCCAAGGAGAAGGAGCCCATTGTGATTAGACTTCCTTTTCCAAGTCGTCAAGCCAAGCCCAAATTTGATGATCAACTTGGAAAATTCATGGAAATTGTGAAGAATTTAGAAGTCTCAATTCCTTTCACGGAATTAATCAATCACGTGCCGGCCTATGCGAAATACATGAAAGATATCCTCACAAAGAAGAAGTCGATCCGGAAGCTTGAGACTATCGCCTTCACTAAGGTGAGTAGTGCAATACTTCAAGGGAGTTCACCTCCAAAGTTAAAGGATCCGGGAAGCTTCTCAATACCGTGTACCATTGGCGACACAACGATCAACAAAGCCTTATGTGATCTAGGGGCTAGTGTGAGTGTCATGCCGTACTCGGTGAGTAAAAGGTTGGGGATGGGAGAGCTTAAATGCACCAATATCACACTCCAAATGGCCGATAGATCGACGAAGACACCGTTAGGGATATGGGAAGATGTCCCCGTGCGAATTGGGAAGTTTTTCATCCCGGTGGACTTTGTCATTGTTGATATGGAGGAAGATTCCAACATTCCAATCATCCTAGGAAGACCTTTCCTACACACCGCCGGTGCGGTGATTGATGTGAAACATGGTGAGCTCACTCTAGAAGTGGGAGATGAAAGAATAACTTTTAATCTTGACAAGACCATGAGAGCTCCTCGTTTGCATGAACCATGTTTCATGATTGATCATTATAGCCGAAAGGATGAAAGGAAGAAATCGGAACTCCAATGGAAGAAGAAAATTGAAGATGCTCCATTCAAAGAGCAAGTGAATTGTGACAAGGAGAGCTTGCAAAGCTCATCAAAATCAACCAAGGAAGAAGAGGATGGCCTCATTGGCCAAGAGAAGAAATTGGGAGAATTGTCTCCATCTAAGCAAGAAATTTTCAATGATCAACTCAATGAAGTTTGTGGTCTTTGGGACGACGAATTTGAAGGGATTTTTAATCCCTACATTGGTAATGCCATCGATCAAGACCAACAACAAGGGCCAAGGTCTATTGAGAACCTCTACCATGATAATGAACAAGCTTTTGATTACTTCTTCAAGGTGTTGAGCAACATCAACAACACCTTGGACATGCCCCCTTGACATCTCATCAAGAATGAGAGTTTGGTGGAGTCCTCCCTAAACAACCACTTGTAAATATTTCTAACTCCCTAACTTACATTTCAATTCTTGTATTGCATTTTTGTCATCTTTGGATTTTTATTTACTTTGATCAAAATAATTGTCATGTTTGAGAGAAAGTGAGGGAGGGACTAACGATTTCAATTGATGTGTAGTGCTTTTAGCTTAGTGTGGGGATGGCAATTGCCTAGGCTATCCATGCCTTAGTAGTGCCCCCACAATGACGAACACAAGACTTGAAGAAAGAATGAAAGAACGGTATGGGAAATGCAGTGTGCACGGATGGAACTGAATCCGTGTACACAGGGGAAGAATCCGAGCGGATTCTCGGGAATCCGCCCGTCTGAAAGAATCCGAGCGTATTGCAGAAAAGACGCCCGTCCTGAACTGAGCTGAATTTTGAAAATTTCTTGACTGTGACTGAATCCGGGCGTCCTGTGAAGAATCCGCCCGTCTTGAAGAGTCCTTCCGTCCTGTAAGAAAGACGTCCGTCTTTGCAGCTGAGGAAAATAAGCAAAATTTTCTGGACTGAAATCCGTCCGTCTTCAAGCAAATCCGCCCGTCCCGTGTTCAGCAAATCCGAGCGGATTGTCACAAATCCGCCCGTCTTTAGGCGAGTTTTGCAAAGTCCAGAAGGAGCAGAATCCGCACGGATTGGGCAGAATCCGCACGGATTGCCCCTGCAGATTCGAAAATTTCGGTCTCTTTAAAACCCCTCCCACCTTCATTCATTCATTCATTCATTCATTCATTCATTCATAAACACTACCCACAACATCAAAACCCTCATCCTCTCCATCACAAAAATAAAAACCCTCAACAACATTCACCAAAATCAAATCAAACCATCCTTCCAACAACAAATTAATCACTCCTTCCTCAACAAAAACAAAACCAAGCACAAAAATCATCAACCTTTGAGTCGATTTTTGTTTTCATAAAGGCAAAGCCTTTCACCTTCAAATTGATTTGGGCATACTACAAATTGAAGATTTTTCATTCTTTTCTTGGTTAGTTCATCAATGGCAAGGACTAAGGGAGCAACAAAGGCAACAAAGGCACCAAAGGCTAAGGCACTCTCACAAAGGCAAAAGTCTCTTCAAACAAAGAAAGCATTGGCTATGGTGGTAGCAACACCAAACTTGGAAGTGCAACAACAACAACAAACTTCTATGGGAGCAACAACACCTTCCACTCCGGTAATTGATCAACTTTTGCATTATCCGGAGGTAACTTTTATTTCCGATACCCATAGAAATACCTTTGTCAAGTTTGCTATGAAGTCATTACAATCCACCAAATTCATATGTGAAGATACCTTAGAAAAATTGGGTGTTCTTGAGCAAACAAAAGCCTTTTTCAATGCCATGGGGTTGAAGAAATTGTTTGAAACAAGGGAATTGACATACCCCTCCCTTACCTTGGAATTTTTAAGTTCTTTGAAAATCACCAAAGTTGAAAATAGGGAGAATCTCGAGTTTCGTCTAGCTAATGTTAGTAGACGCATTACCTTTAGGGAATTGGGTGAAATTTTGGGTCTTAGTGATGAACCGAGTTATTTTAAGAGTTATGGAAAGTATGACCCCGAACCTCTTTGGGAGGCAATCTCCGGGAAGAAATTTGAGGATTTTCATGCGAGTCGTGCTCTTTTGGTCCACCATCCGGGCATAAGAGTATGGCACAAGGTCGTGGGTAACACCATAATTGCTAGGAAAGATACCAACCATTTCACAAGACTTGATTTTATTCTTCTTGAATCGGCTTTGAATATCGGAAGAGTACACACCAAGCCTTATAATTCTTTGAGGCTCTTGGTAGATAGATGGCTCAACATTGATTGTGGGAAGAAGGGCATGACCGTTATTGTCAATGGCGGCCTAGTCACACTCCTAGCGAAGCACTTTGATCCTAACTTCAATAAGGATAACAAATACAAAGCAAAGGAGGGTGGCCATCTTGTTGATATGCATACTATGATTCACAAGTTCAAGTGGGTTGCCCATAACCCCCTTGACACTAAGTATGGATGGCTCACTAGTGAAGCTAGATCGTTCGCCTTGCCTTCGAAGATTTGCCGTCTAAGCGTTCACCGGACCAATTATCTACTTCCCCTTTCCAAAGAGGCCGAGTATATCATTCAACAACAAAAGGGTGATATTGAAATGCCCTCCTCTTCCATTGTCATACCACCTTACCCCTTTAAGTATGAAGAGTTCAAACCGGAAGGAGTTGAAGTTGGGAAAGACTATGTGACTCTTCTCATGCAAGCAATGCACAAGCAAGCCTATGAAGATCGGAAAAATGCCTACTTGGCTCAATATCCACCCCTCCTACATTTAGCTAGGCAAGGACTACTTGATCCATCATGTCCTTTGCCTAGTTGGGCGGATAGAGAAGCCTTATTTCCGGGTGCATCTAGGGTCGTTTTGGGTGACAATGAGGTTGTTGGAAATGATGAAGAAGTTGATGATAATATTGGGGAAGAAGCAAGTGAAGAAGAAAAGGATGGTGAAGATGATTATGAGGAAGATGAGGAAGAAAGTGAAGAAGCAAATGACAAGGAAAGTGGTAATGTGACCACTTCTCATGAGGGAAGTGATGGTGATAGCATGATGGAAGATTAGAAAGCCTTGGAGACTCCTACCCTCTCATGGTTTGTCTATTTCTCTCTTTGTATTTTATTTCATTTTGATCATTGTTGAAGTAGTCCTAGCCCCATTAGAGGACTCACACCTCGGTACCATTGAGGTGTTCTCATTCTATTGTTCCCATTTTCAAAATCCAAAATGACAAATTAGTTTCATGCATAGCATAGTGTGTGCATGAACTATACCCATCCTTGGACATTAGCAATAGTGTCTCACTCGGTTTGGGGAAGTTAATGCATACACAACGGGAGGTAATCTAAATTATCCTCTCCGTCATAACAAAAACCATGCATCATGTAGTGTAGATTAGTATAGATTGCATTTAGTATAGAAATCATGCATCATCTTTGCATAATTTCCATCATTTTCGCCATTGAGGACAATGCCCATATTAGTGTGGGGATGGGAATTCTAACATTTAACTCTTATTCAAAAATCCAAAAAAATTGAAAAATTTCAAAAATCATAAAAATTTGAAAATTGAAAACCCAAAAACATGTTTATTTCCTTTTGTAGTCTTGTATATATTTTCTTGTATATATTGTGTTTGTTCTATCCTTGTTCACATTGATTGACTACGCCACATCCGAGACATGAGGATATTGAAGACCGCATGGTATGATCTTTCCAATCTCCTTTTTCCTCTTTATGTTAATGACTATGTGGCTTTATTTTGATTGATGCGGTATAACAATGTGAATTTAGGACTTGCATTTAGTTTATATGTCATATTAGTTGATAGAATCACTTGCATTAGGATATTTATATTAGTTGCATCATGGCATGTAGTTGCATGTTAGAAATGTTTTGAAAAATGCCTATTTAGGAACTTTGACAAGAGCAACTAAGCCATTACAAATACTTGTTCAACTTAAGACTTTGCCTACTAGAATGGTTGTAAAACACCCTAAATAGTGTCATACTAGTGTCTTTTGACCCATGACCCAAGGCCTAGTCAAGGGTTTGCATGTGAGTCACCTATCCAACCCCGTGATGCGATGTGCACTTGCTTAACTTGTATAGGTGACCTTGTTTGACCTTGTGGTAAGGCAACCCAAAAATATTTTCTATCAATAAGCTTGAAGTGCTCATTTCAAAGAAATTTTGTCATGTGGAAGTAATGTAATGCCAAGGAAACCTCAAATGTTATGAATTGTTGAAAGTTTAGAAAGTTAAGTTGTTTTGATGGAGGCGTACCACTTCGATGTGCTTTGGTGTGGGATCCATTGAATTGGGCCCCCATACGGTTGTGAATTCGGCCGCCCAGAGACAGAGTGACTATCACCCCGAAAAGCTATTGTCTAGAGGTTAACCAGTTGCCTAATAAGCGATTGGCGAAAGCAAAGGACACTAGCCCGGAAGGGACAAACCCCATCTTAAATTTTTGAAATGTGAAAGTGAAATGAGGACAATTTTGAATACTAGTCATATCCACCCGTTGTGAATAAATATTTGAGCATTTCATTCCCAAAAAGCCTTTTGTCAAGCCACTTGGTCGAGCTTGGGACGATCCATGACCTTTACTTTTGTAGAGAATTCGAGACTTGTCATGTCATATGCTACTGGCATAATAGGGATCATCATTCCACCACCATCCGATCGCTCTTGACGAAAGCATTTGGAAATTGAGGACGAAAGTAGTCTAGTTTAACACCATTTGGAGGTGATTTAGTGCCATCCTCTTAGACTTAGTAATTTGTTGAACTAGTATTTGTGAAGGATTACATGCTCTTAAATTTGTTCCTCTTTAGTGCCTCCGCCACTTGATGAGGGAGTGGCTATTCTTTTTGTAGATGCATCCATTATGTGTTTTTGTGTGCTTAAAGTTTGGATGTGTCGCCATTTTGGCAAGACTCACCTTGCCTTGCAAGAAGGCATCCTACCTCATGGTTGTCTTGTTGTGAGTTGAAGGGGCGGAGTGAGACCGCTAATTGTCTCATATAGGCTATATTATTAGGATAGGTTAGTATTGGTCCTAGTCTTTGTCACCTCTTTACTCGGGACGAGCAAAGGTTCGGTTTGGGGATATTTGATGTGACCATAATTGGCGCATATTTAGCCCCCGAATTAGCCTTGTTCCCATGCTTTTTAGTGCTTATTTGGGTCATTTCTTATCTTTAGTTCTTTGTTTTGCATATTCTTTGAGATTTTGATCCCTTGGTAGGAAAGGAGTAAGAATCTTGCATTTTCATGGCAAAACGAGACTAAATTGATCGAATTCAATGACCAAGCATCAAGGAGAGACAAGATTAGAAGGTCTTTGTACATATCATAGTAGAAGAGCAATGTTGAGAAATTATCCTTGAGTCCCCAAGGAAATCCCCAAGGAATTTATGAAGAAAAGGGAAGAAAAGAAGAAGATTTGTTGCTGACTGACAATCCGAGCGGATTGTCACCAATCCGTCCGTCCCGCAGCAGCACAATCCGAGCGGCTTTGCCACAATCCGCTCGGATTCCCCCTCCTCAATCCGCTCGGATTCCAACGCCAGAATCCGCCCGTCCCGACCCTATTCCGCCCGGATTCTAGCACAGCACGGATTGTCTTCTCCAAGCTACGAAGAAAGAAGCCCTTCTCTCAGAAAATACCGGCTCCTCCTTGCTCAACTTAAAAAGTGTAATTACTAGTTTAGCCCTTAGTTAACCCTAATGCATCCTCCCTAATTTCCACTATAAATACCCCATTAGTCTAATTAGAGGAGCATGTTCTTCTTATCAATAATTAGTGTAGTTAATATCAATCAAATCTCTCTTTAATATTGTAATCAAGTATTAATCAAGTTTTAATCCAAGTTTTAGTTCTTTAATCTCTCTTTTGTTCATCCTTTATTTTGGGTAATTGAAGATTAATTGGGTTATTGTTGGGAGATTGACAACCTCTCAATCAAGCATTCAAGTACTTCTATTATTCTTGCTTTGTTATTGGAATCATTAGTAGGTATAATCTCTTAATCCCTTTTTTTTAATTATTGTTAATTACTTTCATTTATTCATCATGTTTCATATTGTTGGTATGATTGACAACCTTGCTAGCATGATCAACATGATAATGAGTGAGTAGTCTCTTAGCTAGGGTTAATGGGTGATTAGGGGAAACCAACATGGGGAATGATTCATGCTTAAATTAATATGCTTTCATGTTTTGTTTGCTTGCTTGTTTTGATCTCAACTCATGCACATGTTATATTTGATGAAATGCTAAGCCTATGAATCCTTGCATTTACTATCATCTCCTATCTTTTCAATGAGACTTGTAAGATATAACCCAACTCGAGTCTCATTAGACCATGCATGTTGTTGAGTAGGGAAGATTAAGTCGACTTGTAGGTGTTGTACAATCTAATCGATTCGGCTCCGGGACCCAAACTTTCCTAGGATTGTAAGATATAACCCAACTCAATCCATCACAACAATAATTGCTTGCTTATAATTTGAGAACATGTTTGTATGATCATATCCCATGATTCCCCTATGATCCCGTGACACCCTAGTGCCTTTAATCAATTGTTTACACCCCTTTAATTCATCTTGCTTGTTTATTTTCATTGCTATTTTAGTTTAGTAACCTTCTAAATCAACCTAATTTGTGACACCCCTTAGACACCACTAGTTACAATAGAAATCTCATTTCAACTCCCGTCCCTTGGGATCCGACCTTTACTTGCCTCTTTACTAATTGTAAAGTTGTTTGTGGAGCTATAAATTGTGTTTTGATTCGACCGTGACCAACGACCACATCTTAATTTGTGAACACTTAGCGGGATCGCATCACCGTTATAATCGCCGCGTCTAGACACGGATTTTAACCCGTTTCGCGCCGACAATGGCTCTTTCAAAACCCGAGAAAAGCACACACCCTTTTCTCGAAACACTTTCGGGATCCCGAGGACCGTACACCGTCCCCGAGACCTCTTCAAACATTTCAAACTCGATTTTGAAAACATACAATTTTGAATTTCAAAACCGTCTTGGGAAGAAACACACTGCTTTCCGAGCCGACTCGAACTCGAATCGTCTTTTGCAAATAAACTTAAGACAACCCTTTTCAACTGATCGACTTGCGGAGATCTCTATCTTCGGAAGCCGCACATTAAAGCGACAAATGAATCTTTTGAAAATTTCTATTTTCGAAAACTTCAGTCCACCATTCCAATTCCGCCTCGTGTCTATCGAGTCAAAGCAAACGTACTTATGGGTCTATACTTATGAGTCGTCTCACCACGAGACCCGTCCAATGGCGTCACGCCGTCATGATGGACTCGTGTCAAAGGTTCGGTCAAACACCGTCACGTCATAAATCGAGTCAGCACCGAGGGACCACACACGGTCACCCTCGTCTTGTTGAGTCCGATCTTGGTCTCGTCCTCTATGTTGTCTGCGTTCAGTCTTGGAACCGTGTCGGATTGAGTTGTAATGTGAGCCGTTTTTGTTCCTCAGAGCCATGGCCCCGTCTTCAGCTTCGTCCAACAACAACAATGATAACAACAGAGATGTCACAACTGATCAGCTAGCCAGCCTGCCTACCGCTCTTAAGGTCACCCTGGATCGCGTCGAGACCCGTATCGACGCCCTGGAGAACAAGGAAATTGAGGAACATAATACCCCACCTCTGACTGAGACTGAGAAGAGGCTGAAACTTCTGGAAGAACAACTCCTAGCCCGGGGTAACAACATCCACCTTGAAAATAACCGAAGGTTCGAACCTGTTGGGGACCAGTTACCTGACAACTTCACCCTGACTGATGTGCCTAAGTTCAAGGGAGTGGAGGACCCACTAAACCACATCCGTGCTTTCAAAGACTACATGGCCATTAAGGGGGTCAAACAAGAACTTTTTACCAGGATCTTCCCATCCTCTTTGGAGCCGATTCCTCGCCAATGGTACTACTCCTTGGACCCGAAAAACGTTACCACCTGGGATGAGATCGCAGTTGAATTTGCCAAACAGTATGCCGACAATGTCGAGATCCAGGCCAACACCCGTACTCTCGAGGTGTTAACCCAAAACGACAAGGAAGGATTCATTGAGTTCCTAACCCGTTGGAGGAGGGTGAGTACTCAGTTGGTCGGTAAGCCGAGTGAATCAACTCTGGTGGAGAAATTTGTCAACAACCTCCGCCCGGTTTATGCCAACCTGCTGAGGTATCAGAATATCAAAACTTTTCAAGATCTGCAGATTCTGGGGACACGTATTGAGGATGACCTTCGAAAGGGTGTCTTAGCAATGACCACATGCAGGGGTTATCAAGGATCCACCTCAACCGGATCTCGCCCTTACGGTCAGACAAACAAGATTGATGAGGTTAACCTCGTCGAATCATCTACCAAGAAAATCGAACACCCCGAGAGAGTGTTCACCAACATAGGGTCAACTTATGCAAGTGCCCTGAAAAGGCTCATGAACCAAGGGAAGTTACAACCGATCGGGCCCACCTCGGACCCGGCCGACGCCAAGAAATCCCGATTTTGGAACCCCAACGCCTACTGCCAGTATCATCGAGGGAAAGGGCATGATACCGAAAATTGCTTCAAACTCAAGCACCTCATTCAAGACATGATTGAGAAGAGAGATTTGCCTATACCCCCACCAACTAAGCCAAACAACAAGACGAATCCTCTGGGAATCACGCCATCTCTGACGATGAGCCGACCCTAGACTGCTCTCATCTCATCTTGCCAATTGACGACGAGGTGAATGTTCTGGAAAAGGACCCTTCAGACGGAGTGTTCGTATTCATCTTTGCCACTATGCTCACTATGTTTCAGAAGTTGAGGAGGCCATTGCCACCTTTCGAGAGAATCACCCGACTCGACGACGCCTACCGTCGACTCATCTTCAATCCCCACCACGTCCGAGAGAGAATTCCCAAGCATTCAAAACTACCTACCCCAGATGGATTGCTCCAAATGACCATTCGGCATAGACCCCACGAAAATCACCTTCAAAATAACCACCTTCACGAGAATTACCCTCAAAATAACTACCCTCAAAATAACTACCCCCACAAAAATCGCCCTCACAAAAAT
The DNA here is from genome assembly GCF_048544455.1 of Silene latifolia. Lineage (NCBI taxonomy): Eukaryota > Viridiplantae > Streptophyta > Magnoliopsida > Caryophyllales > Caryophyllaceae > Silene > Silene latifolia. The sequence goes on from NC_133538.1 coordinate 371,266,481, forward strand.
ATTCCCCACAAGAACTACCCACCGAGGAATACCCTTCCGAGGTATCCTCGAGACCCTGAAATTAACGACATATGGCGGGATGATATTGAGGATGTCTATGTCGTCCCAGGAAAGGAGAAGCGGACGAAGGAAATCGGACACCTCACCCGGTCCGGACGTCCCTATCAGAATCCGAGCAACCCAGCGGCCGTTCCAACAACGAATGACCAAATCGTCCCGGAAGCGGACACTCAACCAAAGGCTCCTGAGAACTCAATACTGAAACAACTTTAGAAAGCAAAGGCCGAGATCTCAATTAGGTAGTTGATCGCAACGTCTTTCGAGCATCGGCAGGCCCTGCTGCAGGCCTTGGGAAAATTAACCGTGCCCTCCACCTCTTCCCCAGAAGAAATAGTGGCACACATGACAAGAGACGCCCCTGATCTGAGCAACCCGGTCGTCTTCTCCGACGAGGACATCCGCCTGTTCGGAGCCAACCATAACCTGGCCCTGTACATCACTGTGCAATGCCTCCAAAAGAATGTACCAATGGTCCTTGTGGATGACGGTTCCGACGTGAATGTCATCCCTCTCGAAACTGCCCACAGGCTGGGTATTAAGTAATCTGATTTAATCCCAACGAATCAAGGAGTACGCGCCTACGACGGCACACGTCGTAAGGTCGCTGGGCTTATCACCCTAGCCATCGCAACCGGGCCACTAGAAAGACAAACCTGTTTCCAAGTGGTCGACATCGACGCATCCTTCAACATGCTCCTGGGACGTCCCTGGATTCACACCGTCAAGGCGGTCACCTCAACGATCTACCAAAAGATTAGGGTCCCCTTCAACGGGAAAATGATCACGATCCCCGCTTCCCCAATCAAAGCAGTCATGAGAATAGGGGTAGCCTCCCAAGCCATTGAGGAGGACGACAATGAAATGTGGGGTTTCCAAGCCGTGAACGCCATAACTGATGAACTAACAACCTCTGAATGTGACCCGTTCGCCAAGCTCACGATCAACCGTATCATGATGCGTCAGGGTTATTTCCCGGGTTTGCCGCTCAATCCGCTAAAGGACCCATTGCCTCCCTTGAAACAGGCTAAGGTCCCCAACATTCCCTTTGGGCTGGGATACGAACCTACTGACAAAGACATCCAGGAGATGAACCTCCTAATCCGAAAACGCAAGAAGCACGGAGTCATCCTCCGTCCCTACCACCTGACTCTCAACGGATACTTTGTCCCCGAGGGAGAGTCTGAACTCTACCACGGTTTTCCGGAACCAATCTATAACTCTGTGGCGAAGGCTAGATACCCGGGAGTGGAAGTCTTCCAGGACTACTACTTTATCCCCGACAACATCGAAGCCGCGTCAACTGAGTCCAAACCGTCACCGTGCCTCGACGGACAAGCTGTCACACTACTCTTTGGGGATGATAACATCAAACGCCTCGACTATGAGGACATCATCAACATCGCCATGAAAGACAATCAGTTTGATCCAACCGCCTTGATCTCCGATACTGACCCGGAGAAAGCCACCCAAGACTGGAGGAAAACCATCAAGTTGACCAATCGCCAAGGCCGCATTCTCAAGATCACAACTGGAGAAGGCCCTATGTTCAAAGAAGGAAGTGATGAAGGATCCGAGTCTGAGCCCGAGTCAGAGTCAGAGTCTGTTATAGCTCCTAACACTCCAGATGTCCCAGTCAAGGTCCCCTTCCCACTGTTTTATCACAAAGTCGTGGCTGATTCAAAGGTTGAGTCTACTAGGGTCACCCCCACTCCAATGAAAGGGGACAACCTGGAGCCTGTTCCAGGGGCCACTTCCTCTGTCGTGTCGCCTCTGACTGACCACGAGATGTCTGTCCTCTCCGAGCTTTTCGCTCGTGTCAACTTAATGAACGCTAAGTTTGCTTATGACTCATCTCAATTTAATCGCAATGCATTAAATGATTATGAGGAATTTGACTTGAGTGACTACCCACCTCACTTAGCCAAAGAACTTGACAAACGGGAAACCAGAACCCCCATCATTGAGGAAACCGAGCCTATTAACGTAGGAACCGACAATAAACCTTAAGAACTTAGGATAGGGACAACCCTGGACCCCTCGGAAAGACAGCAGTTCATTGACCTCCTCCACGAATACAAGGACGTGTTCGGCTGGTCTTACAGAGACATGCCTGGGATTGACAGAGAAATTGTAGAGCACCGGATACCCATCAAACCCGGGGCTAAACCTGTGAAACAGAAGCTACGCCGGATGCGACCTGAGTGGGCCCTAAAAATCAAAGAAGAGGTGGACAAACAGTTCAAGGCTGGGTTCATCAAAGTGTCTGAATACTCTGACTGGGTGGCCAACATTGTGCCGGTACCAAAGAAAGACGGACGGATTTCGGTTTGCGTCGACTTCAGGGATCTGAACAAGGCAAGTCCAAAAGACGACTTCCCTTTGCCACATGTTGACATTCTGGTAGACAACACTGCCGAACATGCTCTCCTATCATTCATGGACGGGTATGTCGGGTACAACCAGTTTAAAATAGCTGAGGAAGACATGCACAAAACTGCGTTCACTATACAGTGGGGTACATATTGCTACACGGTCATGCCTTTCGGCCTCATCAACGCCGGAGCAACCTATCAAAGAACCGCTACCACTCTCCTACATGATATGATGCAGAAGGAGGTAGAGGTATATGTCGATGACATGATCGTCAAATCAAAGGAATAGGACGGACACATCAATGCCCTCCGGAAATTCTTCGCTCGTCTGCAGAAATATAACATGAGACTAAATCCTTAGAAGTGTGCATTCGGGTTCACCTCCGGAAAACTCTTGGGACATGTCGTCAGCAAAAGAGGCATTGAGATTGATCCAACCAAAATAAAAGCCCTTCAACAAATGCCTCGGCCTAAGAACGAGAAGGAGATTCGGGGATTTCTCAGTCAGGTCTAGTACATCAGCCGGTTCATTGCCAAGCTCACTATGATTTGTGAACCGATATTCAAGAAGCTTCGCGCCTCTTATCACACCGATTGGGACGACGACTGTCAGAAGGCGTTCGACAGGATAAAGGAAATCCTATCCAAACCTCCTGTCCTCATGCCACCTCAACCGAGGATTCCTCTATCCCTATACCTGACTGTAACCAACACATCCATGGGAGCAATGCTAGCACAAACAGTTGGCAACGAAGAGCGAGCCATCTACTACATCAGCAAAAAGTTCATTGAGTACGAGACGAGGTATACCCAACTGGAAAAGACATGCCTTGCCCTAGTTTGGTCAACAAAGAAGCTGCGGCATTACATGCTCAGCTACTCGGTCCACATCTACTCCAAGATGGACCCAGTCAAATACATCTTTGAAAAATCCATACTAAAAGGAAGGCTGTCTAGGTGGACACTGATGCTATCCAAGTTTGACCTCAAGTTCGTACCCCTCAAGGTTATCAAGGGAAGAGCAGTTGCCGATTTCCTAGCAGAAAATCCCGTCAGCGAGGATCCAACGACCGACACATGGTCACTTCCTGACGAAGACATCCTTTGTGCTGACTCTGACACATGGGACCTATACTTTGATGGTGCATCTAATCTGAGAGGCTTCGGGGTAGGAATCCTTCTAATTTCACCAGAGGGAGAACATGTTCCGATCTCGGTCAAGCTAGACTTCGCCGTCACCAACAATGCCGCTGAATATGAAGTATGTCTCATCGGCCTACAAGCTGCCATCACACTTGGCATCAAGAGAATGAGGCTCCATGGCGATTCCTCACTCATCATCAATCAGGTATCCGGATTATGGAAAATCCGATCTGACGGCCTAGCTCCTTACCAAGCAAAGATCAGTCAAGAGGCCGAGTTCTTCGACCGAGTCGCCTACTTCCACTTGCCGCGAGAGGAAAATCAATTTGCTGACGCCCTGGCAAAACTTGTCGCGCTCGTCAACATACCTGACGACATGACATCGATACCCCTATGTGTCGAAAGACGAAGCGAGCCAGCTCACATCTGTGCCATTATCGACGACGAGGAAAACCATGATGAACCTTGGTACCAAACCATCCTCAATTAAAAAACCAAAAACGAATTCCCTCCCAACTCTGATCAAAGAGGACAAAGAGCCATCCGTTTACTTGCATCATAATTCGTGATAAACCAAAATCAGCTCTACAAAAGAACACCCCAAGGAATTCTCCTCCTTTGCATTGACCATCACGAAGCCAAGAAAGTCATGGGAGAGGTTCACGACGGAGAATGTGGCCCTCACATGAGTACAATGATGCTTACACGGAAAATCATGCGGCTAGGTTACTATTGGACAACCATGGAAGCCGATTGCCGTAACTACGTCAAACATTGCCACAATTGCCAAATCTTCGCCAATATACAACATATACCACCATCCCTTTTATACACCATGACATCACCCTGGCCATTCTGAACCCGGGGAATCGACATCATCGGGAAAGTCAACCCGATAGGCACCAAGGGGCATTGCTTCGTCCTTGTCGTCATCGACTACTTCACCAAATGGGTGGAAGCGCAGTCATATGCAGTCTTGACCGCCAAACAAGTGGCCAAGTTCATTCAAAACAACATCATCTGCCGATATGGGGTACCCCATAAAATCATCAGCGATCAAGGCTCTCACTTCCGGGCGGAAACTCAAGCTTTGCTGGATAAATACAAGATCAAACGACATCGATCATCCCCCTACCGTCCCCAAACCAACGGAGCGGTGGAGGCAGCGAACAAAAGTGTTGTTACCATTATCAAGAAAATGCAAGACAACTACCGCGATTGGCCGAGCAAACTCCCATTCGCACTCTGGGGGTACCGAACCTCCATTCGAACACCGACAGGAGCCACACCCTTCTACCTAGCATACGGTATGGAGGCGGTTCAACCGGTGGAGTTAGAGGTCCCATCTCTACGCATTCTACTGGAGAGTCAAGTCCCTGAGGTGAAATGGACCCGTCGAAGGTACGAACAACTCACTCTTCTAGACGAACGGCGACTCAACGCCTTGCACAACGTCCAGCTATACCAACGACGTATACAACGGGCATTCAACAAGAAGGTCAAACCCAGAAACATCCAAGAGGGCGACTTGGTCCTCAAGTCAGTTCAAGCACCATTACCCGTCGATCCGAGGGGAAGATTCAAACCCAACTGGGCCGGGCCATACCTGGTCAAGAAGATACTTTCGGGGGGCGCAGTGAGACTGAGTGACCTAGACGGGGAGGACTTTACAAACCCGACCAACCTAGACCAACTCAAGAAATACTACCCTTGAACTCTATCAACCAACAACCTCAACCCTTTTCAAGTCAAGTTCCTCAATATGTTCTGATTTGAAATTGCATGTTTTATCGAGTCTAAGCTGCGGCACCTTGCCCATTTCGAATGTCCTTTGATCCGTCGAAGGCAACGTCCATTTGCACTACAAAAACAAACCTCCTGAACTACGAGCATGGTTTGATTTCACCTCTTCAGGTGAATACGTAGGCAGTCCCTCTTGTGCTTGAGGGATACAACCACAAAACCCAATTCAAATTCACAAAACATTTCGAACTACGATCATGGTTTGATTTCACCTCTCCAGGTGGATACGTAGGCAGTCCTTTCTTACACAAGAAGGATACAACCATTCCCACAATCAAAAATAACCATTCCCACAATCAAAAAAACATCCCCATCAAAAAAGGAGAAAAGGGAAAACCATTCCCTTTCCCCACAAAATACAAAAATGAGCCTTTCTCCCTTTCCACAAAATACCACTTTCCCAAGTGCAATTGTTTGGGACGGTTCAAATCGAATTGCCCTTACCAAATGGATGGAATAAACAAGCGTTCACAACTTTCGACACGAGCAATCCCCTTATTTAATTAATAATGGGAGGGATTACAATTTCAACAAATAAGGCTCGACGAGTCTACAACTTGTCAAGGCTAAGGTGTCCACTAACACACCTCACATAGTAAAACTAGCACAAAACACACAATAACTAGCTAGTACAACATAATAAAAACTCACAACAATAATACAACATAATAATAAAGTGGGTAATGGAGGTCTTCACTCTTCCATTCTACCCTTGCCTTTTCCTTCGGGGTACATCTTCCCGTTGTTCTTCTTGTTGGCCGGCCTAACATGGACTTCTTCCTCGGAACGGATCCTAAACGGATCTAAGACGGCAACGGCCTCCGGTCTAGCACAAGACCCCATGTTCGACCCAAGACGAGCCAATGCACGGCCCACCATACTCTTGGGGCCGGAACTCCTCCTCTTCGGTGGTGTCATCACATCGGGAGTAGCTCCATCAACATACTCCTCAAAGAAGGCACGGTTGGCCTTGCCAACCTCTCGGTACTTCAAGTCGACAACCTCGTCCTTACGAAACTTGGATCTCTCTTCCAAGGACGGAGCACGTGACCACTTGACATAAGCAGGAGTCACCCATGTCGTGGCAACGGGGTTTGGTACCTCCCAAAGCGGCCGAGTGGCCCACCATCTTTCAAAGAACTCCACGAGATAGGAGTTCCGAGAAACATTCTCTTGGACAAGAGTATCTTGAGCAGGCGCCTTTTGTTGACGCGCCATTTGCCTCATGAGCCTTTCGGGATAAATGAAGGAAACAACCTTCAAACCCACAACCATTAAAGAACGAGGACTAGCACCCGAAGCGGGCAACCCCGTGAAGGACCTCAAGTGCTACCATGGCACCACCCAACGGATATGAGGACCACCCTCCTCCGCCAATCTTGCGGCCCAATAGGCCTCGGTGGAAGCAAAACTATCCGGGTACAACTTCTTCCTCATGGTAAGATGACGGAAGGAATAAGAATAAGGATTACCCGGAGGCTCTACATATCTTAGCCTCTCCAATAGCCACACTTGGAGGATCCTTGGCGATCCAAAAGAGGGAGCTTCTCAACAAGAGACTTCCTTGTCCAAAGCTTGGAAAATCTCTCCAAGCACCAACCATGATGGATCTCTACCATGCTCCATTTTCTCAATCACATGGATCAGGGTCATGCTACCATGGCATCTCGGCCCCTCCATTTTCAAGACATCAACAAAGAGGTACACTTGGACAAGGCAAAATGCAAGAGCCCTTCTCCTAGCCACCTCCGAGACATTAGCATCTAACCGATTCGAGAAGATTTTGATAAGAGCCAACATATCCACACCATGTGGAGCAAGAAGAAAGTTGACTTGGCTTGTTGACAAGCCCAACATGGAACGGAATTTCTCCTTATAGCACAACCGAGTCGGAGGAAGCACCGGAGCACAACCCGGCCACCCACCAATGACTCCAACTTCTTCGGCAAGGGGACAAACTCGCCTTTCGGGAAAACGAAAACATGATGTTTCGAATCCCAAAACCGAGAACACGCTTCAAGAAGCGAAGGTTGCACCTTGACTTGACGAAGCACCAACAATTGACCAACTCCCATATAATCGAGTTGATACTTCTCGGGAGGCGATAAATCCCGACACCATTGTCGCAATGCGTTCTCCAAAGCATCCATGAAATATTTTTGTGGAAGAAGAAGAGGTTTTGTAGAGGTGATTTTGTGTTTCGGATGATGACACAATGAAGCGCAAACGTCCCTATTTATACAAAATGATCAGCGCGTTTTTCAGAAAAAGAGGAGAGTCGGCTTCCATCGCCAAGACGCTCGCGCCTCCTTGAGGCTTCCCCAGGATTCCCGCTATTGACTTGTCTCTTTCAACATGTGTTTTCTCCTGACACCTCAAACCTCCCGCCAGGAACCTCGCGCCTCTTCGGGATGATCCGGGAAATTTTGTGTTTCTTCACACTCACAATTCCTTGTTTTCGCGTTTTACGAAATCTGACACGGTTTCAATGACGCAGCTTTAAACATACGGATTTTTCTTTCTTTTTTTAAGGGGGGAAGGGCTAGTCGCCCCGATCCACGACGGATCGTTTCCATGTCAGTCGAAATTCCGAAAATTTTTCGCTTTTTCCCAAAACAAAAATCAAAATCGAAAATTGATAACACGACATCAATTTTCCTTAAAAATTCAAGCACTCACAAATTCGAGTCTTGACCTCAAAAACCAAATATACTCGCAAAAATCCTTTTCTAAAATTCTTTCCTGACGGTCTGAGTTTGAATTTTTCGAGCCATTTTCAAAATTTCGATGCAATTTAATTCACGGCACGAGTTAATTGCTCAAATTTTCAAATCAATTCCTTTTGAGTTCCAAACGTGACGATTTTGTCACGGAATTTTCAAAATTTCAAATTTTAACTTCAAGTCATCTTGGTTAATTTTTTTTTTTCAATCAAATGCTTTTACGTGTTTACGTTTTTGCGTATGTGCTATCTATTCCCTGTTTTCTACAGCTAACGATGCAGGAACTGGTGCAAAGCAAAAGGAGAATCTACAGCCGACAAGCGCTCCTCCGAAACACAACACAAAAAAGCAAAAAATCACAAAACGAACTACAATCCAAAAACACATATATACAAACCGCCTTACGCAAAATATCTAAAACAAACGTCTATCATACAGACACTGGCCTTAAACAAACGTCTATCATACAGACACTGGCCTTAAACAAACGTCTATCATACAGATACTGGCCTAAAACAAACGTCTATCATACAGACACTGGCCTAAGACAACGAACTGGGGGCTATCCGCCACCTACCGAACTAATTAAGCACTCTTTATCCTCTCAAACGAAAAAGAAAGAGAGCAACAAGGGAAACAGAGGAGCAACAGTGAAAGTAGAGGAGGTTACCATGACGATAACCCTCCGCTCCTGCTCCATGACCAAAAAGAAGACAGTGTCTTGCAGACTTTGGAGGATGAGGAGGCCAAGAACCATGATGCGATGCACCATTCCGATACTGAACCCAACTCATCAGCCACCCTGTCTATGAGCCACAACGAAAAGAACAAACCGGCCATATCAGCCGCCTATCCTCCTTTACGGAAGCATCCTCCACCACCGCCTCGAATACGGCAGCCTCCTCGGTCGCTACATCCCCTCCGGGATCGACTTCCTCCTCCAAAGACTCAACAACGGACCCATAGGTCCCAGACGATACCCTGCGATAAAAAAAAACAACAAAAAAACGTCAGGCGAAATTTCGGCATTACGACGGCATGAAATGAATAAACCCAAAAACAAAAAAACACAACCTGCAATACAAAAACAAAGGGCAATCCCGCCCCAAACCATTCACAAAAAAAAACACAAAAATGACTCGCCCCTCTTTTCAAGCAAAAGACGAGTCGAAACCACAAAGACGGCATTTCAAGACCCATACAAGGTCTGCCAACAACCCAAAATACATGCCCGACACGATGGGGATTTTTCTACGTTTCAAAAAGGCAATTCATATGCTAATTTGAGCCTAAACCGGTCAAAAATTCAAAAACGACCGCAAAAAGGCAAACGTGATTCTATCACGCCTCAAGGTGACCTAAGATACCAATAAGGTCAATTTCAAGGCAAATTGACTCAATTCAAGCCCAGACAGGCGCTTATTTGGTCAGACGTAAGACCGTCGCAAAAGGCAAAAATTCAATTTTTCCCGCAAACACCCAACAAAGGTCCTTAAATGGCAAACACGGGTTTTCCCAACTACAATGCAACCTAGTGGGACCCACTACCCAAGCAAATAAACTTGTCATTGTGAAATGAGACGGTTTCTCGCCTCAATCACGTTTTTCGAGCCTAGGGAGCGGGAACGGGGACCAAAATGCAAACTAAAAGCACCCCTATACTCCTAAACAGGTTTCTAACCTAATGCAAACATCAATTTCACTCGAAATTGGCTCAATCAAAAAATGCCCAATTCGATTTTCAGGGCAAAATTTCGCCCTAATTTAATCAAGCTAAAATCGACAAATTTGAAAGGATTCAAGAGGAAATACTTACCTTGAGATGACATTTGTTGGTAATGGCACAGGCAAAAGCAAACTTGAAGGTCCTTTAATGGCGATTTTGGCGAGATTTTGAGGTTGAAGATGAATATTCATCCGCAACTCAACCTCGCGTCTTTTTAACGGAAAATAGGGTAGCCGGCTTGCATCGCCAGGTGGCTCGCGCCTAAACCAGGCCTCCCTTTTTCTTTTCCAGCGAAATTTGGGCTTTGACCCAATTTCCCACAACAAACTTCAAAGTTTTCGTTGACGGTATTGAATGTCGTCATTTCCTCGAAAGCAAACAAAACCAAATAATGAATATTCAAATTCGCTATTTTCAAAAATTGCAAAGCAAACGGCGATCAAAACCGCCAACTTCAAAAATAATGGCGAAAATTCAAAAATCGATATTTCAAGCAACGGCGGTCAAAACCGTCAATTTCAAAATAATAGTTGGAAATTGAATTCCACTATTTTCACCACACATGTCAACGGCGGCACATAAACCGTCACTTCAATCAATAGTGAATATTCCAAATTCACTATTTCTGTCAAAATGTCAACGGCGTCACATAAACCGTCACTTCAATCAATAGTGAAGATTTTAAATTCACTACTTCTGTCAAAATGTCAACAGCGGCGCATAAACCGTCACTTCAATCAATAGTGAAGATTCCACATTCGCTATTTCTTCCAAATGTCAACGGCGGCACATAAACCGTCACTTCAAACGTAATAGCAGACTTAAAATTCGCTATTTCCTTTCAAAATTAAGACAAACGGCGATCGAGACCGCCACTGCAAATTCAAACCGAATGGTGAAAATTCCAAATTCACTATTCCTTCAAATGCCAGTAGGGGGCTTCCTCGCGAAACCCGCTCATTCCAAAAATAGTGATAGTGAGAATCCATACTCGCTATTTTCCCAGCGACATCACGAGTTCGCTACTTTCAAAACAAGCCAATTCGACGCGGCTATTCCCATGGTCCACTAACCGACCGTCACATTGACTGGCGAGCCTTTGTCCGCAACCCATCAAGGATACATCCGAAGATGCCTCGGGTACATTTCCTTACCATTGGCTAGCGAGCCTTTGTCCGTAACACATCATGGATACATCCCGAAGATGCCTCGGGTACATTTCCTTACCATCGGCTGGCGAGCCTTTGTCCGCACCCTTCCAAGGACAGATCCCGAAGATGCCTCGGGTACATTTCCTTGTCTCGGCTGGCGACCCTTACAACGCAACGCGGCTGGCGAGCCTTACAATGCACCACGGCTGGCGAGCCTTACAAAGCATCGCGGCTGGCGAGCCTTACAACGCACTGCGGCTGGCGAGCCTTACAACGCACCACGGCTGGCGAGCCTTACAACGGAGCACGGCTGGCGAGCCTTACAACGCACGCCGGGCGAACCTTATAACGCACTCGGCCGGGCGAGCCTTACAACGCACCGCGGCCGGCGAGCCTTACAACGCACCACGGCCGGCGAGCCTTATAACGCATCGCGGCCGGGCGAGCCTTACAACGCATCGCACCGGCGACCCTACAACGCACTACGGCTGGCGAGCCTTACAATGCACCACGGCTGGCGAGCCTTACAACGCACCGCGGCTGGCGAGCCTTACAACGCACCGCGGCTGGCGAGCCTTACAACGCACCGCGGCTGGCGAGCCTTACAACGCACCGCGGCTGGCGAGCCTTACAACGCACCGCGGCTGGCGAGCCTTACAACACACCGCGGCTGGCAAGCCCTCCTCACGTACGCACCACGGCTGGCGAGCATTTGTCCGCAACCTTTCAAGGACAGATCCCGAAGATGCCTCGGGTACATTTCCTTACCATTGGCTGGCGAGCCTTTCTCCGCAACACACCAAGGATACATCCCGAAGATGCCTCGGTACATTTCCTTACCATTGGTTGGCGAGCCTTTGTCCGCACCCTTCCAAGGACAGATCCCGAAGATGCCTCGTGTACATTTCCTAGTCTCGGCTGGCGAGCCTTACAACGCACCGCGGCTGGCGAGCCTTACAACGCATCGCGGCTGGCGAGCCTTACAACGCATCGCAGCTGGCGACCCTTACAACGCACTACGGCTGGCGAGCCTTACAATGCACCACGGCTGGCGAGCCTTACAATGCACCACGGCTGGCGAGCCTTACAACGCACCGCGGCTGGCGAGCCTTACAACGCACCGCAGCTGGCGAGCCTTACAACGAACCACGGCTGGCGAGCCTTACAACGCACCGCGGCTGGCGAGCCTTACAACGCACCGCAACTGGCGCGCCTTACAACGCACCGCAACTGGCGCGCCTTACAACACACCGCGGCTGGCGAGCCCTCCTCACGTATGCACCGCAGCTGGCGAGCCTTCATCCGCAACCATGGAAGGACATATCCGAAGATGTCTCAGGTGTGACTCATTCTTATGGCTGGCGAGCCTTCATACGTAGTCTAATGGACTTTAAACGACCCGCACGGACAGTCGACAGACTCTAAACTGTTCCCGACGACAGGTCCTGGACTCGTACCCTCGAGTCGTCTTGGCGTCGCCCTTCCCGACGGGAGGTCCTGGGCCCGAATCCTTTCGAGCCGCCTCGACTTCGCTTGGGTCTTCAGGTTGTAATCTTCGATTGACCTGGGGACTCTACTTTGACTTTCGCCCTGTCCAAGCCTCAGTCAAAGTGGGGGCTCTGTAGATACCCAGTATCTGCTGAGACTCCAACAAACACCCGATGATTATCGGACTACAACATGTTTTAGGATCGCAGCGTTTGATCAACAGTTTGTGTACAACTTTACGTCGGAAAATTTAAAACGATTTCGAAAACAAAACATTTTAAAACATTTCAAAAATACCTGGGGTGTTTAATGCACGACGACGGGGTCGCAATGACGCTAGCTAGAGTCAAAACCGACGCCGGACCAAAAACAAGCTCAAAAATTCAAATCCCGACTCCAACAACGAGTCAAACCGAGTTAAACACAAAAACCAAAATATCAGAAGCCTTCTATACTAAGTTTTCCCGGATTCATGTTGGTCAAGTACCAAACATGTGTCTACAAAACCTAGGATAGAACAAATCATGATTGCGTTTGTTGTGATAGTGACAACACAACTCGAAGACCCGCGGCATGGCTCGCGCCTCTTTGAGCACCCAGTGGCCACTCTGTTGGAATATGTGTCCTCCGACAATAATGCGATCACGACTGTTGATCATGATGATCACATGTTTAAGTCTCATTATAAAGAATACAATTGGGAAGTAATATTTCATCACAACTGATCAACATATATCGGTAATGATTAGTGACTAGAGTTTGACATTATCGTAGTGCGACGGTGGTGATCAGTTGATCCCCTAGGTCATACCTATAGGGCAACACTCTTAATTGATCATTTAATTAATCGTCTAACGTTACGAGTTAATTAAATTACTTGAAAATTGACGGACGATTTTGGAAGTAAAATTTACGTATCACATTGAAATTGATTAAAATGAGATATGGTCTGAGTATTTGAATTGTATCATTACTCAGATGAAATTATTGTTTAAAGAAACAATTAAAATTGAATGAATTATTATAAATACAATTTATTGTGATTTGTAAATTGGTAAAATATTTTGGTACAAGTAATTATGAATTACTAAGTCGATTTTTGTATATGACGTATTTTTATTAATACGTTGATTTTTAATATGTTAAAAATACATAACTAATTTATGTAACATATGACATGTGACATAAGACAAAATGGACAAAAATAAAATGGATTCCATTTTATGTATGTACCGAAATTAAGGGGAGGTTTTGGCTAAAATTGTGTTGTTTAAATTAGTGGAAAACATAATCATTCACTAATAGCCTAGCCATGAAACCCTAGTTTGCATTGTGAAGGCAAACAAGAGCATGCATGGGGTCTCCTTTCTTCCCTCCTCTTCCCTCCTACCCGGTTATACCAAAGAAAAGGCAAAGGGTTTTTGTCTTATATTTTTTTATATACACTACATGCATGAGTGTGCATTATTCATTCATTCTAACTTATCAAAAATTAAGATTTTAGAAAGAGAAAATACTTCCTCTCCTATTCTCTCCCAACCGGTTTTTGGGAGATTAAAAACCAAATTGTTTTGGGTCATTTTTCTACAAGATTAATATTGTACTAGTATCTATAATATTAATTTTAATTAAGAGAAAGCTTTGGGTATAAATCCTTGGGAGAGATCCTACACTTGGGTCTTAGTTCATCCAAAAGGGAAAGCTTAAGAACAAGAGAGAAAGGTGATCTCTCTTGTGCCCATTAAACCGAAAATCACAATGTAAGAACAATGTTTCTTCCTTATTTTGTTTTAATGTTTGCATGCATAAGATCAATCATTAATTTTATGACAAATTAAATTATAACATATATGAATATGTAAGTATATAGATCTACTTTTCCATCAATCGGTATCATGAACCAAGGTTGTTTGCATGCAAATCGGTTAAAAGTTTTTCCGAGTTATAAAGATTAACATATAAAACATGTAAAATTTGTGTTATTATGATATATCACGAAATTAATTCATGCATGTTAAAATTTCTGGTCCTAAAATGTTTTAGGATATTTTGGTTAATTTACGGATTTTTTATTGTTCATATTATACAATAATGGCATTTAAATATGATTTTATGAGTAAAAATATCATTTTCGGTCTAAAATTAGCTATACTTCGAATTTTCCAGTGATTTTTGGATATGTTGTCACATATATTATTTTGAGATAACCTGTAAATTTTCATAATTTTTGGACTTGTTATGCTCGAAAAATGGATTTTTCATTATTAAATTCGGATTTAGGTGAAAAATAGGTTAATATGAGATAAATTTCGAATCTGGTCATAGAAATTTAGTATGTTGTCACATGCAGTTTTACAAGATGTGTGTAAAATAATGGGCTATAGTGAAGTCTTTTTGCCTGATTTATGGATTTTTGAAGAAAAATGGCATGAATAGTGATTTAATTAATGAAAAAAAAAATTAATAAAACATACTCTATGACTAAAGAAAAACATCATATGTTGCATTTTATTATCTTTTTCAGATCTAAAATTGAAAAGTTAATGTATATAATTTTTCACATGTTTTTATGATTATTTTGGTTAAAACCGATAAACCGCAACATTGTTTTTCCGGATAAATTTCGAAATTTTTAACCTAAGTTTTTTTAACATTATGAGTGTCATGGTATTTTTCCAGAATGTTCATGAGTTTAAATTTTAAATTTTGAATTTATTTGAAATTTTGTGATTTATTTGAAGTTTATAGCTTATTTTTGAAATTTTTAGTCCATTAATGAACAAATTTAGAAATATGAGTTAAGTATGGTCAAATTATTAGTGAAGACTAAATTTTAAGTCCTAAGTGGTTAGGGTAATTAACTTATGCATAAATATGTATTTATGTAATTTTTGTGATTATAAAATGTTGAAATCACGCAAATCCGTAAAAACCGAGTAATATACGATATTGGCTAATTAAAGGCGATTTAGCATAAAATTGGGCATGTTCATACATATTATAATGCTGCATTTTTCCTTTATGATTGTCATAATTTTATTTATGTAATTTTGAATTATGTAATTTTACTTAGTATGGCCTTAGTTTTAATTGGTATTTCCCGAAATGTATGGGAATATCGATTCGGTTGTAATTTTATTGTGATCTCGTATCACTGTTTTGTAATTTAATAGATTTATTTTATTTATTTTAGTTACAAATGTATAATAGGAAATTATGTAATTTGTTATGTAATTTAATTTATCTCGGAGTTCCCAAAGACGGATTTCTTCAAGATGGCGATACATAAAGACGATGTTACCTCGAGATGCGTGCCACAACCGAAGTTCAAGGGACAAATGGAGTTGGTTTCCGAATATGTAATAGTTAAATAGTTTTTCTATTTTAGGAAAGGCCATACTAGGATTTATTTATTTTATGCTTGCATTTTATTTATATGTCACATGCATCGCTAAATCGCCATACTAAAACATGCATCTTTTTTCATCGAGTTTAATCGACCGTGTCAATTAGAATTATCGTAGTTCACCGCTTTAGTTCACTTAAAACGTGATAGATAATAAATTGACATGACCTCTCGCTAAAACAATTAATTGAGACATAGCCTTACCAAATAGTAGAAACCATGAAAACCTATTTCGCAAGGGAGTGCACTCGGCCCTACCGGGGTACAAATCTTGTTACGTAGGGGAAGTGGGTGATAAATGTCTCTCCACCGAATTCATGTTGATAAGGGATGAATCGGCCCTACCGTGCCCGAGTTGATGTGGATTTGGATCATGGACACATTTATTCGTAATTTGGATTGAACTCAACAAAAGTTTTTCGATAAGGGTTTCATCGGCCATACCGTGCCCTTGTCGGATGTGTTTTGGGCTATAGATAATTATTAGAGTAATTTTATCGACCAAGAGTTCTAAAAGTTGAATCGATTAAACGTTAATCCACCGAGTTATATTGATAAAGGATGAATCGGCCCTACCGTGCCTAAGTCGATATGAATTTGGGTCTTGGAATCATTTATCTAGTTGGGTAGAGGTCACTAGAAAAATGCACAAAACTTGTTTAAATTAAAATTTTTACGAGTATTATTATTAAAACGACATTTGTTTTACTCCTTTGTTTTGTTGACCACTTTTTCCTCATAACAAATGGCAACACCAACCCCTATTGCAACGCCTCTCGCTAGTTCATCATGGCTCCGATCCTTCATGGATCGATGTAAACTTGAAAAGAATGGGTCAAATTTCTCCGATTGGGATGCCCAACTCAAACTAGCCGCCCAAGGTGACGACAAGCTTCGTTACCTTACCGAGGCATCTCCACCCGAACCTACTACTAGGTCGACCGCCGCCACTAGGGAAGCATATGAGGCTTACCAAAAGGAGTCCGCCGCAATGAAAAATGTCTTGATATTTGCGATGGAGGCGGACCTCCAAAGGAGAGCCTTTAAAATGGGCAATGCTAATGAGATTTACTCCAAGCTTGTGACAATGTTTTCACAAACTTCGCGGATCGTCTAATATGAGGCGGCCGCGGCATTCTTTGATCTCGACTTCAAAGAGGGCCAAAAGGTTAGCCCTCATGTGCTCAAACTCATGGAGCTTGTCGAGACCTTGAAAATTCAAAAGGTTGAAATCCCCAAAGAACTCATTGTAGATAGGATTCTACACTCCTTGTCCAAAGTCAAAGCGTATGTTCAATTCCAGGTGAATTTTAACATGCAAGACAAGGATGTGTCTCTTGAAGAATTGCACAACTTGCTTGTGCAAGCCGAGAGGGATGATACCCGTCGTTGTGAGTACCAAAGATAAAATTTATAATTCCTATTAAGACTAACCTAGGCTAGTGGTAACAGGGTCGAACCACTAGGAGGCAGATGTAAATTTTAGTTGATTTAAGTTCAGTCTGAGGTAACTATTGTGGGGGTTGAATTGAATTGGTCTACAGCTAAAAGTGAACAAAGATGATAAACTAAATAAACGATTTAAACAAATAAAAGAAGGGTACTAGGATGGTCGGTTCATTATAGCTTCGGCGGCAGCAAACTAAGTCGGTCTGAATCAAACACAGGTAAGGCGGGAGATAAAGAGGTCCTCTCGGTCTACTCTTAACAAATAGCATCTTTCGATCTCGCTATAGGTCCCTAATGTCACTAATACTAACTTTCGTCCTGAAAAGTGACTAACGGTCTAAACTATACCTATCTCTCGATCTTAGCACAGTTTAGTCGATTTAATTGATGGTCAAATAACTTTCCCTATCTTTCGATATAATGGGTCGGTCACAAAATAGGTATCTAACTGGTCGCATGCATTCGATTCGTTAAACACAAGATTAAATTTAATTAAAACGAAAATAAAACCCTACGAGTCGATCGATCGATCGACAATGTCAGTCGATCGACCAACACGCGAGACAGTCTGTGTAAAATCTATTGCCGCCTATGCCATAAATCGCCTACATCCTAGCACTAAAGAATTAGCTACTCATGATGAAAGTGATAACAACAATAAAACTAATAACGATTACTGAATTCATGCTTAAAGTAAATAACAAACAGCGATAATACGATAATTGGCTTTCGGGATACTAACTAGCAAATCTATACTAATGATGAAAGTAAAACAATAAACTGGAATTAGGGCAGAAGGAATACCGAGATTTCAGAGGAAAGATTAAGAACAAGAACAGAATTCCAATGCTAAAACGATGATCCAAACCCTAATTACTCGACTGAATCAAACTGAAAGTTACTGTGTGAAATTGTCGTAAAAACTTGGATGATCAAACTGAATGTTTTATGTTACGTTATATAGCAAATAACGTAACATCTTATTTTCTAAACCTAGCATCATGGGCTTGCGCATTCTCGGTCTTCTAATTCTAAATGCTGGAATAGCAATCGTCGATCGACGATAAGGCTGGTCGATCGATCGCTTGCTCCTCAAAGAAACAAAAGAGCTTAACCACGAACCGAACATTGGTCGATCGATCAAGGTGATGGTCGATCGACTAATGGAGCTGCTACTTGACTTCTTGAAACTCGTGGACTTGTCTTTTGGGCCTTGGATTGCGCACCAAGCTCGTTCCTTAAGTGATTCCTTTACGTCATTTGCAATGCAGTTTACTCGGGGACGGATTTGGCTTGATTTCCCGTTGAATTCTTCACATTTCTGCAATAATGTACAAAATACGAAAGTAGACGAAAATAGGGAGAAATGTAGCACAAACTACAAGAATGAGCTCTGAAATGCGTGTAAAATGGGATGTAAAACATCATATAAATAACACGCATCAAACTTCCCCAAACCAAACCCTTGCTTGTCCCCAAGCGAGAACTAGACTCGATCTAATGACCTAATGGAACGAGTTCAATCTCAGAGCGAAATGCAAACTGTTAAGCCTAAACCAATTTAATGCACAACCAACAATCAACTAGTAACGTGAATCATGCAAACGAGTTATGAGGTCGTTAAAGATCATTTGAGCCAACTCAGTAGAGACTTATCAAATTGGACTCTCGCGGGTCGCTCAAATCACTCATTAAGCACAGGTGATATATATGTAAGATAGAAAGAATTAATTTTGTAGTGACTCTCACCTAACTACGACCTATGAAAATATGCCAGCAATAAAGTATGAAAATGACCTCTACGACCGTGCATACGCATTCCAACCAAACAGATGACCAATGACACATGCCGAGGTATATATGGGATATGTGAGGTATGGGTAAGAAGAGGCAAAACATTTTATGGTAAAGTGGAGGTACAGGTGATCAAGCTAGTACCAAAACGGAACCAGGTGGCAACATCCAGCTTCTTGCTCATAATCAAGCGAAACGGTGCTATAGCAAGCACAAAACTCACAATCTCCAAACTATCAAATTAATAAACTCCCCATAGGATATCAATGAAACATGGGAGCAAAAATCGCCAAAAGATAAGGATTAAATTATGCGAATTGACTTCTTCCTCGAATCTCAGTCGATCGACCATATTTGGCAGTCGATCGACTGCTTAAACAGTACAGAACCTCTTTTTTCATTTCTTTTTCGAATTATTTTTTTTTCATTTTTTCTTCCTTTTTCTTTTGTTTCTTTCTTTCCTTTTTCATTTTCCAATCATCATCTCAACAGAGCAAATGCCACCAAAAACGAGTAACAATCCCAAGAACACAGACTACTAGCTTGACGAGGGACAGGCTAAATGTAGGATGTAGTAATGGGACAAAAAGGCTATTTTTGGCAGTGTGAAGCTCATGGGTAAAATGAGAAAAGGCAACCTCTACCACATGTGTCAACAAACCACAAACCGAATGCATACAGGTATTAAGTAGATCAAATTTATATTCATGCAAATTAAGGAAACATGTCTCATAAGGAGTACTACTCACATTCCTAATTAAACCGGTCATGAATGTCACCAGTTATAGGCTCTAATTCTCAGAAATATGATGTAGTTTGCCAAAAATCAAAGTCAAGTCTCAAGTTCAGCAAGAATGTAACGAAAACTCGTAGATATGCATATACGATTCTACTAATAACATGTTAATCTAGCAAGGCTCGGCAAAACAGTGCAAATGCAAAATCATCATAGAAATATTACCGTTCCGACTCGACCTATATGCTAAAATAAACGTGCATTTTATGGAATTTTTGAAATTTTTCAATTTTTTTTTTGAATTTTTCTGTATATATAAGAGAAATGAAATAAACAATGCAAAACAAAATTGAACGTGAATGCAAGCAAATGATATGCGACGGAAAACCCTTCCCCAAACCAAATCGCACAATGTCCCCATTGTGCAAAATCATGTATTGAAGGAAAGAGAAATGGGAATTTGCGAGAAAATAAACAAGCAAGACACAAAGGAAAGATATGGAACTCACAAGACTTTAAGCGCAAAGAAAGGAAACCTCCCAAACCAGCGTGAGCTAGAGGTTTCAGAGCTAGCAAAGTGCTACCAATAAGAGTGCCTGAAAGACAGAAAATACCACGCATAAGACTGAGAAAACAATTTTTTAAGCGGTAAAATTGTGCACAAATGAGAAAATAGAAGAGAGAAATAATTTGACGGAAAATAAAGTGGAGTAGAAAACTCCCTTAAGTCCGCAAATCGACCAAACACAGCAGGGGAGAGGTCGTGAACAGTACAAGAAGATGTCTACGGTCGATCGACCTATAGGGCAGATCGATCGACTAGATGAACAAGAACAGAAGCTCCTGAAAGCGCAACTCACCGATCGACCATGATGGCGGTCCGATCGATCGAAAGTATCACAGTACTCCTTATTTCTTCGTTTTTGCTCAATGATTTGAGCTAACAAGCTCTAAACACCTGAAAGTACACAATAATATGCTCCCAAAATTTCGCAAAACCCAGAAAAAAGTCTAAAGTACTTGAAAATCCTAAGCAAACAAAATAAAAGCGAAGTTTTCGCGCACACAAAAAAAACAATAAAAATGTGTTAACAAAGCAAATAAAATGAAGTTTATAACGAGATCGATCAACTAATAGTTGATCAAGAAGGACCACGGTATGGCCCACTTCGTCGGCTTCTGGCTACTAGAGGTAGCCTCAATGGTGCTCATCTCATCACCGCACCCTTCTTAGCTTCGACAATGGAGGGCTCAACGGATCAACTTTGTCAGCTCCCCAATCAAGAATTTCGTTGGGTTCAACGGAATCCAAGTCAGACCGTCTCACCTTGGTTGGCTCATCTTCCACTTCCTCATCAGTCCCATAGCTTAGGCATCCAAGGCCTCCTCTTTGAATGATAGGCTTCTTTACAACCGCACAACTTGTAGCACTTCCTTCCCCAAACCAGCTCTCTCGCAATATCTAAAACAATGATTCTTCCTCCTTCTTGCTACCAATCTGGGGTGGAGGGGTTAACACAAAGAAAGAGTGATAGGGACAGCAATTCAGAAGCACAAAGTACGATTTCTTTTCGTAGACCGTATTACAAGTAACAGCCACATGGGATCCTTCTTTTTTAGCAGTTGGGCAAAAATGATAGAATGTTTCCCAACTTTGAAGGTCAAAGTTCCGAGCCTACGTCAATAATCGCACCAAAGCAGTGTGCGAAACGGCCTTCCTAGTATGATCGGTATATGGGCATCCTCGTGCATGTCCAGACAACAAAGTCAACAGGAAGAAAAACTTCCCTATTTGGACGGGTATGTCCTCTAGGACTCCTATAGGCTCGACCGCAGATCGGTCAGCCATCTGAACTGTCATGTCTGTGATAGCAAACCGGGTCAACTTAAGCCTCCTAGATAAACTCAAGGGCATGACGCTTATGCTAGCCCATAGGTCACACAATGCCTTCTCAATTGAGAAGGTACCTATTTTGCAAGGAACAGAAAAGCTACCCTGGTTCTCTAACTTATGGGGCGCAGCAGAGACAGATAGGAGCAAGACTCCTTGGTGAGTGCGACAGTGTGCAATCGCTTTTTCAAGTGACCGCTTTTTGGACAACAGTTGTTTCATAAATTTAGTATAAGCGGGCACTTGGTTAACTAACTCAAGGATGGGGACTTGTACATTCAGACTATGGATAACTTTCTCAAACTTACTGAAAGATACCTGTTCCTTCGTCGGCACGAGTCTCTCCGGATATGGGGCTGTGAGAAGTACCTTAGCCCTCTCCTCCAATTCACGCGCGCCGGCGTCCTTGGACTTAGGCTAAAAGTCCGTCACCTTCTCTTTGTTGAAGCTAGACCCCTCCTCAGACCGTCTCAAATGAGAACCATTAACCGTCATTGGGTCGAACTTCAGGACCGAGACTGACCCATCAGCACTCGGGTCTTGTCCTAAAATCTTCGGGACCGTAGTACCCCGAAACAAGTGGTCTCGTAGGTTATTTGGCATTAAAGGACGAAATTCTTCAAAGATCGCGACCATCTCGGTCCGATCGACCACTCTCCTCGCCGATCGACCGAGATGTACTGATTCCTAAGCTCAGAACCCGTGCTTCAGTCGATCGACTAGGTATATCAGTCGATCGACTGAAATACCTGGCAGACGTCTTTTCCTTTGATTTGTTCGTTGAAGCTTTCTCTTGACTTGTTTCCCGCTCATCTTTTTCAACAGCGTCCTCGACCATGGCAGGACCATCAAGGGTGGACCCGCTCCTCAAGGTGATGGCATTTAGGGTCTCCTTTTGTTCCGGTTGAGTAGGTAAGTGTCCGGGAGCTTGAGTGTTACTTTTGCTAGCCAGTTGAGCAATTTGGCTCTCTAGTAACTTCATCCCGACCTCTCTTGCTTGGGACTCCTTTAGCAACATGTTCTTAAGCTCAGAAAATTCAGAATTCTGCGATTGTTGCTGCTGTGGCACATAAGGAGGTTTCTGATATTGTTGTTGCTTTTGATGAGAGGGTATATAGGGTTGTTGCTGCGGCGAAGCTTGAGTTGGGTTAAGGACATTTTGGCTCCTCCAACTCAAGTTCGGGTGGGTGTTCGGCTCATAGTAGGTGTTGGTCTGCCTATAGTGTTGAAAGGCAGCACAAGATTCAAAGGGACTAGGGCAGTTTTTCGAGACATGGCCCTCACCTCCACACCTTTCACAGACGAAGGGGACCATCTGACACAGCATTGACTTGGTACATCCCACCTTTGGAAGCTCCTCCTAGCTCATACTTGTCAAATCTCGCGGTAAGAGCCTCAAGCGCAGCGACAGAGGAGGATTCAGCAGCTCTCCTCTGGTTCCCTCTAGAATTCCCATACTCGGCCTTGTGGGTAGCTAGATCGTCAATGATCTTCCACCCCTTGGTTGCTCCCAAATTTTCAAAAATCTCCGTTGGTCGCAGATCCAAAATGGCCCTCTGATCGTCGTACAACCCATTGTAGAAATGATTGCACAAACTCCATTTTTCGAACCCATGGTGCGGTATGGTTCGCACCAACTTCTTAAATCGGACCCATGCTTCGTGGAAATTCTCATCCGGCCCTTGTTTAAAGCCCGTGATTTGAGCTCTAATAGCGATCGTCCTTGAAGCTGAGAAGTACTTCTTGTAGAACGCCAATGCCAATGTATTCCAATCGTGATCCTTGAACGGCTCGGTCCGTATCTCTATACCACTCCCTTGCGATCGCGAAGGGAGAAGATGAACATAGTCTCCTTGATCTGGTCTTGGGTCACGCCACCGGTGGGGGTATGGAACAAGAAGAGTCAATAAAGGTCTCCATATGCTTAGTCGCATCTTCATTTGCAGCTTCCCCAAATTGGTTTCTCTCAACCATAGTGATGTAGGCAGGCTTTGGTTCGAACTTCCTGGCATCACCTGGTAGCTCAAACCCCTTATATAAGTTATCGGTACTGTCGGCTCGTAATAACTAGCTATACTTGCTTCCTCGGCCATGACTGGAATTTCCGAGAAGTAACTCGTCTCTACCAAGAAGTGGAAACTGGCGAAGATGGTGGATTATCTTCGAACAGTTCGTTCTCGTGATAGCTTGACAGAATACTCAGCTCTTCCTCTATCGGTAGTATCCTTTGTGTTCGTCTCAACTCGCACAAGGATCTTTCAAGCTCGGGTTCAACGGTACTAATTCTCCACCCCCGTTACTCGCGCATAAGAAGAAACTACAAAAAGAATATAAGAAAAGTTTAAGGAACGGATGTCCCTTAAACTAAGAAAGACTAAAAATAAAAACAACTAAAATTAGAACTATTGCCTCCCCGACAATGGCGCCAAAATTTGATACCCGTCGTTGTGAGTACCAAAGATAAAATTTATAATTCCTATTAAGACTAACCTAGGCTAGTGGTAACAGGGTCGAACCACAAGGAGGCAGATGTAAATTTTAGTTGATTTAAGTTCAGTCTGAGGTAACTATTGTGGGGGTTGAATTGAATTGGTCTACAGCTAAAAGTGAACAAAGATGATAAACTAAATAAACGATTTAAACAGATAAAAGAAGGGTACTAGGATGGTCGGTTCATTATAGCTTCATGGCAAAGAAACTAAGTCGGTCAATCAAACACGGTAAGGCGGGAGATAAAGAGGTCCTCTCGGTCTACTCTTAACAAATAGCATCTTTCGATCTCGCTATAGGTCCCTAATGTCACTAATACTAACTTTCGTCCTGAAAAGTGAATAACGGTCTAAACTATACCTATCTCTCGATCTTAGCACAGTTTAGTCGATTTAATTGATGGTCAAATAACTTTCCCTATCTTTCGATCTAATGGGTCGGTCACAAAATAGGTATCTAACTGGTCGCATGCATTCGATTCGTTAAACACAAGATTAAATTCAATTAAAACGAAAATAAAACCCTACGAGGTCAGTCGATCGATTGACAATGTCAGTCGATCGACCAACACGTGAGACAGTCCGTGTAAAATCTATTGCCGCCTATGCCATAAATCGCCTACATCCTAGCACTAAAGAATTAGCTACTCATGATGAAAGTGATAACAACAATAAAACTAATAACGATTATCAATTCATGCTTAAAGTAAATAACTAACAATGATAATACGATAATTGGCTTTCGGGATACTAACTAGCAAATCTATACTAATGATGAAAATAAAACAATAAACTGAATTAGGCGGAAGAATACCGAGATTTCAGAGGAAAGATTAAGGACAAGAACAGAATTCCAATGCTAAAACGATGATCCAAACCCTAATTACTCGACTGAATCAAACTGAAAGTTACTGTGTGAAATTGTCGTAAAAACTTGGATGATCAAACTGAATGTTTTATGTTACGTTATATAGCAAATAACGTAACATCTTATTTCCTAAACCTAGCATCATGGGCTTGTGCTTTCTCGGTCTTCTAATTCTCGCCTGGAATAGCAATCTGTCGATCGATCGATAAGGTGGTCGATCGATCGTTCAAAGAAACAAGAGCTTCGAACCCGAACATTGGTCGATCGACTGAAGGTGATGGTCGATCGACTAATGGAGCTGCTACTTGACTTCTTGAAACTCGTGGACTTGTCTTTTGGGCCTTGGATTGCGCACCAAGCTCGTTCCTTAAGTGATTCCTTTACGTCATTTGCAATGCAGTTTAGTCGGGGACGGATTTGGCTTGATTTCCCGTTGAATTCTTCACATTTCTGCAATAATGTACAAAATACGGAAGTAGAGGGAAAAATGTAGCACAAACTACAAGAATGAGCTCTGAAATGCGTGTAAAATGGGATGTAAAACATCATATAAATAACACGCATCAAGGGACATGGGGTTAAATGTGAATCCTCCAAAAGATGTGCTTAACATAAGCACTAAGAGTAAGGGGAAGTTCAAGAAGAATGGGAGGAAGGGTAAGAAACAAACTCCCACATTCACCAAAGCTAAGACTTGTGAAGCTAGCACTTCAAAAATCAAGAAGGGTCCTCTTGATAAATGCCATTATTGTAATGGTATGGGACATTGGAAAAGAAATTGTTCCAAATACCTTGGTGATATTAAGGCTGGAAAGATTACTCCAGTAAGCAAATGACTATCCTTTCTTTTATGTTTCTAATTCAACTATGGTATTATGATACAAAGTTGTGATAATGTATCTCCCTTTTTATTGTAAATAGGGCCTCCGCCAAGCAAAGACAAGGGAAAGGAAAAGCAAGCATGAGAAACCATCAAGAAGCTAGGGATAGCTTTCATGGAGCTTTGCTTTTCATTGTCTTATTTTAAATTATGTTTTGGATTTTAGAACCTTAAGTTTCCGTGTTCGACATGGAAAGGTATTTTGGATAATGGGTTGTATTTTGGATAATGGTGACTTGGTTTGCAACCCAAGTCACCCGTTTTATCATTTTATCCTTTTGTTCTAAAATTCATGTTTAAATGCTTGTTCTTAGAAACATATAACTTAAAGTGATCTAATAGACAAATATAATGACGGGTTTCATTATATGTCCACATGCTTAAGGCTTGTGTATGATCATTTATAAAGCAATTTTGAGTCTATGAACTCTCTTAAAGGAATGTCAATCACCAAGTACACTTACGAAATCTATAACTATTAGTCAATCTATGAGATAGTTCTCCTTATACTTCAAATCATTATTTGTGTCTCATATGCTATCTTTGAATCTATAGTGTATTTATTCTAAAGATAGAGTGGGAGAAAAATGAGGACACAACACACGAGACAAGATAAAAGTAGATCTATTATGTAAATGAAGATCTACGCAAGAAAGAATGATTTGAATGAAGGTATATCTATTTACATAGTATACCAAATAGATGAGATCTATGGTCTCAAGTAAGTTCTATATGACAAAAGAGACCAAGTGAAGTAATCGAAAGAACATATTCTTATGATAACTACACGAGGAGACCAAAAGAAAGTTTTGGAACAAAATGACTAATGTAAAGTCTTAACAAGTTTTTGACTAAGTTTATGATAAATTTTGACCAATAGTTTCAACCTTGAGATTTACTTAAGAGCCTAAATGAATCAATGTAACATCCTAGTAATAAGCGATATTTATCACTAGAAGTTGCAAGGATTGATATACCATTATCTCCAATAGCCAAAGTTTTAAACCACGCAGATGTCATTACTTAACCTCATTATGAAAATGGATTGGTTAAACATCCTTCTAAAAGGGATATTTTGAAGGATGTGTATTAGATATTACTTATATTTAATAAATGACATTGCCACACATCATTATGACATGAGTGTGTTAGAGATTTAAAATCTCTTTCTGTAAGGTTAAAATGAGACTCTTCGAAATAGGTATTTTGAAGGGATATGATGGGAACATATATGGTTTTATCTTAATAACTTGGCAATGCAATTTATATTTCAATTCTTGAAAAGTTTCGATTGAGAAGTCAATTTCGAAATATGTGGAATTGAGTGGGAGTTAGGAAATTATCATGTAAAGACATGGAATTTAGTGGGAGCTATCATCCTTTGAATGTTTACAACTCACCACTCATTAAAGAATGACGAGCTAACACCTTCCTTCGTAGAGAAAGTTTTGAGTTTTCAATTCTGGATGAAAATGGACTATGATGAATCCAATTACATCAAGGGATGTTTGATAAGTATTGGGAGATACACATCGGATCAACAGAAACATAAGTTATTCATCTAAATGAAATGGAATTGCCATTAGCAGTCATGGTCGTTCCTTGAACCTAAATATAGTTGATGACATGATTATAAGTTACTAATGTTTCCGCCATTAGAATGATCATGCACATGTCCAATGGTGAATCATATGCATAAGAGCATGCTGATTCATTGGTAAGCCACAATAGAAACGTCATGAATTCTCAAGTAGAATCCGATGAGCGATTTCGGTGTTTGTCAGAATGCTATTATATGTGTCAAGAGGTTGCGCATATTAATGAAATTCCGAGCACATGTAAGGATTTATGAGAATCCTAAATCTTTCAAGCCTAGAAAGAGAACTAAGAAGTTTTGGAAAGATACTTAGTTGAATAAGAAGTTACTCAAAACTAATCTTTCCTAACTATGCTAGGACTTGTGAGAAGTGCTAGGCTAATCATCTTGTCAAATTGTTGCAAGATTCTGCAAAACATATACCTAGTGCATTGTGTGTGGATGGAATATTTGATCAGTACAAGTTATATTATTCACCACAAATTCGTTCGTTATGTGATAATCGATAAGGAAGTTCTTTCAAGATAAAGAACCAAAACCGAGGTCGGAAACCTTGATGTGTACTTGGTAAGATTCATGCTATGAGAGAGAACATGAATGTAAAGGAAAATGCGATTATAAGAAGTTTGAACACATGGACACATGGCATGTTAAACTTCTATTGCAATCAATAAGTGTTTACACTTACGATTTGCATCACAAGGTTGTAATATGGTATTGACTACCCGAGTGTGATGTGGACATTTGTCGTTTGAGTTATTATTAACTCACCTTGTACATTGTTATATCCAAACGGGTTGTGGAGACAATTGAACCCCGTTAAAGTGAACATGGATTAACATTGTATTTGCCCATAGTTACTTACATGAGGTGACGTCTCGAAATGACTAGAGTGTGATGCTATTGATAGCAAGTTCAAGTGCCATAGAGTCATGTGAGATGACTGGTCGATCACATAGGCAGACTGTTAGGAACATTTTGTCGGGCCTAATGACCACTTATAGAGTTCTGGCAAATTTATATAGCCTGGTCGTGGCGAGAGCTACTATAGTATTCGAATGAGTCGATTCTTTTGACTAAAGACTATTCGCCTAAGATAGCACAGTTTCAGATTAACTTTGATTTGTGTTACTACGACCTTCGTAAATGGGGTCAAATGGGCATATTTTGGGTTATGATGGCTGTGGCTAGTCGAAGGGAATGAGTGCGATAGGAATTGTCCATCCCTAGTCAGGGTTATAACAATATCTCAGGGCCACTCGAGGAGTAATGAACTGGAAATGCGTGGCCATGCTCGGAAGGTATCTATGATAGATAAATCCGGTCAATCAGTTATTCTCCAGATGGAGGAAACCACTCTCGATATGATCACTTGCAAGTACGTCCTGAAAGACACCTTGCATTGAGTGGGAGATAGTAATAGGACAAGAGAATTGGTGACGCACACTTGTCGAGGACAAGTGGGAGAGTGTTGGAATATGTGTCCTCCGACAATAATGCGATCACGACTGTTGATCATGATGATCACATGTTCAAGTCTCATTATAAAGAATACAATTGGGAAGTAATATTTTACTGTCAACTGATCAACATATATCTGTGGGTTAATATCCGTATACTACCCTTTAAAATTTAGGACTATAACGTAAATTTAACATGCGAATATCGTCATAAAACATAAATACAATATAGAAACGAAAAGGAATTAGAATCAACCTCGGGTCCTTTGATGCACGGCGTAAAGAACAGAAATCAAATCAGATTCCCTCCTAATTGTTGCACCCAAGACTTGTCCGAGATATGCCCTTGTGCTAGAACGTGTTCTCCGATTGCCTTGCAATATAGGGAGAACTTGTTGTGAGTTTTTCTCTAGATGTGAGATCTCGGTTTCAGAGAAGAAATTAATCTCTAAAACCCTAATTCTCTTCACTAATGATGATTAGGTCACACAAGAAGGAGGAGGCTCTCCTTTTTGTTCTCCTAATTCGGCCAAGCCGAGTCCATGGGGAAGAAATGGGCTTTTCCATTTCCTCTTCTATTTGACTCGTAGTCCGAACCCCAATGACTAAATGTATATGACGCGGTTTGATTATAAATCACATTATCGGTTATCGGAAATTAAGGCATCAGCTAATAATACGGGTTAGCTGAATTATTAATTCGTGTCCGACAAAAACAAAAACAGTATTGTATAATTATATTCAATATACATTTAATTAAATATAAATCGTTTTATATTTAATTTTACGAATTAATCTGTTAATTCGCCTTAGCCCATGATATTTAATCCGTATTAAATATAATATCTCAACATCACATATTTGACTAATTACTAGTCAAATAACTCGGACTAACTCGGTTAGTCAAAATTGGCATCTACATGAAAGTATTTTCATACCGTCACATCTCTCGAACGTATCCTATAGGTGTGACTTTTAGGGACCATTGATCACCACCATCCGTATGACAATAACGTCAAACTTATCTAGCAAGCCAACCGTTATTGATAAACGTGGATCAACCGATAATAATACCAAAAGTATGCCCTTTGATCCTTTTAGAGGTTTATAAGTCCTTGCACTATCTGTTAAGGACACCAACCCCAACAAGCTCCCACTTGTCCGTACAAGTGTATGTGCAATGACGTTATCCGCACTAACCGGAGGACACAAGCTCCAACAAACTCCCACTTGTCCGTACAAGTGTATGTGCGAAAACCGATTCTCATATTCATTTAAAATTTCTCCCACTCAATGTAAAACAATTTGCAGATCTGGATCCACAAAGGTCGTATTTTACAATCGATCCGTATCTAGAGTGGTTTCCCCGACTAGAGAGTAACTTAACCGATAAAACGAATCCGTATCCGAGCATGGCCATGCATTTCGATTCTGACTCCTCGAGTGGCCCCGAGAAATATCAAGTACCGATAAAGGCTGAATATTTCCTTCAACTCGAACTCCTTCCGATCTAAGCACAAAGATGAAATGACCCGGAAAAAATCTACTTGGCCCCCTGTTACGGATGACCGTGAGAAAGAAACCAAAGTCACCCAAAATCTGCCTTAGTCTCTAGAGACAACGATAGTCAAAAGAATCGACTCTTAGGATCACCATGGAAGTCCTATCCACGACCCGGCAACGAATGTTATAAAACATTTAGGACTCCACGTCGATGTCACAATTGTGTCCTACGAAATATCCGTATAAATCGCCTCTGTGATTGGTCGACAAACCGGTTGACTTATGGCTCGTTGAACCCACCATCAACCAACGTCACAAAATAATTGCCGAGTTATTAGCTCATGTGGGCAATTAAGGATCGAAAAAGATATGATGTTTGTTCAGTTCACTTTGTGGTGTTCAAAATTGTCGTACAATTCCTCATGAAAAACAAAATATATATATAAAATATCAAAACGATGATGTCGTATAGAGTACAAGAGAGGATGAATCTGATCCATAAAAGAGTACTACAACTTAGGAACACGTTTAATTCCCATGGAATTAACATGCCCTTCATGCTTATCTTGTCGTAATGCTTTAGTGAGAGGATCTGCTATGTTGTCATCTCAGAGCAATCTTTTCTATCACTCTTCTTTTGCTCCACGTAATCCCTGATTAGATGAGCTTTCCGTTGTACATGTCTAGACTTGTTGCTAGACTTTGGCTCCTTAGCTTGGAAGATGGCACCACTATTGTCGCAATAGATGGTGATCGGGTCATTCGAACTAGGCACTACAGATAGCCCATGTAAGAATTGACGCATCCATATCGCTTCCTTTGTAGCTTCGGACGCGGCATAGTACTCGGACTCGGTCGTAGAATCTGTTTATAACATTTGTTTCGAACTCTTCCAAATGATCATGCAGCGCCATTAAGAGTAAAAACGAATCCTGACGAGATTTCGAGTCATCACGATCCGTTTGGAAGCTAGCATCTGCAGAATCGGTTGCGCGCATGCTTTTGTTCGCCTCCATAAGTCAATGCCCAATCTTTAGTCCTCCGTAGGTACTTAAGAATGTTCTTGACAGCCAACCAATGTGATTCACCTGGATGCTGTTGGAATCGACTTGTCATACTCAATGCATATGCCACGTCCGGACGTGTGCATATCATGGCATACATGATTGATCCTATTGCCGAAGCATAAGGAATCCGTGTCATGCGCTCTTTCTCTTCCGGTGTCTCTGGTGCCTGAGACTTGCTCAGATGCACCCTGGAGACATAGGAAGGAACCCCTTCTTGGAGTTAGTCATGCTGAATCTCACTAGGACTTTGTCTATGTAAGACTCCTGACTGAGAGATAGCATCCGTCGTGATCTATCTCGATAGATACGGATGCCTAGAATTCTTTGTGCCTCTCCCAGATCTTTCATCTGGAAATGGTTTTTCAACCATACTTTCACCGAAGTTAAGAGAGGTATGTCATTCCCAATCAGGAGTATGTCGTCAACATACAATATTAGGAAGACAATCTTGCTCCCACTCGACTTAATATATAAACATGGTTCCTCGACTGATCGAGTGAATCCATTTTCTTTTATCACTTGGTCGAAGCGATGATTCCAACTCCTTGATGCTTGCTTAAGTCCATAAATGGAACGCTTAAGCTTGTACACTTTCTTAGGATGTGCTGGATCGATAAAACCTTCGGGTTGTACCATGTACAACTCTTCCTCCAAAAAGCCATTTAAGAAGGCGGTCTTCACGTCCATTTGCCAAATTTCATAGTCATGAAAAGCGGCAATCGCTAAGATAATCCGAATGGAACGCAGCATGACTACGGGTGCAAAAATCTCATCGTAGTGCAAACCTGGCACTTGGGTGAAACCTTTAGCAACTAGTCGTGCTTTGTAGATATCTTGCTGACCTTCCACAGAATGCTTTATCTTGTAAAGCCATTTGCATTGAAGGGGACGAACCTTAGCAGGTAAGTCAACAAGATCCCACACGTTGTTCTCATACATGGAGTCCATCTCGGATTGCATGGCCTCAAGCCATAGCTTTGAGTCAGAACTAGTCATGGCACCTTTATAGGTTGCGGGTTCACTACTCGTTAGAAGTAGAACGTCATCTATGTCATGTTCCTCGACCATACCAATGTATCTGTCCGGAGGAATAGAGACTCTTCCCGACCTCCTAGGTTCCTAAGGAATATTCACCGCAGCCGGGATTGAAGGAATAGGTTCCTCCAATGGTTGCTCGGTGTTTGGTTCTGGGATCTCCGACAGGTCGAAGGTTCTATCACTCTTTGCATTCTCGAGAAATTCCTTCTCTAAGAATGTCGCACTAGCCGCAACAAAAACACGTTGTTCGGTTGGCGAATAGAAGTAATGACCACGTGTTCCTTTAGGATAACCTATAAAGTATGTCTTGACCGATCGCGGGCCGAGCTTATCTTCAGGTCTCCACTTGACATAAGCCTCGCAGCCCCAAACCCGTATAAAGGACAAGTTAGGGACCGTTCCCTTCCATAGTTCATATGGAGTCTTGTCAACAGCTTTAGATGGACTTCGGTTAAGTATTAGAGCGGCCGACAAAAGAGCATAACCCCATAATGAATCAGGTAAAACCGTGTGACTCATCATGGATCGAACCATATCAAGTAGTGTTCGATTTCTCCGTTCGGACACACCATTCAATTGAGGTGTTCCAGTGGAGTTAATCGTAGGGCGATCCCACGCTTTAAGGTGTTGATCAAACTCGTGAGAAAGATACTCGCCACCACGATCTGAACGTAGTGTTTTTATCTTTCTACCAAGTAGGTTCTGTACCCTATTTTGGTATTCCTTGAATTTCTCAAAGGATTCACTTTTGTGCTTCATTAAGTAGACATAGCCATATCTACTCAAATCGTCCGTGAAAGTGATGAAATACCTATAGCCTTCTCGTGCGGTGATTGACATAGGGCCACATACATCCGTGTGTATGAGTCCTAATAGGTCAGCAGCGCGCATTCCAACACCTTTGAAGGAAATACGAGTCATCTTACCGTTGAGACATGATTCACACGTGCCAAATGATTGAAAATCAAAGGCCGAGATAGCTCCATGTTTAATGAGCTGTTTTACGCGTTTCTCATTAATGTGTCCCATGCGCGCGCCATAGATACGTTTGATCTTTGTCACCAACCTTTAACTTTTTATTCATTACGTGTAATATTTCGGTGGTCCGATCTAAAACATAAATTCCATTCATGGAGACTCGCCTGCCATAAATCATATTGTGTAAAGAGAAAATGCAAGTATTATTCTCAATTACAAATGAAAATCCGAGTTTGTCAAGTGCGTAAACCGAAATAATGTTTTTCGAAAGACTAGGAACATAATAGCAATCATATAATGATAACTCAAATCCGCTAGGAAGCTGGATCACATATGTTCCCCTCGAGACGGCAACCACTCTTGCTCCATTCCCGACACGCAGGTCAACCTCACCCTTTGCGAGAGGTTCGAGATTTCGGAGGCCCTGCACATGATTACACAGATGAGAACCACAACCAGTATCAAGTACCCAAGTTCCGTAACTTGCGTGGTTAATCTCAATCATATGAATAAAAGTAGAAGAAGAAGACATACCAACAGGTTTAACACGACCCGCTTTTATGTCCTCATGGTAAACAGGACATGTGCGTCTCCAAAGGCCCGGACTTGTGGCGGTGATGGCATTCCATGTTATCCATTTTGCTCTTTGTCGCGCCTGATGAGGTGCTCGACTCACCAGGCCCACTCTTACCTCGAACCCGACTTCTTGAACTTCGCCTTGCCTACTCGCTAGGTTTGCCGAGCTTTGCCCTTACCCTTCCCTTTATTTGACACAACGAGAACATCCTGTTTCATGCTCCCACTGGACTTCATGTCCTTCTCGGTCTGTACGAGAAGGGAGTGCAGTTCATGGGGAGTTTTCTTCAAATCATTCATATAGTAATTCGCTCTAAATTGCGAATAACCATCGTGGAGTGAGTGAAGTATGCGGTCGATAACAATGTTCTCGCTGATGTTACAGTTAAAGGTCTCCAGTTTCTCGACATTCTCAATCATGCCGAGAATGTGTGGGCTAACCGTTGGCCCTTTCGAGTCTCGCATCAAAGAAGCGAGTGGTATGCTCATAAGTCACGATTCTCGGTGCTTTCGAGAATTCCTTGGTGAGCGTGGTGAAAATCTTGTTTGCACCATGGGCTATGAAGCGTTTCCGCAAATTGGGTTCCATTGCAAAAATGAGTACGTTTTTAATCGCACCCGCTTCCATACGGAAATCATTAAACTTGGTGATTTCGGCAGCTCTAGCCGTGGGACCTGGGTTTGCCGGGATGGGCTCCAAGAGATATTTGAGCTTCCCGTCAGCAGCAAAGATTCCGTAATGCCGCCTCCCGGTCCGCGAAGTTGGATCCATCATTCTTCGATCGAGTAGACCGATTCATCCGATTCATGAAGATCCGAAGCCCGGACTCACGGTCCAATGTGGCACTTGGCATTGGGTTATCACTTGAACCACCATTTGTTGTTTTAGCGATTTAAAATCGTGATCTACACTGAAAAGAAAGAAAAACAAAACGAAATAAGCAACTCATCGAGGTGATTTAAGTCTATTTTAAAATTCATTTTAAACATGTAGACTCTCCCACTTGCATAATTGATCTCCCTCAAGAATGATACAAGTGATCCCAAGACTCAATTTCTCGAAACCGATAAGCCAACTGTTTAGCTAATTCTTCCGGAAGAACTCTTGGTCGATAGATTTCTGTAAATCCTATCTATAGTCCACCATAATCACAGGATCGTACGAGTGATCATAGTGTTGAGATAAAATAGGTCAATCGGTTCCAACTTACCCGACGTAGAAGGGGTCATATTATGCCTACCAACGAAGAAGGGACTCATTGGAGTTTGACCTATAAAGACCGTTCTCAATTTTTGTTTATACGAGGAAGATCCCATCAACAAAATTATAATTCATTTTAAGTGAACGAATAACTAGCGTTTGTCGTGAATGAATTTATTTGGATGATGGCTTTGAAAAACGTGTGACATACGAATGTCAAGGAAAACTAACTCGTGACCTCTATATGTGTCAGTTTTCATGCAATTATTAGGTGGTTTGGTTTTTAGGCGGAATATGATGCATACTATCGTTACGATAACATAAATAATTGAATGCAATACGTAAATAAAATTTCCTAGTGTGGCCTATCCTAATAAAAAGAACAAAATACAACTTTGGAATCCACCGTTGGACCCAAGAAGCTTGTCTTGTTGTTCCATCTTGATCCAGTTAGCGGGAGTGAGCATCTGGTCTCCGTCTTTGGTCTTCTCAAAAATTACAATTAGAATTACAAAATATAAACCTAATTACATTCTAATTAAAAACTGTAATTACAAGTGAAAAATCCAAAACGGAGATACGAGATCTCAAAATACAACCAAGACCGTGTTCCATCATTACGGTAACACGTTCTACTAAGGCCACACTAAGTTACAACCGTTTGCAAAATAAATAAATAAATACGTAATAAAAGGCATTCAAAAACATTCATAATTAACGATAAATAAAAATGCATCAACTAAAAAAATTCATTCGTGACATAATTCCGTAATTATGTTAAAATTATCCAAACCACCTTTTAATGATTAAAATTCATGTGATAAAACCGCTTCTATCATTTAATTTTAATCCATTACAATCCGTTACTTTAAAAACGCTTTAAAATAACTTAATGGTACGTGTGTGAACCGTTTCACAATCATAGCGAGTGTACTATATCCGTATAAAGTACATATTGAAGCCAAAAGAAAATTTAAATCAAAAGGAACAAATTTTCAAAGTCATCAAAGATTTAAATCCCTCGATCCAGGGACATAAGTGCTCGATCGAGGGACAGAGGGCTCGATCGATCAACCGCAAGTCGATCGAGAGGTATGCTAATCAGAGGTACTCGATCGACGAATCGGTGGTCGATCGAGGACTTATATCAAGACAATCGCTCGATCGAGTACGAGGACTCCTCGATCGAGCAAAGGAGTTTTAAAAGCAGGTCGATCGAGTACAACAAGGACTCGATCGAGCAAAAACTTGTCAGAAAAACCACTCGATCGATTAAAAACTTGGTCGATCGAGTGCTAAAACCTCTGAAAACTTCAAACCCTCGTGAAAACTGTTTTGATGAATAAATCATTCGCAAAATTGATCAAAAACACATCAAAAACAATTTTATAATTGATAAAACATGACATATTGTTATAATCTCCGTATAACACAACAATATGCATAAATCAAAAACGAAAACAAGATGAAATTTCCGTGTAATACATGACACGGTTTCAAAAATTTCTGCCGTGTATACTAGGCACGGTTTTCGAGACAAAAGCAAAATCGTTTCAAGATCGTTTTATGAAAAACACATGGAAAAATTCACGTGGCCTCGCTCTGATACCACTTGTGGGTTAATATCCGTATACTACCCTTTAAAATTTAGGACTATAACGTAAATTTAACATGCGAATATCGTCATAAAACATAAATACAATATAGAAACGAAAAGGAATTAGAATCAACCTCGGGTCCTTTGATGCACGGCGTAAAGAACAGAAATCAAATCAGATTCCCTCCTAATTGTTGCACCCAAGACTTGTCCGAGATATGCCCTTGTGCTAGAACGTGTTCTCCGATTGCCTTGCAATATAGGGAGAACTTGTTGTGAGTTTTTCTCTAGATGTGAGATCTCGGTTTCAGAGAAGAAATTAATCTCTAAAACCCTAATTCTCTTCACTAATGATGATTAGGTCACACAAGAAGGAGGAGGCTCTCCTTTTTGTTCTCCTAATTCGGCCAAGCCGAGTCCATGGGGAAGAAATGGGCTTTTCCATTTCCTCTTCTATTTGACTCGTAGTCCGAACCCCAATGACTAAATGTATATGACGCGGTTTGATTATAAATCATTATCGGTTATCGGAAATTAAGGCATCAGCTAATAATACGGGTTAGCTGAATTATTAATTTGTGTCCGACAAAAACAAAGATTGTATAATTATATTCAATATACATTTAATTAAATATAAATCGTTTATATTTAATTTTACGAATTAACTGGTTAATTCGCCTTAGCCCATGATATTTAATCCGTATTAAATATAATATCTCAACATCACATATTTGACTAATTACTAGTCAAATAACTCGGACTAACTGGTTAGTCAAAATTGGCATCTACATGACAGTATTTTCATACCGTCACATCTCTCGAACGTATCCTATAGGTGTGACTTTTAGGGACCAGTTGATCACCGCCATCTGTATGACAATAACGTCAAACTTATCTAGCAAGCCAACCGTTATTGATAAACGTGGATCAACTGATAATAATACCAAAAGTATGCCCTTTGATCCTTTTTAGAGGTTTATAAGTCCTTGCACTAACTGTTAAGGACACCAACCCCAACAAGCTCCCACTTGTCCGTACAAGTGTATGTGCAATGACGTTATCCGCACTAACTGGAGGACACAAGCTCCAACAATATCGGTAATGATTGGCTGACTAGAGTTTGACATTACTGTCGTGCGACGGTGGTGATCAGTTGATCCCCTAGGTCATACCTATAGGGAAACACTCTTAATTGATCATTTAATTAATCGTATAACGTTACGAGTTAATTAAATTACTTGAAAATTGACGGACGATTTTGGAAGTAAAATTTACGTATCACATTGAAATTGATTAAAATGAGATACGGTCTGAGTATTTGAATTGTATCATTACTCAGATGAAATTATTGTTTAAAGAAACAATTAAAATTGAATGAATTATTATAAATACAATTTATTGTGATTTGTAAATTGGTAAAATATTTTGGTACAAGTAATTATGAATTACTAAGTCGATTTTTGTATATGACGTATTTTTATTAATACGTTGATTTTTAATATGTTAAAAATACATAACTAATTTATGTAACATATGACATGTGACATAAGACAAAATTGACAAAAATAAAATGGATTCCATTTTATGTATGTACCGAAATTAAGGGGAGGTTTTGGCTAAAATTGTGTTGTTTAAATTAGTGGAAAACATAATCATTCACTAATAGCCTAGCCATGAAACCCTAGTTTGCATTGTGAAGGCAAACAAGAGCATGCATTGGGTCTCCTTTCTTCCCTCCTCTTCCCTCCTACCCGGTTTTACCAAAGAAAAGGCAAAGGGTTTTTGTCTTATATTTTTTGATATACACTACATGCATGAGTGTGCATTATTCATTCATTCTAACTTATCAAAAATTAAGATTTTAGAAAGAGAAAATACTTCCTCTCCTATTCTCTCCCAACCGGTTTTTGGGAGATTAAAAACCAAATTGTTTTGGGACATTTTTCTACACCATCACTAAACTTCTAAAGCACTCTTTTACTTACAAAAACGGTTTTAAACCGAGTTTCTTCCGATCAAACAAGTTGTTACGCTTACGTCGGTCACTCGCCATAACTAAACATGTAAGTATGAGGGTGTAAAAATCCTATTTTATTATGTTTTCATTTGTTTCATGACTTTAACATGCTAAAACATGCATAACATGAACCAAAACATGGAATAAACGAGCCAAAACTGATTTTTGGTCTGAGGCAGAAGCCCCTTAGGTCGCCAACAGGCTCGCACCTAAACGGGGTGCTCAGACCAGAGATCAACCGTGTTTGTTCTCGTCATTTCCCTTAATCCATTTTTCATATTTGTAATCGGTTTTTACCATTTCAAGTATTTTCGAAACCTTTTTGTTTCATTTCACATGTTTTAACCATAAAGCATTTTTCACCCTTGGTTCTTCATACCACGACGGTTAAATCCGTGTTTCGGTGATAATATTTTGTTAATGACATTTAAGAGGTATTTTAAAGCTTTTTATTTCATTTCTTTACATTTTTCAAACAAACATATTAGTCACCAACACAAAGTCATCCTTGGTTCTATATACCATGCCGGATTTTAACCCGGGTACGATGATGAGTACCGACTAATTACATTTAAAATGGACTTAAGACAATTAGTGCATAATCATTTTCAAAACTATTCATGTAATGCTTGTCAAACCGAACCCGACACCGAATATTATCAAGTAATGATGATTATTCGAGTCTAGTTCTTCAAATCGACAAATGCGGTCTAAACGACCCTCTCAAAATCAAACCGGGTTCAAATACCCATTTTCAACACGTTTCATAACGTTTTCTAAATAGTCAGAACACGGCATACAGTCGTTGGCTAACCCGCGCCTTAAGCAGGCCTTTTCTTTCTCATTTTCAAAACCAGAGGGAGGCCCCTTACACCGCCGGCTGGCTCGCGCCTCTTATAGCCGTCAGTACAGGGCCTGCTCCTTCAAAGACTAGTCTAGGACGATCTCGACTCCGGTTAACCCGGATATAAGATGGATCAGATGACTATTCAAACCACATTTGCAAAATGCCTTACTAAGACAAATGGATCATGTTATGCACCCTAAACCTAATACGGTAAATGGATGTTTAATTTCCGTCTTGCATGCAAATCAATCATTAATCCAACTCGACATCTTATACTTGATACTTGGATTAAATCAACCGACTTAGAAAGCTCTCACATGTTAGGTTTAAATCATTGGATGCGCATTCATGCATTTAAACCGTTTTATCAACTTTTGCATTCAACCAACCAAGATCGATCAGTAGAGGCCGCTAAACGCGGGCGGGATTGGGTGTCTGATTAAAGGGCTTCCGAATACATACCTTCACCTCTTACTCAGAAACTTTGGATAGTGGACGACCTTATCCAGGGCGTACGAGAATCATTCTAGAGATAGGATGCTAAAGAGGGACGATTTCCTTATCTTTAGTACCTATGTCAAAACGCTGCTTTGTGCTTCGATTTGACCGAGGTATAAAGTGGAATTCGAACGACTTCCAGGCATCCCACAAATGCTTGGTGGCGACTCCGAACATCTGTAATCGTTTCGAGACCCTTACCGAGACGAACCCGACCGATCTAAAAATGATCCAGTCGAAAGCATCTTTACGCCGCCGAGCGTGGCTTTCAAAAGGACCGCTGCATGTCCGCAGATCGAACCGGACCTTCAGGTGGGCCATGTCCACAGCAGGAAGAGTGTATATTCCTTGTGCACAGCTATATCTTTGATGAGGTTTAGAGATGAGGTGGGGAGGTTTGGGATACATATGATGCAGAGAGGCGATGCCTTGGGAGATTTGACAGCGCAACCTGATCTATATGATGATATTCGAGGTAAACATGTGTTGGATCCTAAGATGGTAGAGTGGAGAGCTTGAGTAGAAAAAGGGACAGTGTCTAGATTCTCTATTCATAAAGACGGTAGTTTGAGGTTTGATGGGAGGTGGTGTGTCCCTAATGATGAGGATTTGAAAAAGACAATCATGACAGAGGCACATTGTACACCATATTCGGTACATCCAGGTGGTGACAAGCTGTACAAGGACTTAAAGAAGACGTTCTGGTGGACTGGGATGAAGAAAGAAACAGGTGAGTTTGTGGCCCGTTGTTTGACATGTCAGAAAGTTAAAGGGGAACAGCGACGACCATAAGTTAAGATTCAGTCTCTTGAGGTACCTGAGTGGAAGTGGGAATCCATCTCTATGGATTTTATCGTGGGTTTGCCAAAGAGTCAATAGGGTAACAACATGGTATGGGTTATAGTGGATCGACTGACCAAGTCAGCTCATTTTGTGCCAATGAAAGATACATGGACTAAGGCACAATTAGCTATGGCCTATCGGAAGCATGTGTTAAGGTTACATGGGGTGCCTAAAGACATAGTATCTGACAGAGATGCGAGGTTTATCTTAAGGTTTTGGAAAGAGTTACAAGAATCTTTGGGAATGACGTTGAAGATGAGTACAGCATTTCATCCTGCAACAGACGGATAGACCGAGAGAACAATCAAGACTCTTGAGGATATGTTACGAGCTTGTGTGATGGATTTTGGTAGTAGCTTGGAACAGAGGTTGGATTTGATTGAGTTTTCTTACAACAACAGCTATCACACTAGTATTGGCATGGCGCCATTTGAGGCCTTATATGGGAGGAGATGTAGGAGTCCGATTTGTTGGGACGACGGTGCAGAGGAAGTGGTTTTAGGACCAGAGATGGTACATGAGATGGTTGAGCAGATAAAGATGATCAGGGAAAGGATGAGAGCAGCTCAGGATAGGCAAAAAAGTTATGCAGATCTACATCGCCGGGATATCGAGTTTCAGGTTGGGGACAAGGTTCTTCTGAAGGTGTCTCCTATGCGTGGGGTTATGAGATTTGGGAAGAAAGGCAAGCTGAGTCAGAAGTTCATAGGGCCATATGAGATCCTAGACCGGGTTGGAGAGGTTGCTTATCGTTTGGCTTTACCGTCTTCTTTGGATAGGGTACATAACGTGTTTCATGTATCTCAGTTGCGCAAGTATGTGATTGATCCGTCACATGTGTTAGAGGCAGAGAGTATAGAGCTAGATGAGTCCTTGTCTTATCTTGAGGTGCCTAAGCAGATTCTTGACTGGAAGGTTAGCATGACTAGGAGTGGTGAGACAGTTTTGCTTAAGATCCTTTGGTCTAATCATGAGGTAGAGTAAGCTACATGGGAGGCAGAGGAGGCCATGAGAGAGCGTTACCCTGTCCTTTTTGATCAGGTATGTATGGTTACGGGGACGTAACCTTGTTTCTTTTAGGGGGGTAGGAGATGATCGCAAATAGTTTTTACACCCTTTATGTGTCGTGTCGGTATGTTTTGTAGTGGTTTGAGTCGGGTTGATTTTGGTTTGAGTCGGGTTGAGTTTGGTTGTTAGCATGTTTTTATGTTGAGTTTTGTTTTGGTTGTTGTGTCGGGAGTGTGGTGGTATGTTTTGTTTTGTTGTGGTTTGAACTTCGGGGACGAAGTTCTTTTTAAGGAGGGAAGACTGTAATACTATGGTTTTATGAGCCTCTGGGTACTCTATCGACTGGGCCTTACTCTGTCGAGTAAGGGTGTTTTGGTTTTTAGAAAAGTATTCTGCATGTAGGGTACTCGATCGAGCATCCTGGGTACTCGATCAAGTAAGTGGCACTCGATCGAGTACGTCAGCTACTCGATCGAGTAGCTCGGTTTACGGGTGATGTTTTTTCGGGTTTTGTTAATAACACGGATTAGTTTTAAATCGTTCCGTCATCTTTATAATACACTTTTACAAACCTAACTACATTGAAAAGTGATTTAAGTTACGTTCTTCGCATTCATCCGTGTTATTGACAAATCCCGGAGCTTGAGAGGTCGGATTTCATCGTTCTTTACATCAGTGTGATCCTTACGTCGAGGATAAGATCTACGTACCGATTTTATATTATTTAATCAAGTTTGTTCAAACCCTAATTTGGGTGACTGGGGATTTGTGTTAGTTTTGTATGGTTAGTGATTATGTGATGATATGTTACGAGGAGGATTCGTAGAGGAGGCTTTTTGATACAGCTGTTGAGATCGTCTGCGTGTGTTGCATTCCAGGTAGGGTTTCCCTACTCAGTATTAGTCACATAATGTGTTGGTTGTTGGTTGTGATTGTTGTATAATATCGTATTCGTATTGTGACGGTTGTTGGAGTTGGTTACTGTTGATAGTTGTAATTGTTTGTATCTGTCTGTGGTATTCAGGGTGCGTCCCTGGCTGAGTGGGGTCACTTGCGGGAATGGTTTCACGCCCATTATTCGCCTTCTGTGGAACCCGCCACAGAAGGGATGTGCACATTAATGGATTTGGGTTATGCGCTCTATGGTATGAGCGGGGCTTAGGTGGGAACGGTTGGGGTCCCCCACTTGCGGAGTGGAGTAACCTGTTGCGACGGGTACTCTGACAGGACTTCACACTTTAGTCTGTAGTCAGTGATGAGGAGTGATTATGGAGTTTGGGTTATATGACGGTTGAGATTTGTTGGTTTCTGTTTTATAGTGATTATATATTTGATTGTGTGATTAGTACTAACCCCTTCTTTGTTTTGAAAAACTGTGGTGATCCATGCGGGGATGGTGAGCAGTTGTTGAGCAGGTATGAGTCGAGACATATGGGCTAGCTGGGATGAGTCACCACGAGATGATAGAGTCTTCCGCTGTAGCTTGATAGTTTGTCAGACATTTTATTTAGTTGATCATCAGTTGGTTTAAGAACATGTAACCGTATTTTTATCAGTTGGTTTTGGATTGTATTCACTAAACTTTATACTATTCAAATGTTGTTTATTTATTGTCTTTTGATTATCATTGCCTCAGGAAACCGAGATGGTGACATCTTTATACCTGAGTGGTCCTGGTAAGGCACTAGGAGTATGGGGGTGTCACAACATCACCAATCTATACATGGTCATTAACATCCAAAAGAGATTTTCTTCCAAGCTCATATCATGACTTCACCCCATGTTTAAACCTAAAGTAACAAATCTCAACCTACCAAGCTTTCAAATCCCAAATAC
Organism: Silene latifolia; assembly: GCF_048544455.1. Taxonomy (NCBI): domain Eukaryota; kingdom Viridiplantae; phylum Streptophyta; class Magnoliopsida; order Caryophyllales; family Caryophyllaceae; genus Silene; species Silene latifolia. Next base: position 371,310,526 of record NC_133538.1, read on the forward strand.
GATTAACAAAGTCAAGTTCCATAACCTATGTAACATATACAACTCACACCTTACACAAGGAATTCCACCAATCAATCATACCCGCTTTATGTCAAGCAATTGGGCATAAGAATTACCAAGGTATGTCTTACCACACTAGCAAAGCTTTCCTAAAAATAAAATCTCTCAAAGCATGGGTTACGATTCAACCACAAACAAACTCCACATAGCCAAAATCCAACCAAGGTTAACATGCCACAAAAGTAGGAGAGCTGTCTACGAGGCATCATGGGAGGATAAGCAAGAAACGAAAGATAAGTCGGGAGGGTACAAGGGTAGCTTCCAAGGTAAAACAAAAGAGAATTTAGATGAAATATAATCATTAAAAGGTAAAGAATAAGGCAAGGTACACTAAGAACGAGAAATATTTTCGAGGAATTAGAAGCATTCATCAAAGGTTGAACAAATCTTCAATCTTCGGCAATAGGCACCAAGACTTGATCGCCATATGGGTAAGGCCATGGTTTGTTGATCGAAGAACACAAGAACCAATTATTGACAACCAACAAACATGTTAGAACCTATCAAAGAGCAACCACAATATAGACTACCACCTTAGGTCCTTAAGTCTACCCATCTCTCATTCATTATTCAAGGTCAAGTTCAAATTTAAATTTGGGGTACACGTGTGTGCGTCGGGAGCAACATAGGCTCTGATACCAACTGTGACACCCCACAATAATGCGGAAAATATGAAATTTTTAAAAACTTTTTATTACTAGTTAAAGTTTAACATGCGGGAGTCACTAATAAAAGGAAACAAGTGCAATGATAAGCAAACTTAGGTTATTACAAACCAAGTCTAGTAAAAAGGGGGAAAAGATATCCCACAAATAACAAGTCTAAAAGGTGAGTCTAAGCATAACGATAGACAAAAATCCAACTGTCAAGGTACTCGCTAGCTCACACATGTCTTCACCTCAAATAAGTACCAATTTGCAACCTGTTCATTCATTAAAAATGAATGCCACAGTCAGTGGGGAGTAACTCACGGTTCTCCCACCCATATTATATCAAAATGAACATAACAAAGAACACAAATAAGGCAAGACATAATAAATACGGGATACAATTCACTTGAACAAATAAGCATGGGATTATTCATGTTAGAATAATAAGAGAAAGCGAGATAGAATAGCAAATGAGCATGTCATTGGCATATTTAAATAAGTGAAGTAAAGAAAAGAACATAGATACGGTTGGGTTAATCACAAGCACGAATTCCAATGAAATGTGACATGCAAGTATTCAAATTATAAAAGACTAGTACTTAAGTTATGTGAGATAGATAAATGAGTAGTCATCATAGCAATACATATAGTTGAAAACCACAGCCATTACTTTGAAAATCTTCTAACAAACACTGCACGGGACGTGGCTATCAACGTCACATGCGCACTCATGGCTTGCATCTCACCATAATAACGGATGGGAGCATCAATTCCGGCGATTATATCGCAACTAGAAGGCTTGCATCTCACCTCTAGTGTCCGATAGGACCAAGACTGTTATATTCAACCACATAAGATGTAAACTCTCGTGTAGAATGACATATGCCAATGACCATAACCAAGCAAGACATTTACTTCTCTAAGGCTAAATTTCCCCCGGAAAAGACTAAGATAAAACACACTTGCCAGAACAGCATAAGTGACCAAAACCGTACTTGCCAGAATAGCACAAGTAGCAAAAACTGTACTTGCCAGAACAACACAAGTAGCCAAAACCGTACTTGCCAGAACAGCACAAGTACTCAAAACCGTACTTGCTAGAACAGCACAAGTAGGGCGTAAAAGAAAATAGATAAATCGTACATGCCATAACAGCACAAGTAGTCAAAACCGGACTTGCCAAAACAACACTAGTAGGCCAAACCCGCACTTGCCAGAACAGCACAAGTAGGGCGTAAAAGAAAAGAGATAAACCGTACTTTCTAGAATAGCACAAATAGGTTAGACCCGTGTTTGCCAGAACAACACAAGTGGGCGTAAATATAAGTCAAGAAAGAAGGCATAGCATTATGGCAATTTCACGAGAATACGACACATTACAAGTAGTTACTTAGAATAAATCACTCATACTTAAAATATGATGAAAACATGAAAAGGAGCAAGTAACAACCCATAAGTGAAATATAACCAACCATTTCATACTTGTATAATATGGCTAAATATTTTATTTCATATTTACAAGTTACTTGAGCTTAAAATAGAACAAGTGATAACAAATGAATTAAGTGATACAAAATACGAGGCAAAACGTACGTAAACAAACAAATGAGAACTCAAATATGAAGTATATAGTATCTTCATACTTTTCTAACATGAATAAACATTATACTTCATATTTACATCTTAATTAAACATAGTATAAACAAACGATAACAAATGAATTAAGTAATGGGTAACACTAGGTAAAATGTAAACATATCCAAACCGAACCGCATTTAAGCTTAACAACTAAAATCGATGTTTAATATGTAAATAAGACATAAGAAAAGGGCTCCAATGATAAAAAAAAAAGGTTTCAACACACCATACAAAAGCATTAGAACCAAGTTTAAGATGCATACCCAACAAGAAACATAAAACCCAATTTATTATAACAAGTTTAGTACTCTACTAAAACAAGGGTCAACTTCAAACAGTCATCACTTGAGTTCTTGACCTGATAATGAGGTAAAACCAATTGTAGGTGATAGATTATCCTCTTACGGTTCTAACGGTAGGCCATAAGCCCAAAACAAATAAGGAACGAAGGAGTTATGGCCATTTTACGAAAACTGGTCAGGCTAAAAGCCGCACTGCGGGCTGCTTTCCACGACACAAACAAGGCATGAACTTCATTCCCAATTCAATTTATGATAGATTCACAACCCCAAATTAATCATATGACCAAAGACCATCGCAAATACGACATACCTACCATATCTCAACAATAAACACCCACAACATGTAGCAAAGATCGTCGCAAACTACAAGATACATACAATAGCTAAACAACACCTCATTTCTCACAAACCAACTTTACCAATTGATATTATTTGCAATAAGCCATCTCAATAACATAAAAATACAATTAAAATATCAAGTAACATTAATAATCCAACAAAATTCATCAATAACATTAAAGGTAGTAACTTTACTATCTAAAGACTAAACTTTAACAATTATAGCACATAATTTGATATAATACCGAGTAACCCATTACCGTTACCTTTTATCTCTTCAAGGACACGATTCCGACTCAATAGCACTCCGGAATACTAAAGCTTTCTGATGTGACCATAATTTGAGCATATTTAGTCCCCGAATTAGCCTTGTTACCATGCTTTTTAGTACATATTTGGGTCATTTATTGTCTTTTGTCCTTTGTTTTGCATATTCTTTGAGGTTTTGATCCCTTGGTAGGAAAGGAGTGCAAACCTTGCATTTTCATGGTAAAATGAAGCTAAATTGATTGAATTTAATGACCAAGCATCAAAGAGAAGACAAGACTAGAAGGCCTTTGTACATACTATAGTAGATGGGCAATGATGAGAAAAGATCTTTGCATCCCCGAGGAAATCCTCAAAGGTTTGATGAAGAGAAAGGAAGAAAAGAAGAAAGGAAGAAGCGGACAAAGAATCCGAGCGGATTGCCCACAATCCGCCCGTCTCGTGCCCTGGACGCTCGGATTGTGTGATAGCTAATCCGTCTTCTACTTGTTCAATGAAGGATGCGCATATTTTTTCAAAGACCGGTGAAAAGGAGACCGGAGTCTCCCTTGAGACCGGCGATTCCTCAAGGACTTAATCGTCATTTAAGCCCTTAGTAAACCTTAATTTATGTACCTAATCCCCACTATAAATACCCCATTAATCTAATTAGGTTATCATGTTCTTTTTAGCAATCTTTAGTGTAGTCTATATCAATCAAATCTCTCTTTAATCTTGTAATCAACTTTTAATCGAGTCTTAATACAAATCTCATTTCCTAATTTCTCTTTTGTTCATCTTTCATTTTAGGTAATTGAAGATTATTTGGGTTATTATTGGGAGATTGACAACCTTCCAATCAATCATCAAGTACTTCTATTATTCTTAGCTTTATTACTGGAATCATTAGTAGGTATAATTCTCTTAATCCCTTTTTAATTATTGTTAATTATCTTCATTTATTCATCATGTTTTACTTTGTTGGTATGATTGACAACCTTGCTAGCATGTTCAACATGATAATGAGTGAGTAGTTTCCTTAGCTAGGGTTAATGGGTAATTAGGGGAAACCAACATGGGGGATGATCCATGCTTAAATTAATATGTTTTCATAGTTTATTTGCTTGCTTGTTGTAATCTCAACTTATGCACATGTTATGTTTGATGAAATGCGAGCCTATGAATCCTTGCATTTTTTACCTATCACCTATCTTTTCAATGAGACTTGTAAGACATAAAACAACTCGAGTCTCATTAGACCATGCATATAGTTGAGTAGGGAAGATTAAGTCGACTTGTAGGTGTTGTACAATCTAATTGATTCGGCTCCGGGACCCAAACTTTCTTAGGATTGTAAGATATAAACCAACTCGATCCATCACAACAATAATTGCTTGCTTATGATTTGAGAATATGTTTGTATGATCAATTCCCATGAATCCCCTATGACCCCATGACACCCTAGTGCCTTTTATCAATTGTTTACACCCCTTTTTAATCATCTTGCTTGTTTACTTTTATTGCTATTTATTTTAGTGATCTTCTACTTCAAACCCCAAATTGTGACACCCCTAGACACCACTAGTTGCAATTGAAAATATCATCTCAATTCCCGTCCCTTGGGATCCGACCTTTACTTGCCTCTTTACTAATTGTAGAGTTGTTTGTGGAGTTATAAATTGTGTTTTGGTCTAGGTGCTCCTAACGACAAGTACCAAAAACTAAACCTCCAAGTGAGTCCGACCAAAAAAATGGCGCCGTTGCCGGGGACGGTGTTAACTTGATTTAGATTTTCTTATATTGTTATTAGTTGTGTCTTTCTTTGCCTTGGGGAAGTAAAACTCCTCAAGGTTTGTTCTAACTATTTTCAAGTTGTTTGATATTTTGCAAGATGGACCTTATAGATTGTTTTGTAGAGGACCACTTAAGTATACCTTTCTTCAAAGACCCCATGCAAGCATTGGAAGCCTTGGAAGCAAGTGAGGCTAAAAATATGTATTGGGAATTGGACGTAGATCTTTTTGAGGCCGCTCTAACCAACAGAGAACTTACTCATGAGCAATCCGAATTAGTACATAACATCCTAGTGGAAGCATACCAACCTATAGAAAATGAGCAATCCATCCTAGAAGACATCTTACAAGCTCAAGAGCAAGAAGAGTTTGTCATGGAATTCGAGTATGATGAGATTGATGAGAACGAAGAGTAAGTTGAATATGCCATGAGAATGGAATGTCTAATTGAAATGGAGCAAATCCTCAATAAACCTTCAAAGGAGGAAAGTGAGGTACAAACCCCTACTTTAAAACCCCTTCCCCTAAATTTGAAATATGCTTACCTTGATGAATCAAAGACCAAACCCGTAATTGTTAATGATAGACTTGATGAAAACCAATTGGGAAAATTGCTTGATGTGTTAAAGCAACATGAAAAGGCTATAGGTTATAGTCTAGATGACCTTAAGGGGATAAGTCCCAACTTTTGTATGCATAGAATTCATCTAGAAGAGGACCATAGACCTACCATCCAATCTCAAAGGAGATTAAACCCCCACATGCAAGAAGTTGTCAAGGGAGAGGTTATGAAATTACTTGATGCGGGAATCAAATATCCCATATCGGACTCTTTGTGGGTAGCCCCGTTCAAGTGGTACCTAAGAAAGGAGGTACCACGGTGGTGACAAACGAAAAGAATGAGTTAATACCCACAAGGAAGATCACTGGTTGGCGTATGTGCATTGACTATCGAAAATTGAATTCCGCAACAAGAAAGGATCATTTCCCCCTACCATTCATTGACCAAATTCTTAAGAGGTTAGCCTCCAACAAATTCTTTTGTTACCTTGACGGGTATTCGGGATTCTTTCAAATCCCCATACACCCGGATGACCAACATAAGACCACCTTCACATGCCCTTATGGTACTTTTGCATATAGGAGGATGCCTTTTGGCCTATGTAATGCCCCCGCCACTTTCCAAAGATGTATGATGAGTGTCTTCTCCGATTACCTAGAGACCATAATGGAAGTTTTTATGGATGATTTTAGCGTTTATGGAAAAGACTTTGACTCATGTTTGCATAATCTTTCTCTTGTATTGCAAAAATGTGAAGATGTTAGTCTTGTTTTAAATTGGGAAATGTATCACTTCATGGTCAATGAAGGAATTTTTTTGGGTCATTTAATCTCGGAAAAGGGCATCGAGGTCGATAAAGCTAAGGTTGAGGTGATAGAGAAACTCCCACCTCTCGTGAATGTTAGAGGGGTGAGAAGTTATCTCGGTCACGCAGGTTTCTATCACCGTTTCATAAAAGATTTTTCAAAAATAGCGAAACCCCTCACTCAACTCTTACTTAAAGATGCCCAATTCCATTTCACTGATGAGTGTGTTGAAGCCTTTAATATAATCAAGGAAGCACTAATCTTGGCAACGATCATTCAACCTCCAAATTGGGAACTACCGTTCGAGATTATGTGTGATGCTAGTAACTACGTCGTTGGAGCGGTTCTTGGCCAACGGGTGGGAAGAGCTATTCATGCCAGCTATTATATAAGAAAGACTCTTGATTCCTCCCAAGTGAACTATGATACCAACGAGAAAGAGCTTCTTGCCATTGTGTATGCTTTGGACAAATTTCGTTCCTACTTACTTGGATCCAAAGTGATTGTCTTTTCGGATCACCGTGCTCTCCGACACCTCTTGATAAAGAAGGAGGCAAAACCAAGGTTGTTGAGATGGGTTTTGCTTCTTCAAGAATTCGACTTGGAAATAAGAGACAAGAAATGAGCCGAAAATGTAGTAGCGGATCACTTGTCAAGGATCCGGTTTCATGATAAACAAGGAGAAACGTCGATCGATGACTCATTTCCCAACGATATCTTGATGGCCATTCAAACACAACTTGAAAGGCACATCACCCCATGGTTTGCCGATTATGCCAACTATATCGTTTGAAGAGTACTCCCTCCAAATTTGAACTACAACCAAAGGAAGAGGTTCTTATTCGAAGTAAAAAGGTACTTTTGGGATGACCCAAATCTCTACAAAGAGTGTAGTGATGGGCTCTACCGGAGGTGCATCCCTCAATGGGAAGTCCAAGGAATCTTGGAAGGATGCCACTCTTCACCCTACGGTGGGCACCATGGAGCAAGGAGAACCATTGAAAAAATTCTTCAATCGGGCTTCTATTGGCCTACAATGTTCCAAGACACAAGGGAATTCATCATTCATTGTGATGCTTGTCAAAGGACGGGGAATATCTCTTGGAGGAATGAAATGCCACAAAGGGGCATACTAGAGGTGGAGATCTTCAATGTTTGGGGGATCGACTACCAAGGGCCGTTTGTGACATCCAATGGGAATAGTATATCCTTGTGGCCGTAGACTACGTCTCAAAGTGGGTGGAAGCAATTGCCACTCCAAACGATGATGCGAAGACGGTCACCAAGCTCTTCAAGAAAATAATCTTCCCAAGATTCGGAGTCCCTAGAGCAATCATAAGTGATGGAGGAACGCATTTCCATGAAAAGAAACTCGCATCCCTTTTGACCAAGTATGGTGTTCAACATAGAACCGTCTTAGGATATCATCCTCAAACAAGCGGTCAAGTTGAAGTTTCGAATAGAGAGATCAAGCAAATTCTTGAGAAAGTTGTAACCAAGACCCGAAAAGATTGGAGCACAAAACTTGATGACACTCTTTGGGCTTATAGGACGGCCTATAAGACTCCCATAGGAGCCTCCCATTACAAGCTTGTCTATGGAAAAGCATGCCACTTGCCAATCGAATTGGAGTACAAAGCTTTTTGGGCAATCCGAGCCCTTAACCTTGATCTCAAATTAAGTGGTCAAAAAAGGATGATACAAATTCAAGAGTTGGAGGAATTCCGACTACAATCTTATGAGAATGCCAAGATCTACAAGGAAAGGAAAAGATTGCTCCATGACAAGAGGATCAAGCAAAAAGCCTTGCACAAAGGGGATAAAGTCCTTATATTCAATTCCCGCTATCGACTCTTCCCGGGAAAATTGAACTCTAGATGGATGGGTCCCTATGTGATCACCGATGTTGGAAAATATGGGGATTTTGAAATCAAGGCGGAAAATAGAAGCAAATTCAAGGTAAATGGTCAAAGATTGAAGCCATATTATGAGGGAGCACTTGTTGGAGAGGTCGAGGTCACCTACCTCGGGCCTCCCCACCCTTGAAGGAATCATCAAAGGGAGAGTTTGGTGGAGTCCTCCCTAAACCACCACTTGTAAATAGACTAACCCCTCAAACTTGTATTTATAATTTTGTTGCATTCCTTTTATCACAAACATAAATTCTTTCCATGAGAGTAAGTGAGGGAGGGTCACTAATGATTTTTCATGAAGGAAGGAACTAATTTTCAAGTGTGGGGAAGCTTTTATCGGAGTTAATGAAATCAAAGGGAATCCGCAGGAAGGAACCCGAGCGTCCAAAGAAAGAATCCGCTCGGTTTGCACAAAGACGACCGTCTTGTTGAGAATACGCTCGTTCGGCAGGAATCCGAGCGTCTGAAGATGAATCCGCTCGTCTTTTTGCTACAACATTTTAAGAAAAGTTCCTGTAACAGAATCCGCTCGGCTATGAGGAAAGATGCTCGTCTTGTGCTCGATCCGCTCGTCTTGGCTGCGTCAAATTTTTGCAAAAATTCGCTGTATGAAAATCCGAGCATCTTCCCTGGAATCCGCTCGTCCCAGAATGACAGAATCTGAGCGTCCCGAGCCCGAGTCCGCTCGTCTTCCCGCGGTCTTCACTCCCGATTTTCCCAATTTTATTTCTACCCACCACACAAGTTGTGACACATCACCCTTCCTTCCACTTGTATTATAAAAACCCACCTCCTTATGACTCCAAAGCATATCCCAAACACTCTTTTATTCCACAAAATCAAAAAGCCCCAATTTCTAGTGTTTCAAAAGCAACATTCAATCCACAAAGAGCATCTTCATACTTTGACAAATAAAAAAAATCCTACTCAACAATCAAAGAATGGGACCAAAGGGATCTTCCTTTAGGGATAGAAGAAGACCAAGAGTAAGGGAAAGCTCTTCTACCTCCCACATCAACACTCTAAGGAGGGAGCATGAAGAAATTGTGGATCTTACAAGGCTTGATGACTTCTCAAATGTTAAATTCGTCAATGATGTGCAAAGGCTCATTTTTCACCGGCTTCTTCGAAAGAACATTCTCCCTACTAATTTTTTATGTCATAGAACTTTAAGGAAGCTTGGGATTTACCATCAAATGGAAGCCCTTTTTAAGTTGTTTGGTCTCTCTACCCTATTCCACATGCACGAGCAAACTTACCGTTCCCTTGTTCTTGAATTTTTAAGCTTCTTGAAAATCACAACCTTGAATAGAACGATATGCATAGACTTTAGGTTGGAGAGTGTTTCAAGAATGATGACTCTAGTGGAATTTGCTAATGTGCTTGGTCTCGATGTCTCGCCTACCCGGACATCAAAACTGAAGAGATATAATGTTGCACCCCTATGGAGGGCCATGACCGGCCGAGATTTCATGTACATCAAGAAGTGTCTAGCTTTCCACATTCAAAATCCTATTTTGAGACTTACTTACCGGTTCCTTTCCGGCAACCTCCTTGCTCGCCGAGACCCGGCAATAGTGAACGAACTCGATCTTGTGTTCATGGAGTCTTACCTCGATATCCAAGGAACGGGTGGGTACCACTTTAATGCGCCTCTTATGCTACTCGAGAAGTGGGCTAAGTTCAGAAACAGTGATGATGATGAGATGAAACACATTGTTAATGGAGGACTCATTACAAAGATTGCAAAGCATTTCAATCCAAAATTTAATGAGAATAATTAGTACACTCCTCTTTCCGGGAAAACAAGGATAAATGAAGACCTTCTTCTTGTGCATCATTATTGGATAACCCTTGAGGGGGTTGATAAAAGGATCAAGTGGATAACAAAAGGAAGTGATCCAATCTACCTACCAATGACCGGACTACCAAGAATCTCACCAAGAAGGGGACCTTTATCACCAATACCATCCTACCTCATCCCTACAAACCCAACCCAAGCAAGACAAGCACCACCACCTCCAAATCCCCAACAACAAAAAGAGCAACAACCTCAAGATGAGAAAATCAAGATACCTCCCTACCCTTTTCCATATCAACCGTACAACCACCCTAACCCCTTTATCCTCCCCCGTGATGACTTTGTAACGGGAATTCTTCAAGATTTGCACTTCCGACAATATGAAGCTACCGTGGACAATTATTATGCACTTTACCCTCAATACCACGATATGATTCAAAGGGGGAACATTAGTGAGGAGGGAGCATTTCCATCTTGGGCACAAATGGATATACTCTTCCCCAATTCGGAAAGAGCAAATGAAGGGGCAAATGGGCGACAAGATGAAGGGAGCGACAAATCTTGCGGTGGGGACACGGTGGAGCTTGGTAGCGAAGAGGATGAGTTCATGGACCCTAATACAAGTGATGCATCCAAGGAAATATGAGATAGTGACCTAGAGGGAGATGATGGCGATCTCTAGAAGATCTCGTCATAACTAGATGGAGCGGGCATGAGGCACCCATCTCAAGCTTAAGTGAAGTTTCCTCATCTCCTCTCTTTATTTTCAATTTTTCATGAAAGAATTTTATGTTTTGTTAACTTGTACAATATTTGACTTTGACTTGGTTGGAGAGTCCTAGCAACATGAGGACTAACACCTCGGCCCCATTGAGGTGTTCTTTTTATTGTTCCCGTTTGAAAAATCCAAAATGACAACATTAAGTGTCATGCATTGCATCTTGTGTGCATGAACTACCCCATAATTCAAGACATTAGAAATAATGTCTATCTCGGTTTGGGGAAGTACATGCATACGCAACGGGAGGTAATCTAAATTACGCTCTCCGTCATAAACAAAAAACCATGCATCACGTAGTGTAGATTAGTATAGCTTGCATTTAGTATAGAATTCCTGCATCATTCTTGCATAATTTCCTATCATATTGGCCATTGAGGACAATGCCCATATTAGTGTGGGGATGGGAAATTCTAACTTAACTTTTATTCAAAAATCCAAAAAAATCAAAAATAAAAAAAATAAAAAAAAATTGAAAATCCAAAAACAAGTTCATTTCCTTTGTAGTGTAGACTTGTATATATTGTTGTATATATTGTGTTTGTTCTATCCTTGTTCACATTGATCGACTACGCCATATTCGAGACATGAGGATATTGAAGACCGTATGGTATGATCTTTCCAATCTCCTTTTTCCTCTTTATGTTAATGACTATGTGGCTTTATTTTGATTGATGCGGTATAAACAATGTGAATTTAGGACTTGCATTTAGACTATATGGCATATTAGTTGGTAGAATCATTTGCATTAGGATGTATATATGTTTGTTGCATCATGGCATGTAGTTGCATGTTAGAAAAATTTTGCGAAACCGTCTACTTGGGAAGCTTAACAAGTGTATATAGGCCCTAGTAGATGCTTTTTCTTCTTAAGACTTTGTTTGTTAGAATACTTGTAAAACACCCTAGGATGTGTCATGCTAGTATCCTTTGACCCATGGATTAAGGCCTAGTCAAGAGTACCTTGTGGTGTGATAACTCTTTGGCTACCGTTTATTCCAAGGTGACCCTTGAAACCATGCATCTATCATCCATGTTCTACCACATTTTTGTCATCAAAGGGAATGGGCACAAAAATAAATTGTTCAAAAATTTGAGTTCAAGAAATGAAAAGAAAAGAAAAGAAAAAGTTTGCAATTGCATCAAAAGAAAAGAGGAGTAAAAATAGAACTCTTAAAGCTTCAAATATAAGCACCCTCCCTACAAATGGGGTGACTTTGAAAATGTTCAAAAACAAATGCAAAGAAAAGTTGAAATTGTCAAGTATTGAAATGCCAAAAATCAAAAAGAAATGGCAAAAATAAAGTGTTCTCAAAAGTTATATGCCACAAGAAATTGGGGGGGGGGGGGGGGGAAACAACAACAAAGCAAACTCCCAAATGAAACTCAAGTTCTATTAATCCCTTTTCCATCGTATCCACTTTTGTGCATGGTAGAGAGGGGACGACCCTTCTTCTTGTCTAGGCAAGAGGGGGAATTTCGCGATCCTCCAGTGTTTCTAACACCATAGGGAGTCTACTCTTGACAAAAGCATTTAACGATTGAGGACAAAGGTACCCTAGCTTGACACAACTTGGAGGTGATTTATTGGTATCCTTCTAGGCTTAGTAGTTTGAAGAAATTGCATCTACGAAGGAGTGTGTACCCTTGAATTACTTCCCCTTTAGATAATTTCCGCCACTTAGATGAGGAAAGTGGCTATTCTTTTGTAGATGCATCCATTATTTGATTTTATGAGCTTTAATGTTTGGATGTGTCGCCATTTTGGCAAGCCCCACCTTGCCTTGCAAGAAGGCATCCTACCTCATGGTTGTCTTGTTGTTGGTTGAAGGGGCGGAGTGAGACCCGCTAATTATCTCATATCGGCTATGATATTAGGTTATTTTAAATAACGGTCCTAGTCTTTGTCACCTCTTTACTCGGGACGAGCAAAGGTTCGGTTTGGGGATATTTGATGTGACCATAATTTGAGCATATTTAGTCCCTGAATTAGCCTTGTTCCCATGCTTTTTAGTACATATTTGGGTCATTTATTGTCTTTAGTCCTTTGTTTTGCATATTCTTTGAGGTTTCGATCCCTTGGTAGGAAAGGAGTGCAAACCTTGCATTTTCATGGCAAAATGGAGCTAAATTGATTGAATTTAATGACCAAGCATCAAAGAGAAGACAAGACTAGAAAGCCTTTGTACATACTATAGTAGATGGGCAATGATGAGAAAATATCCTTGCATCCCCGAGGAAATCCTCAAGGATTTTATGAAGAAAAAGGAAAAAAAAGAAAGGAAGAAGCTGACAGAGAATCCGAGCGGATTGCCCACAATCCGCCCGTCCAGCACATGCAATCCGAGCGTCTTCCTCAGCTGGACGCCCGTCCAGAACCACCACAATCCGCCCGTCCACCCCACGAATCCGCTCGTCCAAAACACCCACAATCCGCCCATCCCGTGCCCTGGACGCTCGGATTGTGAGACCGCTAATCCGTCTTCTACTTGTTCAATGAAGGATGCGCATATTTTTTCAAAGACCGGCGAAAAGGAGACCGGAGTCTCCTTTGAGACCGGCGATTCCTCAAGGACTTAATCGTCATTTAAGCCCTTAGTAAACCCTAATTTATGTACCTAATCCCCACTATAAATACCCCATTAGTCTAATTAGGTTATCTTGTTCTTTTTAGCAATCTTTAGTGTAGTTTATATCAATCAAATCTCTCTTTAATCTTGTAATCATCTTTTAATCAAGTCTTAATACAAATCTCATTTCCTTAATTTCTCTTTTGTTCATCTTTCATTTTGGGTAATTGAAGATTATTTGGGTTATTATTGGGAGATTGACAACCTTCCAATCAATCATCAAGTACATCTATTATTCTTAGCTTTATTATTGGAATCATTAGTAGGTATAATTCTCTTAATTCCTTTTTAATTCCTTTTTAATTATCTTCATTTATTCGTCATGTTTTACTTTGTTGGTATGATTGACAACCTTGCTAGCATGTTCAACATGATAATGAGTGAGTAGTTTCCTTAACTAGGGTTAATGGGTAATTAGGGGAAACCAACATGGGGGATGATCCATGCTTAAATTAATATGTTTTCATAGTTTATTTGCTTACTTGTTGTGATCTCAACTTATGCACATGTTATGTTTGATGAAATGCGAGCCTATGAATCCTTGCATTTTTTGCCTATCACCTATCTTTTCAATGAGACTTGTAAGATATAAACCAACTCGAATCTCATTAGACCATGCATATAGTTGAGTAGGGAAGATTAAGTCGACTTGTAGGTGTTGTACAATCTAATCGATTCGGCTCCGGGACCCAAACTTTCCTAGGATTGTAAGATATAAACCAACTCGATCCATCACAACAATAATTGCTTGTTATGATTTGAGAATATATTTGTATGATCAATTCCCATGAATCCCCTATGACCCCATGACACCCTAGTGCCTTTTATCAATTGTTTACACCCCTTTTTAATCATCTTGCTTGTTTACTTTTATTGCTATTTAGTTTAGTGATCTTCTACTTCAAACCCCAAATTGTGACACCCTTAGACACCACTAGTTGCAATTGAAAATCTCATCTCAATTCCCGTCCCTTGGGATCCGACCTTTACTTGCCTCTTTACTAATTGTAGAGTTGTTTGTGGAGTTATAAATTGTGTTTTGGTCTAGGTGCTCCTAACGACAAGTACCCAAAACTAAACCTCCAAGTGAGTCCGACCATTTTCACCTAGCAACAAGATTAAAACAAAAAGGGTTAGAAAACTCATCTCACAAAAAGATGGATTTTCTAAAAGGTTCAAAAGGTAAGATTTTTCTTACATAGAAAGAAGGAGGAGAAGGAGAGGAGGATATTGGTGCAAAAATCATAGGATTTCGTTGAGAAACGAAAAAATGGCATCCGTCTTAAGGTTTTTGAGTTTGAAGATTTTTTGGTGGAAATCTCATCTTCTCTAAGGAAGAAGATGAAGAAAAGTTGCTAAAAAAATTAGAATAGGAACCCTAAAAGAAGGAGGTTTTGTTGTCTTAAAGATGGTCCATAGGTTTGTTTTGGCCCAATAACAAAGGCACTTGGTTTTTGACTCGATTTTGCACTAAGAAGACTCACACTACGACTTTTAAGGGATTCCGGGTCAAAATAAAAACAAATTATTTTTTTATGAAACTAAAACACAATTCTAAAAACTGATTTCCAAATAAATATTATACGAATTAAATCGAGTATTATTAAATTCGCAATTTTAATATGTTACCCATGATGATAAAATCCGCGGATGTTACAGCAGGGATATCATCATTCTAAGTTAGTCGAGAATTGGAACCCTAGAGGGTCACTTGAGTGAGTACGAGCTCACACTCGACTGAGTAGGTTATTACTTGACCGAGTGAACCAGTCACTCGACCGAGTGGGCAATTCCAGAATCTGGAAAACTTCTGGAAAAGGGTCACTCGAGACAGTAACTCGGTCACTCGACCGAGTACAACCGCACTCAAACGAGTGCACTCGGTACTCGACCGAGTGGACCTGATGGGTAGGAATCTCGTATAAAAACTCCTTTTTACTCTATCTTATCTTCTTCATTTCTACCACTTACCTCATATCTTCAACTCTAAAATTCCAAAATACCATTTTAGTGATTTGTTACTTGGGTTGTGTTTTTCTACCTCATTTTTCTTCCTTAATCTCCTCTTAATTAGAAATGTGAGTCAACCATCTTTCCTCTTGTTTTCTTCAATTTTAATTTGTTAGATCTACACTAATTTACTCAAGTTTTGTTAATTATTTGCGTGTTTTTGTTTACTTCATGATAGTAGTTAGCTTTTTATATCATTATTGTTGTTAAATGTCAAGTTTTCATGTTAATTTTTCCCCAACCATTGATGAACTCGAAACTTTGATGTTCTTGAGTCAATAATTGGATTTTTGTGTGTTTTTTATTGGGTTTAATTGAATAACAAAGGCTTAACCTTTGTTGTTAATGATGGATCTTGATTTTTCAAAAGTAAACCTTGGTTTGTTTGTCTTAGAAGACTACTATCCTTGTGAGTAACGTGGTACATTGTCTTAAAAACGAGAATCTCACCTTCGATTTGACCCTCAATTTTTGAAATGTACAACATGATCAAAACTAGATTTTTGCATCTTAAACATGGTTTAATAGTGTTACGGACCAAAATTTATGAGTATTGCCACGACATGGCTTAAGTTGATATTTCCGTCTTAAAAATCTTGACCAAGTCTCGGATTTTTGTACTAGTTGTGTCAAAATTTTGATTTTACACTCACAACATACTTCACTTGCCCATTATTATCTTAAACTTTGATTATAATGCCTGGTGAAGTCTTACATAGGAGATTTATCCGTCTTATTTTTCGAAAATGGGTAGTATACCTGCCCAGATTTTCGCTTCTTTCGAGATAAATGTTGTCTTGATTGTGTTTTATACCCTGAATGTGGTTGGTGATACCATGTATTATCTCATATCGTGACTTATTTCCATCTTAAAGACTCTCAAAATGTCGAAAGTGGGTAGTAAGTATACCCGGACTTCGTTTTCGTGCTTAGACTTTTAATTTGAATGTCTTTTGGCACTTAAATTCCTGTCAATAATGTGTTATGTTAATTTGAACTAGGAAACTTGTTTTAAA
This sequence comes from Silene latifolia, assembly GCF_048544455.1. Classification (NCBI taxonomy): domain Eukaryota; kingdom Viridiplantae; phylum Streptophyta; class Magnoliopsida; order Caryophyllales; family Caryophyllaceae; genus Silene; species Silene latifolia. Next base: position 371,327,070 of record NC_133538.1, read on the forward strand.
ATCGCCTAATTTTATTTTTTTTTAAAAAGGGTGTAATGGCATACCGAAAATTTTAATTGTGAATTCGCTCTTGAATTAATGAAGTCAAAAGTTTGGTAATTGTTTCTCCTCATTTTAATTGGAATTAGACTTGGTATATTTCACGAAATCTCCATTTTTCCAGGAAGCTTGTTTTTAAGTTAACTTCGTTTTGATAAAATTGAAGGACGCCATGCTAGAATTTGTTTCGAATTGTTGTTTACCAATTTAAGGTGTTGGGGAAGATTTCCATTTATTCCAAGTTACTCCGATCCTCATCTCTTCCAGTCGGTATCTTGTTGTGTGAATCGATCATGCGGCATGTCGAGGCCATCAAGAACTCCCGAAGAGACTATAGAAGACGACCAAGAGTCGGTAGCACCTTCTGTGATTGAAGTTCCAAAGTTTTCGAGCATCGGGTTTGAGTGCGGGCCCCGGGAGAATGCCTCCCTAGTCCTAGCCTTAGCCCGATGGTCCCGACATGGTGTGTAGAATTGCATATGTGGTCATTAAGTGTGGGAATTTGAAAGTACTAGGAAAGGTTTAGCTTATACCAAGTCTTGAGTTGAGTTAGTTGATTTTACGAGGTAACCGATGTATGATGAGTGGTGTGTACTAAAGGTTGGATACATAGCGATTTCTTGGACTCATAGTTAGTGAAGGAGGTTGAAGGACGCATGAGGGTGACCCTTATTGAGTATGATTTGGGGATTTTGGTTGACAAATAGTTGGGTTCAGATTTATAGAATGATGAGGGAATAGTTAAGACGACCAATTACATGAAGTAGGGACGATTCTAAATAATAGGCGGTGGAAAGAACCTAGGTTAGTTCTAAGTAAAGTTTGGCGATGAAGCTATTAAGGAGCGGTTCCATACAGGTGATGTGAGGAAAAGTGGTTATATTATTGTACCGACGTCGATTTTCGGGGAGTGTTATTTTGTGAGATTGAGAGTGTGATATGCAATGCATACGGTTAAATTATGTTGTTAAAGTACTTTGATCACTTGTATCATATGGTATAACAGTTTGATTTAAGTATGGATGTACAAGTGCGGAAGTAGTTATGTGAGACTCCGACCCTATGAATGGTAGCATAGATGTCATTTGCAAAGTTGTCTTCTAGTTATTCTGTGAAACATCCATGTTATGCATTATGATATTGTTGTTGTATTTATTTGAGTTGTGATGTCGTGAAGCGAATTTTGACATATCATGCTTATGTTGGTCGTACAACTTGGATATTTATTTTAGTTGTGTTGTAATGATGGCCATAAGGCCAAGATATTGTTTTAGATTCGTTTAATAGACGGTGAGTCAGTCACCGTTGGGAGTTATTTATGGTTGTATAAGTGGTATATGCAAGCTTAGAATGAATTTTGGGAATAATCCAGTTCTGCCGTATGACACTCGGTCGAGTGCTCCGTTCACTCGACCGAGCGCCATCTGCTCGGCCGAGGGGTCACCCCACTCAACCGAGTGGCTCGCTATGGCCCTTGTTTTGTCAATATTCGACCAAATATTAGGTGTATATCCCTATTTTGCGGTTTATGTTAGTCGACTTATGCCTAGATGAACATGATAGCCCATAGGAGTGATATTCTCGTGTGTTGTTTACGTTTGGTCATATTATGTGACATTTTGCTATTTCAAGGTACAATTAAGTGAAAACTGTTAATTGACATGATTAATTTGATGATAAAGATAGTATGATAATGTTGTGTGGTGCATGATTAATTGTTGTGGTGTTATTTTGCAAATGCAAGATGATAATGATATTCATTTTAGTTGTTGTTTACCAAATATGTCATATAATGGTTATTTGCATGATTGAGTATAGTAATCTTCCTTGTAAACGGAAGTGTCGGTGGTGGATGGAAATGAGTATGGAAGCACATGTGTGATCATGAGGGGGATTTGACACGGTACATGCGTGACTTGGTGTATGCGGAAAATAGAAGTGTTGAACATGATGAGTCACATCACGAGTAATTTTGACATTTCTTAATTGTTCCATGGAGTCCGCATGTTCTGTGATTTGACGTGCATAAGTCCTCTTTAGAGCCATTGGATGAGGGAGATGGATAGTTGAGATTAAAAGGAAAAAAAGGTGATTAATTAGGCAATTTCACACTTTCTCACTCTACCCTCACCAATCCACCTAATTAAAAACTAATTCACTATATATAATTTATTTTCACACTCACTTATCTCTCATGTCACACAATTTCACTCATTTTATCTCTCAAAAACATCCCCTCTCTCAAAAACCAAAAAAATTCAAAACCATAAAAATCAAAAAAATTTCCCTCCATCTTCCTCACCAACCCACCCCAACCGGCCCCCACTACCCATCACCACTCACACCCTCCATCCCGACACCACCCACCCTCACCTCCTCATGGCCACACCCACTACCCACGCACACCATCTCACAGCCTTCACAATCGCACCACGCCACCAGATCTGACCCCCCATCACCACCAGGCCTCCCACATACCCACTTGCCACCACGCGACAACAACCCCACCACGCACCATCTTAAACTTCCCCTCCTCTCTCCTCTTCACTTATTCCACCCGACACCCCCATACCCGCCTCCCACCACCCGACAACAACCCCCACCGACACCATCATCCCCCACCACACTACGCCACCAGATCTGACCTCCCCCCCCCTCCCCACCACCACTCGACACCTCCTCTCTCCTCTTCACTCATTCCACCCGACAACAAAACCACCAGCATTCGCCACTCCCACAACCACAACCACTCCTCCATAACCACTCCCACCACAACAACCACTCCTCCATAACAACCACCACAACTGACTCTCTTTCTCCATTGATAGCACCACCACAAGCCACTTACAAACCACCACCACCACCACAAGTCGTATTTTTCAGATCTGAAAAAAAAAAGAGAAAGGAGAATGGGAGGGAGGTCATGTTGTCGTGAATGAAGTTGGTGTAGGTGGTGGGTGATTGTTGTTTTTGTCTCTCATTATTGTTGTCGTTGTTGTCTCTCCCTCCTCTTAATCGTTTTTTTTTTCTTTTTTTTAAATCTTTTTTTTTTTGTATTTGTTGTTCTCTCCATTAATTTTCAGTCTTTTTTTTTGTTTTTTTCAGAATTTTTAGCCCTTTAAATTTGCAATTTTATTGGGTTTTCAGATCTAGTAAGGATTTTATCAAATTTTTTTTCAGATATTTTTTTTCCATATATTTTTTTTTTAAATTTGGGAATTATTGTGGTTGTTGGTTGTGTCCTAGATCTATTTTTTTTCTCAGATTCTCTTTATTTGTTGATTTTTATCTTCTATTAAAGTTAAGATTACACTTATCTCTACTAATATTACAATTTTTTTTTTGCAAGAATGGTATGTCTCATATATTCCAAAATGGAGTACATGGGAGTTATTACAAAGCAAATATCCCCTATACAATATTTCTATTGCTTATATACCTCCTATACAACCTTGCTATACAGTATGGAGTGAACTATTCTGAATTTAAAGCAGCCAAAAATTAATCATAAATGGACTCAGGGGCAGAATTAAGGAGCACAGCACTGACAGTGAACTGAATTCTCCTAAGAGGAGTTTCTGTAGGTTGTTCTTTCCCTTCAAAAGCAAGAGCGTTCCTTTCCTGCCAGATGGAGTAAACCAGAACACCAATACTACAGTTGTTCAGACTATATCTCCAATGCTTCCTTTGGTTCCTTGCAGTAACAGATACAAGGAGAGATGGCAGATCAGTGTGAGGAGTAGACAGGTGCAACCACTATTTAATCTGATTCAACAGCTCACTAGTGTATGCACACTTGAAGAACAAATGGTCAGCACAATCAGCAGCAAACTTACAGAGGTAATATCTGTTCACCAGGGGAAGACCTCTATTATTCAGTTGGTCAATGGTTGCAAGCTTATGCTGGACAGCTAACATTAATGTTATTCGATGCCTGGATAGCACTGTGCTCTGATGAATTGCTTTGAACACAGGACTAACAGGATATTTTCATCTGAGCTCCTCATAGGCAGCTTGAACAGAGAATTGTCCTTTGATAGAGCAACGTGCCAGTAGAGCTTTAACAGCAGATATGCTACCTAGCTGTTCAATACAAGCATCTATGACTTTGAGGATCCCTTTAAGACTTTCAGGAAGCCTGCTTTGGAGTGTAAGGTCCCAAACAGTGCAATGATCCAGAAAGTAGTGTTGTATCCAAGACATCCAGATGGCACCTTGCTGTTGTTCCAGGTTCCAAAGCTATTTAAGCATTGCAACTTTGTTCCAGACATCAGCTGCCTTTACCTGAAATCCACCTTCATCCCAAGGAACGCATATACTGTGCCAAGCTTTAAAAACAAGTTTCTTAGTATTATCAGATCTCCCCCAAAAAATATCTCTGCTGAGTTTGGCAATGGTATCACAGATGCCTCTTAGCAGCAAAATACTAGTACACCAAAAGTTATTAAGACCAAAAACCATAGAATTTAGGACTTGGATTCTGCCTGCATAAGAGAGATGCTGAATGGAGCAGCTCCCAATGATGTTCTGAATTTTAAGCAACAGGCCACTGTACATGTCCACAGTGAGTCTACCAGTGTTAATTGGGATTCCTAGGTATCTGAAAGGAAACTTGCCTTCCTGGATTCCTACAGCTGTTAGGATAAGATTCTTGACTGCAGTCTGAACACCTCCAAAATAAGCCTCGGTTTTCTCCAAGTTAGCTTTTAAACCAAACCATTTAGAAAAGGCAAAAAGAATATCAGTAGCTTTTTGGACAGATGGGAGATTTCCCCTTGTGAAAATCATGAGATCATCTGCAAAAACCAAATGAGTTAATCCTATCCTGGAGCATTTAGGATGGTAAGAGACATTAGGGGCTTTGCACATATTCCTGAGACTTCTTGAGAGGACTTCCATACTAAGGACAAAGAGATATGGAGAGAGAGGATCTCCTTGCCTCACTCCACTCCTCCCTTTAAAGAACCCATGATGAGATCCATTCACTTTAAGGGTAAACCAAGAGCCAGTAATGCAACTCATGATCCACTTGATAAAAGGTGAAGGGAAATTGAGCTGGGAAAGCATATCCTGGATAAAGGACCATTGGAGGGTATCAAAAGCTTTGTTAATATCCACTTTAAGCATACATCTAGGAGTGATATATTTTCTAGAGTAGCCATTTACTAGCCCCTGAGTAAGCATCACATTTTCAAATAAGCTTCTTCCCAGGACAAAGGCTGCTTGTTCAGGTCCTACAAGGGAGGGCATGATACTCTTTAACCTATTAGTAAGAATCTTGCTAATAGTCTTGTAAATAGTGGAGCAACAAGAGATAGGCCGAAAATCTTTAACAGACTGAGGGGAGGGTTTCTTGGGTATGAGAGTAACAAGAGATACATTAGCTTGTTTTGGAAGGAAGCCAGTGTGAAAGAAGTCCTCTACTGCCAGGCAAAAATCAGAACCCACAGTTTGCCAAGCAGCTTTAAAAAAGCCAGCTGAGAAACCATCTAGGCCAGTGCTTTTGTGAGAGTCAATTGCAAATAGAGCATCCTTAATTTCTGACCTAGTGACAGGCCTAATTAAACCAGCATGATCAACCTCAGGAACTTTTGGCCCAGCTGAGATTACCTTAGGATCAATGTGCTCAAGGACCTCAGATTGCCCTAATAGCTGCTTATAGTAATCAACAAAAGCATTGCCAACATTTTGAAGTCCAGAATGATGTGCACCATCAAACCCCTGGATGTTGTCTTTCTTTAATTTTTGCAAAGAAATACCTAGAACAGATATCAGAGTGTTTGATTTGATGAAGTTTAGCTCTCTAGGCTAATATTTTCATTTCAATGTCTTTCAGTTTCTAGAATTCCTTAGAAATCTTTTGCTCTTCTTCAATAAAAAGAGGAGAAAGAGGGTTAGCTTGGAGATTTTTGAAGCAGCGAGATAATTCTTCCCTTTTAGCTTTGACTCTATCACCAATGTTTGCATAGTGGTACTAAAATTACAATTATCTTTATTAAAATTATATTTTTTTTCTATTAAAGTTAAAATTACTCTTTTCCCTATTAAAATTACACTTTTCTTTATTAAAATTACACTTTTCTCTATTAAAATTACAGTTATCTCTATTAAAGTTAAAGTTACATTTATCTCTATTAAAGTTACACTTATCTCTATTAAAGTTACATTTATACTTTAATGGATAAAAGTAAGTCTCTCAAGGACTAAAGTTACACTCTTAATGGACTAAAATTATACTTTAATGGACTAAAGTTACACTTTTAATATGGACTAAAGATACACTCTCAATGGACTAAAATTACACTTTAGTGGACTAAAGTTACGCTTTTAATATGGACTAAAGATACACTCTCAATAGACTAAAATTACAATTTAATGGACTAAAATTACACTTCTAAAAGACTAAATTACACTTATAAGTCACTCAATTTACAATGAGTTGTGTTAAAATTTGAAATATTCAAAATAATATTAGTCGTAAAAAAAAAAGTTACACTCTTAAAACGCAAAATTTATCCTAAACTTGCTTCAAAATTTCAAATTTCAAAATAATATCCGCCAAAACCGCTTTTTTTTTTGTTAAAGTTACACTTTTTGTTGTTAAAGTTACACTCGTAGACTTGTAAAACACAAAATTTGTCGTAAACTTGCTTCAAATTTTTAAATTTCAAAGTAATATCCGTCAAAACCGCTTTTTTTTTTTGTTAAAGTTACACTTTTTTTTTTTGTTAAAGTTACACTTGTAAAACAGTAAAAGTGTCACAAAATTTGTATAAACTTTCTCTCAATAAAAAAACTCAATAAACATGAAAGGATAAGAAGACAAAAGATAGTGTTAATTGTGTAGAATAATCAATTAGTGAATGTATAATTAAAGCTAGAGAGAGAAGTGGAATTAATTAGTGTATAGAAAACTAATTAGTGTTAAGTGTGTTTCTTGGTTTCAATCTCAACCATCCATATTGGAAGGTCTAAGGGATGTAGTAAGGACTTAGGGACTCAAATATTTAGGTGGACTTATAAGAACTTCATATATATATATATATATATATATATATATATATATATATATATATATATAGAGAGAGAGAGAGAGAGAGAGAGAAGGGTTCTCATAAGTCCTTATATCATATCAGGCCCTAAGTCTTTATAAGAGCCCTTGGATGAGTCAATCTAATGGATGAAATAAAGAGAGAAGGGGGCTGTTTTTGGCGTAAAAAAAAAGGAAAATCCTGATTCTATGAGAGAGGGTAGACAAAGGTTACTGTCTGTGTACTTATGTCAGTACTATCCATCGAACAAAGCAATAAACAAAGCCAACTTATTCATTTTGCTTGCTTCCTTATTCTTTTCACCATGTAAAACATCTCAACCAGGAAAACCCATAAAAATCATCCAAAAAACCCTAATAATTCTGCAAACCCATTATAATTTATCAAAAAAGGAAGATAAATTTCTTTCCCACTGTTTATCAACATCATTCCACAGAACATTTAGTTGAAGATAAAAAAAATTGTCATTGTTCATCACAAAAACACGATCAAAATGACAGTAAGTGTTCATGAAATGGATGATATGCAGATTGAAGTTGTCGTCGATGGTGAGTTCGAAATCTTGGTTGTTTATTTGCTTTCTTTATCTAAGCGTTCTTGATTATTGTTTTAGCTTGTTGTTCATGAATATCATTTAGGTAGGTTCATCATGTTGATCAAAGCACATATTATAACTAAATTTGTGATAATCATATATTCATGTAGATGGCAAAATGTATGGAAATTTAAAATATTAATGAAGAACGTATTATAACTTCGGTGGGTTTATGTAAAACTCTAAACCATATATGTATAACTTCAATTATACAGACTGTGTATACAACGTCATGCAGATTGTACTTTTTAAAAAAATGTAAATATTAAAAAAAAATTCCATACAATGTGTTATAACTTCAGTGGGCTTTTTTATAACTCTTACACTATTTTGTATAGATTCTGGTAACAGACTATATAACTCCTGTGATTCTTACCCTTAATTTTGAATTTAAAATATTACTCCCTCCGATTCACTATTTTCTTCCCTATTTCCTTAAACGGATTATTCAGGTTTTCTTCCCCTTTCTTATTTTGGAAACTTTTAATCTTATTTTATTCATCCCTCTCTCCTATTACCAAACCCCACTCAACTTTTACTCTTATTTTATTCATCTCTCTCTCCTATCATCAAACCCCACCTAACTCACAATTCCTTATTTAATTCCTAATTATTCATTCCTCTCTCCAATACACAAACCCCACCATCTTCCTTTATTCATTCTTCAAACATCTCCTAAAATCTTGTGCCCACATCAAAGGGGAAGAAAACCCCGAATAGGAGGGAGTATTAAACAACCTAATTTGATAGAGTTATTCATGTTCTGACTGAAGTTATACATTCCTTAATTGAAGTTATACTTACATTGCTTTGAAGTTATATATATCCTGTTAGAAGTTACACGTACAATGAGTTGAAGTTGTATATTTCTGGGTTACAATTTCATGGATGTGTGGACTTAACTTCAGTGGGTTTATGTAAAACTATAAACCATATATGTATAACTTCAATTATACAGACTGTGTATATAACGTCATGCAGATTGTACTTTTTTAAAAAAAATGTAAATATTAATAAACTTTTACATAGAACGTGATATAACTTCAGTGGGCTTTTTTCTAACTCTTACACTATTTTCTATTGCTTCAGGTAACAGACTATATAACTCCTGTAAGTCTTACCCTTAATTTTGAATTTTAAAAATTATTAAACAACCTAATTTGATAGAGTTATTCATGTTCAGATCACTGAAGTTATATATTCCTTAATTCAAGTTATACTTATATTGCTTTGAAGTTGCATGTAATGTATAACTTCAGTCAGGATAACTGTAGCTTCAGAGAGGTGACTTTTAACGTCAGGTTTTCTTTTATATAACTCTTATAACTTCATATAACTATCAAGGTTAAAATTACACAGTTTGTAGAGTTACAGTTATACTAATCGAGGTTGAAGTTATCTTGTTTTGGAGTTGGAGTTATACATTATATGCTTAGAGTTATTCATGTCCTGGCAGAAGTTATACGTTCCTTAATTGAAGTTATACTAACATTGCTTTGAAGTTATATATATCATGTTGGAAGTTACATGTACAATAAGTGGAAGTTGTATATTTCTTGGTTACAATTTCATGCATGTGTGGTTTTAATTATCTCATGTCGTTTTAATTAACTACATATAATGGTACTTACAATTTCATGGATGTGTGGTTCTGTTCATAATCAATGGGTCGTAAAGGCTAGGAAACGGAAACGGAAGCGGAAACTGAGTATTGCAAGCATTTAGCAAGTGAGTTTACTCCTTGTGTAGGACAACAATTTTTTGAAATCGATGAGGCAGTGACATTTTATAAAATTTATGCACTGGCTTGTGGGTCTGATGTTTGGAAGTATACGACGAAAAAATGGCGTGACGGTGAAATCAAGTCAAAGTTATTGGTTTGCAACATATAGGGATTCACATATGTCCCAAAAGGCGAGGTAGTAATAAAAAATATTGAGACCGGAAGAACGGAACAGGAAATGCAAAGGGGATTAACACATGCGAAGCAGAGGAAATATACAATCAAGAGGGTAGGGTGTAAAGCACATATCAGGCTATTTATGAAGGATGGCGTATTGGTAATTGACCGATTTTACATGGGGCATAATCACGAGCTTGTATCTATTGAGGATCGTCAGTTTCAAAAGACGTCGTGGAACATAGAAGATTTTCACAAGTAACTGATAATCTACAACTCAAGGGTTAGTCAACTATTAATCAAAACTCCAGTAACTGATTGACAAACAGGATTAGTTGATGTTATACATAAATGTGGAAGAGTTATACATAGTGTACTCTAAAGTTGTACATCAAGATCTTAGAGTTATTAATAATTAGAAGGTTCACAATCCATTACTGGAGTTTTACATAAATATTACAACTATATGTACAACTTCTACTAATATTTAGTATAACTCTTAGACCCTTCTATACATTAGTATGTAAAACTTCAGCCAAATTTATGTATAACTTTTAGACCCTTCTGTATAACTTTTAAAATTTTTATGTATAACTCTTAGACCCTTCTGTACAGCAGTATGTATAACTTCAGCCAAATTTATGTAAACTCCATTAATGGATTGTGAAACTTCTAATTATTTATAACAATCTAGAGTTATATAGAAAGTTGTAAGAGTTATACATCAAAATCTTAGAGTTATACATAAATAAATACTGGAGTTGTACATATTGTTGGCTCAAGTCATAGTGTTGTTATACATTAAGATTTAAGAGTTCTACATAATCGTAGGTGAAGTTATACATTAAGATTTAAGAGTAATAAATAAGAAGAAGTTCACAATCCATGAATGGAGTTATGCATACTGGTTTATGAAGTTATACAGAAAGGTCTAAGAGTTATAGATAAGAAATTTTTGTCGAGCATTCACTGAAGTTTTGATTATTAGTACGCATGATCGAGGCCATTTCGTGTTCACAATTAAGTATATGTGGTCGTTGGTCAATGGTCGATACAAAACACAATTTATACTTCACAAACAACTCTACAATTAGTAAAGAGGCAAGTAAAGGTCGGATCCCAAGGGACGGGTATTGAAATGAGAATTCTATTGTAACTAGTAGTGTCTAGGGGTGTCACAAATTGAGTTGGTGTAGAAGGTCACTAAACTAAAATAGCAATGAAAATAAACTAGCAAGATGAATAGAATAAGGGGTGTAAACAATTGATTAAAGGCACTAGGGTGTTATGGGTTCATAGGGAAATCATGGGATATGATCATACAAACATGTTCTCAAATTATAAGCAAGCAATTATTGTTGTGATGGATTGAGTTGGGTTATATCTTACAATCCTAGGAAAGTTTGGGTCCCGGAGCCGAATCGATTAGATTGTACAACACCTACAAGTCGACTTAATCTTTCCTACTCAACACATGCATGGTCTAACAAGACTCGAGTTGGGTTATGTCTTACAAGTCAAGTTGAAAAGATAGAAGATGATAGTAAATGCAAGGATTCATAGGCTTAGCATTTCATCAAATATAACATGTGCATGTATTAAGATCAAAACAAGCAAGCAAATAAGATATGAAAGCATATTGATTTAAGCATGAATCATTCCCCATGTTGGTTTCCCTAATCACCCATTAAACCCTAGCTAAGAGACTACTCACTCATTATCATGTTGATCATGCTAGAAAGGTTGTCAATCATACTAACATAATGAAACATGATGAATAAATGAAAGTAATTAACAATAATTAAAAAGGGATTAAGAGATTATACCTACTAATGATTCCAATAATAAAGCAAGAATAATAGAAGTACTTGAATCCTAGATTGAGAGGTTGTCAATCTCCCAATAATAACCCAAATAATCTTCAATTACCCAAAATAAAGGAAGAACAAGAGAGAGATTAAAGAACTAAAACTTGGATTAAAACTTGATTAATACTTGATTACAATATTGAAGAGAGATTTGATTGATATTAACTACACTAATTATTGATAAGAAGAACATGCTCCTCTAATTAGCCTAATGGGGTATTTATAGTGGAAATTAGGGAGGATGCATTAGGGTTAACTAAGGGCTAAACTAGTAATTACACTTTTAAGTTGAGCAAGGAGGACCCGGTATTTTCCGAGAGAAGGGCTTCTCTTTTCGTAGCTTGAAGAATGAAATCCGTCTTTGTCTTGAAATCCGTGCGGATTAGAGTCGGGACGGCCGGATTTGGGCTGGGCAATCCGAGCGGATTCAGGAGAAGGACGCTCGGATTGTTGAGGGGGAATCCGAGCGGATTCCAAGGAGGGACGCTCGGATTGTTGAGGCCGGACGGACGGATTGTCCGCAATCCGTTCGGATTGTTGGTCAGCGTCAATTCTTCTTCTTTTCTTCCCTTTTCTTCATAAATTCCTTGGGGATTTCCTTGGGGACGCAAGGATCCTTTCTCAACATTGCTCTTCTACTATAATATGTACAAAGGCCTTCTAGTCTTGTCTCTTCTTGATGCTTGGTCATTGAATACAATCAATTTAGCCTCGTTTTGCCATGAAAATGCAAGATTCTTACTCCTTTCCTACCAAGGGATCAAAATCTCAAAGAATATGCAAAACAAAGAACTAAAGATAAGAAATGACCCAAATAGGCACTAAAAAGCATGGAAACAATGGTAATTCGGGGCTAAATATGCGCCAATTATGGTCACATCAAATATCCCCAAACCGAACCTTTGCTCGTCCCGAGTAAAGAGGTGACAAAGACTAGGACCAAAACTAACCTATCCTAATAATAATAGCCGATATGAGACAATTAGCGGGTCTCACTCCGCCCCTTCAACTCACAACAAGACAACCATGAGGTAGGATGCCTTCTTGCAAGGCAAGGTGGGTCTTGCCAAAATGGCGACACATCCAAACATTAAAGCACATAAAATCACATAATGGATGCATCTACAAAAAGAATAGCCACTTTCCTCATCTAAGTGGCGGAAATTATCTACAGGGGAAGCAATTCAAGGGTACACAATCCTTCATAGATGCAATTTGTTCAAACTACTAAGCCTAGAAGGATACCAATAAATCACCTCCAAGTTGTGTCAAGCTAGGGTACCTTTGTCCTCAATCGTTAAATGCTTTTGTCAAGAGTAGATTCCCTATGGTGTTAGAAACACTGGAGGATCGCGGAATTCCCCTCTTGCCTAGACAAGAAGAAGGGTCGTCCCCTCTCTACCATGCACAAAAATGGATACGATGGATAAAGGGATCAATAGATATTTGAGTTTCATTTTGGGAGTTTGCTTTTGTTTTTGTTTTTTTCCCCCAATTTCATTTGGCATTTGACATTTGAGAACACTTTCTTGCCATTTCTTTTTGATTTTTGGCTTTTCAATACTTGACAACTTTTTTGCATTTCTTTTTTTGAACATTTTCAAAGTCACCCCAATTAGTAACGAGGGTGCCTTGTATTTGAAGCTTAGGAGTTCTATTTTTGCTCCTCTTTTCATTTGATGCATTTTTGCAAACTTTCTTTCACTTTTCATTTCATTGAACTCAAATTGATTTCTTTTTGTGCCCATTCCCTTTGATGACAAAAATGTGGTAGAACATGGATGAATGATAGATGTATGCATGGTTTCAAGGGTCACCTTGGAATAAACGGTAGCCAAGGAGTTATCACACCACAAGGTACTCTTGACTAGGCCTTAAACCATGGGTCAAAGGATACTAGCATGACACATCCTAGGGTGTTTTACAAGCATTCTAACAAGCAAAGTCTTAAGAATAAAAAGCATCTACTAGGGCCTATATATACTTGTCAAGCTTCCCAAATAGACGGTTTCGCAAAAATTTTTCTAACATGCAACTACATGCCATGATGCAACTAACATATACACATCCTAATGCAAATGATTCTACCAACTAATATGCCATATAAACTAAATGCAATCCTAAATTCACATTGTTTTTACCGCATCAATCAAAATAAAGCCACATAGTCATTAACATAAAGAGGAAAAAGGAGATTGGAAAGATCATACCATGCGGTCTTCAATATCCTCATGTCTCGGATGTGGCGTAGTCAATCAAAGTGAACAAGGATAAACAAACACAATATATACAAGACAATATATACAAAGGAAATGAACTTGTTTTTGGTTTTTCAATTTTTTCAATTTTTATGATTTTTGAAATTTTTCAATTTTTATGGGTTTTTTGAATAAAAGTTAAGTGTTAGAATTCCCATCCCCACACTAATATGGGCATTGTCCTCAATGGCCAAAATGATGGAAATTATGCAAAGATGATGCATGATTTCTATACTAAATGCAATTCTACACTAAGCTATACTACATGATGCATGGTTTTTGTTATGACGGAGAGGATAATTTAGATTACCTCCCGTTGTGTATGCATTAACTTCCCCAAACCAAATAAGACACTATTGCTAATGTCAAGGATGGGTATAGTTCATGCACACACTATGCTATGCATGAAACTAGATTGTTATTTTGGATTTTACAAATAGGAACAATAAAGAACACCTCAATGGTACCGAGGTGTGAGTCCTTTGATGTTGCTAGGACTAAACCAACAATGATCAAAATGAAATAAAATACAAAGAGATATAGACAAACCATGGGAGTGTAGGAGTCTCCAAGGCTAGTCTTCCATCATGCTATCATCATCATCACTTCCCTCATGAGAAGTGGTCACATTGCCACTTTCCTTGGCACTTTATTCTTCACTTTCTTCATTATCTTGCTCATCATCATCTTCACCATCTCTTTCTCCATCTCCACTTGCTTCTTCCTCAATATTATCATCAATTTCTTCACCATTTCCAACAACCTCATTGTCTTCCACCACGTCCCTAGATGCACCCGGAAACAAGGCTTCTTTATCCGCCCAACTAGGCAAAGGACAAGATGGATCAAGGAGTCCTTGCCTAGCTAAATGTAAGAGGGGAGGATATTGAGCCAAATAAGCATTCTTCCGATCTTCATAAGCTTGCTTGTGCATGGCTTGCATAAGAAGAGTGACATAGTCTTTCCCAATTTCAACTCCTTGCGGTTTGAACTCTTCATACACAAAGGGGTAAGGCGGTATAACAATGGAAGAGGAGGGAGTTTCATGATCACCCTTTTGTTGTTGAATGATGTACTCGGCTTCTTCGGATAGGGGAAGTAGATAGTTGGTCCGGTGGACACTTAGACGACAAATCTTTGCGGGTAAAGTGAATGATCGAGCCTCACTAGTAAGCCATCCATACTTGGTGTCAAAGGGGTTTTGAGCAACCCACTTGAACTTGTTAATCATGATAGGCATATCAATAAGATGGCCACCTTCCTTTGCCTTGTACTTGCTATCCTTATTGAAATTAGGATCAAAGTGCTTGGCTAGGACCGTGACTAGGCCGCCATTAACAATAACGGTTGTACCCTTCTTCCCACTATCAACATGGAGCCATCTATCAACCAATAGCCTCAAAGAATTGAAAGGCTTGGTATGGATTCTTCCGATATTCAAAGCCGATTCAAGGAGAATAAAATCAAGTCTTGTGAAATGATTGGTGTCTTTCCTAGCAATTATGGTATTTCCCACAACTTTGTGCCATACTCTTATCCCCGGATGATGGACCAAAAGAGCACGACAAGCATGAAAATCATCAAATTTCTTCCCGGAGATTGCCTCCCAAAGAGGCTCGGGGTCATACTTTCCATAATGCTTAAAATATCTCGATTCATCGCTAAGGCCCAAAATTTCACCCAATTCCTTAAAGGTAATGCGTCTACTAATGTTAGCTAGACGAAACTCAAGATTTTCCCTATTCTCAACTTTGGTGACTTTTAAAGAACTTAAGAATTCCAAGACAAGGGAAGGGTATGTCAATTCCTTTGTTTCAAACAATTTCTTCAAACCCATGGCATTGAAAAAGGCTTTTGTTTGTTCAAGAACACCCAATTTCTCCAAAGCATCTTTACATATGAATTTGGTGGATTGAATTGATTTCATAGCAAACTTGGCAAATGTCTTTCTATGGGTATCGGAAATAAAAGTTACCTCCGGATAATGCAAGAGTTGATCGATTACCGGAGTAGAAGGTGATGCTCCCATAGAAGTTTGTTGTTGTTGTTGTTGCACTTCCAAATTTGGTGTTGATACCACCATTGCCAAAGCTTTCTTTGTTTGGAGAGCTTTTTGCCTTTGAGAGAGAGCCTTTGCCTTTGGTGCCTTTGTTGCACCCTTTGTCCTTGCCATTTGATGAACTAACCAAGAAAAGAATCAAAAATCTTCAATTTGTAGAATGCCCAAATCGATTTGAAGGTGAAAGGCTTTGCCTTTATGAAAACAAAAATCGACTCAAAGGTTGAAGATTTTGTTCTTGGTTTTGATTTTTATTGAAGATGGAGTGATTGATTTGTTGTTTGAAGGATGGTTTGATTTGATTTTGGTGGATTTTGTTGAGGGTTTTTGTTTTTGTGATGGAGAGGATGAGGGTTTTGATGTTTAGGGTAGTGTTTATGAATGAATGATTGAAGGAATGAAGGTGGGAGGGTATTTAAAAGAGTCGAAATTTTCGAAAACGCAGGGGCAATCCGTGCGGATTAGGCACAATCCGTGCGGATTCTGCAGCTTCAAAATTTTCAGAAGCTCGCCTAAAGACGGGCGGATTCAGGGAATCCGCTCGGATTCTTCCCCGTGTAGGGACGGGCGGATTTGCTTTGCGGGACGGACGGATTTCATCCGAGAGAAATTTCTTTGTTTTCTTCACAAAGAAGACGGGCGTCTTGTTCACAAGACGGACGGATTCTGTGAGACGGGCGTCTTCCCAGAAATCCGCTCGGATTCTTTAACAGTCAAGAAATTTTCAATTTCAGCTCAGCTCAGGACGGGCGTCTTTTGGTCAGGACGCTCGGATTGTTGAAGACGGGCGGATTTTCAGGAATCCGCTCGGATTCTGGTCCTTTGTACCCGGATTCACTTCATTCGTGCACAATGCATTTCCCTTTACCATTCTTCCATTCTTCTTCATTTCTTGTGTTCTTCATTGTGGGGGCACTACTAAGGCATGAATAGCCTAGGCAATTCCCATCCCCACACTACATCAATTGAAATCGTTAGTCCCTCCCTCACTTCTCTCTTACATGACAATTATTTTGATCAAAGTAAATAAAAATCCAAAAATGACAAAAAAAATGCATTACAAGAATTGAAATGTAAGTTAGGGAGTTAGAAATATTTACAAGTGGTGGTTTAGGGAGGACTCCACCAAACTCTCATTCTTGATGAGATGTCAAGGGGGCATGTTCAAGGTGTTGTTTATGTTGCTCAACACCTTGAAGAAGTAATCAAAAGCTTGTTCATTGTTATGGTAGAGGTCCTCAATAGACCGTGGCCCTTGTTGTTGATCATGATCGATGGCATGCCCAATGTAGGGATTAAAGATCCCTTCAAATTCGTCGTCCCAAAGACCACAAACTTCATTGAGTTGATCATTGAAAATCTCTTGCTTAGATGGAGACAACTCTCCCAATTTCTTTTCTTGGCCAATGAGGCCATCTTCTTCTTCCTTGGTTGATTTTGATGAGCTTTGCAAGCTCTCCTTGTTACAATTCACTTGCTCTTTGAATGGAGCATCTTCAATTTTCTTCCTCCATTGGAGTTCCGATTTCTTCCTTTCATCTTTTCGGCTATAATGATCAATCATGAAACATGGCTCATGCAAACGAGGAGCTCTCATGGTCTTGTCAAGATTAAAAGTTATGCTTTCATCTCCCACTTCTAGAGTGAGCTCTCCATGTTTCACATCAATCACCGCACCCGCGGTGTGTAGGAAAGGTCTTCCTAAGATGATTGGAATGTTGGAATCTTCCTCCATATCAACAATGACAAAGTCCACCGGGATGAAAAACTTCCCAATTCGCACGGGGACATCTTCCCATATCCCTAATGGTGTCTTCGTCGATCTATCGGCCATTTGAAGTGTGATATTGGTGCATTTAAGCTCTCCCATTCCCAACCTTTTACTCACCGAGTACGGCATGACACTCACACTAGCCCCTAGATCACATAAGGCTTTGTTGATCGTCGTGTCGCCAATGGTACACGGTATTGAGAAGCTTCCCGGATCCTTTAACTTTGGAGGTGAACTTCCTTGAAGTATTGCACTACTCACCTTAGTGAAGGCGATAGTCTCAAGTTTCCGGATCGACTTCTTCTTTGTGAGGATATCTTTCATGTACTTTGCATAGGCCGATACGTGATTGATTAATTCCGTGAAAGGAATTGAGACTTCTAAGTTCTTCACAATCTCCATGAACTTTCCAAGTTGATCATCAAATTTGGGCTTGGCTTGACGACTTGGAAAAGGAAGTCTAATCACAATGGGCTCCTTTTCTTTGGCTTTGTCTTCATTTTTCTTTGAACTTTCTTCTTTTGATGATTCCCCTTCTTTGGGGCTTTGCACAATTTCTTCCTTTTCACTAGCTTTCACAACTTCATCCTCAACTTGCTCCTTCGGTTCTTCATATCTTGTACCACTTCTCAAGTGAATGGCACTAACCGTTTCATGTCTAGGGGGATTACTTTGAGGTGGTAATTGCCCCTTTTGTCTTTGTGAGCTTGAAGATGCTAGTTGAGTCAATTGTGTTTCCAACATCTTGGTATGAGCTAGAATGTTGTTGATGGTGGTGTCTTTTGCTTGGCTATCTTTTTGCATTTGAGTGAAAAATTCTTGTTGATTCTTTTGCATTTGGAGGACCGCTTTTTGGACATCAAAACCTTGGTCATTTTGGTGATTGTATGGATTTTGATTTTGGTAACCTTGGTTTTGATTGTAAAAGGGTCTTTGATTTTGGTTCCTCATGGGTGGTGGAGTGTATGTTGTTTGAGGGTTTTGAACATTTTGGCTTTTGTATGAGAGATTTGGATGGAACTTGGTGTTTTCATTGTAAAAATTTGAATAAGGGGTACCACTTTTGTAAGCTTGGAAAGCATTAACTTGTTCGGTTGTTCCCCTACACTCACTTGGGTCATGTCCCAAAGTTCCACAATTCTCACATATCCCACTTGGGATTGATGAGGATGCCGTCATGGCATTGACATGATGCTTTGATGTTTTTGAGTTTTCCTCAAGTCTAGCCATAGCTTGTTCAAACTTCAAGTTGATTGTGTCAATGTGAGCACTAAGTTGAGCACCCAATTGAGTAACGGAGTCCACTTCATGCTTTCCTCCTCTAGTAGCCTTGCGAGGTCTACTATATTGTGAATTATGGACCGCCATTTCCTCAATCTTGTTCCATGTTTGATTGTCATCAACTTCGGTGAACATTCCATTTGATCCCATATTGAGAATGTTCCTAGAATCTTCATATAAACCATTCCAAAATTGTTGCACTAAAAACCATTCGCTAAGTCCATGGTGAGGACATGAGCGACAAATACCTTTGAACCGCTCCCAAGCTTCATACAAAGATTCTTCATCCCTTTGCTTAAAACCCGTAATTTGAGCTCTTAGCATGTTAGTCTTTTCCAGTGGGTAGAATTTTTTGTAGAAAGCTAGAGCTAACTTCTTCCAAGAATCTATTCCAAGGGTGGCCTTATCAAGGCCCTTCAACCATTGCTTTGCGGTGCCGATTAACGAAAAAGGAAATAAGACCCATCTTATTTGGTCTTGAGTCACGCCCGTTTGAGAGATAGCATCACAATAATCGCAAAAGGTTTCCATATGAGAATGAGGGTCCTCACTAGGCATTCCCCCGAATTGGCTCCTCTCAACTAGTTGGATGAAGGCGGACTTGGCAATAAAATTACCGGTGAGATGTTGCGGTGTAGGAGTACCATTTGGTAGATTCTCCTCGGTGGGTATAGAGTGTGACGAGAATTTAGGCATTGTAGGTGGATTTTGTGGGATATTGTGTAATGGGTTTTCTTCTCCTTCTATTGCGAAAGGATTGACAAACTCACTAGTGGGTTGAACAACTTCACCAACACCTCTCAAATTCCTCCTAACAAGTCTCCTATTATTCGTCAAGGTTCTTTCGATTTCACGGTCAAAAGGTAACAAATCACCTTGTGACCTTCTAGACATGCAAAATATCAAACAACTCGAAGACAATTAGAACAAGCCTTGAGGAGTTTTACTTCCCCAAGGTGAAAAAGACACAACTAATAACAATAAAAGAAATCTTGAATCAATTAAACACCGTCCCCTAAGAACGCGCCATTTTTGATCGAGGCCATTTCGTGTTCACAATTAAGTATATGTGGTCGTTGGTCAATGGTCGATACAAAACACAATTTATACTTCACAAACAACTCTACAATTAGTAAAGAGGCAAGTAAAGGTCGGATCCCAAGGGACGGGTATTGAAATGAGAATTCTATTGTAACTAGTAGTGTCTAGGGGTGTCACAAATTGAGTTGGTGTAGAAGGTCACTAAACTAAAATAGCAATGAAAATAAACTAGCAAGATGAATAGAATAAGGGGTGTAAACAATTGATTAAAGGCACTAGGGTGTTATGGGTTCATAGGGAAATCATGGGATATGATCATACAAACATGTTCTCAAATTATAAGCAAGCAATTATTGTTGTGATGGATTGAGTTGGGTTATATCTTACAATCCTAGGAAAGTTTGGGTCCCGGAGCCGAATCGATTAGATTGTACAACACCTACAAGTCGACTTAATCTTTCCTACTCAACACATGCATGGTCTAACAAGACTCGAGTTGGGTTATGTCTTACAAGTCAAGTTGAAAAGATAGAAGATGATAGTAAATGCAAGGATTCATAGGCTTAGCATTTCATCAAATATAACATGTGCATGTATTAAGATCAAAACAAGCAAGCAAATAAGATATGAAAGCATATTGATTTAAGCATGAATCATTCCCCATGTTGGTTTTCCCCTAATCACCCATTAAACCCTAGCTAAGAGACTACTCACTCATTATCATGTTGATCATGCTAGAAAGGTTGTCAATCATACTAACATAATGAAACATGATGAATAAATGAAAGTAATTAACAATAATTAAAAAGGGATTAAGAGATTATACCTACTAATGATTCCAATAATAAAGCAAGAATAATAGAAGTACTTGAATCCTAGATTGAGAGGTTGTCAATCTCCCAATAATAACCCAAATAATCTTCAATTACCCAAAATAAAGGAAGAACAAGAGAGAGATTAAAGAACTAAAACTTGGATTAAAACTTGATTAATACTTGATTACAATATTGAAGAAAGATTTGATTGATATTAACTACACTAATTATTGATAAGAAGAACATGCTCCTCTAATTAGCCTAATGGGGTATTTATAGTGAAAATTAGGGAGGATGCATTAGGGTTAACTAAGGGCTAAACTAGTAATTACACTTTTTAAGTTGAGCAAGGAGGACCCGGTATTTTCTGAGAGAAGGGCTTCTCTTTTCGTAGCTTGAAGAATGAAATCCGTCTTTGCATCTTTGAAATCCGTGCGGATTAGAGTCGGGACGGCCGGATTTGGGCTGGGCAATCCGAGCGGATTCAGGAGAGGGACGCTCGGATTGTTGAGGGGGAATCCGAGCGGATTCCAAGGAGGGACGCTCGGATTGTTGAGGCTAGACGGACGGATTGTCTGCAATCCGTTCGGATTGTTGGTCAGCGTCAATTCTTCTTCTTTTCTTCCCTTTTCTTCATAAATTCCTTGGGGATTTCCTTGGGGACGCAAGGATCCTTTCTCAACATTGCTCTTCTACTATAATATGTACAAAGGCCTTCTAATCTTGTCTCTTCTTGATGCTTGGTCATTGAATACAATCAATTTAGCCTCGTTTTGCCATGAAAATGCAAGATTCTTACTCCTTTCCTACCAAGGGATCAAAATCTCAAAGAATATGCAAAACAAAGAACTAAAGATAAGAAATGACCCAAATAGGCACTAAAAAGCATGGAAACAATGGTAATTCGGGGGCTAAATATGAGCCAATTATGGTCACATCAACGCACTAATCAGGATATATTTTCCATTGCAGTTGAGGATAGGAGCAACAAGGACGTAAAACATGTGTAAGGATCATGTAAATGGGTTCGAGAACATTGGTGTTACGTTAACTGATTTTAAGAACTTCCACAGAGATGTGAAATGCTTCATCCATGAACGGGACGGTCAATGGTTCATATATCGGTTCAAGAATATGGCAGAAAATAGGCCGGGGTTTTACTTTGATTATGAAGTTGATAAGGATAATAGCCTTCGTAGGGCAATCTGGGCTCACAGAACGGCTAGAAGGAACTACTCGGTATTTGGAGATGCAGTATCGTACGACCCAACATACTCGACGAACAAGTATAATATGATTTTTATGCCATTTACTAGTGTAGATCACCATAAGATATCAGTAACATTTTATGGGGCGTTGATTGCCCATGAAGACCATGAATCATTCCAGTAGGTTTTCACGAGGTTTTTGAATGGTATGGGTGGAAAGGAGGCCCAGTATATTATAACAGATCAGGATGCAGGGATTATTAAGGCTGTACCCCTTGCCTTCAAGACTGCACGCCACCGGTTTTGCATGTGGCATATAATTAACAAGGTGCCAGCGAAGTTCGGGGCGACAAGGGAGGATTATAAGGAGTTCCTTCAGAAAATGAACGACATTATATGGGACGACAACCTAGAAGCAGTCGACTTTGATGCTAGGTGGACGGAAATAATGGAAGCGCATGGTCTTGTGAACGAAGAGTGGTTTACAGAAGCATACGATAAAAGGAGCCAGTGGGTGATGGCGCATTGCAGGGACTTGAACATGGGCGGTGTAATGAGGACAACACAGAGATCAGAGAGCACTAATAGTTTTTTTTAAGAAGTTTGAGCATAAGTCAGGTACGTTAGTTGAGTTTTGGATGCGTTTTAAAAGCGTTATGAACCATCAACGGCATACGCAGAAGAGGCTTGACCATGAAAACCAACACTCAACTCCAAAAATTGGAACGCATTTAGCCATAGTGGAATACGCATCAAAAGTGTATACCAGTGAGGTTTTCAAGGAATTTCAACAAGAGGTCATTTGCTTGATCGATACATGTAGGACCGGAGGTTATGCTGAAGTCGATGGACTTGAGGTGACTGTCATCAAGGATTCCTGCAGAGAGAGAAGTTTCAACGTAGAGTACAACCCAGGTAATAATAAAGCTTTTGTTAAAAGTTATGAAATATGCAGCAGATAACTGAAGTTACACGATATATTGCTAGAGTTACATTGTTCGAATAAAGAAGTTATACATTTGGCATAATCTTTATCTATGTAGTAGTTGACTGAAGTTGCTTGATATTGTTCTAAAGTTACACTGTCTGAACAGAGAAGTTATACATTTGTCATCTAATGAAATATGTAGTAAATGACTGAAGTTGTATGATATTGTTCAAGAGTTATACTCTGTGGATAAAGAAGTTATTTAGTTGTCAGAAACTTGTTAATTTAATTTGATTTCAGGGACACTTACGGCACGGTGCACCTGTAGAATGTTTGAAAGGAAAGGAATTCTATGCCGACATATAGTATGGATTTTGTCGGCTAACGGCAAGAAGACAATACCAGATGATTACGTTGCTGCAAGATGGATAAAGGATTCACTTCAATTCAGATTATCAGCCTCTTATGGTGAACTAACGGATGTAAATAGTAGCGTTGATGGAAAGAAGTTGAGATGGTGAAGTTGTGGTCAGAAGTTCATGTGACCATTGGTTTACTTCGTGGCATGAGTGTGACTGAAGTTTTGAACTTAAGCTCCTTAATTAGAGAATTCAAGGAGAAACTTTTACCGTGCAAGAAAGGTTTAACTAAGCAACAGGAATTGGAGCAAATTCTTGGTTGCCCCGCCAGTGAAGGGTTAACAATACTTCCACCAAAACAATCCAAAAACAAAGGCAGTGGTAAAATAATGGTGTCAGCTAAGACTAAAGCCATTGCCTTAGCTAGTAAACCAAAGCGCATGTGTAATAACTTCAAACAAATGGCACATCACGATAAATGGAACTGCCCTAACCCATTTTCAGAGCATCCACCATCATCACTAGCATCTGAAGAAGAAGAAGAAGAAGAAGAAGAAGAAGAAGAAGAAGAAGAAGAAGAAGAAGAAGAAGAAGAAGAAGAAGAAGAAGAAGAAGAAGAAGAAGAAGAAGAAGAAGAAGAAGAAGAAGAAGAAGAAGAAGAAGACGAGGAAGAGGGAAAAGAGGAGGAGGGGAAACATAATGGAATGTAGTAGTTGGCAATAGATAAATACCTCCGTCTCAACAAATTATTTACACTCTTTCTTTAAAAGGTAAATAATCTTGTGAGACGGAAAGGGTATTAAGTAGCTAGCTTTTGTCTATTTTGAATGGAAGTTGCACTGAAATGATGTAATATGCACTGGAGTTAGTTAGTCGAGGTGTATTAATTTGGTAACTTCAACTTACAGATTGT
The DNA here is from genome assembly GCF_048544455.1 of Silene latifolia. NCBI lineage: Eukaryota > Viridiplantae > Streptophyta > Magnoliopsida > Caryophyllales > Caryophyllaceae > Silene > Silene latifolia. Next base: position 371,351,157 of record NC_133538.1, read on the forward strand.
ATGATATCAGTCATATTATGTGCAACTTCAAGTTCACGTTGGAATGGCCATTTGTATGATAATTAGGATATCTTGCAAAACTCCAATGCATATTATGTATAACTCGTAGCATTTTTTTGTATAACTTCACCTAACTTCCCTCATAATTTTTCCAGTGCCTATTATGTACTCCCTCCGTAACAGACCAAAGGTAACACTTACTATTAACGGACGTACCACACCAAAGGTAACATTCCTTATTTGGCCCACAACATTACCAAGTTATCCTTATAACCATTTGATATTTACACAAAATGCCATTACATACCCCCACCTACTAACCCACAATTACATACCTCACCTATTTTTTCCCTCTTTACCCTTACTTTTTCCACATTTTCTTAAATACTACGTTACCTTTGGTGTGGTACGGAGGGAGTATAACTCTTTGGCTACTATGCACAACTTCTATTAAAATTATGTGTAACTTTAACACGAATTTGTTTTACTTTTATTTTAATTAAAACACACCAAGATGAAATAATAACAATCTATTCACAAAAAGTTGTCTAGGTTGTTAAGGAGTTTCTTGATAACAGACTAGAGTTACAAAAGAGAGGCTACAAAATGAATAGAAAAACATTCTATTTTTTGACAGGTTTTTTGGCCAATACCTTGTTAAATTTTCGTTTGGCTTCCACTTGCTTCAGGATCTGAACTTTCTCACCTATGAAACTGTTGACCCTATTCAAAGTACCTTTTCCTATGATGTTCATGTCAGCTAGGACAGGGGTCGCTGCCAGCTGGATTACCAAATACCGACGGTTCACCTTCCTCTCAAGATCCACATGACGAAATGTATCACCCTCATACATTAACATGTGCATCATTGTGAACAAGCCAAACTCCGTGTCGTTGATCGTTTGCTTATGCCAAGCAAACTGAACCTGATGAAATTGGAACTCCGGTATGAATTTCCCTCTGTCCACGTCTCTAGATTCCAAATAGTCGCTCATGTGGCTCGCCTGGCACAAACAAAAAAAGTTATCAGAGAAATTATAAAGCAAAAACAAAACTGTTAAGTTGAACGTAATAACATTTCACCTCCACTTACAATTATATGACACGCTTTGCATATCTCCGACCTCTCCGCATTAGGGTAGTACTTATTGTCAAGAAGATCAATCGTACGTGAATTAAAGTTGATACATGCACAAGCATAATGGGATTCAATATTAATGGGTACGAAGATTAAATATGTCTTCAAGCTGAAATCAGATTCACTGTCTTGTCTAAAAACGTCCCACACTGTGTACAACTTTTCAGTGTTCTGTGTTTGTTGTTCAGGGTTTCGTACTGTCTCCAATATTGTTTCCGGTTTAGGTAGAAGTACATATATGAGAAAAGCAGTGAAGTTATAGGGGTTGTGGAATGGCGTTACACAAAAAAACAGTGAAGTTACATTGAAGGATGACTAACTTCATACTGGGAATGTGTAACTTCTCGTTAATGAATGTATAACTCCATAAAGGATATGTATAACTTTAGTTTTATATTCCACTATCAAAGTTATACAAATCATACCCATTGAGGATACACATGCATAGTTATTAAGCCAAGGTAAAGGACTGATTACAATCATACCATATGACGGATACCGAAAAAAGACATCCTTGAAAACTCGCTCTCCTCATTATCCAAACGATTAAGCAACATGGACGAACACTTAATCACTGAATCATCCATTGGCGTCTCAGGTAGCATGGACAGTATTTACAACCTATTAATCCTTGCATGACGAGTATAATACACCAGTGGTTCACTGTGGTTCAGACAGTAGGTGTTAATCAATCAGGATATAACTTCTACTAAATGGAAATGTAACTGCTATTAAAATGACATCTAAATTTCAGTGAGAAAACGTATAACTGCAAGTCAAGGATGTGTAACTCCATTAATGATATGTATAACTTTAGTTGGTAAAGTTATACATTTCATAGTTGAAGTTACTTAGCATGACATAGTACTCAAGTGATTCTGTGTGTTTTAGACATAAAATATAAGCTTCATTAAATTGATCAACTGTAAATCATTTAGGCATGTTTTAGGAAGCTTACCAATCTTCCAAATTGTAGTCATCAAGGAAGCAGTAATCTGCCACTTGTTTGCGATACACCGGGATATCCTTGATTAACGACTTGTTTAACTTGAGCATCTTGGAAACCACTGTAAACTCGAGGTCCTGTTCCCCGTAGAACGTGGTGCAACCAAGCCCATCGCCCTTACCACGGGAGCGGCTATTAACAGTTGAAGGGCCTTGACTAGACGGCGTCCGACCCAGAGCTACTTTGGAAGGTCGAGTTTAATGGGATGAACTGACTTTAGAGCAAGGGCGTTTTGCAGTACTGTTCCCTCCGTCGGATCCGATACCTCTCTTCCTTCCACTTGTGTTACCGGCTGACCGATGTGCCTCAATCATCCTCGCCAGTTCACCTTCTTTGACTGCCTTAAAATATGATACCCTAGATAACATGTCTTCCCTCTCCTTGTTAATGTCACTGAGGACAAGGGTGGCAGCAATTTTCGCGCGCATAAGGTTATTGCTATCCTTTGACCCTAAGGTACATTTAAATAGCTCTCTACGATAAAGCAACATATGAACCATGACGTAAACACCACAGTCATTCTCAGAAAACCCTACTCCCTGCCAGTTGAAGTTCATGTTTACAAAATTAAACTCTTGAACTTTCTTCCCTTTGTCAATCCCTTTGGAGACCATATACTTTCCCATCTCATTAGCCTGGCAAAAGGTAAGCAAGGCATTTAAAGAGAAGACCATTTTAACAAAACCACGGGAAAAATTAAATTAGTCATCCATTAAATAAATCTTACAGTAATACTCGCGATCCCTCCATATGGTAATGTCAGAAGATCGTCGTCGTAAGAACGATTATCAAGGTACTTGATCTGCTCAGAGAGTAAATTTATGCAAATGCAAGAGTAATAACCATTATCTCCAGTGCTTACCGGGACGAAAACATAAGAAAATGCAACACTGGTTAGTTGATGTCATACAAGCAGGGCAATCCATTACTTGAGTTATACATAATATAAGCTAAAATTATACTGAAAAGTCTATGAGATACAATATATTTTTTAAAGTTAAACATAAAGGTAAAAGAGTTACACATCATTAGAAGTTTCACAATCATTAACTGGAGTTATACATACTATTATCTGAAGTCATACAAAAGTGGTAAGAGTTATGCATAATATAACTGGAGTTGCACATAACGTGTCAGAAGTTACAGTTTCTGTGAAATGGAGTTGCAACAAAAAACATTGAAGTTATAGTAACGCAATTTACAAGTTTTATGCAAAATTCTACTAAATGGATGTCTAACTTCAGGCTCCATATGTGTAACTCCTAATCAATGAATGTATAACTCCAATATGGAAATGTATAACTTCAGCTGATAAAGTTATATAAATTGATAAATGAACTCACCATATCAGAGTCCAGTTAGAATGGATTAAAGTACGCCTCTTGACATAGGTCTCACATGTAACAAAATGATTTAGATTGATCAACAACCTTGTTTATCTAGGCCATCCCAAATTGAAATTGCAAGTTCCTATTAAAATGATAGATAGGTTATCAGACTAGATCAGAAGTTACGTACATATAGTCATAAATTACTTGCTTAGTTCGGACCACACTTACAGCGTGACCGAGCCCAAAGAAACAGCGGGAACTTGCAACAGGTGCGGTGTTCTTGGACATAAGCTGATTGAGTAGTATACACAAGCAGTCTATGACATTGTTCATGACCTGAACACCGGGCATCAACGTCTGGAGATCCTCACGAGGTATGCAATATGGCTCGTTATATGTGACCAATGCTTCCCTACAAAGGATTAGCCAATTAGCAACTAAGCAAGTATTGTTCATGACCTGTTGAAGTGTCATATTGAAATATAGGAAAACTCGTCTTTTACTTACACTGGGTTATAGTTGTGAAATTGATCAAAGACATAATCCATTACATCTTTCCTCACACTGAAAACCGTCTTGAACCGTTTCTTATTAAATCGCAACAACTGTGAGCATACGTGCTGGTCAGGCTCGGGTGCCCTACAAGGATATGAACAACCTAGGTTCTCGGGTGCAACGTCCATACACTGAGGGGGACAATTGAATGAAGTAAGAAAGGATGGTGGATCATGTCACTACTCGGCACATAAATGGGGGGAGGTGGAGCAACCGGCTCCCCTCTAGAACCAACGTTGTTATCCACTAGCCCTACTTCTTTGTCCACACTACTCGTGAGCTCTTCAACTTCTGCAAATGCCTTATTCGAATCCGCCGTGCTGATGTAAGTCAGACGGATATGAGAGGCACTCCGTTCCGTTGACTGATCCCCCGGGTTGACTTTCGCACCATCAACAACAACTACATTTTCACCCATGTTGATAGAGTGTTGTTCCACATTTCCAATTGCGGCCTTTTGTACAGATTATTGACCATCAACAGCAACTACATTTTCACCCACGTTGACAGATTGTTGTTCAACATTTTCAATTGCAGCCTTTTGCACAGTGACCTAAATGAAAACAAGCAAAATTATGTAACACCCGCGAATTTCCCATTTTGACAATTATAATTTATTAAACCATTTGATTGCTTTATTTTATATTTTTGAATCATTCAATTTAATTAATTTTATTTCAAATACGATTTTTATAAAAGTAATATTTTAAAGCTCAATTTATATAAAAATACTTATTTTGGCCGGACAATAATAATAGCGACAATAATAATACTAGTTTCCGTCTTAAGTTAATATAGACTCGAGACATTATTCCGTCTAGTTGTAGACCGTCACATTTCCACTTGTGAGACTAATCTTTTTTCGACCTATCCTATATCGACAACACACTCACCTGCCCTCTTACACTCTACTTTTAAAATATCTCTTCTATCATTATTATATATTATTATTATATATTTTATTGTAACTATTATTATTATATTAATATACATATTCTTATTATTGCTAATATTATTATGGTTGTTGTTGTTGTTCACGTGCTCCCCCACCCCCTCACTTCTTTCCCTTTCTTCTTTTCTTATCCCTGCAAACAACAAACGCAGCAGAGAACCAAGAATCAAACAGAACCCGTACACCATTGTCCTCACTGAGCGTCAAACCCAGATTTGTCCCTTATTTCTCAAGCAAACTCCATTATTTTTGTACCATTAGCTTCCTCCTTCCTTCCTTATTCTTTCAAGGTATGAAAGACTCGTCCTTGTGGTGGTTTCATTTGTCGCCGTCTTATAAAAGTTGCGATTTTTGTCTCAATGCTTTCATGTTCTTGCTCATTAATGAAGGTTTCGAAGACCCGGTGGATTACTCAAGCTTTGGGGGCCATTTATTCAAAGAAAATGCGAGGTAACGATGATAGGTTACTCGACAAAATGTCAAAATTTCGTCTTACCCATCGTTTTCATGCTCTTACGTTTTAAAGCTTGAGTCTTTTTTATTTTCTTACTTGTATGCTTGAATTTATTGCGTTAAATTCCGTCTTAAATCGTGTTCTCACTAGTGTCGATTTGTGACTCGTTATTGCTGCTCAAAGACGTGAGACTTAGGACTAGAAAATGGCCTTATACTCGGTATGTGTGGTCTCTAGGGCCCCTCTTGAGCTTACTTTATACTTGTGAACATCCGTCTTAAACCCGCTTCAGATGCTGTCTTGGTTTAGCTCAACCTAGGACTGTTTTATGCGCGAGGATAGAGTAACTCGGGCCGTGTCGTGCTCTGTCTTCTTGGGGACGGTTTTATGCGACTGTTGTGTAGCTAAATATGTTTGTTATGGGCTCAGACTAGACGGTTTAATCAGGCTGTTTCGAATGGTGACGGTGGCTGGGCAGTTGCTTTGGGACGGGTTTATGAGAACCCAATTTGGAGTTGGACTGGTGACCGGTCGCAGGCGGGCAATGTGACCACGGCCAGGTTGTCTGGGGTTAGTCACGGGATACCCATACCCCTCTTTCCTCCTTATTCCTCCTCCTCTGTTTATGTTGGGTGTGTTTGACAACTAGGCTTCGGGCCATTTGAAATTGTAGTAGTCAATTGGGCTTGTTTATAATTTTGGTTGTTGGGCCAGTCTAGGAGTTGAGGAGGTCTTATGTATGCTTTGTTTGCGGTTATTTAAATCGTATCTCGTGCATTATACAACGTATTTAGTTAAATATCATCCGTTCATATATTTTTCTCACATTAATCATAAATGTGGAATTTATTATTTATTCAAGTCAAAATTTGATGAAATGTCTCACTTACCTATAATATGAATTTTTAATCCGTTCATTCTCATTTATTTATCGTATCTTAAATATGAGTGAATTATTCTACTTATTTAATTAAATTGAGTCATTTATAATTGGATGCTTGTTTTGCTTATTATAAATGGTTCATGTCCGTTTGTTTACATTTTTATTCAAGTGACAAATATTGAAGAAATGGGTTACTTATTCATATTCATGATTATGATTTGGCATGAAATGTCTCACTTGGATTATCATCGGTTCATTACACGTAGTAGTCTCTTTCCAAGTTGATTCGTATCGCTTGGTTGAGTCGTATAGTCTTGATAATGCCTTCATGCTATACCGTATTGCTTGACTTATCTTTACGCCTCTTTCGGACTGTCCTGCCGATTGTGGATTTAGCTCATATTTTCCGATCTGTGTTCGAGTCTTGGATGCGGACTGTTCTGCCGCATGTCGAATTGAGAACTGTATTGTCCCGAGAGTCTGGCCAGATTTAGACTAGGACTGAGTCTTGGAAGTACCATTGTCGTCCTACTAGGGGAATTATATATTTATATATGAGTAGTAAAGGTCATGCTTGGTTATAGATATTGGTATTTATCTATCAAGGTAAGAGTTATGCCTTGTGTTGTTTGTCTTGGTCCTATCGGATACTAGAGGTGAGCTATAAGCCCTCTAGTTACGATATGATCGTCGGGATTGATGTTCCCATCCGTTCTTATGGTGAGATGCAAGCCATAAGTATGAATGTGACATTAGTAGCCACGTCCCGTGCAATGTTTGAAAAGTGGTTTTCCAAATAATGGCTAAGGTTTTTATTCTTGTAGTTTGCATTGGTTGATCCCTTACTTAACTGTTTCACATGATTCAGATTCTAATCTCATATCTATGTTGTAATTCCTTGAAATGCGTGCCTTTGCATAAATGAGCGTATTCTTATCTTTCAAATTTAATAATTATTTCACATGAATAATGAGTCTCCATCATGCTAATATTGATCTATCATGTTCCCTCTTATTTAATTAACATGTTTAAATATATAAACTTTATTTTCATATCTTTTGTAAGTTACTCCCCACTGACTGTGGCGTTCATGTTTACATGAATGACAGGTATTAGTTGGTGAAATCATTGGGTGAAGACATGTGTGAGCTAGCGAACACTTTGGCCTAATAGCTGGTTTATTAGGATTGTTTAGACTCACCTTTTATTGTATTGTCATTCGAGGGATATATTTTCCCACACCTTTCACTATCACATTTGTATAATTTAATCTTTATTTCCGCATTCTTTATTTGTGTTTTAGATTTTCATGAACCCGCGCTTTAAATTTTAAAAGATTTAAAAATTCCCAAATTTCCGCGTTATCGCGGCTGTCACAGTTGGTATCAGAGCCTATGTTTCTCCCGACGCACACACGTGTACCCCAAATTTAAATTTGAACTTGACTTTGAATAACGAATGAGAGATGGGTAGACTTAAGGACCTAAGGTGGTAGTCTGTAGTGTTTGCTTTTTCTTAAGTTCTAACATGTTTGTTGATTGTCAATCATTTTTGTACCCTTGGGTCAATGACCGTGAGCTTACCCGCATTGCGATCAAGACTTAGTGCCTATTGCCGAAGATTGAAGATTTGTTCATGCTTTGAAGAATGCTTTTTCTTCCTCGAAGATGTTCCTTATTCTCTGTGTATCTTGCCTTATTATTTACCTCTTGGTGCCTATCCTTCTTCTAAACTCTTTTTTCTTTTTCCCTGGAAGTTACTCTTGTACCTTCTCAACTTGTCCTTTGTTCCTTACTTATCCTCCCTTTTACGCCTTTTGATAGTACTCTTTCTTTTGAGGAATCTTGACCTTGGTTGGAAAATTTGGCTTTTGAGGAGATTGTTTGTGGTTAAGCCATAACCCTGGTTTTGAGAGGTTGTGATGTTGGAAGGACTTAGGTGGTGTGATGAGACATGCTTAGTGATCCTTATACCTAGTTCCTTGATAAAGTGAGTATAGTTGATTGGTGGATTCCATGTGTTATGTGTGAGTTGCCTATGATACTTAGGTTATAGAACTTGGCTTTGTTGTTTATGTTTGGGATTTGAAAGGCTTGGGAAATGTTGTGAGACGTGTCTTGGGATGCTAGTGCTTAGTACTTGACTTAAAATAGATAAAATTGAATGGAGAATTTGAGGATGTAGGATTGACTAAGTCGAGTTTGTAATTGGCTTTCGTAGTTGCTTTGGATATGAGGGTTTAATGTGTATGTTACCATATGAGAAATGCTAATTGTGGGATTATTAGTTGGTCTAAGTGAGTGATCTTGATTACTACTTGAGATAATGGTACGGTTGACGCCAATTGTTAAGTTAAAGGACATAGTTTTGATTTTGGGTGTTAGGATGAGGAAATATGCGGTGGTAAAGCGTTGTTACAACTGAGATCTTGTTTCTTGGGAACTCGATGGTAAGTGAAGTGCTAGGATATCGGATTTGAAAGAATATAACTTGGGATTTTGATTGAGGGTTTTATTTTTCTGAGGAACTCCTAGTTGACCCTAGTTTGATATGAGTATAACTTTGTTAGAAGCTTTGACCTTGATCTTGTGTAAGTTGTTTATAGATGTTTAAGGCTTTGGAGTGGTGAAATCACACTTAAAGTGAAATACCTTGTTTCATGGAATAGCTTAAGATGAAGTAACATGAGTGTTTTGAGGAAATCCTTGGGAGTGACGTGGTTATGAGTTTTGTTGCTAAGAAGTTTTCGGAACCGCTTAGGTTGATGTTGTTGTTTGAGGTTTGAGTATCTGGCGTTTTCCTTGTTGTCTAATTTCCTTTCCTCCTTGATCATAAGCGTTACCGTTCATACCTCTCTTCCTCGCTTCAGCATGCTCCTCCTTAAAATTTGATGTTGGTAACCTATGAAACTCTATCTTTAATCTCCTTGTTGACCTTACTTCAATTCTCACCCTAGAGAGTTCATCTTTACTCTTTTGTTAGTTAGGTTTGGATTCTCTTAGCGTAATTTGCTTTTAGGATGTCTAAATTGCTTTTCATTTCATACGATTTCTAAAAAATTCAAACTACCAGTTTTGATTCGTTGTTAAAAGTTTATGTTACTTTACAAAACCTTACCTATTTTAAAAAGATTTGAAAGTGAAAAATTGATTTAGTCCTCTATTTGTTATTTGAGTATAGACTTCTTTAACATGATTTTAATTGCTAAACCCGAGACTCCTTTAAATTTTATACAATTCATGTTAACTTTGATCTATTTATGACTTCTTTGTCAAAGGTTAATACTATATTTTCAGAAATTAACTCCTTTTTGAAGATCAACAATGAAGCTTTTAACTCCCATTGGACTTTTGCAAAGAAAATTTGAGTGAATTACCTTTTTCTTTTGATTTTAACATTGATCGAATGTTAGAACACGTTATTGGAGACATTTGATAACTTGTTCTACGCTGATCGGCAAGAGATTTTTGTTTTAAATTTGTCTTTGACTTGGAAAGTTAGGGTTCTTGTGTGCAGGACAAGAGAAATTTTGTTCCATGAATGAGACTTACACTTTTGAAAACTTTCCGTTAATGTTTTTGAAAGTGTTTTGATTTTGATTTATACAAATGATTTTCCTTTCGACCTGGTTCTGTCAGAAAATTTTAGTTGAAACTTTTGAAAGAATTTTAATTCTTACAAGTAAGTAACCTTTTAAATGTTTTGGTTACCGATTCCAAAATTCCAATTTTACTTTATTTAGCCTTCCATTTCTACTTTCAAGTTTCGAGAACGAAACTTTTTAAAAGGTGGAGTGATTGTAACACCCGCGAATTTCCCATTTTGACAATTATAATTTATTAAACCGTTTGATTACATTATTTTATATTTTTGAATCATTCAATTTAATTAATTTTATTTCAAATACGATTTTTATAAAAGTAATATTTTAAAGCTCAATTTATATAAAAATACGTATTTTGGTCGGACAATAATAATAGCGACAATAATAGTACTAGTTTCCGTCTTAAGTTAATATAGACTCGAGACATTATTCCGTCTAGCTGTAGACCGTCACATTTCCACTTGTGAGACTAATCTTTTCTCGACCTATCCTATATCGACAACACACTCACCTACCCTCTTACACTCTACTTTTAAAATATCTCTTCTATCATTATTATATATTATCATTACATATTATTATATATTTTATTGTAACTATTATTCTTATATATTAATATACATATTCTTATTATTGCTAATATTATTATGGTTGTTGTTGTTGTTCACGGGCTCCCCCACCCCCTCACTTCTTTCCCTTTCTTCTTTGCTTATCCCTGCAAACAACAAACGCAGTAGAGAACCAAGAATCAAACAGAACCAGTACACCGTTGTCCTCACAGAGCTTCAAACCCAGATATGTCCCTCATTTCTCAACCAAACTCCATTATTTTTGTACCATTAGCTTTCTCCTTCCTTCCTTATTCTTTCAAAGTAAGAAAGACTCGTCCTTGTGGTGGTTTCATTTTTCGCCGTCTTATAAAAGTTGCGGTTTTTGTCTCAATCCTTTCGTGTTCTTGCTCATTGATGAAGGTTTCGAAGACCCGGTGGATTACTCAAGCTTTGGGAGCCATTTATTCGAAGAAATTGCGAGGTAACGGTGATAGGTTACTCGACAAAATGTCGAAATTTCGTCATACCCATCGTTTTCATGCTCTTACGTTTTAAAGCTTGAGTCTTTTTTATTTTCTTACTTGTATGCTTGAATTTATTGCGTTAAATTCCGTCTTAAATCGTGTTCTCACTAGTGTCGATTTGTGACTCGTTGTTGCTGCTCAAAGACGTGAGACTTAGGACTGGAAAATGGCCTTATACTCGGTATGTGTGGTCTCTAGGGCCCCTCTTAAGCTTACTTTATACTTGTAAACATCCGTCTTAAAGCCGCTTCATATCTTTGTTTTGGTTTAGCTCAACCTAGGACTTTTTTTATGCGCGAGGATAGAGTAACTAGAGCCGTGTCGTGCTCTGTCTTCTTGGGACAGTTTTATATGATCGTTGTGTAGCTAAATATGATGGTTATAGGCTCGAGACTAGACGGTTTAATCGAGCCTTTTTGAATGGTGACGGTGGGCTGGCGATTGCTTTGGGACGGGTTTATGAGAACCCAATTTGGAGTTGGGATTTGGTGACCGGTCGCGGGGGGCGGCGTGACCACGGCCAGGTTGTCTGGGGTTAGTCACGAGATACCCATACCCCGGTTTCCTCCTTATTCCTCCTCCTCTGTTTATGTTGGGTGTGTTTGACAACTAGGCTTCGGGCCATTTGGAATTGTATTAGTCAATTGGGCTTGTTTATAATTTTAGTTGTTGGGCCAATCTAAGAGTTGGGGTGGCCTTATGTATGCTTTGTTTGCGGTTATTTAAATCGTATCTCATGCATTATACAACGTATTTAGTTAAATATCGTCCGTTCATATATTTTTCTCACATTAATCATAAATGTGGAATTTATTATTTATTCAAGTAAAAATTTGATGAAATGTCTCACTTACCTATAATATGAATTTTTAATCCGTTCATTCTCATTTATTTATCGTATCTTAAATATGAGTGAATTATTCTACTTATTTAATTAAATTGAGTCATTTATAATTGGATGCTTGTTTTGCTTATTATAAATAGTTCATGTCCGTTTGTTTACATTTTTATTCAAGTGACAAATATTGAAGAAATGGGTTACTTATTCATATTCATGATTATGATTTGGCATGAAATGTCTCACTTGGATTATCATCGGTTCATTACACGTAGTAGTCTCTTTCCAAGTTGATTTGTATCGCTTGGTTGAGTCGTATAGTCTTGATAATGCCTTCATGCTATACCGTATTGCTTGACTTATCTTTACGCCTCTTTCGGACTGTCCTGCCGATTGTGGATTTAGCTCATATTTTCCGATCTGTCTTCGAGTCTTGGATGCGGACTGTTCTGCCGCATGTCGAATTGAGAACTGTACTGTCCCGAGAGTCTGGCCAGATTTAGACTAGGACTGAGTCTTGGAAGTACCATTGTCGTCCTACTAGGGGAATTATATATTTATATATGAGTAGTAAAGGTCATGCTTGGTTATAGATATTGGTATTTATCTATCAAGGTAAGAGTGATGCCTTGTGTTGTTTGTCTTGGTCCTATTAGATACTAGAGGTGAGCTATAAGCCCTCTAGTTGCGATATGATCGTCGGGATTGATGTTCCCATCCATTCTTATGGTGACATGCAAGCCATAAGTATGAATGTGACATTAGTAGCCACGTCCCGTGCAATGTTTGCAAAGTGGTTTTCCAAATAATGGCTAAGGTTTTTATTCTTGTAGTTTGCATTGGTTGATCCCGTACTTAACTGTTTCACATGATTCAGATTCTAATCTCATATCTATGTTGTAATTCCTTGAAATGCGTGCCTTCGCATAAATGAGCGTATTCTTATCTTTCAAATTTAATAATTATTTCACATGAATAATGAGTCTCCATCATGCTAATATTGATCTATCATGTTCCCTCTTATTTAATTAACATGTTTAAATATATAAAATTTATATTCATATCTTTTGTAAGTTAATCCCCACTGACTGTGGCGTTCATGTTTACATGAATGACAGTTATTTGTTGGTGCAATCATTGGGTGAAGACATGTGTGAGCTAGCGAACACTTTGGCCTAATAGTTGGTTTATTAGGATTGTTTAGACTCACCTTTTATTGTATTGTCATTCGAGGGATATATTTTCCCACACCTTTCACTATCACATTTGTATAATTTAATCTTTATTTCCGCATTCTTTATTTGTGTTTTAGATTTTCATGAACCCGTGCTTTAAATTTTAAAAGATTTAAAAATTCCCAAATTTCCGCGTTATCGCGGCTATCACAATTGGTATCAGAGCCTATGTTTCTCCCGACGCACACACGTGCACCCCAAATTTAAATTTGAACTTGACTTTGAATAACGAATGAGAGATGGGTAGACTTAAGGACCTAAGGTGGTAGTCTGTAGTGTTTGCTTTTTCTTAAGTTCTAACATGTTTGTTGATTGTCAATCATTTTTGTACCCTTGGGTCAATGACCGTGAGCTTACCCGCATTGCGATCAAGACTTAGTGCCTATTGCCGAAGATTGAAGATTTGTTCATGCTTTGAAGAATGCTTTTTCTTCCTCGAAGATGTTCCTTATTCTCTGTGTATCTTGCCTTATTATTTACCTCTTGGTGCCTATCCTTCTTCCAAACTCTTTTTTCTTTTTCCCTGGAAGTTACTCTTGTACCTTCTCAACTTGTCCTTTGTTCTTTACTTATCCTCCCTTTTACGCCTTTTGATAGTACTCTTTCTTTTGAGGAATCTTGACCTTGGTTGGAAAATTTGGCTTTTGAGGAGATTGTTTGTGGTTAAGCCATAACCCTGGTTTTGAGAGGTTGTGATGTTGGAAGGACTTAGGTGGTGTGATGAGACATGCTTAGTGATCCTTATACCTAGTTCCTTGATAAAGTGAGTATAGTTGATTGGTGGATTCCATGTGTTATGTGTGAGTTGCCTATGATACTTAGGTTATAGAACTTGGCTTTGTTGTTTATGTTTGGGATTTGAAAGGCTTGGGAAATGTTGTGAGACGTGTCTTGGGATGCTAGTGCTTAGTACTTGACTTAAAATAGATAAAATTGAATGGAGAATTTGAGGATGTAGGATTGACTAAGTCGAGTTTGTAATTGGCTTTCGTAGTTGCTTTGGATATGAGGGTTTAATGTGTATGTTACCATATGAGAAATGCTAATTGTGGGATTATTAGTTGGTCTAAGTTAGTGATCTTGATTACTACTTGAGATAATGGTACGGTTGACGCCAATTGTTAAGTTAAAGGACATAGTTTTGATTTTGGGTGTTAGGATGAGGAAATATGCGGTGGTAAAGCGTTGTTACAACTGAGATCTTGTTTCTTGGGAACTCGATGGTAAGTAAAGTGCTAGGATATCGGATTTGAAAGAATATAACTTGGGATTTTGATTGAGGGTTTTATTTTTCTGAGGAACTCCTAGTTGACCCTAGTTGGATATGAGTATAACTTTGTTAGAAGCTTTGAGCTTGATCTTGTGTAAGTTGTTTATAGATGTTTAAGGCTTTGGAGTGGTGAAATCACACTTAAAGTGAAATACCTTGTTTCATGGAATAGCTTAAGATGAAGTAACATGAGTGTTTTGAGGAAATCCTTGGGAGTGACGTGGTTATGAGTTTTGTTGCTAAGAAGTTTTCGGAACCGCTTAGGTTGATGTTGTTGTTTGAGGTTTGAGTATCTGGCGTTTTCCTTGTTGTCTAATTTCCTTTCCTCCTTGATCATAAGCGTTACCGTTCATACCTCTCTTCCTCGCTTGAAATGCTCCTCCTTAAAATTTGATGTTGGTAACCTATGAAACTCTATCTTTAATCTCCTTGTTGACCTTACTTCAATTCTCACCCTAGAGAGTTCATCTTTACTCTTTTGTTAGTTAGGTTTGGATTCTCTTAGCGTAATTTGCTTTTAGGATGTCTAAATTGCTTTTCATTTCATACGATTTCTAAAAAATTCAAACTACCAGTTTTGATTCGTTGTTAAAAGTTTATGTTACTTTACAAAACCTTACCTATTTTAAAAAGATTTGAAAGTGAAAAATTGATTTAGTCCTCTATTTGTTATTTGAGTATAGACTTCTTTAACATGATTTTAATTGCTAAACCCGAGACTCCTTTAAATTTTATACAATTCCTGTTAACTTTGATCTATTTATGACTTCTTTGTCAAAGGTTAATACTATATTTTCAGAAATTAACTCCTTTTTGAAGATCAACAATGAAGCTTTTAACTCCCATTGGACTTTTGCAAAGAAAATTTGAGTGAATTACCTTTTTCTTTTGATTTTAACATTGATCGAATGTTAGAACACGTTATTGGAGACATTTGATAACTTGTTCTACGCTGATCGGCAAGAGATTTTTGTTTTAAATTTGTCTTTGACTTGGAAAGTTAGGGTTCTTGTGTGCAGGACAAGAGAAATTTCGTTCCATGAATGAGACTTACACTTTTGAAAACTTTCCGTTAATGTTTTTGAAAGTGTTTTGATTTTGATTTATACAAATGATTTTCCTTTCGACCCTGGTTCTGTCAGAAAATTTTAGTTGAAACTTTTGAAAGAATTTTAATTCTTACAAGTAAGTAACCTTTTAAATGTTTTGGTTACCGATTCCAAAATTCCAATTTTACTTTATTTAGCCTTCCATTTCTACTTTCAAGTTTCGAGAACGAAACTTTTTAAAAGGTGGAGTGATTGTAACACCCGCGAATTTCCCATTTTGACAATTATAATTTATTAAACCGTTTGATTACATTATTTTATATTTTTGAATCATTCAATTTAATTAATTTTATTTCAAATACGATTTTTATAAAAGTAATATTTTAAAGCTCAATTTATATAAAAATACGTATTTTGGTCGGACAATAATAATAGCGACAATAATAATACTAGTTTCCGTCTTAAGTTAATATAGACTCGAGACATTATTCCGTCTAGCTGTAGACCGTCACATTTCCACTTGTGAGACTAATCTTTTCTCGGCCTATCCTATATCGACAACACACTCACCTACCCTCTTACACTCTACTTTTAAAATATCTCTTCTATCATTATTATATATTATCATTACATATTATTATATATTTTATTGTAACTATTATTCTTATATATTAATATACATATTCTTATTATTGCTAATATTATTATGGTTGTTGTTGTTGTTCACGGGCTCCCCCACCCCCTCACTTCTTTCCCTTTCTTCTTTGCTTATCCCTGCAAACAACAAACGCAGTAGAGAACCAAGAATCAAACAGAACCAGTACACCGTTTTCCTCACAGAGCTTCAAACCCAGATATGTCCCTCATTTCTCAACCAAACTCCATTATTTTTGTACCATTAGCTTTCTCCTTCCTTCCTTATTCTTTCAAAGTAAGAAAGACTCGTCCTTGTGGTGGTTTCATTTTTCGCCGTCTTATAAAAGTTTCGGTTTTTGTCTCAATCCTTTCGTGTTCTTGCTCATTGATGAAGGTTTCGAAGACCCGGTGGATTACTCAAGCTTTGGGGGCCATTTATTCAAAGAAATTGCGAGGTAACGGTGATAGGTTACTCGACAAAATGTCGAAATTTCGTCATACCCATCGTTTTCATGCTCTTACGTTTTAAAGCTTGAGTCTTTTTTATTTTCTTACTTGTATGCTTGAATTTATTGCGTTAAATTCCGTCTTAAATCGTGTTCTCACTAGTGCCGATTTGTGACTCGTTGTTGCTGCTCAAAGACGTGAGACTTAGGACTGGAAAATGGCCTTATACTCGGTATGTGTGGTCTCTAGGGCCCCTCTTAAGCTTACTTTATACTTGTAAACATCCGTCTTAAAGCCGCTTCATATGCTGTCTTGGTTTAGCTCAACCTAGGACTGTTTTATGCGCGAGGATAGAGTAACTAGAGCTGTGTCGTGCTCTGTCTTCTTGGGGACAGTTTTATGCGACTGTTGTGTAGCTAAATATGTTGGTTATAGGCTCAGACTAGACGGTTTAATCAGGCTATTTTGAATGGTGACGGTGGCTGGGCAATTGCTTTGGGACGGGTTTATGAGAACCCAATTTGGAGTTGGACTTGTGACCGGTCGCAGGCGGGCGACGTGACCACGGCCAGGTTGTCTGGGGTTAGTCACGAGATACCCATACCCCTGTTTCCTCCTTATTCCTCCTCCTCTGTTTATGTTGGGTGTGTTTGACAACTAGGCTTCGGGCCATTTGGAATTGTATTAGTCAATTGGGCTTGTTTATAATTTTAGTTGTTGGGCCAATCTAAGAGTTGGGGTGGTCTTATGTATGCTTTGTTTGCGGTTATTTAAATCGTATCTCGTGCATTATACAACGTATTTAGTTAAATATCGTCCGTTCATATATTTTTCTCACATTAATCATAAATGTGGAATTTATTATTTATTCAAGTAAAAATTTGATGAAATGTCTCACTTACCTATAATATGAATTTTTAATCCGTTCATTCTCATTTATTTATCGTATCTTAAATATGAGTGAATTATTCTACTTATTTAATTAAATTGAGTCATTTATAATTGGATGCTTGTTTTTCTTATTATAAATGGTTCATCTCCGTTTGTTTACATTTTTATTCAAGTGATTGAAGAAATGGGTTACATATTTATATTCATGATTATGATTTGGCATGAAATGTCTCACTTAGATTATCATCGGTTCATTACACTTATTAGTCTCTTTCCAAGTTGATTCGTATCGCTTTGTTGAGTCGTATACTCTTGATAATGCCTTTATGCTATACCGTATTGCATGACTTATCTTTACGCCTCTTTCAGACTGTCCTGCTGATTGTGGGTTTAGCTCATATTTTCCGCCTCTTTCGGACTGTCCTGCCGATTGTGGGTTTTCGATTTCCGATCTGTCTTTGAGTCTTGGATGCGGACTGTTCTGCCGCATGTCGAATTGGGAACTGTACTGTCCCGAGAGTCTGGCCAGATTTAGACTAGGACTGAGTCTTGGGAGTACCATTGTCGTCCGACTAGGGGAATTATATATTAATATATGAGTAGTAAAGGTCTTGCTTGGTTATAAATATTGGTATTTATCTTTCAAGGTAAGAGTTATGCCTTGTGTTGTTTGTCTTGGTCCTATCGGATACTAGGGGTGAGCTATAAGCCCTCTAGTTGCGATATGATCGTCGGCATTGATGTTCCCATCCGTTCTTATGGTGAGATGCAAGCCATAAGTATGAATGTGACATTAGTAGCCACGTCCCGTGCAATGTTTGCTAAGTGGTTTTCCAAATAATGGCTACGGTTTCTATTCTTGTAGTTTGGATTGGTTGATCCCTTACTTAACTATTTCACATGATTTAGATTCTAATCTCATATCTATGTTGTAATTCTTTGAAATGCGTGCCTTTGCATAAATGACCGTATTCTTATCTTTCATATTTATTAATTATTTCACATGAATAATGAGTCTCCATCATGCTAATATTGATCTATCATATTCCATCTCATTTAATTGACATGTTTAAATATATAAACTTGATGTTCATATCTTTTGTAAGTATATTATATGATTTATCTAATTGAGTTCTTTGTTGTGTTCATTTTGACATTTTGTGGCTGGGAGAACCTTGAGTTACTCCCCACTGACTGTGGCGTTCATGTTTACATGAATGACAGGTATTAGTTGGTGCATTCATGGGGTGAAGACATGTGTGAGCTAGCGAACACTTTGGCCTAGTAGTTGGTTTATTAGGATTGTTTAAACTCATCTTTTATTGTATTGTCATTCGAGGGATATATTTTCCCTCACCTTTGACTATCACGTTTGTATAATTTAATCTTTATTTTCGCATTTTTTATTTGTGTTTTAGATTTTTATGAACCCGCGCTTTAAATTTTAAAAGATTTAAAAATTCCCAAATTTCCGCGTTATCGCGGGCTGTCACATTAAACACCATGCTATTTGTAATAGAAGTTACAGATTGAATAATAAAAGTTATACAAAGAGGTCTAAGAGTTACAGAAACAAAGCATTAGAGTTACACATATCATAAAAGCACCAATTTGAGATGAAGTTATACATAAATGGCTAAGAGTTATACATAATGATCGTTGAAGTTATATACATTGGCATAACTCTTACAACTAATTATAAGTTTCAATCAGAATTACTAGAGTTGTACATACTGTTAGTTGAAATTTAAAGCACTAATAGTTATTAAAAAATAAACTGAAGTTATAACAAATGGCATAAGAGGTACACATAATTAGTACAGTTTCACAAAGAATTACCTTGGCAACAGGACCACTCACGGCCGCTGGAGGTCCGCGTAAAGCTTCATTCATTTCAACAGTGGAATAGATACACTCCATCATTTGTTGTGTATCCATTGGCGTCGCTGAAACAGAAGGTTTTTCCTTCTCCTCTGACTGTTGAGTGTTAACCGCAATTTCTTCCCTCTCCTCTAGTTGACCGTCTGACAAAATTCTAACAGTTTCTTTCGTTCCCGTTCCATGTACTTGGTCATGCACCTCATCACCTTAGACAAGCCCACTTTCAGCTATCTCTGACCCCCTGAAAGCTATGTCGATTTCCTCCTCTAGGTACTTCGCCTCCAACAACAACTCTCTTTCCGTTTGGACCGGGCTGTGAACATCTTGATCCTCTAACCCTAGGCTATCATCTGCCACTCCTATATAATCTACTGTAGCACCTCCCACTTCCTCCATAATTTGTGACCATGAAACTGCAACTGATTTCATAGGCGCGTCAGCTTTATCCGACTCTCCACGCTTAGCTAGATTAGACAGCACTTTGCTTATTTGACGCGTAAATGCATCAATTTCGTCATCTTTTTTTGGGGACTCACGATCTACCTCTTGAAATGTAGGTGCGTTACCAACTGAAACCTTCAGTCTTTCTGCAATATATTCTACTTCAGCGACGTATTGTTGAATCTTTTCACCCTCAAAGAATTCTTGGGAAGCCTGACTAGGTGATGGGCCAATCGGATCACTTGTTGCGTATTTGATCCTTGAAGTAACGTCTGCATACCATGATTAGAACACAATAGCGTTCCTTTGCATCTGTATATAAAGCTCGTGCGTATGCTGCATTGAAGAAGTACAGTAAGTTAGTTATGTTATAATAGATGGGTTCGTTCAGTTCAATCAAAATCAATCTGCACAATATATAAACCAAATAGAACTTACATCGACAACCCTAGCTTTCAATTCCTGGTCATCCTCGACACCTGGTGGTAGTTCAATTTAAATGAACTTCTTCTCAGGAGTTGAGCGGGAGGGGGGATGGTAATAGAAGTTTGAGTTCACGAGAGTCGCTGATGGTGATACTGTCCAAACTCAAAATATTAGAGGGCCCTTGAAGGCACCTCGGATACTTCACCTTAGATAAAGTTAGCCTACCCAATCCCCATTTAGACACCTCAAATTTTATCCTACTTGAAAGTCTCTTCTCATCCCAGTGCTTAATCAGAGGGAGATCGTGGGTGCACGGACTTACGCGGCAATCATATCGCTGAAAGTAGGTTATCATGAGGAAGGGGATGCAGCCACCCAACATCGTTGCCGCCTTTTTTTAATCTGACCCAGTTTTGACTAGACTTTCCAACACATAAGAACACCAGTCAAAATGCGGAATGGTTTGAGGGTCTTCTACAGCCCTTTAAAGCTTTAAATCTATCCTGTTATTTGGGGTAGGTGCGAGGAATAATGACATACAGAACAAAACAAAGAGCCGATAAAAATGATCGTCCGCCTCTTTGTACTCCTCGAGTTCCTTGTGAACTTTGCCTAAATTTATTGAACTAGAGGCTTTCTCCACTCCGTAAGCTTGCCGCCATTTGTCCTTGGCGCCTTATTTTTAGGACTGTTGGACCCCTTCTGAGAGCCAGTTGGTACAAGCGGAAGAGGATTGGGGCCAAAAGTTATAAAAAAGCAGTCATGCACGTCATGCTTACTGATCATAAACTCCTTCTTCCGAGAAGCCCTAAACACATATGACCCATCAGAGAAGGAATCCAAAAATAGCTGCACGTGTGCAAATGGGAAATTGCTAATCTTAAGTTCCAAAAGACCACCAAACCCAATTTTCTTTACGGCAGCCACCTGATCCTCATTAAGCTTTTCAATCAAAGAAACAAACCTTCTAGGTCGACACGAAACCATGGTTTCATGTACTCTCTTTGCCCTTGACTTGGCATCAGCCTTCTGGGGAAAAACAAGGATAACAACAAAAATTAGACATACTGTAGTTGCAGTTATACATAAAGGGCTAAGAGTTACACAATTAGAAGTTTCATAATCAATTACTGGAGTTATACATACTGTGAATTAAAGTTATACAAAAAAGGGTAAGAGTTATACAAAATATAAGTAGAGTTATACAGATAGCTCAAAGAGTTCCAACATACTTAGTTGTACAATCAATTACCGGAGTTATATTTACTGTTAGCTTAAGTTATACAAAAAGGGATAATAGTTATAGATAATATAGGTTGAAGTTATACAGAAACTTCTAAGAATTACACAAAATTAGATGTTTCACAATCCATTATTGGAGTTATACATACTGTGTAATGAAGTTATTTAAAATGGGGTCAGAGTTATATAACAATTGTCTGGACTTAAAAAAAAGGCATCTTTTTTACCTTGGTATTAGGTTCCTTGTCAG
Organism: Silene latifolia; assembly: GCF_048544455.1. Lineage (NCBI taxonomy): Eukaryota > Viridiplantae > Streptophyta > Magnoliopsida > Caryophyllales > Caryophyllaceae > Silene > Silene latifolia. Next base: position 371,372,761 of record NC_133538.1, read on the forward strand.
TACTTTGTACCTCATGCATCTGAAAAACATAGATGACAACCATTATTAGTTGAACTTATAATACAGTGAGTTGAAGTTATAAAAAAAGGCTAAGATTTATACATAATATAATTTGAAGTTATACAGAACGGTCTAAAAGTTACATATAATTAGAAGTTCATATTCAATTACTGGAGTTATACATACTGTGAGTTAAAGTTATACAAAAAAAAGATGAGACTTATACATAATATAAGTAGAGTTATACAGGTAATTAAATGAGTTATACACGCTGTTAGCTTAAGTTATACCAAAAGGGATAAGTGTTATACATAATTAGAACTTCACAATACATTGATGGAGTTATACATTCTGTAAACTAAAGTTATTCAAATTGGGATCAGAGTTATACAACAAATGACTGGAGTTATAAAAAAGGCAACTTTTTACCTTGGTATCAGGTCCCTTGTCAGTACTTTGTACATCATCCATTTGTAGATGACAAACAGTATTAATTCAACTTATACATACAGTGAGTTGAAGTTATACATAATTCTATAAGAGTTATACAAATAAGACAAGATTTTTTACCTTTGAATCAGGTGTCTTGGCAATTTTCTTGGCATAAACCATTTGAAGAGAACAAATGATGAGAAAAAGGATTACACAACTGATGAAGAAACTTACAAAATTTAACAGTTTCGTCTTCAAAACCATAATTGTGAATTGAAGAAGTCAACAATAGCAAAACCATAATTGTAAATTGAACAAATCAAATAAACTCGTTTATGACAGTTTAAAAAGGCAATAATTAACAAACAACAAATAAAAATCACTAAATAAGAAATAAGAAAAATACCTTATCAGAGAATGAAGAGTTTGATGAAAAATTTGATATAAAATGGCAAGTTGCAGGCGAGTTGAAGAAAAAGGCGAGTTGAGTAAATTGGTGGAGATGAAATATGGCGAGTGGAGTTATCAGGAATGCGAAGAAAAATGAAGGGAAGATGAAATGACAGAAAATAGAGGGAAATAAAACCGCAAGTTGTTTTAATTTCTATGGGAAATGAGGAGGAAAATGATGGAAGACTGATGGGATGTAACAGCAGCATGCATGGGGTAGTGGGTAAGAGGAGAGAGGTAAATAAGGAAATATATGTTGGGTGGGTCTAGTGCGCTTTTTGTGTAAAATCTTGACCATTGATTTGCTTGATCCAACATGCCTCATTAAGACTTATGGACTTATTAACATAAGAAGGACTTAGTTGATCTCTACAATATATATATATATATATATATATATATATATATATATATATATATATATATATATATATATATATATAACCAACATAAGTTGGGAGTTGTTTATGGGATTGGAGCGTGAACTCTAGACTTGACCTTGTATTTTAACCTTCTGGAAACCATAGACCGGGAGCTACATCGATAGTATCATGATTGCGTATAGTACGATAGTAAAGGAGGGTGATGAACCTGAAACCTAGTTATTTATGGACTTTGGTAATGAGCGCTATGGAAGTATATTATGAGATTTGACCGTGGAACTTTGCGACGAAGTTCTCTTTTAGGGGGAGTGAATGTAATAATTAGGAAATTAAGGAAAGAGAAAGTTTGATGCGTGAGGAAGTAATTAGAGTTGAACAACGAACCTTGGGATGAGAATGAGAATTATAAGAGAATGTACGAGATAGATAAACAAGTGTGGTCTAATGAGAGTGATGATGACGGTAAGAATCTTGATGGACCTTATGATAGGGTAAAGGACAGCGGTAGGAACCTGGAGAGAGTACTTGAGAATCGGTGGTAAGATTTCACGTAGTTGTTGGAAAGGAGAGATAGTGAAGTGAACTTGGGGGACGAAGTTCCTTTTAAGGGGGGAAGACTGTAATACCCCGCATTTCTAGTCGTAAACTCAGCCGGGTAAAGCTGAGTACTCGACCGATTGGACCCTTACTCGACCGAGTGAGGACTGACTTGAGCAAGTATATCAAATGGACTTTGTACCAACTCCTGGAGTGCGTCACTCGACCGAGTGACTAGTTCACTCGACCTAGTGAACCCACACTCGATCGAGTGTCTTATATCAGACCTAGTTTTATGCGTGTGGGCTTCGTGATGATGGGCCTTGGTATATAAACCCCTTTTCAGATTTTTCCTTTTCATCTCTTAACCCTAAACATCTCCAACCTCCCTCTCTACCTTTATATCCTCTCAAATCACTCCCAACAACCTTATCCTTTGGGAATCCTACCTTAGCTTGACGATTTGGTGCCAAAGCTTCACCTTTTCTCATTTTTTTTTACAAATGTAAGTGTTTATTTACCCTTTTATCTTCCTTTTTTATAATTGGTAGTAACCCTAAATTTGGGGGTTTTTATGGGTAGTGTTAATTATTAATTATTGTTAGTATTGTGAGTGAATAAGGGGTAATAATAAGGGGATTTGTGTTGTATAATAGTATAGGATGTATTATGATAGTTATTATGTGGTATTGTAGGATGAAGCGGCGGTTTTATGAGACGGTCTTATGAGACGAATCTTGCTTGTATTGGATTACTTATGGATTATTCTAAAAGGTAGGTTAATCCTACTCGGTTTCAATAGGTTTGGATGGTTATATGTGTCATTTATGTGTGGTCATTACCTTACAACATGTTGTTGTTTTTTATTGTTGTTAGTCTCCTGTTAAGGTTGAAAATTCATGGTGATGTGATAATGAGTAATTAATGATAGTTGGATAATTGAGGATTTATGTGAGTCTCATGTGTTGTCGGTAATGCATTATATTACGGTAATGAGTTATGACGACTTGAGGTGTCGGTAAGTTTGAAGAATTGATGTTCATGTCATATTTGGGGTCGTGTCTCATAATGAGTCAGATATTGGCATGTGTGGCATATTGCATTTATTATGTTGTTTTGTATATTGGAGGACATGGTGGATTGTGATTAGATACTTGTCGTTGAGGAGACGTAAGGAAGTTGGGAGACCGTCTTATACTTGTGTTGCCTCTTGGAGCTTCCCACTCCAAGAGGGATATTCACATTAATGACTTGAGTTACAGAGGGACTCGTGTGGTTGAGGCACGAGATCTGGCAGGGGATCTGAGTCGATCTAGGGCCCGGTACCACGGACATGTTTCGAGTACCTATTTATGAGGTGTGGTGTCGTGGGCGTTTCCCTGACACAGGTGGTTGTTGGTAGTTGGTAGTTGGTACGTCTGGGCGTGTCCCGGTACTTGTGTGGTGATTGTATATTATTGTCTCATTCATATCATTGGCATGTTGCATATTTATTTATCATGTTTTGTCTCATGTTTATTTATTGAAACTGACGTGTGTGTGCCTGAGTAAATTGTCACCTATTTCTAGGGTGGCCTGTGTCGATCCATATGATATTTCCGATCATATGGTGAGCAGGTTGAGTATAGGTTGGTTTAGTGTCACGCGGGAGACTGGACGTGCTTTGGACTTATAGTCGAGCTACATAGTTGGATGACTTAGATAGTAGTCAAGTTGTACATGTTATAGTTTACATTTATTATTCAATTATTCATTTATAAATCACTTAACTTGTTATTTATTTAAGTTGTTCTTTAATTGGAGTTTTAAAATACTGCCTCGAGAAACCGAAATGGTAACATCCTCGCATTACCTTTGCTGGGTAAGAAGGGGGTGTTACATGACTCGTATGACCACAATAATTGCAAATCAAGTAATTAGGTAAATAAACATATTTTCTCTTTCTGAAATCGTGTTCTGAAGGAGTGGACAATCAATTTTTTTTATTCAAATTATATATGACCTATCGTTTAATTTTTTTTCTTAACTTGTAGCCCCAAATAAAATCAACTGACATCAATTATAAGCCAGATAATTATATTGCACCTAATCCTAATGAACCTTATGATAAGAAATACTCCCTCCTATTCTCTAACATCTTCCACATTTCCTAAAACGATAAATTAACAAAGATCTTACACTTTCCTTATTTATCTATCTTTTGTGGTTATAATATCTTACAACCCCACATTCTCTCTCTTATTTTCATTTACATCCACATATCATCCTCCCACTAAATTCTACCCAAAAACAATTGTGGAAGAACATAAAGAATAGGAGGGAGTATGATTCTTCGGAATATAAGAAAAAAATTACGTCGTCTTGGTGAAAAATCTGCATGAAATGGCTGTAAGGAATGCACAATCCGGGGACGTATTCGTGATTGAAATGGAACAGGAGATTTTGGGCAAACCTGATGATTTGGCTATTCTTGAGGCGAAGTCTCTGTTTGAATTTGTCGGTCTTGACGAGTTAGATGCGACTCATCTTTTAGTTTGGATTAACTAAGTTTATTAATAAAATTAGTCATTTGATTTTACAAATAATGAAGTTTATTTAAGCCATCAATGAAATTAACAATCGTTCCATGTGACGTAATAGGTACTTGTATAATATGATCGCTGAAAACAAGCTGTATGGACCTGCCAGCTATGGATTCTTGTATCCTTACTTGTTCTCTTTAAAGGCGGCCTCTACTTTATACGTAGACCGCATCCAACAAATCGCACTTCGGTTGACAACGACCAAAAGAATGTGGCTTGCCCCTTACAATGATAATACGTATGTATAGTACGTTATTGTAATGAACCACGATTCCATTAATTTATTAACACGATTTTATATATACGAACTAACATCTTAATTTTGGAAACTCCATAGGAAGCATTGGGTGCTAGTGCTAATCAACTTCAAAACAAAAACAGTCTGGTGGATTGACTCTTGCGGTGGCTAATTGTTTGAGACGTTTGTAAATATGATAAATGCGTAGTTAATTACAGTCTTTAATAATATCATTTGTTATTGTTTGGCCTTTGAATTCTATTATCCTTTTAATCTCACATCAATATTTTTGACCCATAAATATGCTAATTATAATTTCGTGTATGAATTAGTATTTTTGAAGAAAAAAGAAGAATATCTCCACCTGAGCAATATCACAGCAACACCTCTCCAAACATTGACGTCGTAAAAGTTTGTATCTTCTTAATAATTACTCGTATCATTTAATTTATGTATATGCGACAGGTTGATCGAATATTGTGTGATTTGTATAATAGTCTCCTTTACGGCAAGACAATAAACAATGCGCATTTTTCGTTTATCGATCAATGTTGGAGATTATCAAGGCTAAATATTTCACCATTTCTTCTAAGGTTAGTGTGTTTTAATAAATATTACAGCATTACGTAACTTGCTTGAGTATAATTCTGTATATTTTTCTTTATTTTGTATATTTTGATTTCTAGCTTCCACTAAAGGCCAACAACGCAACGCCAATGTACACGCCTTATGATATCAACGATGTTAGAGATCGCTGGGCCAAATATTTTCTTTCAGTACTTAAGCAGCATCGTTAGTGCGCTCATTATGTATGTATGTGTATATATAGAGCCATGTGTATTAATCCATTTTGATGCTGGGTTTAATTAATCATTATGTGTATATATTGCACCCTGTCGTATTATTTTGATGCTGAGTCTAATTGATCATTCTGTGTATTATTTTGATGCTGGATTGAATTGATCATTCTGTGCATTATTTTGATGTTGGATTGAATTTTTGAAGTGCAGTACGTAACTGCTGAAATGCTACTGAAAAATAACATATTCAGCAGGTGCTGGAACCTGCTAAAATCCTTTTTTTAAAAAAAAAAATAAATATACAATAAAACGAAAATGGTTCTGAGAAAACTGTTGTCTAAAATTCACTGACAACAGTTTTTTTTTAAATACCAAATCGTTGACATATTTTCCCTTCAATGCTAATTAATACCTGCCGTCAAAAAATAAAGATAACGAAAGAGAACTGTTGTCAGATGTATTGAATTTACAACGGTTTTGGTAACACAAAAACCGTTGTAAGTTTTTTCCCTCCATTGTAGAATGATAACGAAATAAAACCGTTGTCATACCTAGTATTTAAAAACGGTTTTGTTCAGGAAAAACCGTTGGCATTATCAGGTAAGGCAACGGTTGCGGATCCATTCTTAAACATTAACAACAATTTTTATTTGTAAAACCGTTGTTATTATCATTTTTGACAACGGATTTTAACCGTTATCTTTATTTTGACTACGGTTTTCTCAAACCGTTTTCAAATTTTTACAACGGTTCCGTATTTTTCAACACCGTGGTCAGTAATTAACAACGATAGGTTTTATAAAAGTTCCGTGTTTTTGTTTTAAAACGGTATTCGACCTTATTTAACAGTTGTTAGAGCATTAATTGACGTAGTGCTTGAACTTTATTAAATGTTTCTTGATTGGAGTTTTGATGCATGACCTCGGGAAACCGAGATGGTAGCATCCTCACTTGCCATGGCAAGGTAATTGGTGGTGTTACACCATATGTGATATAGCGAGCTATAGATTAGTCATAGAAAGTAGATGTAATGAAAATTTAGATTCTTGCCAAATTGAACAATAACCACACATGAAATGTAGTGTGAAAGTCATATCGGTTCACATATTTCAATTAATAAAAAAAATGTCAAGTATGGGCAGTTGGTACATCTCTAGAGTAAGAAATTTGGATGTCCCGGAAGTGACATATAAATATCTGAATGATAATAGATGGCCTACATAGGAAATGAATGGTACCATATATATATTCAGATATCACTGATCAGTACTGACAATATCGCGAGATGTTGAAATTATAACAATATATTTAAGGAACCGATATGAATTTGCGCGCGGAGTTTAATGGACTAGATAATGGGGAGCTTATAAATAAGTCCAATTTTATTATCGACATATAATCTATGATGATTATAATTTAGCTCATGGACTTGAAGTCTATTCATTAACCTGAAGTCAATTCAGATTATGATTATTGGAAAAGAAACTTTACAGTTTACATCAGTGAGTCATATTCATGTGCATTTAGAGATTAAGTTTTTCATTTGCATCTTAGTTTTAATATATATATAAAGTATTGCATTGTTATAGAAATGTTATTTAGAATAGTTATATATTATATGCATGCACGTGTTTCATAATATTGTTTTAAATGGATAAATGTTTAAAAAGAGAAATATACTTTACTCCTATGAGGATAATAACTCCCTGTAGGAGCCTCCTATAAATAATCATCGGTTATTAATGGTTGATCAATTGAGTTTTTGAAAACTCATGCTGAAATATATAAACCTCTATAATGCGATTGAAAGATATCGTGATTAGTTCAAAAATAGAATACTTAAACTCATGTAGAGTTTACTTGATGTCTCAACCTGAAGTTTGAGCATATTGGAATTTAAATTTGAATGAGCTTCTTGCTAAACATGTGAAATTATTTTATGGTCAAAAATTACCATAACGATTAGAATAATGTAGTGGAAATCTACAATGAAAAATGTCAACCTATACATATATTGTTTAGCAAAGAAAATAGCTCAACGGTATTGGATGAATTATTCAATAATTATCGGATTGATTCTCCTGAAGAGAATGAATTCAGGAATGATAGCTACACTCTTTTTCCCTTCGACTAGGTTTCTTGTCCCAATTAGTTTTTCCTATCAATAGTTTTAACAAGGGAGGACTGTAAGCGCATTGATACCCTATTTATTAAGATGACAGTTATTCTTGACATATAATATTAAGTCATCTATTGAGAAGTTCTCTATCACTATTGTGGAAGTATTATTTGAAATGAAGATTCAGAAGTCATCATGAATGATTATATTCAGATTTTGAGTTCCGGTGAAGTAGATGATTGAAATTATCAACATTTCTATTAATTGAATCTCTCAAGTTTATCAACTACGAAGAATCTGTTTCAACGACCGAAAAGTTACGTCAAAGCATGGATCATTTCAAGATATATCAAGTTATGTAATTATCAGGGGGAGTAGCAGAAGCTGTATTCTTATTCCTTATCCATCGTTTTGTTCCACTTGATTTTCCATGAAAATGTTTTAATGAGGCAACATGTTATACGTGTTTTAAGATTAGTGTACTCTTTTTCTTTCTAGTATTTTTTCTCACAGGGTTTTTCTAGTAAGGTTTTTAACGAGACATCTTTTTCAGTAATGGATATCCAAGGGCGAGTGTTATGAGATATTATTATATAATATTATATGAATGTCCATATCTTAGAATATTCTAGAGTGTATTATCTTATGAAAACTCTACCCTCATTGAATGTGTGTATATAAATAGACTATACCCCCTCATAATGGAATAATATACAGTTTTGTTTCCCTTATTTACTCTCTGCCTTCTCTCTATAATTCTCTCTTCTTCATTTCACAACAAATCTCAAAAATTAAACATCAGATTTTAAGACTGATATACATATTAGGAGAATCCACCTCAAAAGCTAACTCAAAAGGTAGTATAGCCAATTCTATGTAAACCCCACACAAGTCTTTACATGGCAATGTGGCACATTTGCAATGGGCCGTATCATTCTAGCACGTTCCGTATTCAAGCGCCCTCGCCTACTGGTTTTGTGCTAGAACCTTCTAACCTTGGGGCATCTCCTAGAGCTCGGGACGCAAAAGGGTGATGATTAGCTCTAGTACCATTGATATAAATACTGAGAGAACCCACTCTAAAAGCTAGCTCAAATGGTGATAAAACCTAATTCTATATAAATTTCACACAAATCTTTTACATGACCAATATTAGCAATTCATCTTATCCGATTTATTTAAAGTATGGACATCAAAATAATTGGGTATTGATTTCCGCAGTACGCTTTTTACTTATTACAGTGCAACTTTTCCCATATTACCTTACTGAAATGAGTAAAAAACGTACTTCGAAAATAAATTTTGAAATAATTTAACCAATATAGTAAGTCTCACTTACGATTATCACAAATTTCGTTTGTGACGGCACTATTCCCTCACAAGCTTGTGACCTCTCACAAGGAGCAAGTGGGAGGGCAAGTGGGAGAAGGGCTGTGAAAGGTCACAAGCTTATGACGGTCACAAGTAAGATTGTATGCACAAAACTGCTTGAATATATATTGTGGTTTGGCTTCAAAAATTCTCGCTTTAGACGAACACTATCCGTCTAAAGCTGTAGACGGATAGTGTCTCTCTCACAAAATGAGAGTGGATAGTGCAAGTGGGTGGGAAATGGATACCTCCACATGCCCTCCCACTTGCATTTTTGTGAGAGAGCCACTATCCGTCTACAGTTTAAAACGAATAGTGTCCGTCTACAATGAGACGGATTGGTTTGGCTTTTTCTGCCCAGACCCTAGACTCTAGGACATACATCCACAAGAATACAACATATAGTCGATCAATTAGTCTCACTTTAGACGGGTATATCCGTCTAAAGCGTAGACGGGTCAAATATGTCGCCACTTACATAATAAGACAAAGTGGTGATATCCTACTTGTTGTTTGTCTTATTATAAAAGTGGTGTAATATTTGACCTGTCTACAACTTTAGACGGATACTATCCGTCTAAAATGAGAATTTGTGATAGTCGATACTGTACAAGTACAACACAGAAAATCAGAGATTATAGTACACTACTACACAAATGACACATAATAGTAGTCTACACTAGAGAGAGCAATATTGTTAATATAACAAGTCTCCCTTGTAACATGCACATCCGTTACAAGCTTGTGACGGATTAAGTATTATCCATATAAGAAAATAAGATAAAATAGATTGCTAGTTTTCAGATATTTTGCTTTTGATTTATCTACCCATATCAATATTACTTGACATGTTGCAAACTTGTGACAGATATTTCTTTCACAGAAGAATTTGTAATGTTTATATGCCTGGGTAGGTAAGTAAAAGTTTCAAGTCATTGATTGAAAGCACTTGAATACTTTCTCTTCTCTCTGTTGACCTCTAACCCCAAAACTTTTCCCCTCTTTTTTCTTTACTAATTGTTGCGTCGCGTCCGGGTTCGATTAATAGTTTATAAAAAGACTAACAAGAATCTTGTTGAGTTACCGTGCGTTGGCGTGTATAGAATAGAATGTTAATTACTTTTCTAGTTTGTCTCAATCATTTAACAGACATATCGACAACCTTACTCCACTATTTTGGGTGGTCAAATTCATATAGGATGCCTTAGGGGTTAGAACGTACAATTTTACAGCTCGGTCACGAATTTGGGCGCTGTGTGCAGCACTGTAAAGTCATAATAAAGGTATGATGATATAGGCTAGATAGGATTAAGATGAGACAAAGTGAGGCACGATCATACAGGCTAGACAGGATTAAGATGAGACAAAGTGAGGAATGCGTAAGGAGTAAAACGTAGGGTCTTTCGAGTAGTCATATGTTACTAACTATCCGCTACACCCAAAAATTAACTGCTAGTTTAATTTTCAATCCAACTTCCCGTACAACTGTTTTTGGGCTATTTAACCCTGAAACCTTTCCTTCTTATACTTGAAAGTGTGCACCCGTTACAAAAGTCCAAAAGTTGACAAGATATGCCTGGACTATTTTGTGTTTAGATTAGAGAGACTTGTTTGAGGACCCACTTGTTCTTTAAATGTGCTAGTCTATCTTCTTTAATATATGCCCCATATTTTTTCAAAAAGCAGTGGCAACGACGTGCCGAGATTTTCATAACAAAATCAATAAGCACCAACCATTTACATATATTCTGAAATTGCAGTAGCTTTATAGCTCCAAACAAATCAATATAGCAAATGATGAATCAACACGTTAGACATGTACCATACACTCTATTCATATGAAGCATGTTTCTCCATAGTTACTAACATTTATCTAGAGAACCTTTACCCCGAAAAAAAATTATGGATTACGATTTGTTACTGGTAGAAGCAGACCCTTAAAATGATTATAGGTGTCTCACAAGACCACAAATACACTCAACCCTGACTCTACTCTTGCGCCTTAGCCTATCTGAGTAGTGAGAACAACATTTCCATCAAAACAGGTTACCTTAAGCCTTAGTTATCCTTTGTGAATCTTCAAAGGTCTCTTGTAAGCCGGAGGTTTTACATTGAATACTGATAGTGAGACATAGAAATACGTCCCTTTCTACGAGAATTTACATATGTTGACATAAAAGGTTCGGATCTTGTAATAGAAAAAAATCAGTAAAGCGGTTAAAACAACCTCTAGAATTACGTGTTCCCTAAGATACATTCCCATTTTAAAAAGGGCTTCTTGAAAGATGCAATGCGAATAGCTACCTTCATCTCCTCGATCTTCTCCTGTTTATTTGAGTTATAGTCCTTCAACTTCGGGGATGCACTACCACTCTTTAAGTGACTCAGTATTCGAACATCGCCCAATACGCCCGCCTTGTCAGGTTCAACGTACTGGGCCTGATTCTATAAACCTAGGCACGATTTAAAAACAGTGGTCACATACAATACATATCCACCTCGACTTACACGTACATTTGAGGGATAAAAGGAAAGTTTACTTGTCACCCAGACTATCCCCAAGTGTCTTCTCCCAACAAGCTTTGGAGCTAGAA